>NC_064821.1:177494848-178119848 GCF_024166365.1 Elephas maximus indicus
GGAGCCTGGCACACAGCGTCCCAGCACTGATCCCTTGGTGCTGGGCTTTGGAGCAAGTGCAGCAGGGCTGGTAGTAGCTTCCCAAGACAAGGCAAGCATGGGACGCAGCCCTAACCCCTAGGGGCAATTGCCAAGGGACCCAACCAGTGCACAAAGGCTACAAACCAACCTGAGTGACAGGGGAGCAAGAGACCGTGCAGAAGCAGCCCCCCAGACCTGATCCCTTGGTGCTGGGCTTTGGAGCAAGGGTGGTGGGGCTGATGGTGGCTTCCTGAGACAAGGCAAGCACAGGACGCAGCCCTAACCCCCTGGGGCAATCTCAGTGGGGACCCAGACAGTGCACACAGTCTACATACCCCTCTGGAATCTCAGATAAAACAGCCTTCACCAAACAAGATAAGTGATTTTGTCTATTTTAGTGCAGCACTACTCTCTCCTATCTATCTGATCCCTCCCCTCCCTGCCCCAGCCAGCTTCACTGACATTTGAATTCCCTGGGCCAGAGAGAGAAGTGCTCTGTGTTGTTGTTTTTTTTCCTCTAACTCATTCTCTTGCCCTGGGAAAAGCAGCAATTAACAATCAGGGGAAAAATCCTTTCTTGACTTCCCTAAACTAGAATAACAACACAGAAGCTGTTCCATCCAGGCATAAGAGGTCCACAGCCTTTAGCTTTCACCTCTACATGGAACCAGGTGGCTATTATAATGCAAAAGTAATTCTGTTAGAGATCTGACTGTAATTGTTTCAGCTGAGCTGTGGAGAGGCAGGTTTTGAAGGTCTAATACAACTCTGCCTATTAAACAGAGCTCTCACTGATCCACGGCAGGGAACTGAGGGCTGAGACTCCATCCACACCATCTAGCCACCTGCTAAAGGGGTCTGAGAATAGTGAGGCCTACCAGTCTTTAGAGGTACAAGCATTGGTTGTCTAAAGTACAGCTGCAGAGACCACCCACCAGAGCGCTCTAGAGAACAGAGATGCTCTTTCCTCACTGGCACTTGGGGGAAGGCTGTCAGCACCCTGCCCTCCTTGGAGTGTGACCCCTGCTGCTACTAGAAACTGGTGCATATAGCCATCGCCACTACTCCTCTAAGGCAGTAGGTGAGAGCCTACACCAGACACTAGGACTATCAGGACACTTGAGCTGATTCTATTCAAGGATAGTGAATGGACTCATAGGCTCATATACCTGGTAACAGCTCAACCCAGCTGGAAAAAGGACGTAAGTGATTCAAAACCTCCAGCAATCAAGTTAGCGCACTCTAGTAGCCCATCTGGATGTACTGAAACAAAACAAAACAAGAAGATAAGACTCAGTGGGCAAATATAAAATAATCATCACAATATCTTATAGATGGTTCAGAGACACCAGTGAATGTCAAATCACATGAAGAAGCAGACCATGACTGCTTCTACGAACTCCTAAATCAAAGAATCAAGACCTTTCCCAGATGAAGATATATTCCTGGAATTGCCAGATGTAGAATATAAAAAACTAATATACAGAATGCTTCAAGACATCAGGAATGACCTCAGAAATGAAATAAGGCAATGTACAGAAAAAGCCAAGGAACACACAGATAAAGCAGTTGAAGAAATCAAAAAGATTATTCAAGAACATAGTGAAAAATTTAATAAGCTGCAAGAATCCATAGAGAGACAGCATTCAGAAATTCAAAAGATTAACAATAAAATTACAGAATTAGACAACTCAGTAGGAAGTCAGAAGAGCAGAATCAAGGAATTGGAATGTAGAATTGAGGAAATGGAGGATAAGGCAATTGGCACTGATGTATTTGAAGAAAAATGAGATAAAAGGAATGAAAAAAAAATGAAGAAACCCTAAGAATCACGTGGGACTCTATCAAGAAGAATAACTTGCGTGTGATTGGAGTTCCAGAACAGGGAGGGATAACAGAAAATACAGAGAGAATAGTTGAAGGTCTGTTGTCAGAAAACTTCCCTGGCATCATGAAAGATGAAAGGATATCTATCCAAGATTCTCATCAAACCCCATACAAGATAGATCCCAAAGGAAAATCACCAAGACATATTACCATCAAACTTGCCAAAACTAAAGATAAAGAGAAAATTTTAAATGCAGCCAGGGATAAATGAAAAGTCACCTACAAAGGAGAATCAATAAGAATAAGTTCTGATTAATCGGCAGAAACCATGCAGGAAAGAAGGCAATGGGATAACATATATAGAGCACTGAAGGAGAAAAATTGCCAGCCAAGAATCATATATCCAGCAAAACTCTCTCTTAAATATAAAGGTGAAATTAAGTCATTTGCAGGTAAACACGAGCTTAGAGAATTTTCAAAAAACAAACCAAAGGTACAAGAATTACTTAAGGAAATTCGTTGGTCAGAAAATCAATAATATCAGATATCAACACAACACAAGGACACAGACAGAACAGAACATACTGATATCAACTCAGATAGGGAAATCTCAAAAACAAAATGAGATTAATTAAAAGAAAAAAACAGTCATAACAGGGAATCACTGATTTCATTATGTAAAATATTACAATAACCACTAAGAGGGACTAAATACAGGAGGCATAGATCTTCCATATGGAGAGGAAATCAAGGTGATCTAAGGTGATACAAGTTAGGGTTTTACTTAGAAAAATATGTGTAAATATTAAGGTAACCACAAAGATGGCTAACAATTACATACTTCAAAATAAAAACCAAGATAAACAAAATGAGTCAGCAAAAATAAATTCAACTACAATGAAAATGAGGAACATACAATTTACAAAGAAAAACTTCTCAGCACAAAAATGTGGAAAAATGAACCTGTCAACGACACACACAAAAAAGGCATCAAAATGAAAGCACTAAACTCATACTTATATATAATTACGCTGAATGTAAATGGACTAAATGCACTGATAAAGAAAGAGTTGCAGACTGGATAAAAAAACATAAATCCAGCTATGTACTTACTATAAGAGACACACCTTAAAATTAGAGACACAAACTAAAACTCAGAGGATGGAAAAAAAAATATATCAAGCAAACAACAATCAAAAAAGAGCAGGAGTGACAATATTAATTTCTGACAAAATGGACTTCGAAGTTAAGTCCAACACAAAGGCTAAAAAAGGACACTATGTAATGATTAAAGGGACAATTTACCAGAAAGATATAACCATATTAAATATTTATGCACCCAATGACAGGGCTGCAAGATACATAAAACAAACTCTGTCAGCATTGAAAAGGGAGATAGACAGCTCCACAATTATGGTATGAGACTTCAACACATCACTTTCAGTGAAGAACAGGACACCCAGTCAGAAGCTCAATAAAGACACGGAATAACTAACTGCCACAAACAACCAACTTGACCTTATACACTTATACAGAACACTCTACCCAAGAGCAGCCAAGTATACTTTCTTTCCTAGTGCACACGGAACATTCTCTAGCATAGACCACTTATTAGGTCATAAAGGAAACCTTAGCAGAATCCAAAACATCAAATATTACAAAGCATCTTCTCTGGCCATAAGGCCATAAAAGTAGAAATCAATAACAGAAAAAACAGGGGAAAAAAATCAAATACTTAGAATCTGAACAATACCTTGCTCAAAAAAAGACTTGGTTATAGAAGGCATTAAGGAGGGAATAAAGAAATTCATAGAATCAAATGAGAATGAAAACACCTCCTATCAGAACCTTTAGGACACAGTGAAAGAAGTGCTCAGATGTCAGTTTATATCAATAAATGCACACATCCAAAAAGAAGAAAGGGTCAAAATCAAAGAACTGTCCCTACAACTTGAACAAATAGAAAGAGAGCAACAAAAGAAGCCATCAGACACCAGAAGAAAACAAATAATAAAAATTAGGGGAGAATTAAATGAACTAGAGACCAGAAGAAAAATTCAAAGAGTTAACAAGAAGAAAAGCTGGTTCTTTGAAAAAATTAAGAAAATTGATAAACCATTGGCCAGACTGACTAAGGAAATACAGGAAGTGAAACAAATAACCTGAATAAGAAATGAGTTGGGCCACATCACAACAGACAAAACTGAAATTAAAAGAATCATATCAGCTTACTATGAAAAATTGTACTCTAACAAATTTGAAAACCTAGAAGAAATGAATGAATTACTAGAAACATGCTACCTACCTAAACTAACAAAAACAAAAGTAGAACAAATAAATAGACCCATAACAAAAAAAGAGATTGAAAAGGTGATCAAAACACTCCCAACAACAACAACAAAAAGCCCTGGCCCTGACGGCTTCACTGTAGAGTTCTACCAAACTTTCAGGGACGAGGCAACACAACTACTACTAACGGTATTTCAAAGAATAGAAAAGGATGGAATACTCCCTAGCTGGACCAATGAGCAACATCTTGATAAACAGAGAAAAGATTGAAGTTGTCAAGGATTTCATTTTACTTGGATCCACAATCAACAGCCATGGAAGCATCAGTCAAGAAATCAAAAGACACATTGCATTGGGCAAATCTGCTGCAAAGGACCTCTTCAAAGTGTTGAAGAGCAAAGATGTCACCTTGAAAACTAAGTTGCACCTGACCCAAGCCACGGTATTTTCAAACACATCATATGCAAGTGAAAGCTGGACAACGAATAAGGAAGACCAAAGTAGACTTGGCGCTTTTGAATTGTGGTGTTGGCGAAGAATATTCAATATACCATGGACTGCCAAAAGAATGAACAAATCTGTCTTGGAAGAAGTGTGGCCAGAACGCTCCTTAGAGGCAAGGATGGCAAAACTGCATCTTACGTACTTTGGACATGTTGTCAGGAGGGATCAGTCCCTGGAGAAGGACATCATGTATGGCAGAGTACAGGGTCAGTGGAAAAGAGGAAGACCCTCAATGATGTGGATTGACACAGTGGCTGCAACAATGAGCTCAAGCATAACAATGATTGTAAGGACGGCTCAGGACCAGGCAGTGTTTCATTCTGTTATGCATAGGTTTGCTATGAGTTGGAACCGACTTGATGGCACCTAACAACAACAACAACTCCCTAACTCATTCTATGAAGCTAGCATGTCCCTGACACCAAAACCAGGTAAAGACACCACAAAAAAAGAAAATTACAGACCTATATCCCTCATGAAGATAGATGCAAAAATCCTCAACAAAATTCTAGCCAATAGAATTCAACCACATATCAAAAAAATAATTCACCATGACCAAGTGGGATTTACACCAGGTACGCAGGGATGGTTCAACATTAGAAAAAACAATTAATGTAATCTACCATATAAATAAAACAAAAGAGAAGAACCACGTGATTTTATCAATTGATGCAGAAAAGGCATTTGACGAAGTCCAACACTGATTCATGGTAAGAACTTTCAGCAAAATAGGAATAGGAGGAAAATTCCTCAACATAATAATGGCCATTTATACAAAGTCAACAGCCAACATCATTCTTAATGGAAAGATTCTGAAAGCATTCCCCTTGAGAACAGGAACCAGACAAGGATGCTCCTTATCATCACTCTTATTCAACATTTTGCTGAGATCCTAGCCAGAGCGATTAGGCTAGATAAAGAAATAAAGGGCATCCACATTGGTAAGGAAGAAATAAAAGTATCTCTGTTTGCAGATGACATGAACTTATACAGAGAAATACCTAAGGAATCTTCAAGAAAACTACTGAAACTAATAGAAGAGTTCAGCAGATTATCAGGATACAAGATAAACATACAAAAATTAGTTGGATTCCTCTACACCAAGAAAAAGAACATCGAAAGGAAATCACCAAATCAATACCATTCACGGTAGCCCCCAAGAAGATAAAATACTTAGAAATAAATCTAACCAGAAACATAAAAGACCTATACAAAGAAAACTACAAGGCATTACTTCAAGAAACCAAAAGATACCTACATAAGTGGAAAAACATACCTTGCTCATGGATAGGAACTTATCATTGTAAAAATGTCTATTCTACCAAAAGCTGTCTATATATACAATGCAATTCTGATCCAAATTCCAACGACATTTTTTAATGAGTTGGAGAAACAAATCACCAACTTCATATGGAAGGGAAAGAGGTCCAGGCTAAGTAAAGCATTACTGAAAAAGAAGAACAAAGTGGGAGGCCTCACTCTACCTGATTTTAGAACTTTTATACCACCACAGTAGTCAAAACAGCCTGGTACTGTTACAACAACAGGCACAAAGACCAATGGAACAGAATTGAGAACCCAGATATAAATCCATCCACATACAAGCAGCTGATTTTTGACAAAGGCCCAGTGTCAGTTAATTGGGAAGAGATAGCCTTTTAACAAATGGTGGTGGCATAACTGAATAACCATCTGCAAAAAAATGAAACAAGATCCGTACCTCACACCATGCACAAAAACTAACTCAAAATGGATAAAAGCCCGAAACATAAAGTTAAAACAATAAAGATCATAGAAGAAAAAATAGGGACAATGTTAGGAGCCCTAATACATGGCATAAACAGAATATAAACATTACTAAAAATGTCGAAGAGAAACCAGAGAACTGCGAGCTCCTAAAAATCAAAGACCTATGCTCATCCAAAGATTTCACCAAAACAATAAAAAGACTACCTACAGGCTGGGAAAAAGTTTTCAGCTGTAACATTTCCGACCAGCACCTGATCTCTAAAATCTACATGATTCTGTTAAAACTCAACCACAAAAAGACAAAGAGCCCAATTAAAAAATGGGCAAAGGATATGAACAGTCACTTCACTAAACAAGACATTCGGGTGGCTAACAGATACATGAGGAAATGCTCTCAATCATCAGCCATTCCAAAAAAAAAAAAACCAAACCCAGTGTCATCGAGTCGATTCCGACTCATAGCGGCCCTATAGGAAAGAGTAGAACTGCCCCATAGAGTTTCCAAGGAGTGCCTGGTGGATTCGAACTGTTGTTCCTTTGGTTAGCAGCTGTAGCGCTTAACCACTATGCCACCAGAGTTTCCTATTAGAGAAATGCACATCAAAACTACAATGAGATTACATCTCACTCCAACAAGGCTGGCATTAACCCAAAAAACACAAAATAATCAATGTTGGAGAGGTTGTGGAGAGACTGGAACACTTACACGTTGCTGGTGGGAATGTAAGATAGTACAACCACCCTGGAAATCAATTTTGCGCTTCCTTAAAAAGCTAGAAATAGAACTACCATATGATCCAGCAATCCCACTCCTTGGAATATATCCTAGAGAAATAAGAGCCTTTACACGAACAGATGTATGCACACCCATGTTTATTGCCGCACTGTTTACAATAGCAAAAAGTTGGAAGCAACCAAGGTGCCCATCAACGGATAAATGGATAAACTATGGTATAGTCACACAATGGAATAGTATGCATCGATAAAGAACAATGTTGAATCCATTAAACATTTCATAACATGGAGAAATCTGGAAGACATTATGCTGAGTGAAATCAGTCAATTGCAAAAGGACAACTATTGTATAAGACCACTATTATAAGAACTGGAGAAACAGTTTAAGTGGAGGAGAAAATACTCTTTGATGGTTATGAGAGAGAGGAGGGCCAGAGGGAGGGAGAAGGGTATTCACTAATTCGATAGTAGATAAGTTTCATTTTAGGTGAAGGGAAAGACAATACACAATATAGGAGAGGTCAACACAAATGGACTAAACCAAAAACAAAGAAGTTTCCTTAATAAACTGAACACGTCAAAGGCCAGAGTAGTGGGGGCAGTGGTTTGAGGATCATGATTTCAGGGGACATCGAAGCCAACTGGCATAATAAAATCTATTAAGAAAACATCCTACATCCCACTTTGGAGAGTGGCGTCTGGGTTCTTAAACTCTAGCAAGCAGCCATCTAAGGTGCATCAATTGGTCTCAACCCACCTGGAACAAGGAAGAATGAACACCAAAGACACAAAACAATTATGAGCCTAAGAGACAAAAAGGACCACATAAACCAGAGACTACATCAGCTTGAAAGCAGAAGAGTTAGATGGTACCCGGCTACAACCAATGACTGCCCTGACAGGGAACTCAACAGAGAAACCCTGAGGGAGCAGGAGAGCAGTGGGATGCTGGCCCAAATTCTCTTAAAAAGACCAGACTTAATGGCCAGACTGGGACTGGAGGGACCCTGGAGGCCATCGACCCTAGACTTTCTGTTACCCCAGGGCAGGAACCATTCCCAAATCCAACTCTTCAGACAGGGATTGAACTGGAATAGGAGATGGAAAATGATACTGGTGAAGAACAAGCTTCTTGGATCAAGTGGTCACATGAGAGCATGTTGGCATCTCCCGTCTGGAGGGGAGATGAGTGGGCAGAGGGGGCCAGAAGCTACCCGAATGGACACGAGTAGAGAGAGTGGATTGAAGTACTGTGCTATCTCATCAGAGGGAGAGCAATTAGTGTATAGCAAGGTGTATGTAAATTTTCATATGAACGACTGACCTGATTTGTAAACTTTTGCTTAAACCACAATAAAAATTAATTTTAAAAAAAAGGAAGACAAAATATCATCTCACATACTTTAAAAATATTTAAGAAGGATCAATCCCTTAGAGAAGAACATGCTTGGTAAAGTACAGGATTGTTAAAAAAGAGGAAGACCCTCAGCAAGACGAATTGAAATATTGGCTGCAGCGACAGGCTCAAACATAGCAACGAGTGTGAGGGAGACACAATTTCTGTTGTACATGGAGTTGCTATAAGTCAGAATCAACTCGAGGACATTTAATAACAAGAACACCAAAGGAAAGAACAAGAATTCTTGTTCTCACCAATATAATGCTGTATGTTCTTTGGCTCTTGTTGAACTCCTTTGAATCCACTCTCCTAGAAAATTTTGGACAAAAAAAAAAAAAAATAAACGTTAAGTGGATCCATGTGATTGAAAAGCATGAATTAAATTATCTAAAAACTCTACACTTGTTCCCTTTTAAAATTTAGTAAAATATACTTGGTTCAATAATGATTGGTGGATTCATTCTGGGGACTCCAAAGAGGAGTCCCATATACATTTTTGTGTGCCCACAAACTGCTCAGAGTCAGCAACGTTTTGAGTTAAAGCTGGAGAAGGAATGGCTTAAAACACATCAAGATATTATTTTAATCTCTCGGTGAAATTATAAATAATTTTTTATTACTTCTTTATTTTTTCAAACGTCAACAAAAAAGCTATTTCTTTTATAATTTGAAGAAAGTAAGGCTTTTTTTTTAAGGCTACTGAAGAGTTTTGTTTTTTTTGTTTTGCTTTTTTAAATGGATAAAAATTTTATCTAAATGGAGGGTTTGCATAAGGATTGTGTTTGCAAGGAGCTATGTGACTATGCGGCTATGAGTCGGAATCGACTCGACGGCACTGGGTTTACTAGGCTTGATGTGACTACTATTCACAGAAAGACAATAAACATTCTGCACTGTAATTCTGGTTTACAAAAATTTTATTATTTCTGTACTCTGTAAATATTCTAATGTGGTAGAGTCATTCTGCTAACCACTACCTACTAAATTTAGAATCAAAGCATGCATCATTATCTTGCTACAGATTAAGAACACTGACATAATTGCCATAATTGTCATTTTCTAATTTACCTGCAATATACAGTTGCTTTACTGGTTGGCTTGATTAGAAGTAATTATCATGAGAATCTTTGTAACCATTCTACTTTCCTGTGACCACTATTTGTAGTTCATGTAAAAGGCTTTCTCAGTTAAAGACTTGAGCTAATGGATGAAAATGTCTGATGGGAATATATTACCAATCATGATTAAGAAAATATAATCACTAGAACTGAGAAGTTTAAAAGAAGTCAAACTTGAATTATTCTCATGGGGAAACTGTATTATAGAATTAATTTTAAAGTAGGACTGGGCTCTTTTCTCCTGGGGGCAAGAAAAATAGAAATGCTGGCTTAAAAGCTATCTCCATTTCCAATTTCAAAGTTCCAATGTTACACCATAAAAAGTAACTTTTTGGTTAACTATTCTGTCTTTATTCCACATTTTAAAATATAAAATTGTTATTCATGTAGCCTCCTGAAATTGCTAAGATACTTGCTATCTTTTTTACCCCAGTGATTTCTAATTGGAAATTTAAATATCTACCGAGGCAAGAAAAAGGAACATTTAGGGAACTGTGCATGGCAGTTGATTACAGTAGCCTAAACCAAGAGGTCTAAATTAAGAGATACCCATGTATTCAGCCATCCATCTAAATAAACAAAGTCTCTAGAAAAGAAAACAATATACTCAACAAAATGGCCAAAGTTAGTTAGACCAATACTTTGAAAGTACAATACTGGCAAATTTCGTTGCATTCTCTTAAGGATAAAAGGACTCAATAGCTCTACAAGGTATTTTTAAGATGTGAGAATTTTAAGCTTTTAAAAAACAAACTTATTACTTTTATTTAGAGGTTTGAATGGGCAAAACATTGTGACCTTCTGAATATGGGTATTATGGAAAGGAAGGAATTAAGGAGGAAGATGAGATGCAGTTTTAGGTAATCTGAAATAATTCAATATTTTAGTCAAAACTATTTATCAAGTGCCTTCTCTGTGTCAGGCATTGTTTTAGTGACTGGGAAATACATACAGTAACAGATCAGATCAAAAAATTAGAAACAACATCAAAAATATAAATTAGTAATGTGTGCTACTTTAGAATCATGGTAACAAAAAAAATCTTTTTAAGGAGGTGACACTTGAGGTAAGATCTGAGTACACCTACATATAAGAGTCAGCCACACAAAAATGAGGAAGAACATCACAAGTAGAGGAAACCGTTACTTCAAAGGCTCATTGTGGAACAAGCTTGTTTTTTCAAGAGATAAGAAGAAGGGAGTGTCTCTAGAATATAGTGGGCACAAGAGGGTAGCAGTATGAAAAGAGGTTGGGGAGTTACTCAACACCAGATGTCATTAGATTTTAATGGCCAAGTTGCTTGATTTTATTCTAATGAAAGCTATTGGATGGAAGTAGAGGAACGTTGTGGTCTCATGTGCATCTTACAGAAACCACTGTGGTTTGTCGAGAGACATAGATGAATGCAGACAACCAGTTAGGAAGCTATTCCTACTATCCTAAAGTATCTTACACTGTGTCACGCATTGTGCCAAGGACTTTATAAGCCCTTTCAGCAAGCTTATGAAACAAGTAATATTGAAGAATTCTGTAGTTGAGTCAGTGAAGTTATATAATGTGCACTAGGTCACAGAAGTCACACTTGGGGACATTATTAAATCCTGGTTGCATCTATCTTCAAATCCCAGTTTGTTACCACTCTGTTTTGTTGTCAGAGTGAGACCCTTGCATATTATGCAGTAAATGATTTGCCACATATTCACTAGGTGTCCTTGGCTGGTAGAATACCAGGTACAGAGAATACAGAGATAAATGTCTCTAATTTGTTGAATTACAAATGTAAGCTAAATAACAATAGGGTTTTCTTTTCACTTGCCTTCTCTGGCCTCATAAAATCAAGCATATATATTCCCTTGGTCAGTGAAGTCTTTCAAATAAGAAGAAAGCTGGAGAGCAGAGGTTTATGAAACCACAGAAGAGATTCCTCCAGAAGGTCCCTTTGGCATAATTGTGTAGGATTGTTCCACAGTCCAAGTAGATACACAATGCCACGTAGGAATGATTTTGCAGGCAGTACGCTCAGTCATTAGAGGTGGTAATGGGTTATCATTTTCCACACTCTCAGCAGTTCTGAAAGACATTTAGGATCTTATGTTCCTTAGAAGCAGGAAGGGCTTTTGAGCCTACAGAATTGTTTATTACATTTCCCTGTGAGAGAAAAGAAAGTTAAAAACAAAACAAAAATAAACACGTGTATCTTAATTTAATGGAGTTAACGGAGGCCCTGTATGGTGCAAACAGTTAAGAAGTTTGGCCAATAGCCAAAAGTTTGGAAGTTCAGATCCACCCGTATGTGCCATGGAAGAGAATCCTGGCAATATATTTTCCCCAAAAATCAGCAACTGACAACATTATGGAGCACAGTTCTACTCTGATAAACATGGGGTCACCATGAGTCAGAGTCGACTTCACAGCAACAGGTGAGTTGGTATCTTAGTTTAGTAGGTTCACATCCAACTTTTTTGCCAAGTTCTGGGCAAAGGATAATTGGAAGTCCACCTACTTATCTAAATATTGAAGTTATAAATCAAGTTAGCACAGTATTAAATTTTTTTCTTTTGTAAATATGTACTTATTTTTATTGTACTTTAGATGAGGGTTTACAGAACAAACTAGCTTCTCATTAAACACTACACATATTGTTTTATGACATTGGTTAACAAACCAACAACACGTCAACACTCTCCCTTCTCGACCTTGGGTTCCCTATTACCAGCCTTCCTGTCCCCTCCTACCTTCTAGTCTTTGCCCTGAGATGGTGTGACTCTAGTCTCGTTTTGTTTTATGGGACTGTCTAATCCTTGGATGAAGGTTGAACCTCGGGAGTGAGTTCATTACC
Source organism: Elephas maximus indicus (assembly GCF_024166365.1). Taxonomy (NCBI): domain Eukaryota; kingdom Metazoa; phylum Chordata; class Mammalia; order Proboscidea; family Elephantidae; genus Elephas; species Elephas maximus. The sequence continues at coordinate 177,507,330 of NC_064821.1, forward strand.
TAGCTAAAAGGGTGTCCGGGGACCATACTCTCAGGGTTTCTCCAATCTGTGTCAGGCTAGTAAATCTGGTCTTTTTTTGTGAGCTAGAATTTTGTTCTACATTTTTCTCCAGCTCTGTCTGGGACCCTCTATTGTGACCCCTGTCAGAGCAGTCAGTGATCGTAGCCTTGAGCCATCTAGTTGTACTGGACTCAGTCTGGTGGAGGCTGTAGTAGTTGTAATCCATTAGTCCTTTGGACTAATCTTTCCCTTGTGTCTTTAGTTTTCTTCATTCTCCCTTGCTCCCAAAAGGGTGAGACCAGTGGAGTATCTTAGATGGCTGCTCACACTTTTAAGACCCCAGATGCTACTCACTAAAGTAGAATACAGGACATTTTCTGTACCAACTATGTTATACTATGTTATACTAATTGAGCTAGATGTTCCCCGAGACCTTGGTCCCCACAGCCTTCAGCCCAGCCATTTGTTCTCTCAGTGAATTTGGACGTATGTGTCTATGGAGCTTCCATGACCTTACCTTGGTCAAGTTGTGATGGCTTCCCTAGTGTTGCCGACTATCTTACCCTTCATCAAAGTTACCGCTTATTTATTGTCTATTTAGTGTTTTTCCGTCCCCATCTCTCCCCTCTGACATCACTATCAAAGATTGTTTCTTTTTGTGTGTAAACGTTTTCATGATTTTTTATAGTAGTGGTGTCGTACAATATTTGTCATTTTGTGACTGACTTTTTTCAGTCAGCATTATGCCCTTCAGATTCATTCATGCTGTGAGATGATTCACAGGTTCATCATTGTTCTTTCTCTTTGTGCCTGCACCATAGTTTGTTTATTCATTCACCTGTTGATGGGCATCTAGGTTGACCTCATTTTTTTGCTATTGTGAACAATGCTGCAATGAACATGGGTGTGCATATGTCTGTTTGTGTCATGACTCATACCTCACGCCAAACACAATATACAGCTTTAACAGGATACAAACCATAACTAACAATACACAAACTCCAGAAGATAAGCTAGATAACTGGGATCTTCTAAAAATTAAATTTAGTAAGTGTGATTGTGATATGACTTAGTAATTTTCTTTTTGGGTTTAATCGAAAAAAAAATTTTTTTTTTCTTTATATGGTGTTCTTTGAGCTTCTTGTATGGTGAGTTTTTCATCTTTCATGATATTACAGAAGGTTTCTGTCAGCAATTCTTCAATTATCCTCTCTGTGTTTTCTGTTTTTTCCCCCTGTTCTGGAACTCGGATCACTTGCAAATTTTTGCTTTTGATTGTATCCCACATAATTCTCAGGGCTTCTCATTTTTCTTTGTTCTTTTCTCTGATTTTTCCTCAAAGTTGTATCCAAATATTTGTCTTCAATTTCCCTGAACCTGTCTTCCATTGTTTCAAACATGCTCCTCAGACCTTCTATGACACTGTCCATTTCTGAATTATTTTGTTTGGATTTCTAATTGTTGTTTTTATATGATTTCTAGTTGTTAATTTATTTTAACATTTTGTTCCTGTATTATTTTCCTGAATTATTCCATTTTTTTGTCTGTATTTTCCATGAATTTGTTTTCCTTATCCATTAATTTGTCTATTTCTTCCTCATTTTTGTCTGTATTTTGCTTCAACTCTTGGATAGCTCTGAATATTAGAGATTTGAACTCCCTATCAGGTAGTTCTACTTCCTTTCTTCTACTGAAAGTCATCTGGTGTTTTATTTTGGATGCCTGATGGAACCACCCTGTCCTTTTTTTTTTAAGTATGTTTTAGTATTGTCTGCTGTCTTCAGGACATTCAGTAGTTATTTTCTTCATTTACTGATTGTAGATTTGTTTTCTTCTTCTTCATTTTTTTGTTTTATTTGGTTATGTCTGAACAGATGGGCTATGAGCTCTTTATTGTTTGCCCATCTGTAGGCATGATACTTTTCACCTCCTTGTCCAATGAGCAGGACCAGTTGTTCAGCTATGGTGCAGCAGAACAAGTCTAGCTGAAGGGGAGGGGCTTGGATAGTTTGTGGCTCACACTGGGGCCAACAAGGCAGGTCAGGAGTCAATGCAGGGCAGGTTCCAGTAGGCCATGTTTGTACTTCTTGGGGGTGTGATGTTCAGCACATGGTGGAGGTAGGCAGGAGGGAGAAGGAGGTTGTGATGTGTGGAACTAAAATGGGTATGGGAAAGAAGAGAGGAAAGAAAAACAGTAGCCAAAAAAAAAAAAAAGTGCTGTGGGAGCTTGGAGTGGGGTGGAGAGACAAGAAACTGATAAATAAAGAAAAATGAAAAAGAATAAAGAAAAAGAGAAAAAAGTAAATAAAAATTAAAAAAAAAAAAAGAGAGAGAAACGCCCACTGGGTACTAGGCCGTGGGGCTCAGCCAAACTAGAAGGAGTGGAAATGGAACACAGTGCCAGGTATTCAGGAGTCATGAAGGAAAGAAAGCAGAGAGAGATGGGAAACTGAGAAATGAAGAAAACAAAAAGGAAAAAAGAAAAAGAGAAAAGAAAATAAATAAAAAAGAAAGGCCCCCAGGTATTCCACCTATGCAGCTGCACAGTCTGGGCAGTGGCTCCCAAACTGCACAGTACAGCCCAACTAGAAGGTCTTCCAAGTTGGAAAAAGAAAAAGAAAATAAACAAAGAGACAAAACGAAACAAAAATAAAAGGCCTTGGGGATCCCAGCAGCATGGTGGTATGGACTGGGAAGGCAGTTCCACAGCCAAGCAGCTCGGCCTCACAGCCTATCAAGAAGGAGCAAAGATGGCACACGGAGCCAGGTTTTCAAGACAAAGGAGGGTCAGGGGGTGAGAGGCAGGCAAGAAACCAAAAGAAGCTGAAAAAAAAGCAACACTAAACAACACTAGCAACAATAAAATGGCACTGAAGGAACACTAGCAACAATAAAATGGCACTGAAGGAGCCAATTGATATGGGTGCAGTGAATTCAAGCAGCACAGAGCCAGCACCTCCCAGGCCATGGTCATTCTGCCCACTGGGAAGAGACAGAGGCCAAGCAGAGGGAAGAATGGTGGAGGGTGGGAAAGCGTATATCACTGGTTACCTGGTGCCCTGTCTCGTGTTGGGAGTTCTGTGAAACAGTTTTCCTTACTTCCTGCCTGCAGATCTCCAACAGAAGTCCAAAATGGTGAATTTGTGCTGTGTTAGCTATTAGGGGACCTCTGCTTGTATCTCTCTCCTTGCTCTATGTTCTTTATCAGTTTCTTATTCCATTTGGCTCTTGGTTGAGTTCTTTATCTTTCATTTGACACAGTTCCACGACTGATGTTTATCTCTGTTTTACTTAGTTTTTTGGGTCTTTTCTGTGGAGAAACAACGTGGTGCTTCTGTTCATAGCACCATGTTGGCTCAGCCTCCTATATTTCTATATTTCTAACTTGGAGCCCTGGTGGCATAGTGGTTAAGAGCTCACCTGCTAACCAAAATGTTGGCAGTTCGAATCCACCATCTGCTCCTTGGAAACACTATGGGGCAGTTCTAGTCTGTTCTACAGGGTCGCTGTGTGTTGGATCCAACTCAAAGACACTTATCAACAACAACAACAAAAAACACTTCTAACTTAACAAATATCCTTCACAAAGGCCTGGAAGCCTGAGGTATTTTAGAATTCTGTCTCTTTTTGAAGTTTCAATACAGAAAGCATTAGCTGTAGGAGAGCCAACCCATGCCTTCCTTTCCTACTTACCCTCCCTCAGCCTGTCCCACGTGTCTTCCTACCTTCAGCTAGATGTTACACTATTAAAGGATTCAGGTACATGTGTATGGATGATCAAATGCATGTTCAAGTTTCCTGCATATCCCAGGCTTAAATAGCAGCACATTTCACTCTTGGAAGGTAGATCTGGAGAATAGGCTTGTGCTGGTCTTGGAAGTAGGCAAGGAGCTTTTTCAGTAAGAAATCCCAAGGCCTTGGATACCTGAACTATAGTCTTGCGTGGAGGTTGGGCAGGTTATGAACTCCAGGATTTTACTTGTTTTGAAATCTTTGTCTAGTATTATCATCTTCAGCTTCCCTATGATTGCAGTCCCTGGTTGGTGCAAACTGTTAACACTCTTGGTTGCTAAATGAAAAGTTGGAGGCTTAAGTCCACCCATTAGCACCTTTGAAGGAAAGCCTGAAGATCTACTTAAAAAAAAAAAAAAAAAAAAGCCATTGTAAACCCTATGGAGCACAGTTCTACTCTGACACACATGAGGTCACCATGAGTTGGAGTTGACTAGATGACAACTGGCTGGTTTTCTTATGATTAGTATTTTTGTTATATAAGATTTCAATTATTTTAGTTATAACCCCTTGGAGTCTTTATATCTGTAGTGGGTTTTTATAGAATTGTGTCTTGCTTTTTTTATCCAACTGACAATTTCTACGTTTAAACTGGTCTACTTTGTTAGTTTTTTAAATATTTATTGATATGCTTGGATTTAATCTAGTAGCTTGCTGTTTTTTTAATTCATATTTCTTTGATGTAGTTTTTTAAAAAAAAATTCATGAGGAAAATGCATTTATTCATACTGAATAAAAATAGGAAAAAGACATTGAAATCAAATACCAAAAAAAAAGAAAAACATGTAAAAAGTATTCTACAATAGGATATATTTTCCTACTGTATAAATTACATTAGACTGATAAACATTAAAATGCTTTATATTTCCAGGATTTCCTGAGAGTGCAGAGAACTGAATATTCATTTATTTATTTTTCTGGCAAATATCTATAGAACACTTACTATATAACCAGGCACAGATTTAAATTTTGGGGAAAAAATGAATTACAAAAAATGCACAATTCTTGCTCTTTTAGAGGATATATTTGAGTTGTGAGAGAAATGGTGAACAGTCTTCCCACAAATATCCATATGGCTGTTTATCTCATTTCTTTGATAATTTTGCTCAAATACCAGTTTATAAGCTAGGATTCTCTATATAGCAAGCTCCTCCATTCTGCCCCAACTTCTTTTACTCCCTCTGCTCCATTGCTCGTTTATTTTAGTCTGTATCACATATATTTATCCAACACATTATGTATTTACTTGAAATAGAAATAAACAAAAACAGAGTCAATGGAACCAAAGAGTAGCTTTTTAGGAAAGATCAATAAAATAGATAAAAATCTAGTTCGATCAACCATGAAAAAGTAGGGAAATCCAAATTACCAGCAATAGAAATGAAAATTATGTGTTTGGTGAAAGTTTACACAGAAAGTTAGGTTCCTGTTTGACAATTTCTACACAAATGGATCAATGACATCAGTTACTTTGTTCACATTGTGTCAGCTTTCTTATTAATCATGTTCTGGTATTCTAATGTCCAGTATTCTAATTTCCCTGCCTCCTTATCTTCTCATTTTTATTTCGGATTAAATGTTGACCTTCTGGACTCATATATGTGGTTTTTTAGTAGAGCACTGATCTAACAAATAATATTCTTTATTTTGTGAGTCACCCTGCTTTTCTGTTAGAAGGTGATTATCAGGGGATAGTTTCATTTGAAGGTTTAAAGAGAACCTCAGGCTGATAGTCTCTGGGAGTCCTCTGGTACCAGGTGGTCCAATCAGTCTGGACTTTTTTAAGAATTTGAGTTTTGTTCTGCATTTTTCTCCCATTCTAACTGGGATCATCTATTGAACCCCAGTCAGAATGCTCTTTGTCACGATCTAATTATTCTGGTCTCAGGGTAGTTGAGGTCATGGCTGGTGTAGGCTATTAGCCTTGTAGACATGTTTCTTTTCTGAGATTTTGGTTACATTCTTACTCTTTTGCTCTTGATGAATAGAGACCAACAGTTGTAACTTAGATGGCTACTCACAAGCTTTTAAGACCCCAGATGCTACTCACTTCACTAAGAGGCAGAACTTGAACTTTGTGAACTGTATTATACCAATTGACAGAGTAGTAGCATAAGACTATGGCTTTAAGCTTTCAAGCCTAGAAGAACCTCCAAAACCAATCTTAGAAGGTGTTTGGTTATAACTTAGGAGTATCTCTAGTTGTGTCTTCAATTAATACATCTGCCTGCCCACACATATCTGTACTTACACAAGCATATAGGTACTTCTAACTGTTCTCACATACATATACACCTGTACCTACCTCTATACTTACTTATATGACTATACCTATCCATATGAGATCCTAGACTCATTTTTTGTCTGTTGTCGGAATTGTTGCCCTCTTACATACGTCAAATTCTTTGACACAGACATCCTATTTCATGAGTGCTTCTCAGTGACATCTTTTTTTTTTTTTGGTCATGCTGTGCTTACTACACCCACAGTCGGTGTCACTTTTCCCAACTCCAAGAATAACAAGTATCTACTATCTAGAGCATGCTTCCCACTCACTCTACTCCTCCCCCGGTAACTATTAATGAACATTGGTATCTTTATATATGTCTATTCTTGTCTTCTTTAAAAGAGAGATCATACAAAATTTGTCCCTATGTGCTTGACTTATTTCACTTAGCATTATGACCTTCAGGTTCATTCATGTCTCACAGACTTATCGTCGTTCTTTATGGTTGCATAGTATTCTATTGTATGTATGTATTACATTTTGCTTATCCGTTCATCTGCTGATGGAAACTTTGTTTCCATTTTTTTGCTATTGTGAATAAAGCTGCAATGAACACAGGTGTGCATATGTCTGGTCATATGACTTCTTTTAGATCTCTAGGGTATTACCTAGGAGTGGGATTGCTGCATTATAAGGTAGTTCTATTTCTAGCTTTTTGAAGTGGTGCCATGCTATTTTCCATAGTGATTGTATCATTTTACAGTCCACTAGAAATGGATAAGGTTTCCAGTCTCCCCATATCCTTGCCAACATTTATTGTGATCTTTTTTTTTCAGTCACTAGCGTTTTAGCTGGAGTGATATGGTAACTCACTGTAGTTTTGATTTGCATCTCTCTAATGGCTAATGATTGTGAGCATCTTCTCATGGGTTTGTTGGATACTAGGATGTCCTCTCTGGTAAAAGTTCTGTTTGCATCCTTTGCCCATTTTATAGTTGGGTTGTTTGTCTTTTTCTTGATGAGCTATTGAAGTTTTCTATAAATTTTACATATTAGACCCTTATTGGATATGTTGTTTTGAAGATTTTTTCCCAGTCTATAGGTTCTCTTTTTACTCTTTTAATAATGACTTTTGATAAACATGTGAACTCTGGTGTTGTAGTGGTTAAGAGCTACAGCTGCCAACGAAAAAGTTGGCAGTTTGAATCCACCAGGCACTCCTTGGAAACTCTGAGGGGCAGTTCTACCCTGTCCTATAGGTTCTCTATGAGTCAGAATTGACTTGATGGCAACAGGTTTGGTTTAGTTTTTGGTTTTTGATTAACATAGCTTTTAATTTTTATGAAGTCCTCTTTATCTATTTTGCCTTCCTTTATTTGTTCACTTGTTGCTGTGTTTGTTATCCTATTTTTACAAAAGATTAGGTCCCGTAGTGTGATGGTTAAGATTGCATGTCAACTTTGCTGAGCCATGATACTCAGTGATTTGGCAGTTATGATGTAGTTTGGCAGTTATGTAATGTTATAATCACCTCCATGGTAAGATCTGCTGTGAGTAATCACCTGAAAGAGAGTTTCCTTGGGGATGTAGCCTGCATCTAACATATGCGGACTTTCTGGCAAAGCTTGTTGGCTTTTGCTCTGCTCTGGGTCCTGCGTTTGGCTCATCATCATCTGACCTCCAGTTCCTGGAACATGAGCTAGCAGCCTGCCCTCTTACCTGCCAATTTTGTTTTCATCATACCCTGTAGCTACATGAATCTGGAGAAGCCTCCAGCCTGATGGACTTGGGACTTTCCAGCCTCTGCAATATTATAAGCTCTTTCTTTGATGTAAATCTCTTTCTCTCTCTCTAAAAAAACCCGTTGCCATTGAGTCGATTCTGACTCATAGTGACTCCCTCTCTCTCTCTCTCTCTAATCTTCTTCACTGGTTTTGCTTCTCTAGAGAACCCAGTTGAAGATGTTTGGTACAGAGAGTGGTTCTAGAGAAACAAAGTTGTTGTAAGGATGAGTCTTCTAAATTGGTTCTCAAGTCTTAAAGTCTTAAAGATGTTCGTGACTCTGCTTTCAGTAGTAAAAAGGGCACTGTTAATTCATGGCATGAGGTGGAAATTGAAATACACAAAATATTACCTCCAATAGATCAAGTATTGGTGAGAGATGAGGTTTTGGGTGATATCATATTTGATACTTTTCTACAATTTTGTCAGAATGAGAAATATAAGAAAGCTGGTTGGTTGGTCTCACATTCACTAGACAAAGTGGTGAAAGAAAGAGATGAGCTCAGGGTTTTGGAGTCAAAGCTTAAGCATCACATAAATGACCTCAAAATTGCCACTTGCACACTGAAAGAAAGGCTTATTTCTTATAGTAACAGAGCTGATATTGCTGAAAACCAAACCCAGAGCCCTTTCAGAAGAGTGGCTGAATTACACCACCAATGAATTCCTAACCTTGGATGGTGTCTTAAGTGAGGGCATTGATTGGGAAGAAATGGGATCCTGACACTCGGGATGGGGACATATGTGCAGATAATCAGGAAGCTGGGCCCCTAAATTCCATTGAGTCACTCCTGCTAATGAAACCACTAGCCCTTCCACTCCCATTTGATGACGTTAATTCAGCTGTGTCTGAGGAGCCTTTATCTGAGATATCACTTAAGATGGCACCTGAGTCATTGCAGGGGGCATTGTCTGAGGCAGATGCCTTATAAGAAATTGCTGAATGCTCTTAAAACACAAATCCACCATCCATTTTACTTCTAGACTTATAACTAGACTGAAATCCCAGTGTTCCCTGAAAGGTGAAGCACAATGTGTGAACCAGGAGGAGATATGCTACACTTCAAAAGAACAGCTTGACTTTTCTAATATGTACAAACAGAAACCTAGGGGATAGATGTGGGAATGGCTATTAAGAGTGTGTAACAATGATTCAAGGAAGATAAAGATGGATCAGTCGGAGTTTATTGATAAAAGCCCACTAAGCACAGATTGTTCATTCATTGTTTCAGTTCAACAGACTAGGAAAGAACACAATAGTTTATTTATTTGGTTGGGTCACTGAAGCATGGATTACACGGTGGCCTACACTAAAACAAGTTAAAGTACCAGACCTGTCTTTGTACACCGTAGAAAAAGGTATCCAAAGGCTTAGGAAAATTGGCATGTTAGAGCAGATTTATCAGATTAGACCCACAGACCCCCACACATGAAGTGCCCAGAGGATACACCTTTTATCACATCGGTGAAGAACAAATTTGTGAAGAGAACCCTAAGCACCCTTGAAGTCTGCTATGATTGTTTTTTTATGTAAGTCATATTTGACAGTGGAAACTGCCCTACCTGAATTAAGATACCTAACTACAATGGGGCTGATTGGACCACATGGTGGTAGACCCACAACCCCTTGAATGAAGAGGTCAGGTCCCCTTGAGAAACGACCCCAGTGGACTGCTAAATATTTATGCTATTAATCTTTCTCCCAGCCTTCCCCAAAGGTATCTATGGCCTTTTATGAGAGTGACTGTTCATAGTGAAAAAGGATATAATCACAATTTTGGGGGATTGCTGGATACTGACTCTGAACTGACACTAATTCCAGGAGACCCAAATGTCACTGTGGCCCACCAGTCAGAATGTTGGTGGATGAAGGTGAGGTTATTAATGGAATCTTAGCTCAGATTCATCTCACAGTGGTCCATGGGCTTCCAAACCCATTCTGTAGTGATTTATCCAGCTCCAGAATGCATAATTGAAACAAATCTATTCAGCAACTGGCAGAACCCCCACACTGGCTCCCTGACAAATAGAATAAGGGTTATTACAGTAGAAAAAGCCAAGTAGAAGCCATTAGAACTGCCCTTACATAAGAAAATAACTAAAGCGATACCGCATTTCTGAAGAGATTGCAGAGATTACTGCCACCATCAAGGACGTGAAGGATGCAACAGTGGTCATTCCCACCACATCCCTATTCAACTTGCCTATTTGGCCTGTGAAACTTGGAGAATAACAGTGGATTATCAGAAACTTAACCAGGTGGTGATTCCATTGCAGCTGCTGTTCCAAATGTAGTTTCATTGCTTGAGCAAATTAATACATCTCCTGGTACCTGGTATTTGTCCTGGTACCTGGTATGCAGCTATCGATCTGGCTAATGCCTTTTTCTCCATACCTGTTTTGAAGGACCATCAAAAGCAGTTTGCCTTCAGCTAGCAAGGCCAGCAATACACCTTCACTTGCCTACCTCAGAGCTACATCAATTCTCCAGCTCTATGTCAAAATTTAGTCTGAAAGGAACGTGATTGCTTTTGCCTTCCACAAGACCTTACAATGGTCCATTACATTGATGAAATTATGCTGATTGGGCCTAGTAAAGAAGAAGTGTCAATGACTCTGAACTTATTGGTAAAATATTTACGTGCTAGAGGGTGAGAAATTAATCCCACAAAAATTTGGGCACCTTTCACCTCAGTGAAATTTCTAGGGGGCCAGTAATGTGGGGCATATCAAGATATTCCTTCTAAAGTGAAGGGTAAGTTATTACACCTGGCTGCTCCAACAACTAAAAAGGAGGTACAGCATCTAGTGCACCTCTTTGGATTCTGGAGGCAAGACACTCCTCACTTGGGTGTGCTGCTCTGGCCTATTTATCAAATGACTCGAAAAGCTGCTAGTTTTGAGTGGGGTCCAGAACAAGAGAAGGCTCTGCAACAGGTTCAGGCTGCTGTGCAAGCCGCTGTGCCACTTGGACCATAGGATTTGGCTGATTTAAAGGTGCTTGAAATGTCAGTGGCAGATAGAGATGCTGTTTGTAGTCTTTGGCAGGGCTTTATTGGTGAATCACAGTGCAGACCCTTTGGATTTTGGAGCAAAACCCTGCCTTTCTCTGCAGGTAACTACTCTCCTTTTGAGAAACAGCTTTTGGCTTGTTACTGGGCCTTAGTAGAGACTGAAGGCTTAACTGTGGGACACCAAGTGACCATGTGGCCTGAGCTGCCCATCATGAATTGGGTGTTGTCTGACCCACAGAGTCATAAAGTTGGACATGCACAGCAACACTCCATCGTTAAATGGAATGGACAAGATCAGGCCTGAGCAGGACCTGAAGACACAAGTAAGTTGCATAAGGAAGTGGCCCAAATGCCCATGGTTTCCACTCCTACCACATTGCCTTCCATCTCCCAGTATACACCTATGGTCTCATGGAGAGTTCCTTATGATCAGTTGACTGAAAAAGGGAAAACCCATGCATGGTTTACAGATAGCTCTTGCGATATGCAGGCACCACTCGAAAGTGGACAGTGACAGCACTACAGCCCCATTCTGGGACCTCCCTGAAGGACAGTGGTGAAGGGAAATCTCCCCAAGGAGGAGAAATTTGAGCAGTGCACCTGGTTGTTCACTTTGCTTGTAAGGAGAGGCAGCCAGATGTGCCATTGTATGATTCTTGGGCTGTGATCAGTGGTTATTTGGATGGTCAAGGACTTGGAAGGAGCATGACTGGATACTTGGAGAGAAGCAGGTATGTGGAAGAGGTATGTGGATAGACTTCTCAGAATGGGACAAAGAAGTGAAGATATTTGTGTCTCATGTGAATGCTTACCAAAGGGTGACCTCTGCAGAGGAGGATTTTAACAATCAGGTGGATAGGATGATGCTTTCTGTGGAAACCAGTTATCTTCTTTCCCCAGTCACTCCCATCATTGCCCAATGGGCTCATGAACAAAGTGGCAATGGTGGCAGGGATGGAGGTTATGCATGGGCTCTGTAACATGGACTTCTACTCACCAATGCCAATTTGGCTATAGCCACTTCTGAGTGCTCAATCTGCCAGCAGCAGAGACCAACACTGAGTCCCCAATGTGGCACTGTTCCTTGAGGTAATCAGCCAGCAACCTGGTGACAGGGTGACTACATAGGACTACTTCCATAATGGAAAGGGCAGCATTTTGTTCTTACTGGAATAGACACGTACTCTCAATATGGATTTTTCCTTTCCTACCCACAATGCTTCTGCAAAAACCAGCATCCATGGACTTACAGAATGCCTTATCCACCATCATGGTATCCCACACAGCATCACCTCAGTTAAAGGGAATCACTTCATAGCAAATGAAGTGCAGCAATAGACCCATGCTCATGGAATTCATTGGTCTTACTATGTTTCCCATCTTCCTGAAGCAGCTGGCTTGATAGAACAACGGAATGGCCTTCTAAAGTCACAATTACTTTGCCAGAGAGGTGGCAATTCCTCATAGGGTTGAGGCAATGTTCTCCAGGAGGTTGTCTATGCTCTAAACCGGTGTCTAATATATGATGCTGTTTCTCTCGTAATCAGAATTCCTGGGTCCAAGAAACAAGGGGTGGAAATTGGAGTGGCACTATTCACTGCTACTCCTAATGGCCTGTTCACAAAACTTTTGCTTCCTTTTCCTTTGACCCTATGCTCTGCGATGCTACAGGTCTTAGTTCCAAAGGGAGGAGTGCTCCCTCATTGAGACACAGCCCTGATTACATTGAACTGGAAGTTAAGAATGCCACCAGGCCACTTTGGGCTCCTTATGCCTCTGGATCAACAGGCAAAGAAAGGAGTTACCATATTGGCTGGTATGATTGATCCTAATTACCAAAAGGAAGTAGGATTGTTATTACATAATGGAGGTAAAGAAGTGTTTGTCTGGAATGCAGGAAACCCCTTAGAGTGTCTCTTAGTACTACCAGGCTTTGTGATTAAAAGTCAGTGGAAAACTACAGCAACTCAATTCTGACATGACTATGAATGGCCCAGGCCCTTCAGGAATGAAGGTCTGGGTCACCCCACCAGGCGAAGAACCATGACCAGCTGGGGTGCTTACTGAGGGTAAAGGGGGTACAGAATGGGTGGTGAAAGAAGGTCTTTCTAAATATCACCTACAACCATGTAATAAAGTTGCAGAAACAAGGACTGTAATTGTTATGAGTTTGTTTCTTATATATATGTGCGCATCAAATATTTTCTTTTCTTAAGTTATAAAATATAAGATGTAAACAGAGCTAATACGGTTTCAGTTGTATGTGTGCTAGTTATGTTATGTGTAAGTATGACTTTACCATTGTCTTTATCTAGAGATTATGTATGGTTTAAAGAGATGTGTACAGGTGCCAAGTTGACAAGGACTATGATGGCTAAGGTTGTGTGTCAACTTGCCTGGGCCATGATTCTTAGTGTTTAGCAGTTATGATGTAGTTTTGCGGTTATGTAATGATGTAATTGTCTCCATGATAAGATCTGATATAGTGTAATCTCCTCCATGATGAGATCTGCAATGAGCAGCCAATCACCTGAAAGAGAGTTTACCTGGGGGTGTGACCTGCATCCAGTATATATGGACTTTCTGGAAGAGCTCACTGGCTTTTGCTCTGCTCTGGATCCTGAATTCTGCTTGTCATAATCTGACCTGTGGTTTACGGGACTTAAGCCACCAGCCAGCCAGCGTAACTGCTGATCTTGCATTCATTAACCTCTACAGCTCACAAGCCAGCAGACTGTCTTCTGACCTGCTGATCTTGGGTTCACCAGTCCCTGCAGCTACAAGAGTCAGGAGAAGCTTCCAGCCTGATGCCTGACCTGTGGACTTGGGACTTCCCAGACTCTGCAGTCACATGGAAATCACATAAGCCATTTCCTTGATATAAAGCTCTCTTTATTATAGAGCTACATATGCACTTCACTGCTTTTTTTCTCTGGAGAACTCAGCCTAAGATACATAGTTTTCTCCCTATGTTATGTAACAGAAATTTTATAGTTTTAGGTTTAGTATTTAGGTCTTTGAATCATTCATTTTGTGATAGCTTCGGTGTATGGTGTGAAGTATGGGACTTGTTTTATTTTTCATTAAGTGAATACCCAGTTTTGCCAGCACTGTTTATTAAAGAGGCTGTTTCTGCCCACTGAAGGAACTTTGACCCCATGTCAAAAATCATTTGTCCCTAGATGGTGGGATTTATTTCTGAGTTTTCAATTGTATTCCTCTGGTCTGTGTGTTTATCGTTGAACTAATACCAAGCTGTTGTGATTACAGTACCTGTATAATGTGTTTTGATATCAGGGAATGTCATAAACTGAATTGTGTCCCCCCAAAATATCTGTCAACTTGGCTAGGCCACGATCCCAGTATTGTATAATCATCCCCCATTTTGTCATCTGATGTGATTTCCCTATGTGTTGTAAATCCTGCCTCTACAATGTTAATGAGATGGGATTAGCAGCAGTTATGAGGCACGTAGTCAGACAGGACTCAATCTACAAGATTAGATTCTGTTTTAAACCAATCTCTTTTGAGATATAAAAGTCAGAAGCAAGCAGAGAGACATGGGGACCTCATACCACCAAGAAAGCAGTGCCAGGGGTGGGCCATATCCTTTTGACCCAGGGTTCCTGTGCTGAGAAGCTCCTAGTCCAGGGAAAGACTTATGACGAAGAGCTTCCTCCAGAGAAAGAAAGCCTTCCCCTGGATCTGACACCCTAAATTTGAATTTTTAGCCTTCTAGACTGAGAGAATAAGTTTCTCTTTGTTAAAGCCATCCACTTGTTGTATTTCTGTTATAGCAGCACTAGATAACTAAGTCAGGGAGTGTGAAGCTTCTGGCTTTGTTCTTGTTCTTAAATATTGTTTTGAGCAATGGGGTTTCTTTCCTTTTCATATGAAGTTGGTCATTAATTTTTCCATTTCGGTAAAGAATGTTGGAATTTGTATTGGAATTGCATTGTATTTGCACATCAATTTAAGGTAGGAGTGACATTTTCACTAGTAAGTTTTCCAATCATTGAGCACAGAATGTCCTTCCATTTATGTAAGCCTTTTTTTTTTTTTTTTTGTCTCTTGTAGTAGTAATTTATAATTTTAATTGTGTAAGTCTTTTATGTTCCTGGTTAGGCTAATTCCTAGGTATTTTATTATTTGTAATTGGTACTGTTTTCTTGATTTCTTTTTCAGAATGTTCCTTGTTAGTGCAAAGGGACCCAACAGATCTTGTATCCTGCAATGTTGCTGAATTCTTTTATTAGTTCCAGCAGTTCTCTTGTGTAATCTTTAGTGTCTTCCATGGATAGGATTATATCATCTGCAACTAGAGATAGTTTTACTTCTTCCTTTCTGATTTGGATACTCCTTAGAGCTCATTTTGGGTTAGTGCTCTTGCTAGGACTTCCAGTGCAATACTAAATAAAAGAGATGATAATGGGCATCTTTGTCTCATTCCTAATCTCAAGGAGAAGACCACATCTTTCTCCATCGAGTATAATGTTGGCTGTTGGTTTTGTGTATATGCCCTTGATTATGTTGAGAAATTTCCCTTCTATTCCTATGTTGCTGAAGACTTTTATTAGGAAAGGGTGTTGAATTTTATCAAATGCTTTTTTTCATATCAGTTGATATGCTTATACAGTTCTTTTCCTTTATTTATGTAGTGAGTTATATTGATTAATTTTCTAATGTTAAACCACTGTTGTATGGATCCCACTTGTTCACGATGTGTGATTTTTTTGATATGTTGCTGAATTCTGTTGGCTAGAATTCTACTGAAAATTTTTCATCTATGTTCATGAGAGCATAATTTTTTGGGGGGGGTCTGTAATTTTTTTTTTTTTTTTCTGATGTCTTTGCCTGATTTAGGTATCAGAGTTATGCTGGATACATAGAAAGAGTTAGGGAGTGTTCTGTCCTCTTCTATGTTTCTGAAGAGTAGAATTGAAGTCAACTCTTCCTTGAAAGTTTGGTAGAATTATTGAGTTTATTCCCTGAGAATACTGAGTACTTATGATTGCCCATCTTGTTGTACTGTCCCCCCTCCATATGAGAGCTCTCTCTTATTCCTCCCCCTCTCATATAGATTCTAGAATTTGTTTAATGTTCTTCCCTCTCCATTTGGAGAACTCTCTTGAGTAATACTCACAAAGCTGATGTGGTAGTGGGAAATTCCCAGAGCTTCTGTTTATTAGAGAATGCCTGGATTCCCCTCATTTTTGAACGTAAACTTTACTAGGCAAAGGATTCTTGTTTTTGTTCAATATTTTATATATGTCCCTTCATTGTCTTCTGGCCTCTAGAATTTCTGGGAAGAAATCCATACTGATTCTTACACTCTTGGTATATTACATTTTGTTTTTTTCTTGCTGCTTTCAAAACTTTCTCCTTGTCTTTGGTTTCGAGGAATTTTATTAGAATGTAGTAAAGGGTTGATCTTTCTGTCTTTCTTCTAATTGGGGTTCATGTAGCTTCCTGTATTTTAAGTCAGTGTTTAAGTCTCCCTGTGTTTTTTTCTGGATGTTTCTCTCAGAGCTAGCTGACTTTGCTGGCGTTATAGCACTGTGTTCTGAGATTTTGACCCTGGCCCTCAGTGTACCCTTGGGGTTGGTTTCCTTTTCCAACTTGAATTTGGGATATTTATGACTCTGCAATTCAATGCGCACGCACAGGCATTTTTCTGCTGGCCGTGGATGCTGGCATAGACAGTAGGGCTCAGCTTTCCTGAGGTGAAAGTAGGGAGTGCTTTATTTTTTTCCCTGCTCAGTCTCTCCCTCTGTGGGCAGGGGTTAGTTGTGTCTGCCTGATGTATTTTTCTCACCTTGGCTAAAAACTGGGTCATGTGTACCCCCAGTATTCTAGGTCCTAGAAGCTGCCTGCCTTGGAACTTGGCAAGACTCAATAGCATTCACTTATGCTACCTTGATCTTCCTTCATCCATACCCTAGAATGAACCAAAAACTGCCACAGCCAGTCTGTGCTTCCTTGAAAAACAGGCTAATTTTCTCAATTTAACATCTGTCCTATATTCTTTGTTTGTAGAGTTTCCCATCCCTGTCTCAAAATGGCCACGATGAAACAATTCTTCCAAGTGCCAGTAGCTAGTATTTCCCAGCTTCTGTGTGGCCTTCACTTTTCTCCCCTGTTTCTGGACTCATTTTGACTCTCCAACACTCCAGCTGCCATTTGGAGTTCTGATCTCAGTCTGTGCTTGTTTTTATGTGTTGTCCAGTAGGTTATTTGCTGGGGCATAAATGAAAGTGACCACATGCTTTGTTATCTTGCTCCACTCTCCTTCAGCTGATTTTATAAGGTCAGGAATGTCCTGATAACAAAACTACACAAAGAAGTTACAAGAAAAGAAAACTGCAGACCAATATATTTTATAAATATAGGTGCAAAAACCCTCAAATGAATTTTAACCAATTGAATCTGACAATATATAGAAATGATCACTATCTTTTGTAATGGTTTATTTGTATGATTAGTATACCATTTGAAAAAAAAAAGCAATTCACCTATTAGCAATTTAAAAACAAAACATTGTATACTCACATCAATAGAAACATATAACATTTTTAACAAAATTCAACATTCACACTTGATAAAAGTTCTCAGGAAAGTAGAAATAAAAACCATTTTCTCCTCTCTAGTGGGAGTCCTACACAGTGCAATAAGGCAAAAAAGAAATGAAGGCTTAGAGCAGAAGAAGGAAATTTTTCTTTTTGGCAGACAACATGGTAATTAATATAAAATATTTTAAGGATTCTAAAAAATATTTGAATTAATTAATTAATTTAGCAAGACTGTAAAATTTAAGGGCAAGATACAAATATCACTATTATTTCTAGACATTCACACTGAACCATTAGAACATAAAAGTTTAATAAACATTACAATTTACAGTAATGTTGAACACATAACAAAGAATAAATTTTTAGTTTAACAAAATATTTGTGAGATATGTTCATTAAAAGTGACAAAATATTGCTGGAAGAAATATTAAAAGTAAAAAAAAAATTGTATTCACGGATTGGAAGATTCTATGTTGTTAAGATGTCAGTTTTCCCCAAGTTGATCTATATTTTAATGAAATGTCAATGAAATCTCAGTCTATATTTTGTAAAAATTGACAAGCAGACTCTTAAAAATGTATCATAGTGAAAAGGGCCTTTAGTAGTCACAGTAATTTTCAAAAGGAAGAACAAAACTGGAAAACTTACACTATCTCATTTCAAGATTTACTATAAAGTTACAGTAATCAAAATGATGTGACATTGACATAAAGATTAGAATATAAATCAAAGAGACATAACAGAGAGCCCAGAAATTGACTCACACATATAGGAGTAAATGAATTTCAACAAGGTGCCAAGATAATTCAATGAAGAAAGAATAGGCTTTACAAAAAATTTTGCTGGAAAAATTTGATATACGCATTTTTGGAAGTGATGTTTCCGACTGCCTTACAACGATAACACAAATTAATTAAAAATAGATCACAAACCTAAATATTAAAACTAGAATTACGAATTTACTACAAGTAAATATAAAAGAAGATATTTACATTTTAAAAAATTTATTTTTTTTATGTTTCTTAGAACATGCAGAATGGTAATCATAAAAAATTCATAAATTGCATTTTTTCAAAATGAAAATGCAATCCTCTCTTCAATGGCATTTTTAAAAAAATAAAACGGCAAGCAACAGACAGAATTTTATACATGTATATATTGCTATGAGTTGGAATCGACTCGATGGCAATGGGTTTGGTTTATACCTACAAACTTACATATCTTTTGCTATCAAGTCGATTCTGACTCATAACAACCCCTTAAGGACAGAGTGGAACTTCCCCATAAGGTTTCCAAGGAGCAGCTGGTGGATTCAAATTGCCAACCTTTGGTTAATAGCGCAGCTCTTAACCACGGCACCACCAGGGCTCCATACACTTACATGCACAGTATAAAAATAAATCTAACAATTCATATTGTAAATTATACAACTGTCCTATAAATATATAAATATATGCTTGATATCTTTAGTCATCAGGAAAATTCAACCAAAACCCAATTAAAAAAAAGAAAAAAGAACGATTGCAAAATGCTCTAGCATTTTGAGAAAATAAAGTAAGCTTTGTATACAAGTGATAGGATAGGTATTATGACCTGGAAAAGAGACCTGATTATAGATATAAAGGAGACCCGGTAGCCCAGTGGTTAAGTGCTCAGCTGCTAACCAAAATGCCAGCAGTTCGAACACAACAGCTGCTCTGTGGGATAAAGATGTGGCAGCCTGCTTCCACACAGATTAGAGGCTTGGGGCAGTTCTACTCTGTTTTGTATGGTGGCTATGATTTGGAAGCGACTAAATGGCAATGGGTTGGTATAATAATATAAAAATATAATATATATTAAATAATTATAATTATACTAATTATATATAAATAATAGATAATATATTATACATAAACATATTTATTGTATACTATTTTATATTATATATAGTATACAATAAAACATTATATATATAAAATATATAATAATATGATATATAAAATAGAATGTAACATAATATAATGAGAAATAGAGAACTGAAAGCCTAAATTTTTGACTACACCCAACGTGGAGATATACATGATAACAACCAACATAGCTGATTTTTATGGTGGATTGTGTAGACACAATTCCTCTCCTTCCCACATCTACAATCATTCTCTTTTATAATTAATGGCTTTTCATTGACTTAAATTTATGAACTCCTCATTTTGGATTCATTAATTTTGGAAAGTAATTAATGATTACTTTTTGATGCCCTGCCTATTTTCTCAAATATTTGTTAAATTCTGATGTAAAGAAAACACAGTCATACATTTCCAGAATGGTCAGTAAATCGAGTCTGGAGAAACAGCGGAAGCTGCATGTTTGTACAGGTGTCTTTGTATGAAAGCAGAGATAAACCTTGGGTACGGCATAGATTATAATGCCAATCAGTTACTTGAGTCTGGAATAGTTATGGCCATTATGTTCACTGAACTGTGTCCAGTTGGCAGAAGTTAATCTAGGGGGAGAAAGTCTCAAAATATCAACAAAATGTGTTTCTGGTTAGATAATAAAACCTTGGTGGATCTGATCAGCTGGCAGTCTTCCAATTCTGAATCTGTCTCACACCTGCTTCATTTATTTGTTTTATGTGGCCTCTAGTTTACACACTGTAATGTTTAGAAAAAGCAAACCATTCCAGTAATCTAATTGCCAATGCTGATTTCTTGATTTAGTTTAAGAAATTTCAGCAAATAATGCCAAAGTTCCTCATATAAAGTAGGATCTTTTGCCAGAACACACAATGTAATTACGAATGTGCCAATTTTTCAAACAAAAGTGTTCTCTAAAAAGAAGTTTATGAGCATTTATTCTGTTAGAGCCTAAGCCTGATTCAGTCTGAATGTTAAAACCCAGCAGGTCTGAAATATCAAAGGAAAGCAGACCATCTAAGGTATAGATCTGAACTTTTTGCCTTTCACCTGTATTCTAAAGGTTGCAAAATAATAGATTAAACTCAAGGGAGTAAAATATTAATATTTTATTATCTTAGCTAAATAATTTATTTTAAAATTGCTGGCAGTAGTCAAATATCTTATACTTTGTGCAAGTTAAATTATCGGAATATAAAAATGTATGGCATGGAAAACTAGAGCTATATAAGATAAAGTACACACTGGCCAATTTGCTGAGTTTGGCTCATAATGTAATTATTCACCATCAGGTACCCCCATCTCCTTGGTTAAAACAGGACTTCAAAAGTTTATAAAGGAAAGAAAAAAAAAAGCAAACTTTGGAGTCAGATTCAAATGCTGGCTCTGTGACCTCGCATTATGTGAATTTAAGTAACACTCTATCTGTAATCTGTAAATTACGTGTAAAAGTATTTATTTCATAGAGTTGTTTGAGAAAAATAAGAAAATATATGTCACTCAACAAGGGTAATGCCTGGCAACTCCACAATGTCTAACAAATGTTAATGTTGATCATTTTCCACACAGAGAATTTTTTTTCTTTTTCCTCTAAACAAATTTTATCCTAAAAGTCTCTCTGCTTCCTGCTTGGATGAAACCAGGGTGGTCAAGAGAATGGTGATCTCTAAGTTCCAAATCCCTGTATCTCTTCAAACTGGTTCTTTGAATCTTTTTTCTGAACTTACTTTGTTTCTCTAGAAAGACAATTCAACACTGAATGAAGGATTTACCTAGTTCTTTTGTTTATTAATATTTTAAAGAGGTCTTTGGCAGCCGATTTGCCCGATGCAATGTGTCATTTGATTTCTTGACTGCTGCTTCTATGGGCGTTGATTGTGGGTCCAAGTAAAATGAAGTCCTTGACAACTTCAATATTTTCTCCATTTATCATGATGTTGGTTATTGGTCCAGTTGTCAGGATCTTTGTTTTCTTTATATTGAGGTGTAATCCATACTGAAAGCCATAATCTTTTATCTTTACCAGTGTTTCAAGTCCTCTTCATTTTGAGCAAACAAGGTTGTGTCATCTGCATATCACAGGTTGTTAATGAGTCTTCCTCCAATCCTGTTGCCCCATTTTTCTTCATATAGTACAGTTTCTTGTATTATTTGCTCAGCATACAGATTGAATAAGCATGGTGGAAGGACACAACCCTGACACACATCTTACCCAATCTTAAACTAAACAGCATCCCCTGGGAAACCCTGGTGGTGTAGTGGTTTAGTGCTACAGCTGCTAACCAAAAGATCAGCGGTTTGAATCCACCAGGTGCTCCTTGGAAACTCTAGGGGGCAGTTCCACTCTGTGCTATATAGACGGCAATGGGTTAGCATCCCCTGGTTCTTTCAAACAACTGCCTCTTGGTCTATGTACAGGTCCCACATGAGCACAATTAAATGTTGTGGAATTCCCATTCTTTGCAATGTTATCCATAATTTGTTATGACCCATGCAGTCAAATACCTTTTCATAGTCAATAAAACACAGGTAAATATCTTTCTGGTATTCTTTGCTTTCGGCCAGGATCCATCTGACATCAGCAATGATATCCCTAGTTCCATGTCCTCTTCTGAATCTGGCTTGAACTTCCAGCAGTTCCTTGTACATGTACTGCTGTAACCATGCTTCAGCAAAATTTTACTTAATGATTTTGTTCAGTAATTTCTGCATATAGTTACAGACTAAAAATTAACATATGCCTCTACATGTATATAAAAAAACCTCTATATATATTCCCAAAATTGAGAGTTACCTACCTCATTAAGAAGGTTTTGCTGATATATGCCCTCTGGTTGCTGGAGTTTCTTATAAAATATTTGCAAGAGGAAATTCTCTAAATATCAATAATCACAAGGCACATTTATTTTTAGAATAAATTTGTAGTTGAGGTGAGCCATTTGTCTTTGTTTTGGCTTCAATTTCGTAAGTTCAGTCTAATCCCCTATCAGATAAACAATTCCTTCTCTCTGACTATGGAACAAAAAGGTCTGGAACAATTTGGAAGTCTACATAATTTTTATGTAAAAATGAAACTTATTTACTCTTTTCCACTGCACTTCTAATTGTTTCGTTGAGTGTATATCCTTTAGGGAATCTTTAGCATTTTTGATCCATTATTCAGCTCTGTCCTAAATGACTACATTTGAGTTTAGAATGGAGGAGAATTTGGGAATTACCTTTCTGTGTGATATCATTTGAACTTCTACTGACTGCCTGCTACAAGTTAAGGGAAGTAGTTGTCAACAAGATTTAAAGTCACTGTCATGTTTACACAGCCACGCTGAAAAGGTTGTGAAAGGAATGTGATTTTGTTGAAATTAAGTACCAACAACTACTGGACCATGGAGGTGCACATTGGTTATCATTAAAGTCTGACATCTGCATCTTCTTTGAGATGTTTAAGTCATTTTTCTTGTCAAAAACAAAGTGTTCTGCAGCAAGATCTTCATCAATTTTCTGTAAAAATTATGCTACATATTTGTTTCTGTGAGCCTAACATCCAAATAGAATACATTTTCTTAACCAATTTGTTCATTGAAAATTACATAGAGGTAGGCAGCTGAACAATAAAATACTCATGATTTCTTTTCTTTTTTTTTTTTTTGACCTAAAATGGCACTATAAACCAATACAAATAGATACCTTTCTGGGACATACTGGAGAGGTATTGATAAATGGTGCTCTTACTGTTGTGTCATTTTGGCTTCTTCCTTGTTGTAGGAATAATGTCTATGAAAAGCAATAGAAGGCTGAGGAAATTATGAAAAACTAAAAAAAATTCGATAAACCAATAAATGATTACTAAATCCTTAATATGCACGAAAAACTTTTAGACTCTGAGGCAATAAAAACAAATAATGTATCCCTCTAGCCGTAGAAACCCTGGTGGCGTAGTGGTTAAGTGCGATGGCTACTAACCAAAAGATCAGCAGTTCGAGTCTACCAGGTACTCTGAGGAAACTCTATGGGGCAGTTCTACTCTGTCCTATGGGGTTGCTGTGAATCAGAATTGACTTGATGGCAACTTTTTTTTTTTTTTCCTAACATCAAGGATCTTACAGTGTAGTAGTGTAAGAGATTTGTTTTATACTTCTTGATAGAAATTGGTAATTATTACATAAGAACAGACTATTTTGACAATTTTCACAGGTGAAACAGAATGTTCAAGTTGTGAAGTAACTACATAATGAACTGATTGCTAAGGCAAACAAATGATCGTATTCTAATTATGGTGTATTATTATTGTGCTTCCCTGAAAATTTTCCAGAATTGTTTAATATTCCAAAAAATATTTTATAAGAAACTATGGACCTATACCTAACTTGTCACTGTCTTTAATATCAGCGTTTTGTCCTGTCCCCCTAACTAGGCAATTACTATCTTTATATACTTCAGTATATAGATCGTTATTGTGCATGGATGTGTGTCACACACATTTGGCTTGTCTTTCCCACAATGTCAATGTTAGTAATTATAGGGCATTTGGTCAGTAGGTAATATATATCTCCAATGTGAACATTGTTTGCATCTCCAATTCTACCACCTTGAAACCAGTCACTATATCTCATGACTGATGTACTGTAACTGCTTCTCAAAAGCAACGTTGCTGTCTAAGAAACATAAAGGCAGCATTTTTACATAGCAGGTTTTCAACTAGTTGATAGAATGGAATTAAGGAAAGATTACTCCACTACTCTATCTCTGCAACACTTGTTTAAAGCACTAGAAAATCAAAGACGACTGAGAAAGAATTCCAACTTTGTGGGTTCCTTTAAGAAAATAATAGGAGAGCATGGATATTGTTGGAGAGATCCAATATGTCAACAAACTAGCTTCCGTCTCTCTTGATACATTCAGTAGTTTTAAAGGTGTGAGAACCCAAAGACAAATAAAAAGGGAATGATGCAAATTTGCTCTTCAGCTTTCTATAAAGTACTTAGATGGTACTAACAAGCAATTTTATGTAGAGGATGCATATATAACCTATGAAAAAAATGCAATTACCAGTAGTTAATGAGCGCAGAAATTGCTCAGTTCCTCTAGTAAAACCAACTTTCACATAGCACCTGGAAGGCTTTTAAAGGTTAGAATTTTGATAAGTGAAACTTTGGGCTCCATATTTAGAAAAACATAGCAGAGGCTCAACTCCAGCTGTTTAAAATACTTCCCTAGAAATTGTAATTATTTGCATTTTCTTATGAACAGCATATGTTCTCCTGAGCGCCATGAGTCTGGCCCTAACGTACTGTCGGTCCTGCAGTTTTATCAGAACATGTCCTGTGTATTTTTTACAGCACCATAAGAGAGATTAAGGGACTGGTGTGTAATTAAAAAGTAGTCAAAATATTGTTATCAAAGCATCCTATTGGACAGGTATCTCTGAAAACCTGTCTTAACAGATATAACAGATAAGAGTCAAAGCAATAAACACAGATTATTTTTTTTCTTTTACATCTTAAAAGACGAATGCAGGTTATTGAGTAGAGACTGGTGTGTGGTATGCAGAGTGTAGAGCAGACTGGTATAGATGATGGTTTAAGATTTGGCTCCCTTCACTCTGGCTATACTGGCTACATTTTTATAAATCATTTAGAAAGCTTATTGCTATTGATTATCTTTTTCTATACTGATGTTTACCCAAGCCCCACTATCAGAAATAATTTTTTAATTGATCTGAGGTATGGCCAGTATATCAGAAGTTGTTAAAAAATAAAAGCTCCACACAACCGATGACTGCCCTGACAGGGAGCACAACAGAGAACCCCTGGGGGAGCAGGAGAACAGGGGGATGCAGACCCCAAATTCTCATAAAAAGATCAGACTTAATGGTCTGACTGAGCCTAGAAGAGTCCCGGCGGTCATGGTCCCCAAACCTTCTGTTGGCCCAGGACAGGAACCATTCCCGAAGACAACTCATCAGACATGGAAGGGACTGGACAATGGGTTGGAGAGAGATGCTGATGAAGAGCTACTTGTATCAGGTGGACACTTGAGACTGTGTTGGCATCTCCTGTCTGGAGGGGCGATAGAAGGGTAGAGAGGGTTAGAAACTTGCAAAATTGTCACAAAAGAAGAGACTGGAAGGAGGGAGCGGGCTGACTGATTGGGGGAGAGTAAGTGGGAGTATGGAGTAAGGTGTATGTAAGCTTATATGTGACAGACTGACTTGATTTGTAAACTTTCACTTAAATCACAATAAAAATTATTAAAAAAAAGTAAAAGCTCCAGGGTGATTCTTTTGTGAAGGTATAAAATAGAGGTATACCATAGTACTTTTCCAGTACTGGCTCTTCAATGTTTCAGATCCATTTCCACACAGGATGTACCATTCCATCCTTGAAAGAATCTTAAATGTTAACATAACTCTGGTTGTTTTCATGAGTTATATTGAGCTTTTTCCTTTTATTGAGTAGTTACCCTGTTGATGTCCATTTGTACTTTAAAAGCTATTCCAAAAATTTTGAGAAACATGCACAAAGTGCTCACTAGCAATTTGATATGGCTGATGACGATCATAACAGCCACCATCACAAACATTTAATGTGCTGGGAGCTGAGCTAAGTGTTTTCTATATAGTGTCATTTAACCCTTCCTGTTTTTAAAGAGAAAAATAAAAATCTAAAGCTAAGCAACAGGAAATAATTTGACAAAGATCAAATCTGCTAAGGAGACAGAAAGAGAATATGAACCAGGGTCAAATTCCTACTGAAATGTGGAGATAGATGATTATGAAGAAGTTTTGTTAGATTTCTTAGTGTAAGAAAAGCCATTTTGGCTGGTCTGTTTGTTTTTGTTTTTCTCCCTTTCTCTTCCCAGGTTAGCAGAACTATCTAGATGTCATCAGTCCAGCTAGTGTCAAGACCTGTGCTCTCAGAATAGGCCACTGTCATGTGTGGATCTCCAACTAGTCTTTCAGTGCCAGATAAAAGAGCCCAAGGTAGAACTTAACAGAAAAGTAATTTCAATACATTTGAAAATAGGAAAAGAGTGAAGCTACCTTGGGACAGGCATAATCAATGCAAGGTCCATGTCCTTTTCTGAGCCCTTTCACCTTGTAGATGCTATTGAAGGTCTAATCACAGGGTACCTTAGTCAGGCCTGGAAAACTCTCCCAGGACCTCCTACCACAGGATGTAACTGTAAGAAAGTTTTAGGTGGCGACTCTGGCTACTGGACCTTATATGAAACAAGATACAAGGTGATAATACATTCCAAAATTGTGGATGCATGAAGGGTCTTGCCACCTCTAGTTTCCTATCTTAAGGAAAATTTTTGCTACACGATCCACAGGACACAGAATTAGTCAGGTATAGTTGTCATAGTATTTCCCTCACCTACAAATAATCATGTTTCTATCCATACATATAAATCTTTTCTATTCCACATA
Organism: Elephas maximus indicus; assembly: GCF_024166365.1. Lineage (NCBI taxonomy): Eukaryota > Metazoa > Chordata > Mammalia > Proboscidea > Elephantidae > Elephas > Elephas maximus. Next base: position 177,534,041 of record NC_064821.1, read on the forward strand.
CGTCTATAGTGACTAAAAGTGTTAATACTTGTATATCTAATATTATCAAGATTATTTCAATTTAGTCTAACCCAATTGGATAACTATAGCCAGTAGGATAGCCACCTGTTTTGATAAATAAAGTTTTATTGGAACACAGCCATGTCCATTTCGTTGTATATCCTATACGACTACTTCAGTGTTACAACAGCAGAGTTGAGTGGTTTTGACAGAGATCAAAGTCTGAAATATTTATTATGTGATCTGTTAAAAAAAGTTTGTTGTTCTCTGGTGAACAGTTGAAAGAAAAATTACTTTTTCCTAAGAATTAGGTTATTTCTGTACTGCAATCTTTTTTTTTTTAATGATGTAAACAATTTTTTTCATGACATAAACAATCTTTAATATGGATGTATGGATGTTTCCATGAATTTCATCAAACAATTTGAGAACCAACACATTACTATGAGAATGCACATTTGGTAAAATGCATTTAAAAAAACCACATTTGTTGTTGTGTACACTCTGATTCATTGTGGTCCTATATGTGTCAGAGTGGAAATGTGTTCCACAGGATTTTCAATGGCTTATTTTTTGAATTAGGTTGCCAGACCTTTCTTCTGAGGCACTGCTGGGTGCACTTGAACTTCCAATTTTCAGTTAGCAACTGAACGCATTAAGTGTTTGCACCACCAGGGACCCCTGGTAAAATGCATGAGAATATAGAAATTCCTATATGACATTTTGGTTCTTTAGTCATTTTACTGAATACTCATTGCCATCAAGTCGATTCCTTTATATTATTAGGTGGGAACCCTGGTGGTGTAATGGTTAAATGCTGCGGCTCCTAACCAAGAGGTTGGCAGTTTGAATCTGCCAGGCGCTCCTTGGAAACTCTATGGGGAGGTTCTACTCTGTCCTATAGGGTTGCTATGAGTCCGAATCCACTCGACGGCAGTGGGTTTGGTTTGGTTTTTGGTTTATATTATTAGGTACTTCTGAGTATAGTCATTGTATTCCAGAAAGTTTTATCTCATTTTCCTAACACATCCATGCATCTTTCTGTGGACTTTGTTATATACCACATTCTGTGCTCACTGGCTGCTTTCTTTTTCTAACTATGGGCAGCTCATACCTCGTGAGCTGAAACACTCCCGTAAGAATGTAGTTAGATGCTATGATCCAACTCCTGGCTTGATTTGTATTATACACATCCATCCTAACATATACAAGAAATCAAAACAGTCTGCGAGAATACTTTTCCCCAAATCTATGCTCTTTATTTTCATCCATAGTCACCTTATAATATACGGATTTAAAAAAAAAAAAAAACTTGAAGTCCCCTTCTGTTTAGATGAAGAAATATATGAAAGACTTACTCCTGCTGAAAGAACAGAAGATAATGAATATGAAAATCAAATGATACAAAACAAGGGCAAATTAAAAATAAAAATATTAAAAAAACAACAACAACAACAAAAAAACAGGTCTTGTTTTATTGAACCTTTGAAGATTTATGGATGTAAAGGAGGCTCTCAAATGTGAGCCTCAAATTCATCTCATGGAATGCAAACTCATGATGTTGGTCTTCAGGACTCATTAGATTGTAATCTCAAAGCCTCAATGTCTCAGTCACAGGGTTTCAAACTGCCACAGTCTCGTGGTCTTAAAATCTTGTGATAACTAAGAATAATGGTCTCACACTGTTAAGGTCTAGCAATCTTGATGCCTAGAGATGTCACAGTGTTCAACTATGTTGGAGGAAGAATTGCAAGACCCTAATAATGGAAACAAAAGATGCTACCCTGCCCCAAAATGTTCAACAGCTGATTAGTCCAACTAATGACTCCCTAATCTTAACTGACTCAGGGAGGAAAGAGCATTTTCTCAGAGGATAAAAAACAAAAATTACTGGAGTTTCTATTGTCCTTTCAGAAAAAATGTCAAGCTTTTAATTTAGAATTATGAACTGTATGAAGAATTTGGGAAAAATGAGGATATTGTAATCTTAATGAAAGGTGAAATTAATCAAGAAGTTATACCTACCATAACTAAGTAAACACAAAGTATAAGAGCTTCGACATACCTAGATTAAAACCTGACATAAATAAAGGGAGAAGTAGACAAATTCACTATCATATTTGGAAATTTTAACATTCTTCCTCAGTAATTGATGAAACAAATAGACAAAAATCAGTAAGAATAGCACAATTTTGAACAATAATATGAATCAATTTAATCCAATTGACTTTTATAGAACTAACAAACAAATTACAGAGTATACTTCCTTCAAGAATACCTGGAAAATTCATGAAGGTAGACTCATTTTTTGGCAGTAAAATAAGGGTCATTAAATTTCAAAACACTGATAATGATAAAGAGTATGTCCCTTGATCCCAATTGAATTAAATTAGATGTCACTTGCAATGAGATATCTAGATAACATCCAAATATTTGGAATTAAGCAATACGTCTTTAAAAAGCACATGAATCAAAAAAGAAATCACAAGGAGTTTGAAGAATAGTTTGAAATGAATGTTAATAAAATTCAATATAACAAGATTCTTAAGATGCAGATAAAGTTGTCTATAGAGGAAAATTATTAGTTTTTAATGTTTATTTTAAAATATAGGAAAAGTTTTAAAATATCCACTATGTAAACTCTCAACTTAAGAAACATAAATAGAAGACATTCAAAAAAAATTTAGGAGAAAAATATTTGAAACAGAAACACAAAGAGCTAAAATTCTGTTTTCTGAAAATATTAATACAATCAAGAAATAGTTATTTTCATTGATCAAAAAAAGAGAAAAAGATGAATTATAATATCAGAAGTGAAAGAATGGACATCACTAAAAATTTTACAGATATTAAAATAATAATAGTGGGATTTTCTGAAAAACTTAATGCCAATAAATTTGATGAGTTAAATGAAATCTATGAATTCAAATTTACTAAAACTGACACAAGAAAAATAGAATACCTAACTACCCCTAGATCTGACAGAGAAATTGGATTTACAATAAAAAACCTCACAATGAAAACTCATAATTTGATTAAAAATGTGATCTATCCATATAATGGAATATTTAGCAATAAAAATGAAAAAAAGTACTGGCAAATGCTACAAAACTGAAGAACCTTAGCAAGAGTATGATAAATGAAAGAAATTGATTATAAGAGATCACATATTATATGATCCCGTATATACGAAATGACCAGAAAAGGCAAATCTACACAAAGGGAAAGTAGGTTAGTGGTGGCCCAGGGGTAGGAGGGAATAGGTTAAGGGCTCAGCTACTAACTGAAAGGTCAGCAGTTCAAATTCACCAGACCCTCTTTGGAAACCCTACGGGGCAGTTCTACTCTGTCTTATAGGGTGACTATGAGTTGGAATCAACTCCATGGCAATGAGTTATTATTATTAATGGACACACTATTTTTGGAACGTTAGGCATGTTCTAAAATTAGATTATGAAAATGGTTGCATAGCTCTCTAAATTTACTGAAAACCATTGCACTGTATATTTAAAATAGGTCAACAAAGTGTTAAAATATGTTGCTAGACATTGTTTTGGGGAACTGCCAACTCACAGTGACCCCACGTGACAGAGTAGAACCACCCATAGGTTTTCTTGGAAACAGCTTGCCAGGTCTTTCTCCCATGGAAACACTGAGGGGTTTGACCACCATCCTGTCAGCTGGCTGCTCAGCACTTAGCCATTACTTCACCAGAGCTCTTTATATTGCTAAATATTCCCCCTCAATTTCCTATGTGTAATCAATTAATTCTTTTGGTAGAATCATTGCAGATTCACTCTGTTAAACTTGCCTTCTTCTGTGACAATATTGTGCATGTGTGTGTGTGTGATTTGCTGGCTAAGATGTACTTTTACACATTTAACCTCTGTTTTATGGTATTGCAGAGAGAGAGCATGGGTAGAGAGATTGAATACATAGAAAATCACTTTATTATCCAAATAGTAAGTTTATAGGAAACAATAAATAATAATGAAATATAAATGAAATATAGTCAGTCAATATAGAAGGAAAAATAAAATTAGTATGCTTTATATATATACAACCCCCAAAAAACCCAATGCCGTCGAGTCGATTCCGACTAATAGCGAGCCTATAGGACAGAGTAGAACCGCCCCATAGAGTTTCCAAGGAGCGCCTGGAGGATTTGAACTGCCAACCCTTTGGTTCGCAGCCGTAGCACTTAACCACTACACCGCCAGGGTTTCCCCATATATACAACATACTAATTTTTTTTTTAATATACATATATATGTATAAAAGGCCTACAGACACTTATTTTATAAAGAACGTCATTACGAGCCACTGCTTTTAGTCCTTTAGTGTACTCATCGCAATTCCGACTCACAGCGACGCTGTGGGACACAGTGGGACTGCCCTATAGGGTTTCCAAGAAGTGGCTGGTAGATTCAAACTGCTGACCTTTTGGTTAGCATTCAAACACTTAACCACTGCACAACCAGGGCCCCTTAGCATACTAAGTCTGATTTAAATGTCACTCACTCATCTTCAAAAGCTACATACAAACTCTACTTAATGTTTGTATATGAAGACAGCATGGTAGGATTAAATATATAACAGTTCAAGAAATTCTCTCTAAAATAATATTCATACATTTTCCTTAAATAAAGTAAAAGTATAGAAACAATATCGTCTACCAGACTGTCTATGTTAATCAGCAACATAATAAAACAGGTAGAAGTGGTATTTCATTCTCTTTCAGGTTATTATCAGTTAACCATTAAAAATGAATATTGTAAAAGCATAACAAATATAATGAGGTCATTATATATGCTCAATGACCTTGTGAATAAAGAAGGATCTGTGGGAATTTAATACAGTTAGGAAGAAATCAGTAATTCTTATGGCTTCTGAAGTTTTTGATTACTGCTTTTTCATTTTGATTATCATTGTTCAATGATTTATTTCTATGAGATATGACATTGATATAATATGATAAACTTGACTTTATTGCAGATGAAAGAGGATTTTATTCATATTGATGATATCAAATTAATAATTTTGAATTGTTTTCCTCAATTGTAATACATCATTTATTATTTAGCCATGTAGCGTTCAGCTTCAGTGAGAAAACAGGTAAGCAAATCTCTATAGTTAGGTATTTTTCTTGGAAAAAATCCTGAGAGTATATCCAAGCATTTGGAAAGTTAGAAATTCAGTTGGTATACACTGTGGTTAGCAATATTTTGCAAAAAAATACTGAAATAAAAAAATTATATTAAGAAATAATTCTCATGATATTAATTAAATTACTGTGCACTGAAACAATGTTTTTTGGCAAAAAAATGTGAGAGTCTTGAAATAATTATGAACTGGCTGGCCTGTGTGAGGAGACAAAAGTTAGGAAACATTAAACATCTCTTTCCTGCCATCCAGGTTGTATTTTCAGTTTTTATTTCCTTTTAATTGCAAGTTAAAAAGAAAGTAAAATATAGAAATGACCCTGTTTTGGTGCATACGAGTGTTACCTTCTCTCATCCACAAGTTTAGCTATAAGGAATAACAGTCAGCAGATAAAGAATAAAAACAATTGCCAATATGTCTAAAGTTGCATTACTGGGGATCTCTCAAATAGCTTAAAAATCATTCAGCCATTATCCTATAGTATTCTATGAACTGTTCCTAGCATTATTTTTGACAGATAAAAGATCATCTTTGACATTTATTGACTTCATCTTGAGAATCATTTTTTCAAAGCCACCAAATCCTTGCATTGATTTGTATTACTGGCATTCTTTTTTAAACTTTTACGTATATTCAAAACACAAATATACTCTATTGTTATTTTTCCTTCATGGCCAATTAGTCTTTTAAAGAAGAAAAATTTAGGTGTGTGTATTTGTGTATATATACATATTTATATCGTAATGATAAAAATGTTCTTTTTTATATTTACTGACATACTTAAAATGTTATTACGCCTTCTCTGCTTTCTGCAGACCCTACTTTGATCTGGAACGTTTCTCTTCATCCCCCAAACTATTTGCTATTCTTCTACCATAGGTCTGGTAGAAATAATACCTTTCAGCTTTTCTCTGCCTGAAAGTATCCTGACTTTTCTTCATTTTTGTAGGATAGTTTTTTTCTGGATATATAGTTTTAATTGGACAGTTTGTTTGTTTGTTTGTTTTCCCAATGCTTTAAAGATATTAACAGGTTTTTTTTTTTTTTTTTTGTGGCCTTTGTTGATTGTTTTAATAATTCAGACATTATTTTTACTATTTTTTTTTTTCTGATTGTCATTTACACTAGGGTTATTTTATTTATTTATTTATTTAACTTTGGCTCTTAGCAATTTTCATATAAAGTGTCTAGGTGTTGTAATTTTGTATTTATACTTTTTGGTACTTGCTGGGTTTCTTAGAGCTCTGGGTTAATATCTTACACTTAATTGGGAAAAATTTTAGCCATTATCTATGAAATACTTCTGATGTATTCTTTCTCACCTTTTTTTCTGGTACTCCAATTATTTGTATGTTAGACTATTTGATATTGCTTCCCTCTTCATTTATATTTTCTTTTTGTTTCAGTTTGAATATTTTTTTGACATGTCTTCAAGTTTGGCAATTTTTTTTTTGCTATTTCCAGTGTACTCTTAAGCACATTGAATAAATTATATATTTTGGAAATTTGCAAAGTATTTAACTATGATCGATATATTCACCTTTACATGTTTGTCAAAATTTATCATATTGTATACCCCAAATTTATACCCCAAAAGTATAAATTTTACTGTATGTAATTACTTTTTTGGTTTGGGTTTAATGTATACCTCAAAAAACTTAATGACAGAAAAGAAACAACTAAATTACAAAAAAGTTGTAGAGATTCAAGTAAATAACATCTACTCCCAGATGCAAAATCAGCCTTTCTTCTGTATGTTGCCACTGTGGGGATTTAACACTTCAATCTACAGTTGAGCTAGATCTTGGTCTCATGCAGCTTTAGCTGGACTGTGTTTGTGTTGATGAAAGATATTGATACCTAGTTATCCCTTTTGACACTTTCTTTCTCTGTTCTTGATATCGTAGTAACATGAGCCTCATTAAATGAGTTGGGGAGTGTACTCTTTTGTTTCCATTTTCTGGAAGAAATTGTGTAAACTTGGTGTTAATTCTTGTTAAATATTTGGGAGAATTCTCCTGTGAAAATATTTAGTGATATGTTTTTGGGAGGTTAAAATTATGAATTAAAAATTATTAATAGCTATAGGGCTATTCAGGTAGTCATCTTGGTTGAGTTTTGTAAGCTTGTGGCTTTTGAGGAATTTTTCCATTTCTTCTAAAATTATTTCAGGGTTGTCTTCAGTTGACTACCTCTTCTCATTTACTTTATGATTTCCCTGATTTTACATTGTATCTAGAAGTTTTGTCTATTATGGTAGAAGAGTCTGGGTTTATTTAAAATTTTGGTATTAGCATCAAGTCACCTATTTTAGGTTTAATACATAGGTCCTGGTATATTTTGTGACTGGTTTTTCCAATGACAATGTAATTTTTAGTTTTTGCAGTACTACATTGGTTTGTTTGGTTTATCTCATGTTACCGAAGCTCCCAGTTTCCTATTGGTGCTGCTTGAGGGAAGAAGCTTCACTACACTGGTTACTTGTTGCTCCTAGGTGGGGGGAGGAAATCTCTGGCCCACAGAGATGAGGAGTACTTCCTTACCAGCATTTTTGTGGCAGGATACCTCTTGTAGCATGATACCCAGCTGTACTTTGTCTGTTGGTAAGGAAAGGAAGTATCAGGCTTAACTGAGAGGGCATTTTACCTGGCTGCTTATTGTTAGTGTGACTTCTGATGGGTCCTCCTTGCCAGTTTTGCCTAGGTAATCTGGTATCGCTCAATGTGCTACTCTTTTATCTAAGGGAGAGAAGGGATGAACCTACTTATGGTCCCTTCTGTTGCTAGGTTGGAGTTAGAATATGCCAGGTTTAGGCCAGTTTCTTCTGTTGAATATAGCATCGGAAGATCCCCCGTGCTTTGGTTTTTACCCAGGACTTGGGTCTCTAACCAATACACTTCTCTTTTTCCACCTTTCAGAGTTTACCTTTGATTGTCTATTGCATTATTTCCAGGGTTCATAGTTGTACTTAATTGAGATGAACAGGGAAAGACAAGTTCATAATGTCTTATCCGGATGAGAAGTGTATCTTATTTATTTTTGAGCCTACAGTTTGTGCAAAACACTGGCATAAGCCTATCTTAGTATTATAAATTGAACTGTGTACCCCAAAATATGTGTTGTAATCCTAACCTCTATAACAGTGAATGTAAACATGTTTGGAAATAGGGTTTTCTTTGTTAGGTTAATGAGGCCGTATCAGTGTAAGGTGTGTCCTAAACATAATCACTTCTGAATAAAAAAAATAAAAAAACACAGATTTAGGCATAAAACAGGGAAGAGAGGTGCCATATGAGGCTCATCTATAAGCTAAGGGAGCTAAGGAATGCCCAGGGCTACCAATAAGAAATTGACAGCCCAGACCTTGATTTAGACTTTTAGTCTTCAGAACTGTGACAAAGTAAATTTCCATTCTTTAAAGCCACTCACTTGTGGTATTTGTGTTATACCATCATTAGGAAACTGAGACTTGGGGAGACAGGAGTGAACCAAAAAGAATTTTTTCCAAGACCTCATGGCGTTTGCGGTTTAGTAGGAAACAAAGACAGGAAACACATGATTGCAGTAATGGTGATGCATTTTGTGATAAAGGAAGTGTTAAATATCATCAAAGTGCATACCATAAATACCAAAAATATTCAATTGGAGTAAACCAAGAAATGCCAGAATAAATTACCTTAAGTGCCAGGAATAAAGTTAGAGAGACAGATAAAAGAGAGGATAAAAAAGCTTGTATGTTAAACAAGATAAGTGCAAGAAAATGCAAATGTTACATTCAGTGTTATATATAGTTTAAAGGGGATAGTAGTGGAGGCAGACTTTCGGTATTCTGAAAGTAGTTGTGTGCCGTCAGGTTGATTCTGACTCATAAAGCACTAAAGAGCTGTTGAATGATTTTAAGATACATTACTCTAATTCTATGTCAACAACAAAAATAAAAAAAAAATAAAAAAAGAAGAGGAGGATTGGAGGGCACAGACAATAATCGTGTTTTGTTTTGTATCAGAGAACTTCAGTTCTCAAAGGCAGTAGGGAATGTTTAGTTACCTAGTCATAAAAAACAACACAAAACAAAACCCATTGCTGTTAAGTCAATTCTGACTCATAGTGACTCTATAGGTCAGAGTAGAACTGCCCCGTAGAATTTCCAAGGAATGCCTGGTGGATTCGAACTGCCAATCTTTTGGTTAGCAACAGTAGCACTTAACCACTACACCACCATGGTTTCATAAAAACCACTCATCTTGAGGAACTGCCCCTACTAAATCAGAACTGATTCCCATGTTATTAGCATTTTCAATCAGCTTTCCGTATCTATCTTCCCAAACAACACACCCAGTCCAGCTGCATCTTTCAGCATGGTAAACCAGAACCGGCGCAAAATATAACTGTACGAAGTCAGCATAAACAATCCTAAAAAGCACCATGCTAAACACACATAACTAAGCATTTAATTTAAATTTAATGGAGCGGTTCTTCTATGTTACATCTGACCATGAATATTAACAACCTAAAGAAAGCATTTTACCAAATAAAAAGGATAAGATCAGTTAAATGACTCTAAGAGCACATAAAATTGAATATTCAAAGAGCTAACTATGTATTCATACCACCATGTCAAAGGTATATGCTTTTATTTATAGAGCCAATAACTAGGTTTTCAAAATCCTAATGAAAAAAGAGTTTTTTACACTCTTCTGGAATTAAATGACCATTAGAGAGCTTACAGACATAGCAGTTTCTGTTGAAGCAGGATGGGTCAAAGCCAATCTATATTGGTTTAATGGACACCATACTTGACATCACACCACTTGATTTTCCAACTATATCAGGGATGAAATATACAATTTAGTACCTGTTTTACGTAGATGGTTGGTAAGAGAGAAGAGAGTCAGAGAAAGTGAAGAAAATGATGTAAGGGAACTAGCATTTGTGATCACTTATGGTTTCTTGTAGAGAGATTATTTGACATTGAAATTAATCTTTAATAACCATTTATACCTAATTTAGAAATAACATAATATGCCTAGATCACACAGCTATTAATACATATTGTAGCTGGCTCTTTGAATAGATAGTCTAACTCTAAAGCTCATACCTTCTCTTATTACTACAATACAGCCTGCCAAGTGGGGTGTGTATATACGTATTTCAGATGTCAAAGGACAGATGAATGTACATCAACTTGCTAATTTCTAAAAAAGTATTTCCAGAAGAAGGTTCCAGACAAAGATGATTAGAATTATAAGCCATCTTCCAGAATCAATCAGAGAAAAGGAGAAGGATTAAGTCAAAACTCAATTTGTTCCATTTACTTAACTATAAACAAAATTATAAAGTAGATGGGTGAACTATTTCAGCATATGAAAAAGGTAATATATTATGTCAATAGTGTAGAATGTAACATACAGTATACATTTTGAGAAGGGAGAAAGATCAGTGTGTAGTGACATATCAGTTTCAGTGGAGGAGGTAACATGTTGGGCCTTGAAGTAAGAGTAAGAAATGTATACTCCAGAGAAAGGGGGATGTTCTATCTCTGCAGTAATATTGGGAAGTGGAGTTGGGTAGATATAATCGGATTGGATAAACCATTATAGAGAGCCACAAGCTGAAGTTTAGGTTTCACTCTTTCTCTTTTTCTTAATTCTGCAACAACGTGAGTGTCTTCAGGTTTGGCTTTGCCCAAATCCTCCATTCTAATTTTATAGAGGCAGAAAGACATTCACATATTCTGAGTCTACAATTTGGAACTTAGATAAAAGAAAGACACACTTGCAGTAGGTCAGCTCCAGCTCTTAATGTTATTTTGCTGATATTTGGGAGCCCTGGTTGTACACTGGTTAAGAGCTCAGCTGCCAACCAAAAGGTTGGCAGTTCAAATCCACCAGATGCTTCTTGGAAACCCTATCGGGCGGTTTTACTCTATCCTGTAGGGTCGCTATGAGTCGAAATTGACTTGATGGCTATAGGTTTGGGTTTTGGCTTTTACGCCATCTTTAGTTTTGGTAGTGAAACTATTGTATGGTGTATGTATAGTTTGCGGAAATTATCTAGTAATGCATATTGTGTAGATGAGTTACTTGTCTTTTTCCTATCCAAAGTGCATCCTATATATCCTGACGTCCACAGTTCATCCCTAGAAACCTAGTCTAGTGACTGTGGAACTATCTCTTAGCATCTCTTTCAAATGCTGACTTTTCTAATGCAAAGATTTCTTAGTATTTTAACTCTTCTTTTTGTAATCACTGTTTTCTACTGACCTGTTAAGACATCTAACCCCACCCCTTCCATCTCTTTTTTTTCTATTAACCCACTGCCGTCGAGTCAATTCCGACTCAGAGTGACCCTATAGAACAGAGTAAAACTGCCCCATAGAGTTTCCAAGGAGCGCCTGGCAGATTTGAACTGTGGACCTCTTGGTTAGCAGCCATAGTACTTAACCACTACGCCACCAGGGTTTCCTTTTTTTTTTTTTCCTTTGGTTTTATAATAGGGACTATGCCCTAGTAACTCTAAACACATACCAAGATAATACATTCTACCACCATTTCAGCACCTGCAGCTAATAATACTAGGTAGATTTGAATTTACCGTCAATAATTCTAAATTTCACAGTAATGCTTTAAATTAGGTCTTGTTATTTTCCAAATAAGAAACAGATTAAAAGAAGATACAGAGTGAAAGTTCAAATCTCTGTCTCCAATATATGAGCTTCTTTCACTTCACAACACTGCCTTGCAGCTATGGATGAGTTTATTTGCAGTAATTAACCTACCTCAACTGAAAAATATAGTGCTCTCATCTGCAAATTTTCCATTTGTCCTATCAATGAGCAGTAATTCAGGCAAGTTATGACATCCCAATAGGTTGTTATAAGAAAGGGGAGCAGGTCTAAGTGAATGAGAAGAAGGAATTTGTCTGATAATATTATACACACTGGATAAAGTGGTGGGTTGCAGCTGGCATGTACCAGCTGTCAAGAGCCATTCGTTAGCAGATTTTACCAAGTCCTTATTTAGGGATGTTACACTGGAAGCTTAAAACTGGCTGTAGTGGAATTATTTACATTATAGTTATTGGCAAAGAGTCTAAATCTGGGCATTTTCTTTTCAGAAAGGTGGTTGTTAAATATTTACTAGCATGTAACATTACTAGCAAGACAACAGGCTTGTTATGGTAAATTTACAGTAGATTACACAAGACAGTCTGTTGCAGTTTATTTGATAAGAGCCAAGCTTACTATGTGATTAAAAAAAAAGTATGTGTGTGTGTGTATATGTACCCATTAAGAAAAAGCCCATTGCCGTCGGGTTGATTCCAACTCATAACAACCCTATAGGACAGAGTAGAACTGTCCCATAGAGTTTCCAAGGAGCGCCTGGTGGATTTGAACTGCTGACCTTTTGGTTAGCAGCTGTAGCACTTAACCACTACACCGCCAGGGTTTCCCTGTGTGTGTATACATATATACACACATACATGCATATATAGTGGTTAAGAGCTCGGCTGCTAACCAAAAGTCAGCAGTTCGAATCTATTAACTGCTCCTTGGAAACCCTATAGGAGATAAATTTAAGGGTTATTGCCAACTCTTTTCAACCAGTATGTAAGTTATTATTCCAGGTATGGTTCTTATGAGAGGAATATTGGATCATTCTTTGTTCAGAGGACAGTTTACATTAAGACCATTTTGTGCTTGGATAGTGGAGCAGGAATGCCCTTGGACCAGGCAAGAGTTCCACACATGAGATGGACACATGTATCACACATGCAAAATAACATGGATATTAAAGAACACATGTGCATCTCTGTCATTAGACATTCTGGACTCAATTTTGCCTAGGGCAACACATAGCCTTAAATATCTTTTCCTATGACTAATACTGTAAAGCTAGAAAACACTGTATCTTGTGCCCTATGTCCTCGAAATGGGAAAATTAGTGAGTTGTGTTTTGCTATCAATATTAGAGATAGACACTGCTTTGGAGTAATGGGAGGATGAAAGCAGGGGTAGGAATTTAGACAGCTTAATTAACTTTTAATATACCAAAAATACAATTTTTTTCTTTAGTACTTTATAAAGATATTGCTTTACGATCCTCTGATCTCTGACTTGTATTGTTGCCAGAAAAAAAAAAAAAAAAAATTATTGTCATTCTTTGTTTCACTCTACCTACTAAGGTGTTTTTTTTATCTGACTGTTTTTAAAAATTTCTCATCATTAACTTAAGCAATTTGACTGTTATGGCAAGGTGTGGTTTTCTTTGTTTCTGGTATTTGGGATTGACGTGGGTTTACGGTTTTTACAAGATGGAAAAACATTAGCCGTAATTTACTCATATATTTTTCTGCCTCACGCCCTGCCTCTGTCTCATAGAGACAATCACTTGTACGTTAGGTTGTTAGAGGAAACCCTGGTGGCTTAGTGGTTAAGTGCTATGGCTGCTGACCAAAAGGTTGGCAGTTTCAATCCACATGTGATCCTTGGAAACACTATGAGGCAGTTCATCTCTGTCCTATAGGGTGGCTATGAGCTGGAATCAACTCAAAGGCAATGAGTTTAGGTTGTTAGAAGTTGTCACAAAGCTCACTGGTGCTCTGCTCATTTTTTTTTTTTTTCCAGATTTATTTTCTTCATGTTTCATTTTGGATAGTTCCTATTGCTTTGTCTTCAAGTTGACTATTCTTTTTGTGATATCTCTTCTGCTATAATTCCACCCCGCTTATTTATGTTTTGTATCCTAAGACAGGAAACCCTGGTGGTGTAGTGGCTAACGCTACAGCTTCTCACCAAAATGTTGGCAGTTTGAATCCACCAGGAGCTCCCTGGAAACCCTGTGGGGCAGTTCTACTCTGTTCTTTAGGGTCGCTAGGAGTCGGAATCGACTCGACAGCAATAGGTTTGTTTTTTTCGTTTGTTTTATCCTCAGACATTGTAGGTTTCATCTCTAGATTTTTTTTTTTTTTTGGAGGGGGAGTGATACCTTTATATTTTCCATGTCTATAAGTCAGAGTTGACTCAACAGCAACACATTAGATTATACCCAAACATGTTCAGTCTTTCCTCTAGCTTCTGCATAGCAGTTAAGAGCTATGGCTGCTAACCAAAAGGTTGGCAGTTCAAATCCACCAGAAGCTCTTTGGAAACTCTATGGGGCAGTTCTATTCAGTATAATAGGGCCGCTGTAAGTCAGAATTAACTCTACGGCAATGGGTTTTTTGTATCTAATAGATCTCTCCACAGTGTCATTTATTTATTGCTTTTGATGGATTTTTCTCTTTTTTGTTTTCCTTCATCTTTGCATTCCTGTTAATTTTTAATTGATTATCAAATGTTGCATTTCTACAATTATTCTATTTTTTTTCTTCAACCTGAGGCTCAGTTTAGGTACTTGAAAAATGTTTAAAGTGTTGAAGTTTTGCTTTACTGATTTGTTAAACAGTACCAGAGCAGTATTTTGCCTAGGACTAATTGTGACCCCCTACTCTAACCAAAAGTTATCAGTTTGAATTCACCAGCCGCTCCTTGGAAACCCTATGGGGAAGTTCTACTCTGTCCTATAGGGTCTAGGGTCACTATGAATTGGGATTCACTCAACAAAAAAGGGTTTACTCAGATAAAACCTGAGTATTTCGCCTGATGTCCTATGAATTTATGGATTTTTTTTTTTTTCTCTCTCTCTGCCTGGTGGGAACAGGAGCTCTTCCTGACCCTGTGTTAGTCCTTGCACTGTTACCTCTAATCTTTTTGGGTAGTTCTTTCCAAAGCTTCAAGTAGTTTGTGTATATGTATGTACTAATCACAATTTAGCACAAAAATCAAGGGAAACCCTCTGCAGGTCTCTGAAATTTTATCTCTATACAGCCTTTCCTCTTTTGTTTTCTGTCTTGTGAACTGTAGCTACCTTAGTCTATCTTGTCTCTCAGATCCATTTCGTCATTTGAAATAGTCTGCTCAGCTCAGCCTGGATGCTCCCTTTCTGCACTGGGGTCTGGAATTTCTCCAGGTACTAAGGTGGAAAATCTTGGTCTCACCTCAGTGTTTCCCATTCTTCAGGTATCATTGTTCTTTCTTGCCTCATGCTCGATGTCTTAAAATATATGTATATATATATATATATATATATATATATAGTACAACTATGTTCATTATAGCATTATTCACAATAGAAAAAAGGTGGAAACAGCTAAGTGTCCATTAACAAGTAAATGGATAAACAAAATGTAGTGCATACTTACAATGGAATACTACTCAACCATAAAGAGAAATGAAGTTCTGATACAGTCTACACATGGATGGACCTCGAGGACACTATTCTGAGTAAAATAAGTCAATCACAAAACAACAAATACTGTATGACCTCACTTATATGAAAAGATAAAAATAAGTAAATATATAGACTTTTTGGCAATTAGTGATTACCTGAGGTGGGAGGAGGGAGGGTGAGAAGAAATCGTTCTCTGGGAAATAGTGGTTTATGTTTGTGGCGATGGAAAAATTGGTATCAATTAAGGGTAATGGTTGCACAACTTGCCAAGTGTAACTCCTACCACTAAGTTGTACACCAGAACAAAGGGCTAAATGGCAAATATTTGTTATATATAATTTTACAACAGCTACCAAATAAATAAATAAAACAAGAAGCTAAAATTTCACTTAGGCACATCCAAACACCTCACGGGATTAGTTCTGTTGATCTGAAGGTATAGGGTCATGACTTCATGGGATGTGCAATTGATTGGCCTAATACTGTCTTTATAGTTACTGTTCTACTTCCTAGCTCCACAAGTAGTACCTGAGGTCTTAAAAGCTCACAGGTGGCCGTCCAAGAGACAGCAATTAGTCTCTATTTACCTGGAACAACAGAGGAAGAAGGAGACCAGAAACTGGAGAAGGAATTGGACTCCAGGTATAACTGCTTCCATGAACTATTGCTCCCTTGCCATGAGACTAGAAGAACTGGATGGTGCCCAGCTACCATTACTGAATATTTTGATCAAGTAATCAATAGATGAATCCTGATCAAAAGGGGAAAATGTAGAAAAGAATTTCAAATTCTTACAAAACCCAGATACATACTAGATCTATTGAGAATGGCAGAACACCTGAACATATTTCCCTGAGAAAATCTTCAAACCATGAACTGAAATTATCCCCTGAAGTCATCTTTAAATTAAAAACAAAACTAAATTAATTTAAACAGCTAAATTAGTAAAGAATGTTCATCATGAGCATTGCCCTCTTTAAAAATATATATATATATAAGATCAAATTGACAACAGTAACTTTAAAGCATAGTTGAAAAGTTTAGGGGATATAAGTCTAAGTCAATAATGGTGAAAAAATGTGGGTAGAGATGGTGAGAATGCTGACACAATGTGAACAAAGAAACCAATGTTATTAGGTCTATGTTCTGCTGTATATATTTTCACCAAAATTAAAATAAATAATAGAAAGGAAAGGAAATATGTGTGGAACACAGTTCTACTCTGACACACGAGGCCACCATGACTTGGAATAGACTCAATAGCAGCTGGAGAGGTCCAGACTATGTAAAGTCCCCTACCAAATTATTAATAAGACAAATTTTTGAGAGTCAGCTTAAATGGCATTAAGTCTCATCTTCTTCCCTAATAGAACCATGATTTTAGAACCTTGATTTTACTCAGGAAACAGGGATTTGGGCTTTGGAGAAGGCTGAGCTTTCCCCAGCTCCATTAGGTGAACTATGATTGGTCTAAATATAAAAATATAGCACATGGTAATTCAACTCTTCTGGTCAACTATTGGTTTAGGCATGGGCATGTATACAGTTCTAATCAATGAGACTCTAAGGGAGGTGTACTTGGGAGCTAACAGGAAGAGACACTAAGAAAACATACACTTTCTTTTGTTTCTGGACATTGTTGTCTGCACAAGACACCAGGAAATGAAGCAGCCATCTTGGGACCATGAGAAGAACAGTATAAGAGGTCAGCCAACTTGATGAGGAGGGTATTGCAGAAAGAATTCAATCCTTGATATAACCAATAAGCCTCTGAATTAACCAACGCTAAAGTTTCTTACTGCATGAGATAATAAAATTGCCTTTTTGCTTAAAAAAAAAATTCTTAATATATTCTATCTAGTTTTTCAGGTGCTTCATTTGAGAGGGCAAATTTGCAAATATGATCTCTTGTACTCCATCCTAGATCAAATTATATGTACAGATTTTCTTTCCATTTATTTAGAACTTTATTATATTTTTAAATTTTCCCCATTTTACATGCATTTTAAAGAATTATATGAGTTACATTAAAGAATTATATGAGTTATATTATAGTTGTTAGATTTTTTTTCTCTTAAAAGTGGTGCATATTTTTCTATTACATATTCTAATGGGTAATGATCATTATTAAACATGTTATTTATCAGTTATCTCTTATCCAATAACTTTCTGAATTTTTATCAGTGGCTTTAACAATTGGCTGCATGAGATCTTGGCTTTTAACTAAATGTAAATTTAATAAACTACAAATATAATTTGGCCTATCATTTTTATTTATATTTGGTAATAATTATACATCTTACCAGAGGTTTTCTCTATCATTTATATATATATTTTTTAATTCAGCTTCTTATCTTTTTTTCTGTCCCTGTCTCTTCTAGCTCTTCTGAAAAACTAACATTTACACAATTGCTACTGCTGGGCCCTTAAATCTTCAATCCAGAATGAGGACAGATAAAGGTGTTTTGGAACTACTGTGATATGATGATTCTGGGCATCCAATCACCAAATGAGGAGAAGATGTTTAGATTTAAATTATGTCTTTCTTTTCCAATTGTGTCTGTATAATTTCCCATCTTTCTAAAAACATCAGCCAAGCAAAAGTTGAACAGTTGGGTTTCATTTCAAGCTCTTTTTGGTACTGGGTGTGCGGAGAAGAGCTATCACTTACCCTGTCTTACACGGAGGACTTTTAATTCTCATCTGAAGAACCAATTTCTGAGGTGCTACTGACTCATTCAAGACTTGGATCAGCAAAGGTCAATGATTTCCATGATTTTGGTTTGTTTTGTTTTTCTATTTCTAGTCCACATAAATAGTTATCATGTTTGTCCACCCCACCTTGGCTCACTCACACTTAGCATTTTTTGGGGTTCTTTTTTTGTTGTTTGTGTATTAGGTGGAAGTTTACAGTGCACATTTGTTTTTCATTAAAAAATTTATACACAAATTGTTTTGTGACATTGGTTGCAATCCTCACAATGTATCAGCACTCGCCTCTTTTCCCCTTCCACCCTGGGTTTTCTATGTCCATTTGTCCAGATTTCCTGTCCCTTCCTGCCTTTCTCATCTTTACTTTTGGACAGGTGTTGCCCATTTGGTCTCATATACGTGGCTGAAGAAGAAGAACATCCCTCATGTGAGTTACTGTTTGTTTGATAGGGCAGTCTAATCTTTGGCTGAAAGGTGAACTTCGGGAGTGGCTCTGGTTCTGAGTTAGCAGGGTATTTGGAGGCCACAGTCTTGAGGGTCCTCTAGTCTCTTTCAGACCAGTAAGTGTGGTCTTTCTTTTTAACTTGATTTTTATTCTACATTTTTCTCCCACTATCACCAGGACCCTCTACTGGGATCCCCGTCAGAATGGTCAGTAGTGGTAGCCAGCCACCACTAGTTCTTTTCAGCTCATACTGGTGGAGGCTATGGTTCACACGATCTGTTAGTCCTTTAGGCTAATATGTTCCTCATGTCTTTGGTTTTCTTTATTCTCCTTTGCACCAGACATGATAGGACAAATAAATGTATCTTATATTGCTGCTCACAAGCTTTTAAGGTCCTAGATGTTACTCACCAAAGTTGGATATAGAACATTTTATTAGTGAGCTATGTTATGCCAATTGACCTAGATGTCCCAAGAGAAGATGATCCCCAGCCCTCAGCCCCAGTAACTTGGCCCCTCAGGTATTTGGTTGTTTCTAGGAAGCTTCTAGTTATCATGTTTTAAGTGAACCTAAGTCTTCTTTTTTTTTTTCCTTCATATTTTATCTGCTATTGATCTGTGTTTGGAGAAGAAGTAGGTATACTGCAAAGGAAACTGATTTCATTCTCTTGACTGAAGTTCATGATTCATTACACATTTTATCTGGGCAGGGTACACTTATGTGTGTGCACCTGGGTCAAGTCTATAAAGCGATGGCAAAACATTGTAGCTAGAACAATCATGATAAGGGCTTAGAGATGACATTGTATTCCTATTATCTAACTTTTTTTTTTTAACAGGTGAAATCTTATCATTAGTCATTTTTCCATACTTACTTTGCCTACTTTTTCTAGTTCCATTGTACGAGTTAGAATGTAACATAACCAAGTTTCAATTCATAGAATTCCCAAGGAATCTTTCTCAAATGATTGAACACCCTTGGACTAGTGTACTTAATTCCAAAAGCCCCATCTATCCTAATAGAAAATTTTCTTTGAAAATTAGTAATGACCTATGTAAAGATTTATCACATTTCTAAAGCTATGGGTATTTTTATTATGGCTCTCAGGCTGCACAACCTCCAGTACTTCCTTACTGACTTTTACATTTATGTTATGCAAACACCTCTATTATACTTATCCAGCAGGAACGGTATAGCTACTATACAGACTGAGATATGGTCACATTTTTAAGCGTATTGAAGTAACTGATATAAATGAAATCAAAGGACCGTAAATATGTGCTTAGTGGGTAAGTTAGTCTTACAGAAATAAAAATATTTTGCACTTGCATTTTTCACTTCAGGAGAATTCATTTCAAAAGAGGAAGCATTTTTATGTACTACTTTTCCCATTGATTATTTTTTTTTATTAAGTCACTCAAAGGAACTCTTCCTATTTATAAGGGTTGCTTGACCATTACTGTGGCACATTTGACATGTGTTGGCTGTGTTAATGAAAATTACCATTGACATAGCATTTTCCCCAAGCTGTAAAATACAGGACACAGAAAAACTGATTAGTCAGCTTAACAGAACACTTGAGAATTATTTTTCTTTGTATATCATTAAAAAATCAATTAGATGAATATATAGAGATCAATATTATTTAGTGAAAGAAAACAAAAGAAAAGAACACAACCGTGCCAGCTACTGCCTCCTAATTTTTTCTCTCTGACTTGGCAATCTTGGGAGAAGGCGCTTAGAAAAAGATGTAATAAAGGTCACCTTCAGCTGCAAGAATTACCTTTTTGCTTCTTTTCAGAAGCGTGATGCTATCAAAACCAATACACAGTGAAAAGCTACATCATTGGGTGGCTGTGATATTTTATAAATAAAATTTGAAATTTGCTTTTTGACAATAAACCAAAAAAAAAAAGAGTATTTTATTGTTTCCTTCTGTTTTTTCTTACTGTTTTTTCTTACCTACAATTTATTATTGAGTCCCCCCCCCACCAGTTCTGTGGTTTCTTATAAAATGTCAACTCCAGCATTAGTATTATTGCTGAGACATATGAGTGCCACATAGCAAGGTATTAAATTTGTATTTAGAAGCCCCTGATGAAAATTACTTCCATAATTTTATATGTGCTTGAGAAGCACAAAAAGGCGTTTTTCACATTTATTATGAAGTTTAGCTTTTGAAAACAATATGAAGTAAATCTATACCTTTCCTATAATGAGTAGCATTATAAGAAATTATACAGAAAGAATCTCATTGGTGTTTGGAGCCAAGTTTATTATTCAGATGTTGAATAATTAACAATTGGCTTTGGGACTTAACTTGGAGTGTTATGATTTTGATCAAAGATACTATAATTTCAAATTACTTTTAAACAACTAACCCCCCCCCAAAAAAAAAAAAAAAAACAGTGTTGGCATTGATCCTTACATTTGGTGTCAGAGAAAGGAATTTGATTTCCCACATACCTACTGTATGTTAGGCATTATACCACTCCTGGTATGCAAAGGTGACCCAAAGCCATCACTTAAATAGTTTATAGTTAATATGGGGGTAGGTTACACACACAAATGGGAAACCAAATAAAGGAAATATTACAACATTGGGATGTAGGTGGATATTAGAGTTTATAATCGAGTGTTTGACCTGCCCTGGGAGGGCAGGAGGCCTTCCCCAAGAAAGTGATAATGTAGCTGAGATCCGAATAAGTAGGCATAAACGAGGCGATGAGAGAATAGTAAATAGCCCTGGCAGAAGAAATATCATGGATATAAAGATCCTGCTGTAGAAGGAGACTTGGCACTCACGAAACTAAAAGACCAGAGAGGCTAGAGTACTGAAAAAATGAGAGGGTATCTCAAGACGAAGCTGAAGAGGTATATGGGGACAGATTCTACAGAACACTGAAGACAAAAAGGTGGGGCTCGAAAGTTAGACAGGAGACAGTTAATGAAGACTTTTGTAGACCAAATTAAAGGGCAATCGATAGCCAAGAATGCTTTTCAAGTAGATGTTTACTGTGAGGATGTGACTGTTATTACATAGGGGAGTGTGAGTGGGTGAGACATAGGTAGTTTTACGTTATAAATAAATAATTCCAGTTACAGCATAGAAACGAATTGGAGAGGAGAAGAGTGTATGCAGATATCTCTATTACAGAAACAGTGCAGTAATATGAACTTATTTTCAATTGACCTATGTTAGATTGACTTATTATACAATGGCTTGTGTTAACTTGGACTAGGTTGGCAGGGCTGGAGAAGGAGAGATTTCAGAGTTTCCTGATAGAGTTTATTTCAACATTAAAATCAGCAGAACATGGAAGAGGGGGTGAGAGTAAGGGAGGGAAGGAGGTGTCACGAATAATTTCAGTTTTAGGCTGTACATCTGCCTTCAGTTTTTCCCTCTGCAAATCCTCTTTCCCACTGCCACCACAGTTTTTCATTCTGAAATGCTGCTAAGACTGAGAAACTTCCATTTATAAAGTCATGCAAAAACCCTGCTTTTCTACACTATTAAAAAGAGGTAAATGCTTAGAACCTTATGCCCTTTTTACCCACTCCCTAACCTGCCTTTTGCTCTAATCACACTAAACTACTTGGCTTTTACCGTGCATATTATGTATTGGTTTACCCCTTGTGGCTTAGTTTGTACTTTTATCACCTTCATCCTTTCCCATCGTTGATATCTATCAAGTCTTCATCCCTAAATACCTGGTTCAAATATCAACTTTGTGATGTTATATGTACCTCAAATTAAATATATTGCTACTACTCCCTCCTTTTCCACTCTGTCTTAGTTATCTAGTGCTGCTTAACAGAAATACCACCAGTAGATAGCTTTAACAAACAGATTTATTCTTTCACAGCCTAGGAGGCTAGAAGTCCATATTCAGAGTACCAGCTCTAGGGGAAGACTTTATCTCTCTGTCGGTCGGCTCTACATGAAGGTTTTTGTCATCAATCTTTCCCCAATCTAGGAGTTTCTTAGCACAGACACCCCAAGTCCAAAGGATGAATTCACTCCCAGCTCTTGTTTCTTGGTGGTATGAGATCCACATGACTCTCTGTTTGATTCTCTTTTTTATGTCTCAAAAGAAATTGGTTTAAAACAAACCTAATCTTGTATATTGAGTCCAGCCTCATTAACATAACTGCCTCTAATCCTGTCTCATTAATATCACAGAGGTAGACTTTATAACACATAGGAAGATCACGTCAGATGACAAAACGGTGAACAATCACACAATACTTGGAACCATGACCTAGCCAAGTTGACAGATATTTTTAGGGACATAATTCAATCCATAACACTCTATCTACCCATGGTATTTTATAGCAGCAGTAGGATATTTTCTCGTGTTGTATACCCTGTGACATCCTTCGTACTCTACCATGAATCAAATAAACAAACAAACGAAAAAACCCATTGTAGTGGAGTTAATTCTGACTCATAGCGACTCTGTAGGACGCAGTAGAACTGCCCCATAGGGTTCCCAAGGAACACCCGGTGGATTCGAACTGCTAAAGTTTTGGTTAGCAGCCTGTTGTGGATTGAATTATGTCCCCTCAAAAATGTGTGTATCAATATGACTGGGCCAGGATTCCTGGTATTGTGTGATTTCCCTATATGCTGTAAATCCTGCCTCTGCGATGTAAACGAGGGAGAATGGGTGACAGTTGTGTTCCTGAGGCAGGACTCAATCTACAAGATTGGGTTGTGTCTTGAGGCAGTCTCTTGAGATATGAAAGAAACAGGCGAGCAGAGACACAGGGGGGCCTCATACCACCAAGAAAGCAGCACTGAGAGCTGATGACGTCCTTTGGACTGGGGGTCTCTCTGCCTGAGAAGCTTCTCCACCAGGGGAATATTGAGAACAAGGACCTTTCTCAGAGCTGTAGAGATAGAAAGCCTTCCCTGGAGCCGATCCCCTGAATTTGGACTTTTAGCCTACTTTACCGTGAGGAAATAAACTCTTTGTTAAAGCCATCCACTTGTGGTATTTCTGTTATAGTGGCACTAGATGACTAACACACAGCCGTAGCTCTTAACCATTATGCTACCAGGGTTTCCCTACTATGAATTAGGAAATCTAGAAGAACAAGGTAAATTTTCATTCCTGAGTAGAAAAATACTGTGAGTCGATATGCATCTTTAATATATTAAGCTATCTTCTATCCATTTAAATATGTTATCACTCCAATTTATGCTATATAATTATATTTTAAAAATAAGGGTAGAAAGGTTTAGAGACTTTCCATGAATCATCCAAGTTGGAATTGATATGTGCCAGAACTGAGATTTGATTTCATTTTTTGTTGGGTTTCGAAGGCTCATTCAACTAGAACAAATTAGTAGACTAGTGTCCCCACAGATAGAGGAAACAAACTTCACACAACAAATACTATTAGTATTTTAGTCACTATGTGTTGTGTATCTATGATAAACGGCCATAAAAAGCAACCAATTCATGGCAAGTTGGCCCACTTGTGGTGATCCCCTGTGTGTCAGAGTAGAGCTGTGCTCCACAGGGTTTTCAGTGGCTGATTTTTCAGATGTAGATCTCCACCTCTTTCTTCTGAGGTGCCTCTAGGTAGACTCAAACCACCAACCTTTTGGGTGTCAACCATTTCCACCACACAGGGCCTCCATAAGAAGGGGTTGAAATATAATAAATGACTTAAAGGAATCAGGTGTGAGAAATATGCTTATATTTGGGTTCATCAAAGTTTAATTTAAGCAAAAATAAAACAATAACAACAAAAATTTTATACAGTATTTTTAAAGCAGAAATAATAATTCCTGACGCTCATTTCCATGATTAAGTAAATATCTGGTGGTGCCCTAAATCCTATACTTTTAACAGAAATTCAAGATGATTTTGATATAAGTAGTTTGTAGACAAAATTTCAAGAAGTGTTCTAAAATAAAAAGATTATCAAATAAGAGCTCAATTTACTAATTGTATGCAAGTTTAAAGTAAGAAATACTTGCCTTGTTCTATTATTGGCAAACTGACTATAGTCAGCAGTTAAGAATGTCTACACAGTTTACAACCAGACTTCACAGAAAGAATACTAAATGGAAAAAAAAAAAAAAAGAGGACACGCATTGAAAGAATGTGCCATGCTTTATTCTGCCAGAATCTGACTAGAATTTAACAGACATACTTATCTATCTAGGATTTTGAAAGGAGCAGAGGTATTTATCTCCACAAAACTTCAATAACAGAAATAGGCTGTAACCTTTGTGAGATGCCTCAGGAGACATGGACACATAAGATTTTCTACCCCTTACTGCTCAATAAGTAAAAATGTTGTCTTTAGAAATTGCACTATTATTGATATTCAATAGGATTTGCAAAGTATTTCAGAGTATCAAAAGTATATATATATGTGTAATATATAAATATATATATGTATTTATATATATAACTGTTGTACCAAAATGAGTTACTTGTATAAAATTTTTCTGCCTTAACCATGGAGAATGCTTTCTATGTACAAAAATATATTGCATTTAAACACACCTATCAATGTATTTGGAAACCCTGGTGGTGTAGTAGTTAAGTGCTACAGCTGCTAACCAAAGGGTCGGCGGTTTGAATCTGCCAGGCTCTCCTTGGAAACTCTATGGGGCAGTTCTACTCTGTCCTATATGGTCCCTGTGAGTCGGAATCGACTCGATGGCAACGGGTTTTATCAATGTATTTACATGATATGAATAGACAGGAGCCCTGGTGGAGTAGTGGTTAAGAGCTATGGCTGCTAACAAAAAGATCCACAGTTCTAATCCACCAGATGCTCCTTGGAAACTCTATGGGATATTTCTATTCTGTCCTATAGGATCTCTATGAGTCAGAATCAACTAGACAGTAACAGGTATGAATAAAAAAAAATATGAATAGATGTAAATAAATGTGGCCCTATTTAATTTACGTTTCTGCACCTAATAAATTGGAATTAATTATTTATACCTTAACATTTAATTTTTGTTTGCCCTCAACCATTCATAGGTAAGTTCTTTCATCAAATATCTTAAAAATTATATCTTAAGTTAATTGAGAAACATATTTGGTTATATATTTTCTTTTCATAGTCATAAGATAGTTTTATACACTTTCATTAAATGTACTTACTGATGGTCAATTAATGTGTATTGAGTACTTAAAACAGACATTCAAAACTTTAGATTCAGATTAAAATCTATATGAGATGACATGTTTGGAGATCAGAATTGCCATGTAAATGTATGGCATTTTAATGCTGTTTGAAATATAGTCTCTGTTATCAAACTAGCAATATACTTTAAAAATACAAATCTATCATTTTATAAATTAATGGTAATACATAGATACGTATTTCAAAATATGTGCTAAATTTATATCTTTGATATGTGAATGACTGAATGTGGGTATATAAAAACTTTTGTATTTATTGTTTGATAAATGTACATAAAACACTTACTTAAAAGGTAATATGTTTTAAAAGTTCTTTAATGTCCAAAATATATTTTGTGTGGGTTCCTAATGAAAAGATTCAGTAGTATAAAGGTCATTCAGTTAAAACTATATCTCAACATAAAAAAAAATCAAAGAGGAGATGATATCTACTAACAATTTTGATTTCTGTACATGCACATATGGGCATGTGTGTATGTGTATGTGTATGTGTGAGTGTCTGCTCATATAACCCTGTTTTTATAAAGTTATGAATTGTATTTAGATTTCATTCTCTCTAAAATGCCATATCTGCATACATATATACTGGTAGACCAAACAGTTGCTGCTCGACTACTAACACACAGTTTGGTGGTTCAAACATACCCAGCAGTACCATGGAAGGAAGACCTGGTGATCTTCTTCCATAATCATTACAGCCCAGAAAACCTATGAAACAATCCAGTCTGTAACACACGAGGTCACCGAGAGTGAGTATCGGCTTGATGGCAACAGGTTTAGTTTTTAGGTTTTGATTTCTAAAAAGCCCCATCTGTCTAAAAGGAGCCCTGGTGGTGCAGTGATCAAAACACTCTGCTGCTGACCTGAAAGTTTGGCAGTTTGAACCCACCAGTCACTCTGCGGGAGAAAGATATGGCAGTCAGCTTTCTTAAAGATTTACAGACTTGGAAACCCTATAGGGCGGTTCTCTGTCTTACAGGGTCACTGTGTGTCGGAATTGACTCAACGGCAACTGGTTTTTGGTTTTTTTATCTGGCTACATAGAAGCCCTGGTTGTGCAGCGGCTGAAGCACTCAGCTGCTTAAAGAAAGATTGGCGGTTTGAACCCACTTGTCACTCTACTGGACAAAGATGTGGTATCCTGCTTCCTTTGAAATTCTGTGGGGGCCGTTCAACTCTTCCCTATAGGGTCACTATGAGTTGGAATCGACTCCATAGCAACAGGTCTGGGTTTTTTACATGACTAAAAAGATAACTGACCCAGATACACACGCACACACACACAAAAAAACTGCTGGGAATCAGAAGTAGGCCTCAGAGTTCTCCTTTTGCTAGCTCAGATTCTAACTCAGGTGCCAGGCACATTTCTTTGCAAACATTCTGTTCTAAGGTAACAAGGAAGTAACAGTAATATTAAATACAGGCTAAAGTTAACCTTCTCTCCTTAAAATTATGAAATGAGTTAGAGAAAATATGTATATTTAAATAATACCTTTTTTCTGCTGTGCAATACTGTACTTTGAAGTGATTTAATAAATATTCCTTTATTAATTCTACATTCAAAATAACCTCACTGTGCATATTGCCGTTTCTGTAGACTATTTTGAAGCAAACTGTTTTTTCTAACTCTTTGTTTATAGTTTTCTTGTCATAACGCATTTTTTCCAAGCCCTCATTTTCTATACTTTTCAGTGTGTCCCTGGAGTCAATGTTTTCGTAAGAATATGCCCTGTAACCCCTAGGAGATCAGCACTCCCTGAAGTTAGTTTTTCATCCTGATGAGTTGTGTCACGACTCAAACTGTGATCTTTGTTGAACAGTGGGCCTGCCCTAGCTCACCGTGATAAGTTGAACTCAGAAGCTATTTGTTAGCTTAGTTAAAATGTACTAATACATTAGCTACAAAAAATTTCTAGTAAACATATGTAATTTTTTTTTTAAAGAAGTAGTACTAAGTGAAACTAATTTGCATTAATACCTTCTAAGTAATTGTGACAGGTGGTTTTTTCCTTCCCTTTAGCATTAATGGGTGGTTTATACAAGTATGCCAACATTTTCTGAGTTCCTCAGATTAAAAAATGTTAGAAAAAATTAAAATACATCAGAGTCATATATTTCTGCCTGAAGAAAAAAACATAAAGCTCTCCATATCTAGCTTAATTTTTTTTATCCTTTTCAAAGAGATCAGCTCGTTACAAATGAACACTTTTTATTATATTTAATTTACTTTTAAATTATATTACCTCTCATTATCAATTTCCACAGACATCTCAATCAACCACATAATTAAATTTATCTCCTTTGGTCTATTTTCTTCATAAAATTTGGACTTTAGCTTCATGACTTTTATTTTCATTTTGCAGATTTATTCAACTCTTTCCTATTTCTTTAATATTGCATTATATGTACGCCTACACTTAACATAAACATACACTGTTGCCCTTTTTACACAATTTAATAAACTAAAACATACATATATTCCCTTAATAAATTAAAATATACTTACATTCCCCAGATTTTATCTTATGATGCTTTAATATAGAGGAAGGCCCTCAATGAGATGGATTAAACACCCTGGCTACAGTGATGGGCTGAAACATAGCAACAATTATGAGGATGGTGAAGGACCAGGCAGTGTTTCATTCTGTTGTACATAGGGTCACTGTGAGTTGGAACCAACTCAATGGCAGCTAACAACAACAATAACAACAACATGCTTTAAAATAAAGCCACACTATTTGTAGACAATTTAGATCATGATTTAAATTATGATTGTTGTTGATTTCATAATTTTATGCTAACTGTTGTCAGAATATTATGACTTTGAATGTATACCCTTTACCAACCATAAATGTTACAAATTTAGAACGTAAAAACTAAGGTGTCTATGAATAAATCAGAGAAAATTTTAGACTCTGGAAACTTTATTAAATATTTGTACACAGGAAGGGAAAAGGTGACATCATAATGATAATAGTAATAATGACAATAAAGTAAAAATAATAATAAACTTATAAAAATAATGATTAATCACAGTATAAGATTTACTATATGCCCAGAACTGTTACAGTGCTTAACATATTTGAACTCATTCAATCTCCAAATAACACTACAAGATAATCTACTATACAAATATGGAAACTTGGGCACAGAGAGTTAACTTTATGTTTATGCATCATTTAACATCAAATAAGCAAATATTTTATTTAAAAAAATTGAGAAAATGCAGTCCAAGATGGCAGCATAGTCAGACACCTCATAGAGTCCCTCTTATAACAAAGACATGAGAAAAGAAGTGAATTGAATATAGCTGCCAACTTTGGAATCCTGAGCATCAAAGTCAAGGTGAGAGGCAGAGAACAAATCAAAAGAAGCCACTGAAGGAGCCAGTGGTGTGAGCAGGACTAATCCAAGTGGCACTGAGCCCATGGTGCCTCCCCACTGGCCAAGTAACCACGGTCAGAGAGAGAAATGGTGGGGGATGAAAAAGTGTATATCACTGGTTACCAGGTGCTCTCTCTTCTGCTGGGAGCTCCATGAAGCTGCTTTCCCATACTCCCTGTCCTCTAATCTCTGACAGGAGTCCAGGATGGCTAATCCATGCTGCATTAGCTGATAGGAGACCTCCGTTCCTATCTCTCCTCGTTCTCTGTCAGTTTCTTGTTCCCTTTGGTGCTTGGCTGAGTTCTTATCTCTTCGTTTGATGCTTAGGGTCTCAGGACTGAAGTTTATCTCTGTTTTACTTAGTTTTTCAGGTCTTTGCTGTGGAGGGATGGCGTGGTGCTTCTGTCTATAGTGCCATGTTGGCTTTACCTCTTCCTTGGCTAATTTTAGCCTGTATGTTTTAGATGTAATAAACATAACAGCTTTCAGTGAATTCTCTGACTTACGAGTCAGAATCAACTCGATGGCAATGAGTTCATTTTTTGGTTTGGTTTTCTACTGAATTATCAAATCTAAAAGTGGTCTTTGGAACCTGTGAACTTGCAATTCATATCAGAAGTGATGGTGGGCTTGTAGATTGTTTTCTAACTTTGCAAAATGTCAATGTTATTTTTTAACACCTAATGGGTAATGTACCAAGGGTATTCAAGTTTTATATTCTGTGATAAAAATGGGTTAAATACTCAATAAATTGATTTACCCTCTCTGACTTGTTGTTAAACATTTTTCAGCCCCCATTACTTCTAGGTAAACTCGTGTGACCATTATCACCTCTGGACTATGAGCAGAAGTCAAGGCTTAAAAAATTAAGAATGGGATGACCTATGTCACAGTCTTTCTCCCTCTGACCTCAGTTGTCAGCAGGATGTCACCAAAATAGCCTTAAAACTGTATGTGACAGATGCTACATGCTACATGTGGCAGTATGAAAGTTGTCTGTTCCCTGAGTCACAGCTACAGAACCAGCAATGCCTGGGACGTGAATAAAAAATATATTGTTATTTGTTAATTAATATTTCAGAGCTGATTTGTTATTCAGCATAGGGTAGCCTAACCTGACTAATCCATCAGTACTCATGCTCAATCAATGGAGAAAGATTGAAAAAATTCTCTCTGCTTCTTAATAAAAAATTCAGGGAAAGGTATGCTAAGTGCCTTAGCTTGAGCCAGGGGTTGCCCACCCATCCCCAGAACAGAGTGTCTCATCAGCTTTTATTAACACAGAGGACACTGCAATAATAGTATAGATAGAAGGAGAGGCAGGTCTTAAAAATGGGCACTGGACAGCTAATTCTATTCGTGTCCATCATTATGAAGTCTGGAATTCAAGCTGGTTTTTAATGGTGATTTACTGCTGTTAAAGGTTATATCTGCTGTGAGTGTTCCCTTTATTGGTATATAAAATTTGAAAGCTACAAATTCAAACTGTGGACTTGAATTTACTGTCAAGGTGGATAATATTATATCTACAAGCATGATGTTTCGGTGACCTATGTGCTAATTGTTTCCCCTTCTATCTGTATTGATTGCTTTCAATTACAATTATGTAGAGATGTTAATTTAACCAAAAGTAAAAGCCATGATTGATCCAATCATTTTACTTAGTCCACTTGGTGCACACAGGACCAAAGTGGGAGTTCCAAATTCAATTAAATCCAGAAATCTTGTATACTTTAAGTTTATATTAACACAGTGGGCTAGACATGATTTTGATTTTTCACCATTCAGTATTTATAACTGATTGATTATGCTTAGTAGTTTAGCTACAACATTTGTTCCTGGGGAGAAACCAGACATTCAGCATTTGTTGATAAGGCACAAGGCTTTATTA
Source organism: Elephas maximus indicus (assembly GCF_024166365.1). Taxonomy (NCBI): domain Eukaryota; kingdom Metazoa; phylum Chordata; class Mammalia; order Proboscidea; family Elephantidae; genus Elephas; species Elephas maximus. The sequence goes on from NC_064821.1 coordinate 177,565,086, forward strand.
ATTACTAATATGATAAAAAATATGATATGTGCTGTAAATTCAGTAAAATCATCAGGAATTCATTTCATCTACTCCTAGGAACAATCTCCAAATGTAAAAAAAATCCACATTAAAATTTTCATAGACTTCGACAACATTTGGAGGTGGCAAAAATTTATCATGGATGGCTTTCAGACTGAATATTAGATATTTGTTCTCTTATATGTTGTTGTTGCCAGGTGCCTTTGAGTTGGTTTTGACTCATAGCTACACTACGTACAACAGAAAGAAATACTGCCTGGTTCTTCACCATCCTCACAATCATCGTTATGCTTGAGTCCATTGTTGCAGCCACTCTGTCAATCAATCTTGTTGAGGGTCTTCCTGTTTTTTTGCTGACCCTCTACTCTACGAAACAGGGACTGGTCCCTCCTGACAACATGCCCAAAGTATGTGAGATGAAGTCTTGCTTTCCTTGCTTCTGAGGAACATTCTAGCTGTACTTCTTCCGAGACAGATTGGTTCACTCTTCTGGCAACCCATGGTATAGTCAATATTCTTCTCCAACACCATTAATTCAAAGGCATCAATTCTTCTTCGGTCTTCCTTATTCATTTTCCAGCTTTCATCTGCATATGAGGTGACTGAAACACCATGGCTTGTATAAGAGTCCAAATTTATGCTGGTTGCTCTAGCAAATAATATTACAATTAATTTTTCCACTTCTTTAGTTATTATTAGTTTGAGGAAGCTCAAACTAACAGAGGTTAAATAACTTAAGTATGTTTATATATTTAGTGAAATCTGCCAGATTAACAACATTGTCATTTGAAATTAAGCTAATGTTTTGGTATCTGTTATGGGTTGAATTGTGTCCCCCAAAAAAATATGCGTTGTAAATTGTAACCTCTATGCCTGTGGTTGGAGTTCTGGTGGCTCAGTGGTTAAGATCTTGGTTGCTAGCCCAAAGGTCAGCAGTTCAAATCCACCAGCTGCTCCTTGGAAGTCCTAGGGGGCAGTTCTACTCTGTCCTATAGGGTTGCTATGAGTCAGAATCAACTGGAAGTCAATGGGTTTATGCCTGTGGTTATAATCCCATTTGGAAATAGGCTGTCCTTATTATGTTAAAGAGGCAGGACTAACATAGGGTGTATCTTGAATCACTCTCTCTTTTGAGATATAAAAGAGGTTAAGAAGCAAACCAGGAAGCCGAGATGGGGGAAGAGAGATGTCAAGCCACATGAAGACAGCTGAGGAGCAAAAGCTCGCAAGAGACAAGGACTCTCCTTCAGAGCCGACAGAGATAAAAAGCCTTTCCCTAGAGTCGGCACCCTAAATTCAGGCTTCAAGCCTCCTAAACTGTGAGAAAACAAATTTCTGTTTGTTAAAGCCATCCACTTGTTATATTTCTGTTATAGTTAACTAAGATAACTAAGACAGTATCTCACAATTTTTAAAAAATAAGTTCAGATGAAACTACCATTATTAGGTTCATGAGCAATAATTAAATATGTTACTACATGTCAAAGCATTGATTTCTAAAAAGAGTGCCTGATGCCATTATTTGGTGCGTAGGGAGATTACTGAATTACTGGGTTAAGTGGCTATAAAGTTGACAAAAATTATTTCTCCATTTTAATGTATTACAATAAAACTCTTTGTTTCATGGGTTTATAGTAATTTTTTAATAGTACTGAAGTAATTCATTTAATTAGTTAGCCATATTTTATATCATGTATTCATACAAGGCATTTATATAATCAATTTTTGATCATGGTAAATTTAATAAAATGAGCAAAATCTTTGGAAAAAGTACTAAAATCTATTAGGTCAGTTACTACTTTTTAAAGACATCTTTGATCTTTTTGCTTCGATTCTCTACAGAAATTAAAAATGGTGAGGGTAACTACCATGCTCTGATAGATTACTTCCATCATTCATTCATTGACCCAATACTTATGATAGTATAATCTATGCTAAGCTATGTGTGAAGTATCAGAAGTACAGATTTTGAAGTTCAGCTTTAATAAAATTTATATTTTTGTAAGGAAAAGAGATGAATCAAATCGTATGTACACTATAGGAATATAGAGAATCCTGATTGAGATTGAAGGTCAGAAAATTTTTATCTAAGGATAAAATCAGGAAAAAAAAAAAAGAGCTTGGCAAATTGTAAAACTTAAAGACCTGTGAGGAAGAAGATTAAAGTGTGTGTGTGGGGAGTGGAGGAGTGACAGTGTTGGTTGAGGCTGGAGAGATTGACAGGACCAGATGATGGAGATCCCCACAGGTTATGACAAGGATGTTACATTTTGCCCTAAATTCACTGTGGAGCCTTTATATGTTTACATAAGAAAGTTGCACATTTTGATTTATATTTTAAAAGGATTTTTTTCTGGCTACTATGTGGAGAATGATGTGGCAAGTTCTCAGGGAGAAAACTGAGAATTTAATTAGGAAGATATATAAATAGTCAAGATAGGGGAAGGCTATAACACAGGTGAGTCAGTGAATGAATTCAAGTACATATAGAAACAAAATCAATTGGGGCATATTGAACAAGAGGAATGAGATGAAAAATCAAGGCGACACCTAGGTTTCCAGTGTGATCTATGGGACGAATGGAGGTGCCCTTTGCCAATACTGAAAATACATGTGCAGAACAGTTTAGAGTAAAAGATAAAAACTCAGGTCTGCACATTGTAAGTCTGAGATACCTTTGAAACATCAAAGTAAATATGTCATATAATCAATAAAATGTACTAGTGAAACTCTACACGTGGAATACATCTTAAAGAGAAATTTAAATTCATGAACTTTGGATGTATTTACATAAGGTAAAAGAACAGACTTGAAGGAAAGGGGGTCCAGAACTCAACCTTAGGTCACTCTGGCATTTAGAAAACCAGAGGAAGAGAAAATCAAAAAAACAAAATATCGTTTAGTTGATTCTAACTCATGGTGACCCCATGTGTTACAAAGTAGAACTACTTCATAGTATTTTATTGGTGTAATCTTTACAGAAGCAGAGAGCCAGGCCTTTCATGGTGTCCCTGTGTGGATTTGAACCACCAATTTTAGTTTAGTAGTTGTGCACAAACAATTTGCACCACCCAGGGACCTTATGAGGAAGAGAAGTAGCTGCAAACATGAAACAAACAAACAAAAAAAAGCAGAAGCCAGAAAGAGGAGAGAAGCCACTATCGTGTGTTGTCATGGAAGTACAGAGAAGAGGCATTTTCAACAGTTAGCTTCTGACAATCAAGGAAAAAATGACAAGCAAATTATTACCTCAATTTAGAGGCAAGGAGTTACACCAAACTGTATATGCTACATGGAAACTCTGGTGGTGTAGTGGTTAAGAGCTATGGCTGCTAAACAAAAGATCGGCAGTTTGAATCCACCAGGCACTCCTTGGAAATCCTACAGGGCAGTTCTACTCTGTCCTATAGGGTTGCATTTGTCGGAATCGACTCGACGGCAGTGGGTCTGGTTTTGGTTTTTGGATATATGCTATATAATTTATGCCATTTAATTCTTCTAATAAAACTGTTAAGCACATAGTTTTCCTTATTTTACAGATCAGAGAGGTAAGATAATTTGCCATAGACAGTAAATGATAGATACGAAATTCAAACTTTGTTTTCTGTTGCCTTTACCTGAAGCCCTTACTCCTGATGATTACTGTATCCTGGTAAAATTATGAGAGTTTAAGCCATATTATATCCAAATATCTACTGTATTTTAAGTATTTTATGATTAGAAACATTTTGCAACAAATAATTCAAGAGACCTAAAAAACAAGCTGCAAAAAAAATATTCATTGTCCATGCCAATTTTTCAGTCCCTCCTTCTGCTTACAGGTAGCATTTGTTGTTGTTGTTTAGGTAACTTCAAATCGATTCCAACTTATAGTGATCCTATGTACAACAGAATGAAACACCACCCGGTCCTGCACCACGTCCACAATTGTTATGCTTGAGCCCAGTGTTGCAGCCACTGTGTCAGTCCAGCTCCTTGAGGGTCTTCCTTTTTTTTGCTGACCTTCTAGTTTACCAAGCATGATGTCCTTCTCCAGGGACTGATCCCTCCTGACAACATGTTCAAAGTATGTGAGATGTATCTTCACCATCCTTGCTTCTAAGGAGCATCCTGGTTGTACTTCTTCCAAGACAGATTTGTTCGTCCTTTTGGCAGTCCATGGTATATTCAATATTCTTCGCCAACACCACAATTCAAAGGTGTCAATTCTTCTTTGGTCTTGCTTATTCATTATTCGGCTTTTACATGCATATTATATGACTGAGAATACCATGGCTTGGGTAGGTGCACCTTAGTCTTCAAGGTGACATCTTTGCTTTTCAACACTTTAAAGAGGTCTTTTGCAGCAGATTTGCCCAAAGCAATGCATCTTTTGATTTCTTGACTGCTGCTTCCATGGGTGTTAATTGTGGATCCAGGTAAAATGAAATCCTTGACAACTTCAATCTTTTCTCCATTTATTGTGATGTTGCTTGTTGGTCCAGTTGTGAGGATTTTTGTTTTGTTTATGTTGAGGTGCAATTTGTACCGAAGACTGTGACCTTTGATCTTCATCAGTAAGTGCTTCAAGACCTCTTCACCTTCAGCAAGAAAGGTTGTGACGTCTGCATAATGCAGGTTTTTAATGAGTCTTCCACCAATGCTGATGCCCTGTTCTTCTTCATATAGTCCAGCTTCTCGGATTATTAGTTCAGCGTATAGATTGAATAGGTATGGTGAAAGGATACAACCCTGACACACACCTTTCCTGAGTTTAAACCTCACAGTATCCCAATATTCTGTCCGAACAACTGCCTCTTGATCTACCTATAGGTTCCTCATGAGCAAAATTTAGTGTTCTGTAATTCCCATTCTTCACAATGTTATTCATAATTTTTTGTCATCCACACAGTTGAATACCTTACATAGTCAATAAAACACAGGTAAACATCTTTCAGGTATTCGCTGCTTTCAGCCAAGATCTATTGGACATCAGCAATGATATCCCTGGTTCCATGTCCTCTTCTGAATCCAGCCTAAATTTCTAGCAGTTCTGTGTCAATATTCTACTGCAACTGCTTTTGAATGATCTTCAGCAAAATTTTGCTTGCATGTGATATTAATGATATTGTTCTATAATTTCCACGTTAAGTTGGATCACCTTTTTTGGGAATAGGCATAAATATGGATCTCTTCCAATCAGTTAAGCAGGTAGCTGTCTTCCAAATTTCTTGACATAGATGAGTGAGCACTTCCAGCACTACATGCATTTGTTGAAACATCTGAATTGATATTCCGTCAATTCCTGGAGCCTTGTTTTTCACCAATGCCTTCAGTGCAGCTTGAACTTCTTCCTTTAGTACAATCGGTTCCTGATCATGTGCTACCTCCTGAAATGGTTGGATGTCGACCAATTCTTTTTGGTATAATGACTCTGTATATTCCTTCCATCTTCTTTTGATGCTTCCTGTGTCATTTAATATTTTCACCATAGAACTTTTCACTATTGCAACTCTAGGCTTGAATTTTTTCTTCAGTTCTTTCAGTTTGAGAAATGCTGAGTGTGTTCTTCCCTTTTGGGTTTCTATCCCGAGCTCTTTACACATGTCATTTTAATACTTTACTTTGTCTTCTCCAGCTGCCCTTTGAAATCTGTTCAGTTCTTTTACTTCATCATTTCTTCCTTTTGCTTTAGTTACTCTATGTTCAAGAGTGAGTTTCAGAATCTCTTCTGACATCCATTTTGGTCTTTTGTTTCTTTCCTGTCTTTGTAAGGACCTTTTACTGTCTTCATGTACGATATCCTTGATGACATTCCACAATACGTCTGGTCTTCAGTCACTGGCGTTCAATGTGTCAAATCTATTCTTGAGATGGTCTCTAAATGCAGGTGATATATACTCAAGGTCAAACTTTGGCTCTCGTGGACTCATTCTAATTTTATTCAGTTTCAGCTTGAACTTGCATATGAGCAATTGCTGGTCTGTTTTGCAGTCAGCCACTGGCCTTGTTCTGATGTTGAGCTTTTCCATCGTCTCTTTCCAGCGATGTGGTCGATTTGATTGCTATGTATTTCATCTGGTGAGGTCCATGTGTATAGTCACTGTTTATGTTTTTGAAAAAAGGTGTTTGCAGTGAAGGAGTAGTTAGTCTTGCAGAATTCTATTATGTGATCTCTGGCATCGTTTCTGTTACAAAAGGCCATATTTTCCAACTACTGATCCTTCTTCTTTGTTTCCAACTTTAGCATTCCAATCACTAGTAATTATCAATGCATCCTGACTGCATGTTTGATCAATTCCAGACTGCAGAAGTTGATAAATATCTTCAATTTCTTCATATTTGGCCTTGGTGGTTGGTGCATAAACTTGAATAATAGTCCTATTAACTGGTCTTCCTTGTAGGCATATGGATATTATCCTATCACTGGCAGGGTTGTACTTCAGGAGAGATCTCTAAATGTTCTTCTTGATGATGGATACGACACCATTCTTCTTCAAGTTGTTATTTCTGGCATATTAGACCGTATGATTGTCCAATTCAAAATGGCCAATACCAGTCCATTTCAGCTCTCTAATGCCTAGTATATCAATGTTTATACCTTCCATTTCATTTTTGATGATTTAGCAATAGCTTTTATCATCTCATGCATCTGTTCTTTGAATTTAGGGTTTTGGCAGCTCAAGCAGACATACATTGATAAATTGTATCTCCTACAAAAGTACAATTTAAATACAAAGTAAAAGTAATATTGCTAAACTGTGGCATTAATACTATTGCAGTATTCAAGAGAGTTTGCCGGGGATGATTATAATGGATGCATGATGAAAGCGAAGGATTATGAAGAAGGGTAAAAGTGGAAGAATAAGCTGTTTTCTTGAGGTCAAAGAATTGTTTTATAAAGGACATTTGAATAAAGGAATCTATATTATAAGAAAAAGTGTGTCAAATGACATAGTGAACGTCCAGTTAAAGTCTTATTTTTGTAATTTGAACTACAAAACTGGTATATATGGGAAACAAAAGCATTAAGTATCCCTTCTATAATAGGGCTTGACTTGTAATTAGGAAGAAAGGCACATACAAATACAAATAAAATCTCAAATGCATAACCAATTGTTAAATGATATTTTGCAAGCTAAATGGCTACAAGATCACTCTGGGCTTGAAAGCAGAAATGGAAGAATGCTTGGAAAGGGAGAAGGTGCACTGTGCAGTGTAAGAAGTCCTCTAGTTTTGGATCTCTCATAAATTGACTGGTGAGTTCAACCACTTCTCTACTCAAGAGTTTTTTTTTCTTTTCATCTTGTAGAGAATGCACACGATCATCTATTTTTTTTTTTTTTTTTTTTACCAATAATTCTGAGTGTCTTAAGAGGGTGAGAGGCAAATAACAGAATACATATTTAAAAATAAATAAATATGAGAAGTCCTGATAAACAATTGAACAAGTTGAGCAGGGGTAAAGTGAGAAGTCATGACAGTAAAAAAGTGAAGAAATGAAAGAAAATAATATGGTGGAGGCATGTATTAAAGGGGTAGAGAAAATTGTAAAATTGAGGTGAGTGAAAGAAAACCTAATAAAGTCTGGATAAATGTAGAAGAATACAAAGACTTCTGTTACTGCGAAAGTAGGGTGACCGATTCAGTTAGGTGGATATTTATTCCACCTAAAAGGACAAAGGTTGTTTTTATGTGGTTTAGAAAATGTATCAGTATGAGTAATAGGGTTAATTATCTTAGAAGCAAAGATACTCCTCTGTAGCACTGCAAAGACTGGAGTGTTGGTAAAGAGATATTAAACACATACACATGCATGCAAAAAAATAATTATTGTAGTTAAAATTACTCTGGAAAGCTCAGCTGCTATGACTTGACCTGATCAGGTAGTACTTGGAATACCAGAAAAATCTTATGTCTGTTACCATTTTAAGCTCTACTCTGACCTCAGCTGCTTGGATTATATTTTAGTGTAAGGAGAGATCATGTCATTTCGGAGAGAACTAGTTTTATCTCATTTTAGAAACCAGAGTCACCTCAACATGACATTTTTTCTTTCCTTTGACCCATTCTCTTTTTTTCTTCAAAACCACAAAAATCAATAGAAACACTGAAATCTCCTTCCTTTTTATTTTCCCACTTGCTCTTCTAGTACTGTTTTAAACAGTGACCTTGGGATTCTAAAAGGACTATAATGATTTGAAGAAAACTTTCTTTCAATATGTTTTCAGACCAACACATTGCAGGCAGAATCTTGAGCTAGGTGAAAACTCCACAGGCTGAAATTCTAGTGTAATGAACTAAACCTAAGGAACTATTACAATGATCGGGGAGAATTTAGTACGATACCAGAAATTCCCAAGTGTACCCCACCCCACAGGTTCTTTAAAACTAAACACCTGCAAAGCAAGCGTTATAGGCACTGAGTTGGTTCTGGTAACTATTGGAATTACCATTTTGTTAACTGATAGTTCAACTGTGGATAAGGTGAACCAGTTCCCTATTACAAGTCACTTGAATCCTCTTCTTGTAATATATCACTTGAAGGCTTGTCATGAGGAATTAATTTATAACTCACAAGGGAAGGATTCATTTGTTCTTTTATTAATTTATCCAACAACTACTTCAAGTTCCTCCTATAAGCTAAAAACTAAGCAGTCTTTTAATTGCTGAGATGCAACAATGAGCAGAATAATGTCCTGTAATTGTGGAGCTTGATTCACACATGTAAGTGGATTTAAACAGGAGAACACTATTATTTAGTGCAAAAAAGGGAATAGGGAAACTTGTGACAGGAAATATCTTTGATTACTAAAAAACATTAAGGTGTATCCACTCATCAAAAGTGAGTAAAGTTTGTGAGCCCCTGCCTAAACAATGATAGACCAAGAATAACATTAAGTGTGTTGACGAGAGCCTTCCACAGCTACTTTATGACAATAAAGGATTGCTATACTTTTAGCATGTTGGTTATTACATTTGGAATCATGAACATGTAGAACTATAGAACTACTATTGATGAAATTTGCAATTAAAATTAAAAAGTAAATTTGAGAGACATTTCTGTCAGACACTAAAATTTCTATACCGTTAGATAAGTAGCTTTCCCAAATGTGAGGAGAAAGACATGGACAAGCCTAAACTATTGATGAGCCTGAAAAATAGAAGTTGATGCATAGAATAAAATACAAAGAAAAAAAAAAAAGAGAGAGAAAATTTCAGAGAGGATGATGTAATTTTTTTTTCTTCAGTTATTTCACATAAGTGAAGCAGAAAGAACCACAAACTAATCATATGTATGATGATTGTATCTCTAATTTAAGTCATGGCAAAGAAAAGACAGGAAATTTTCTCAAGTTACCTCTCTCTACGACCTCAGAGAAAAAATTTGGTAGGTGGGGGCTAGCACAGGTCAGGTGACCAGTGATGAGATGGCACTTTTAATATTTTAGGTGGTCCAAAAGTTACTCTCATATTGTATCCACCTGCCTTAAATTCTCCTTTGAATTTAATATAAAGATTAAAAATAATAAATATATTTGTATATATATGTATGTGTACATATAAACCCAGTGCTGTCGAGTCGATTAGAGTAGAACTGTCCTATAGAGTTTCCAAGGAGCGCCTGGCAGATTCAAACTGCCGACCCTTTGGTTAGCACCCGTAGCGCTTAACCACTACACCACCAGGGTTTCCATGCTTATATATAGATACATATATACTGGGAGCTCTGGTGTCACAGCAGATAAGAACTATGTCTGGCAGTTCAAATCCACCAGTTGCTCCTTGGAAACCCTTATGAGGCAGTTCTACTCTGACCCATACAGTCCTTAGGAGTCAAAATTGACTCAAAGGCAATGGGTATTGTTTTTGTTCGTGTGTGTGTGTGTGTGTGTGTGTGTATTTGAAGTCCTTGAGTGTCGCAAATGGTTAAGCATCTGTCTACTAACTGAAAGGTTGGCAGTTCAAATCCAGCCCAAGTCTCCTTGGAAGAATGGCCCTATAATCTACTTCTGAAAGGTCACATCCCCATTGGAAACCCTATGGAGCACAGTTCTACTCTGCAGCACATGAGGTAACCGTGAGATGGAATCAATTAAATGGAAACTGGTGTATATATAAATATACACATACAGACACGTCCACATATATCTAAGTACATATATGTGGATGTATGTATATAGGATCCCTGGTGGTGCAGTGGTTAAGAGCTATAGCTGCTAACCAAAAGGTCAGCAGTTTGATTCTGCCAGGCACTCCCTGGAAACCATATGAGGCTATTCTACTCTGTCTTGCAGGGTAACTATGAGTCATAATCGACTTGATCCATGGCAACAGGTTTGGTTTAGTTTTATAGGATTGCTGTGAGTTGGAATTGACTCAACAGCAGTGTTTTATATATATATACACATATACACACATACACACACACACACAACATAAAGTAATGATTATACCGCTTCAAAGAAGTACAACCAAGTTTAAAAGGGATAAGTGGAGACAAGAAAACCAGTTTCATTAGTTCAATAACAGACCTTATAAGTTGCTGTAGTATGAGTCAGGATTGACTCAATGGCAACGGACTAACGGTAGCAAAAAGAATATGTCCAAAAGCAAATGGTTCAAATTTGAAGACAGAAAAAAGTGTGATGTTACAGAGGGAAATATATGTGAACTATATGAAGGGCAGTTAAAGGAAAAAAAATTAATATTTAAAAGGGGCAATTATGGTACATAGATATGCATGTAGATTAAAAACAAACATAATCACTTGCCATTCAAATTCGTTAATGGTGTTAAGTAATAAGTCTCATGATAAATTGTTTTATACACCAAATGTAAACAATGAAATGGGAAAACCAGTTTCATAGTTGCCTCATCAAGGTTATAGTTTAAAAATGCCTTTCATAGCATAGCATAAAATTGTTCTTTATTGATGGCAATAAAGCTTCTGTTTTAAGTTTGATTAATTCATAGATAAAAATCAACATAAAGTCAATCCCTAAAATGTGAGGATTAATCGGATCCCCACTTCTCAATCTTCTTTGACACCAGCTGCTCAGGCAGGACATTCTGTCTCTGACCCTCACCTACCAAAACATGGCTAACTTACCAGTTAAAAAGACACTGTCTTTCTTCCTAAGGCCTTAGATGTCAGTATCTCATGCAGCACTTCTTCCTCTGACCCTAGCCACCAGGAGCTGGGTCAGATATCAAAAGTTAAAAGGACACCGTCCCTCAGACTACCAAATACACAGATGCCAGCTGTAAGCTTGGAGTCCACTTAACAGCCTCACTTCTGACCTGCCGGCCGCTGAGTAAGGGTTTAAAATCTGAGGCACTTGGTTTGTGGAAAGCCACAACATACAGCTGGGATCTTAACCCATCTTAAGCTTTGCTATAAAATCGGAATGTATTTTACTGCTTGTTTAGTTACTTCTTTAATACTAGCTGTTAAAACACTTGATGTGACAAAGGCTTCTCTTTAAAGTACAGGCCAGAATTCATCTTATCTTCTTAACCATTGTGAGGAGCCTACTTCTGCTTTACCATTCCCAGAAAGCATGCTTACAAGATTTATTTTAATTTGTTCCAAGGAAACTCATAGCAAAATCTGTGGTTCCTTACCAGACCACTAGCCAATCAAAAGTAAGTCTCAGGTTTCAGGTAAAGAATCAACCAATTAGAAACAACTGTAAGTTCATTGTCAAGGGATTTTTTACTGCAAGATATTATTGTGGTTTCTTTGCTTAAGCTGCTTAACATGCTTTAGTTTATTTATAGTTTTTCCTACAATTCCTATTAATACATATAACTTTTACTATAACTGTTTAACATGTACCCAATCAAAGTGTGATTTTTAGGATATTCATTGTATTTATGGTAACTAATTAGAATGCTCTGTTAGTTCATGTTTTCTGTGTACAAATACTTGTCAGTTTCCGTGGTTCTTCAGGACACTAACTTCCCTTGTGGGTGTTTCCCCATTATAATCAAACCTTCTCCTTCAATAAAACTCTCCTGTTTTTAAACTTAATAAAGGCTTGTTTGTTTGTTTGTTTGTTTTTCTCCTTTATTACACTACAAATTCCAGGTTTTCCTACTACCCCTTCAGGATGCCAGCTGTGAGCTTGGCAGCCTCCCCTGAACTCCCATACTTTCACATACTGGCTCCAACTACTACTTTAAGTTTGATAATTAGCTGAAATGACTCACAGAACTCACAGAAAGCACTATACCTACTATTATAGATTTATGACATCCAAAGGATATCAATCAGGGTCAGCTTAAAGAAGAGACCCATGGGGTGAGGTCTGGGAGGGTTTCCAATACAAAATTTCCATGTCCCAAAAAGCGTATGCTATCCTCTCATGTGTATCAATGTCTTTCACCAGCCAGGAAGTTCGTGAAGCTTCCATATCCAGAACCTTTATCGGCTTCATTGCATAGTCATGACTGGGACCTCATTTCATTACCATAATAGAGGCCTCATTGTATCTTCTTGATTGAATCATGCTCCCTTCCCTCTTTCCCTGAGGTCAGCTAATATCAGGCCATGATATCAGGTCCTTCTGTCTTGGCCAGCCCCATTCATTAGCACAAATCTTCTAGTATAGTCTCTAGGCATAGACAGCAAAACCAACCAAAAACCAAACCCAGTGCTGTCGAGTCAATTCTGACTCATAGCAACCCTATAGTGCAGAGTAGAACTGCCCCATAGAGTTCCCAAGGAGTGCCTGGAGGATTTGAACTGCTGACCCTTTGGATAGCAACCGTAACACTTAACCACTACGCCACCAGGGTTTCCAGACAACAAAAGGCAGCTCAATTACTCACAGCATTCCAAAGATTATCTCTCAGGAACTGAGGCCAAATTGCTTTCTGTAAGATGATTCATTACCTCACAATTACTATGAAAATGATTGTTGTATTAGATATCAGACTTCCAGTAACCATACATAGTCCATGAAATCATTAACTTATCAATGGATTTTGTCTCTAATTGACCTATTTTTTACATAATTATTTAAACTAGTGCATTCCTTTTGTCAGCACTATGAAAGAATGTCTGATCTTACAATTTTTATTCAAAGTATGATTGGAAACATGTTACATTTTAACCAAAAATCTCTATCCAAAATTTAAAATAAAAGAAAGAAAAACAAATGTCTTTTATTTGTTTTTCGGTCAAATATGTATCAAAGTTTTTATGTACCATGTGAGCAGTGATATTATCATCTGAACAGATATAGACCCAAACATGTCTTATTCAAGGATGCCGCTGTGAAATTCATTTAAGCTGCAGTAGAAGCCAGGCCCATGAATAAATCTGTGTCAAGGAATTTTTCACTGCATGATATTATAATACTATTAGTATTCATTTCTCCCCCAAATAATATAAAAATCAAGTATGATTATTAGATTTCAGTGAAAAATGAATATTGTTTCAATAGGATGCTAATACTGATAAGAATAGACATCATTTCCAATGAAGTTGAAGAGTAACATAATTGGACTGGGTATATTTCGTTCCTGCTATTTTTTTCCAAATTATTATTTTTTATCTGTCATCTGGAAATAGCAGCATGTTATTAGATGAAAAAAAAGGTCTGTATTATTGCCTTTAGTTCAAACATTTGATGCATGCATTTATTTGTATTTATAAAAGATTTTGGCTATAGAGAACATTTTTCTATCATATTTTTCCTTTTGTATTGTGCACAGTGGAATTTTTTTACCCATTTTTTTTTACTTGAATATAGTTTCTTGCTCATAAACATATCATTTTGCACTATCATTATATGACATTTTATGAAACTTGTTCAATATTTCCCACTAAAGAAAACCTGGCATTTATTTAGCAGAGGGTTGTTTGTTTTTACTGAGCCCATAAGATCATGTAATTTTGTATTATATTTTGTACCTTACAAATAAGGGCTATCAATCTAAAATAAAGTATAAATTATATTGCCCGTAAGGAATATAGTAGAATTTGAATCTGTGTCTGATTGACTCAAAAGCCAAAGCTCTTTCTGACTTTCTCTTCTATCTCTGATGGCTTTGTTGAAAACAGTCCAATGTACCCCTAGAAAGAACTAAAAAAAAAAAAAATGAAATTTTTAAATAAGAAAGAAGTGAAGGGAGGAAGAAAAGAAGAAACAATCTAAGCAGCACTGGAGAACTGCTAAGAAGACAGCACTGAAGGGAAGGCAATCTTGGAGAAGGGGGTTCGCTCAGGGAAGTGAAACAAATTTCTCCAGTTCACTTTTCCTTTAAGGCTTTTTAAAATATCTTGCCCGGTAGCAAGAAACAGCTCCCTTACAGGGTAAGTAATGGACTAAAATAGCAGTGAGAAGGGAGAGGCAATGAACTGAGCACCACACTGTTTCCCCTTTAAAATGTATTCTGATTTCTGATGTGCATAGCACAGGAAGTAAAAAAACAAGCAGAAATGCTCTGAAATGCAGAGATGTTTGGACAGTCAAGCATTGCTTGGGAGACAAGTATGAGAATTGTGTTATAATTTATAAATTACTATGCTCTATGATCTATCCAGAGCCCTGGTGGCACAGCGTTTAAAGAGCTCAACTACTAACCAAAAAGTCAGAGGTTTGAATCCACCAGCCACTCCACTAGAGAAAGATGCGGCAGTCTGCTTCTGTAAAGATTTATAACCTTGGAAACCCTGTGGGGGCAGTTCTACTCTGTCCTATATGATAGCTATGAGTGGGACTTGACAGCAGTGGGCTTGTTTTTTGGTTCATAATGTGTCCAAAAAATATGTTTTAAGCACTAGGAAATGCATAGAGTAAGAAATGATTTCAGCTAGGGAGAATATGCTGAGAAGTTGATAAATTAGTGAGTTTCTGAGAAATGAGTAGGGATTTGGACCATTTTCAAATATCTTCTCTTAACTAAGTCAATAACCCATATTTGCCCATATGTAAATAGACATTCTCTTTTAAGTGATGTAGAATATTTTGCTCATGTTTCTATTATATCACTTGTTTTCAAAAACCAAACCAAACCCAGTGCCATCGAGTCGATTCTGACTCACAGAGATCCTATAGGACAGAGTAAAACTGCCCCATAGAGTTTCCAAGGAGCACTGGTGGATTCGAACTGCCAACCCTTTGGTTAGCAGCCGTAGCACTAACCACTACACCACCAGGGTTCTCATCACTTGTATTAGTACATTTGAATTGTCCTTTAAATCCTGCCTATCCACACTAGCCTGTGGTCACATGGTGGAGATCTTTCTTTTACTCATTTCATTTCACTGAGGGAAAACAACACATGTAACCACTATGATTATTGAATGAACAAAGAAGATATTTCTGAATCTAGATCAAATGACTTCACAAAAGATAAAAATATGGAATTGAGGCCAATAGTCTTATGATATTACAGTAAAAGAAAATGTTAGAGGAACTTCCATGGAAAGAAAATATCGAGCACAGAAAAGAAGCCTAGGTGTGAGGCATATGGTAAAAACAATCCACACACCAATCTGAGAAAAGCCTCGGTTTCCAAAGGGAATGTAATGCATGGTGTGTTTGGATAAAAATGAGGCTGGAAGATTGTGAAGTTACATCAGTAACAGGCCAAGAAGTTTTGACAGTTTTCTGAAGGCTTTTTTAGAAACTTCCATTCCCATTAAAGAGTCTGAGAAAAACAGAAATGAGATAGAATGACTTTTAATACATTGATCTACCTGTGTTGTAAATTGGTCTTGCCTATACTCCAAGGTTGCTGAGTAACTTTCAGTGCTCTTGGATCTAAGATATAACTCCCCTCATAAATAATGTATTAGGGATTAAGTTTTAAACAATCTATCTGCATTCTTTCAACCAAGTTTTTGTTTTTGTGGTGATAATTCAGTGAGTAATATGTGCATTACTTTTAAAATTATCTGTTCAATAATATGTAATTTTTTTCTGGAAGATTCAGAAATGATCTTTATTTTACAAAATAACTACAACCCAGAAAATGGTGCCATTGTTATCATGTATCTGGTATTAATATTGACATAGGCATTGTTGATTTGTTTCCTCAATATATATATTACCTGGGTGTTTTCTGCAATGCTCCTAAGATCTGTCAGTTATTAAAAATCTTCCACAGATAGTGCAGATAATTAAACTTGCCCTGCACTTCTAATTGGAAAAAAAAAATTTAAAAAATACAAACTTTAAAATGTCATTCAATATAAAGATTTTTTTTAAATTTGAATAGAAAATGCTTGATTAAGAAGAATTTAAAATTCCTTGAAAAGTAAAGAAAGCATATTTATATTTTTAGTATTGCCTTGGTTAGGAAAACCTATACCTGTTTAGGCATTATTGGGGGGCGGGGGGGGGGAAACATACACATTTTCTACTTTTTAAAAATTTTAAGTGTTATTTTTCTAACAATCTGACAACAGACATAAATTCCAAACTGCGTTTACGGTGCTTTTTCCATTATTTTTTGTTGCTTGCTAATTACTTTTCTTGCCCAATTTCATTTGCAGTTTGAATAAATAAACTGTTACTTTCTGCCTGCAGGTTATGAGGGGAATAGTCAATATGCAGCAGTAATAAAATCATAAATTTCTTTGAACAGGCAATTTCCAACTTGTATATCCACAGAGGGTTTTTAAATCCCTACTGTTGGAGAAACAACTTTATAAAACCTGCGAAGTTTTATGCTAATGTATAAAGCTTGAATTCAGTGAAGATAAAATCAAATGGTCATTGTATCTTGACATTGCAGAGAATCATTTTAATGACAATAAAATAGCCTCCCTTTTTCACATTTATTCAATATATATGCTTCCAATTTTAGTGACTGGAAGAACTAGTTTTGGTGCTGATCATTTAACTGCATGATACTGGTGTGTCATCCAAGTCCAAATTCTGATAAATTTGGCTAATTTTGATAATTGATATTCAGAATAAAGCTTCAGTTTTTGTCTTCTACTTATATTCAATTAAGTTACTATCTAATTCAAAAGTAAACCAGTAGCTCAGCTATTATAAGGCTACAATTTCTGACTTGTTTTTCATAAATAAAATTCCGGTTACTTTTTAAAACACATGTCTATACTTCTAACAGAATTTGTTTACTGCTAAACTAAAAAAAGAAAAATGAATACAAAATCTCATTTAGAACATGATAAAATATGTGCAGTATTGTATTAATATTAAGATTTAAAATCCTTCAGAAAGTTGCATGCTTATTTGCTATTATGAATTTTGAGTGATATTTTACTTTTAAATCTTTGACTTTACAAAGGAACATATAAATCACAATGATAACTTTTCATAAACAATTGTGGACTATTTGAAAATATTGTAAAAAGATTTATAATCAAATTTGTTTGAAAAAATAGAAATGCACAAACACTCTCAAAAGAAATTTGTTTTTTGAAGCTGTAGACACATATGTTCTAATTATGTTTATATTTTATTCTAAAATAGTCTAGTAATAAATTTTTTCCTGAAATCCCAGAAACCAACTTCTCAGAAATGATGCAGAAGATGACTTTTATTCCATGTATCTCTTCAGGGTTAGATAAAGGATCCAAACTGAAGCAAGTGCAAGGTAATTTCCAGCAACATCTCCTCCTTTGGTAAATTGTCTATTAAGGGCCACACGGAGGTGATGATGTCCTAGACATTCCCCCTTCTTCAACAGCTTGGAAATATTTCATGAGTCTCAGCTAAGACTCCCCGCTGGTTCTGGTTTTTAATAACACTAAAATGCATATAAGTTCAGCAATTTCCATTCACATGGGAAAAAAGAAAGAAGAGGGTTTTCAGAGCCTATTAGTACTAGACGATGTTTATGCAGAAGGGTTATACTCCTAAGGTCATTGTTCTAAAAACTTTTGTATAATTAGGCTAAAATTTGCATATTCACCAGAAATTTGGGATACTCATCTGAAATGAGCTGTTCGAGGTCATTTGCAGAAATTTACTGTGATAAGGATCAAGGGACTATAAAAATGAACTGTAGTAATGTATTGATTATAACACAGTAAAGAAGAGTTGAAAAAAAGGAAAGCTCAATACAGGTAAAGTATTTAAGAATAGAGAGCTTGTGAATCATGGGATGGAAGGTAGACATAAACATATAAAAAAGATCAAGAAAGAAAAAGGAGCAATTGAAGAAAGTATAGGAGAGAAACAAGTCAGACAACAGAAAGATAAATGCAATTTATCTAGTTTAGATTAACTCTAGAGAGATTCAGTATGAATTATTGAAGATCATGGATTATAGGATAATAAATATCTTAAAATTTCAAATGAATGACATAACTAAGAAATAATATGAATTTCCAGGTAAACACCAAAAGATTTCTTTGAAGGTTTTCTACTGCTGTTTGGTGCCATCAAATCAATTTTCAACTCATAAGGACCACCCCCCCCCCATGTGACAAGGTAGAACTGCCTCATAGGGTTTTTAGGCTCTAGTTTTTATGGGATCAGATCGCCAGGATTTTCTCCCTAGGAGTCACTGAGCATTTGAACTGCTAAACTTTCTGTTAACAGTCAAGAGCTTAACAATTTTGTCACCACAGCGCCCTAAGTTTTCTGCTATTCACTTATAATTAGACTATTTTGAGTATAAACAACTAAATGTACTAAAAACCTTTAGAAATTCTATCCTTTAAAATAAATTAAAAATATTCTCTACAAAACTCAAGTTAGTAAGAATAATTTCCTGAAATTTTCAATGTTTAAGCTTCAAAGGAAGGGTAACACATGTTGGGTATATAAAATACAATAAACCTGTGAAAGCCAGAACCTGTGTAAGGGGTAAACCTGTCACAGGAAGAAAATGCAAACATTTCCCACTAATAGGGACTAATAGAAAAGTGTAAGACTTACCCTATGACACAACAATCCCACTTCTAGGTATATACCCTAAACCCATTGCCGTCAAGTCAATTCCAACTTGTAGTGACTCTATAGGGCAGAGTAGAACTGCCCCACAGGGTTCCAAGTGGTGGCTGATGGATTTGAACTGCCAACATTTGGTTAGCAGCTGAGCTCTTTAACCACTGCACCATGGCCCCAGATATACACCCTAGAGACCTGAAAATAATGACACAAACAGACATATGAACACCTATGTTCATTGCTGCTTTATTCGCAATAGCAAATAAATGGAAGCCATTGAAGTGCCCATTGATGGATGAATGGATAAGAAAATTGTGGCACATACATACAATGAAATACTACACAACCTTAAAGAACAATGATGAATTCAAGAAACATATTGTAACATGGATGGACCTCAAGGGCAGAATGCTAAGTGAGTTAAGTCAATCATATAAGGACAAATATTTATGATCCCTTTTTTATAAGGAGCCCTGGTGTCTCAGTGGTTAGAGTTCAGTTGCTAACCAAAAAGCCAGCAGTTCAAACCCTCCAGCTGCTCTTTGGAAACCCTATGGGGCAGTGGGGTTGTTTTTGTTTTTTTTCTTTTATAAGAAGACAAGAACATATATAGAGAGAGAGACCAATGTTACTTGATGGTTACAAAGGGGAGGGAAAGGAAGAGGCAGTATGCTTTAGATTGTAGAGACTTGTTAATTTTTTTGGTGATAGGAAAAGCAGCACCAAATGTGGATGTAGTGAGCACAGCACAACCAAAGTAAAAACAAATGTTTGAACATGCAGGTATGGGTATAGGCATATTGATACATGGAGAGGTACAGGTGTGTACATAGGTGAGAGAAGTATCTATAGGTATGTGTAAATACAAATATGTTGGTGCAGGCACATACATTCATTGAAGACATAAATACAGATACTCCTCAGACATAACTAAACAACTTTCAAGATTGGTTTTCCGAGTTTGAAAACTTAGGACTATAGTCTCATGGGACAACTTAGTCAACTGGCCTTTTTAACTTATAAAAATCATGATCTGTGTCCTAGTGAAGTGAGTAGCATCTTGGGTTTTAAAAGCTTGTGAGTGACCATCTAACACGTATCTACTGGTCTCTACTTGCCAGGAGCAAAACAGTGAAGAGTTAACCAAAAGCTCAGAGAAGAAACAAATGTTCACAAGCCACAACCTCATCTACGCTAAGACCAGTAAAACTAGATTGTGCCCATCTACCACCACTGACCATTCTGACTGGGATCACAAGAGATGGTTCTGGATAGGATGGGAGAAAAATGTGGAGAGGAACACAAATTCTTTAAAAAAAAAAGAGAGGAAAAAAAAGCCAGACAAACTGGAATAGTAGAGAACAGAGTATTCCCTGAAACTATCACCCTTAGACACTCTTTAAACCTAAAATCGAGCCTATCCCTTGAGATCACTTTTTAGAAAAATAGCACAGTGGTGCATAAAATAAAGGACATTATCTATGAGATCAGTGCTGTACATAAAAACCGTCTGTATGAGACCAAAAGGTCAACGATTACTCAGAATCAAAGATGAGAGGTTAAAGTTACAGGGAAGCTAGAGTGCTGGAAATGAAACAAACAGAACACAAAGAGAATGTTTGTGTATTTTTGTGATAAATGTAACTAATGTCACTGAATCATTTGTGTGGAAATTATCAAATAGGAATCTCACTTTCCCAATATATCAATAAAATATCATTTAAAAAAAATATAGGTATCTTAGTTATCTAGTGCTGCTATAACCAAAATACCTTAAATGGATGGCTTTAACAAAAGAAATTTATTTTCTCATATTTTAGGAGGTGTCTTAGTCATCTAGTGGTTCTATAACAGAAACACCATAATATTTAACAAAGAAAAATTTATTCTGTCACTGTCAGGTAGGCTAGAAGTCCAAATTCAGGGTGCCAGCTCCAGGGGAAGGCTTTCTTCTGTCTGTCAACTCTGGAAGAAGGTCCTTGTCATCAGTCTTCCCGTGGTCTAGGAGTTTCTCTGCTCAGGAACCTCAGGTCCAAAGGATGTGGTCTGCCCTCAGCACTGGTTTCTTAGTGATATGAGGTCCCCAGCTCTCTCCTTGCCTCCCTTTTCTTTTATCTCTTGGTGCAGTCCACACTCCAGGGAAACTCCCTTTACATTGGATCAGGAATGTGACCTGAGCAAGGGTGTATCATACCACCCTAATCCTCTGCAACATAATCCAATCTTACCTCCTTAACCACAGGCAGACATTAGGATTTACAACCGATAGGAAGATTCCTATCACAAAATGGAGGACAACCATACAATACTGGAAATCATGGTCTAGCCAAAATGATACACACATTTTTTTGGGAACCTAATTCAATCCACGACAGAAGGCTAGAAGTCTGATTTCACAGTGCCATCTCCAGAGGAAGGCTTTCTCTCTCTGTTGGCTCTGGAGGAAGGTCCTGTCTCTTCTGAGCTTATTTCTATAGACTATCTTCATGTGGCCTGGCATCTCTCTTTCCCCATCTCTGCTCTGCTCACTTGTATAATATCTTTTATATCTTAAAATGAATTGACTCAAGATATATCCCACACTAATTCTGTCTCATTAACAGAACAAAGACAAGTAATTCCCAAATGAGATTACAACCATAGGCACAGAAGTTAGGATTCACAACACGTATTTTTGGGAAACACAATTCAATACATAGTATTTCACCCTTTGGCCCCCCAAAATTCATGTCCTTACCACATCCAAAACACATTCACCCTATCATATCATTCCAAAAATCTTAAATCAACTGCAAATCCAAAATCTCATCTTCTGAATCTTTTAAATCAAATATGGGCAGGACTTTTGGCCTATACCATCCTGGGGAAAAATTCTTCTTCATCTATGAACCTGTGAAATATAAACTACAATTTATCTATTTTCAAAGTACAGTAGTGGAAGAGGTACAAGGTAGACATTTCCATTACAATTAGGAGAAATCAGAGGGAAAGAAAGGATAACTGGTAACGAGAAAGTCCAAAACCCAGGAGAAAAATTTACATTAGTTCTCAAGTCTTGAAAATAATCCTCTGTTCTCAGATACCGTCTTGGCCACAGCCCTGCCCTCCAGACTATGGATATAGGCCACACCCTCTGGATTCAGAGTGGAGGCTGTTTGGCCATGGGCTTCAGCTCCTCTTTCCAGGGTCACTGGGATGGTGACTCTGCTCCCTCGGATTTGGGTAGCCCCAATTTCCTAGTCCATTTAAGTGGCGAACCCACACCCTCAAACCAAGTAGGCCCCATTCTTTTGACCTTTGGGCATGGCAGTCCTACCCTCTCAGCTTTGATTGGTGGCTCCATCCCCCTGACACATCTTAACTGTAGCCCCACACTCAGGAACTGAGCAGGTGAAGATTCAACTCTTTGAAAGCTAGGAGGCTGTAGCCCGGCCCTTTGAGATCCAAAAGACTGTGGCTCCACCCTTTGAAAGAAAGAAATTCCTCCTTCCCATGCTCCTTCCAAAAGTTTTGCTGATCTCTAAGCTGCTCCAGGGATGATCCTTTTCTTTTCTTGGAGGACAACAGATGTAGCTCCTTTGGCTGTTTCCTGCCTGTAGAATTCTAAGAGGCTGACAGTGTTCTTTCCTTTTGTTTACTCTCTGTCCCCTTTAGTCTATGGTGATAAATTTTCTGCTGTTGTAGTTGGTTAGATCCATCAGTCACAGGTTTAATTTCTTTAACAAAAGATTGTGTAGCCACATCCTTGGTAAATATTCTAGAACACGTGCCATTAGTTTGTACATCAGAATTTTCCAAATCTTTAAGTTCTGTTTTCAATTTTCACAGTTCAGTTTTAAGTCCATCTCTTTCCTTCCACATTTTATCGTAAGTGGCCAAGAGAATCCACACAGCCCCTTTAACATCTTGCTTAGAAATCTCACCAGCTAGATATCCAAGTTCATCACTTTCAAGTTCTACCTTCCACCAAACATTTGAACATAACTCAGACAAGCTCCTTGCCAATGCATAAAAAGCATCGCCCTTCCTCAAGTGTCCAATTATATGTTTATCATATTTTTTTTTAAACACTCACCAGAAGCACATTTATCATCCACATTTTTAGCAGTATTCCATTACTGGTGCCATATGTATTCTCTACGATGATAGAAATATTCTCTATAGCTCTCATCACTTCGTTCTGAGCCCTCACCAGAATTGCCTTTGATATCCATAATTCCACCAACAGTCTATTCATAGCAATCTAGGCTTTTACTATTATGCACCTTAAAACTCTTCCAGCCTCTACCCATTACCCAATTCCAAATCTGCTTCTACATTTTAGATATCCGTTATAGCAATAGCCCACTCCTGATACCAAATTCTGTCTTAGTTATCTAGTGCTGCTGTAACAGAAACACTCCAAATGAATGCCTTTAACAAACAAATTTATTTTATCACATTTTAGGAGGCTAGAAGTCTGAATTCAGGGTGTTGGCTTTAGGGAAAGACATTCTCTTCCTATTGGCCCAGGAGGAAGGTCCTTCTCTCTTCTGAGCTCCTGCTTCTGGGCAATCTTTATGTGGCTTGGCATCTATCTTTCCCCATCTCTACTGCTTATTTTTTTAATCTCTTTCACATCTCAAAAGAGATTGACTCGAGATATAAACCGCCCCCCCCCCAAAAAAAAAAGGAAACGCTAGTAGCGTAGTAATTAAGTGCTTGGGCTGCTAACCAAAAGGTTGGCAGTTTGAATCCACCAGATGCTTCTTGGACTCCAGATATACCCTACTCTAAATTTTCCTCATTAACATAACAAAGATAACTCATTCCCAAGTAGATTATAACCACAGGCATAGAGGTTAGATTTTACATATTTTTGGGCACACAATTCAATCCATAACAGTAGGGCTACAAGCCAATTATTGTAATTGCTGTCAGGAAGTTGTACATCTATAAGATCTGAACTGGTAAAAGTTGTGTGATTGATAGATATGTTTACAATAAAAATAACAACAACCAATAAAGAGTAGCTGATGAGGCTGCTTACCTACAACCAAACATCTCAGGGGATTTGGTTCCTTGATTTGGAGGTTTAGGGTAATTTTTTCATAGGACATCACAGTTAATTGGCCTAATAATGTGTTTAGTGCTTCTGTTCTAACTGCTAGTTCATTGTATTATGCCTGGAGTCTTAAAAGCTCGAAAGTGGCCATCCATGGCAAGACAGTCACTCTTTACTCACCTAGAACAAAAGAGGAAGAAGGAGAGTCAGGAATAGGAGGAGAATATGGAATGTGTGGCTAATTGCCTCCGTAAATAACTGCTTCCTTTGCTATGTGACCAGAAAAACTGGGTGATGCCCAGCTACCATTACTGAACACATTGATCAAAGATTCTGTAGAAGAATCCTGATCAAAAAAGGGAAAATGCAGAACAGGATTTAAAATTCTCATGAACTGGAGACTTTCTGGGACTATAGAGGCTAGATGAAGCTCTGAAATTATTTCCCTAAAATAATCTTTAAAGTTTCAACCAAAAATATTCCCTGAATTATTCTTAAAACCAAGCAATAGCTTAGCTTAACTAGTAGAAAATGTCTGCATTGAGCATTATGCTCTTTTAAGAACTATCTATATGGGGTTAAACAAACAATGGCAAAAAAAAAAAAAAGATCAGATAGGAATCTATGAGGACAGTGAGTTTATATCAATGGTGGAGGAACAACTCAGAAAGAAGGGGTGAAAACGGCTGTAAAATTCAAAGAATATAATCGATGTCATTGAATTGTACCAAAACAGTTGGATTGGTTATGTTTTGCTGTATATATTAAAAAATAATAATAATAATAAACAATAAAAAAAGATACCTAGATCCTAGGGAATATTGAGGAGGCACTGGCCACGTCAACCACGGTAGAATACTGCTATACTTGTTGTTATAAACAAATAAAAAATGTAATAAAGAAAAAAAGAGAACATAAACAATGTCACTGAACAATATGTGTAAAAATTGTTGAATGGGAACTTCTGTTGCTCTGTATACTTTCAACAAAAATATAATAACATTATTAAAAAAATAAAACAATCCTAATCCTAACCTGACCCCATATGCAACACTAAATTTAATCCTAACTTTAACCATAATCCTTAACCTATCCCTAACCCTAGATCTAACTCAAACCCTATTCATAAACCTTAACCCTAACTCTTAACACTAATCCTAACCATATGCCTAACCCAAACCCTAGATCTAACCCTAAAAAAAAAAAAAAACAACAGCAAAAAAAAAAAAGAAAGAAAAAAGAAAAATAGATTGTGCCCTGTCAAAGGAGCAAAACTTGCACCTTGCATAAACCTATCCCAAATATAACCCTAATTCAAACAACCTAAGCCTAACCATAACAACAACAACAGCAACAAAAAGAAATGTAAGATTGCATCCTGTCAAAGGTCCAAAACTTGGGAGACCCAGAAATATAAGGCAGTCCCATTGAGTTCCAGCTTTCACAGGTTTCATTGCATATACTACAGGAGAATGTTGAATTGGATATAAAGAAAAAAAAAAATTGAAATATAGAGAATATACCACATCTTGGAAAGAGTTGTGGAGATATGCAGACAAACACTACCGTCTCGTAAATAACAGTAATAGTTTTAAACTTTATTTTTCTAAAAAAAAATTATTTTGGTAAAACTTATTTTTCAGAATTAAAAGAAATCAAAGGGAAAATCAGAACACTTAATTAACCTCATTCTGCTATATAACACATAATTTTGTTGATAACAGATGCTTTGTCAGACCTAGACTGGGGTTGGGGGTCAAAAAGCTTGCTCGTTGACCGTGGGCCTGTACCAAAAAGATCCAAAACAAACCAGGTGCTTCAGAGTCACTTCCCACTCATGGTGCCCCATGTGTGTCAGAGTAGGCCTGTGTTACAATAGGGTTTTCAAAGGATGATTTTAAAGAAGTAGATCACCAAGGCTTTCTTCCCAGGTGCCTCTGGGTGCACTCAGTATGTACGGTGGGTGTGATGTGCTCCATGGCACATGGTACCAATATGGCCCACTTGAAATTGCCATCCTATTTTTTTATATAATATTAAAAAAAAAAAAAAACTACCAACAAACAATGATTTAGCACCCATTCCATTAGTGAAAAAACATGGGATCACCAAAAAAAAAAATATATATATATATATATATAATAATAATACCACTTGAACCATTAAAGGGTTAACTGTTTGCACTACCTAGGAATCTTTTCCTTCCCATAAAAAAAAAAAAAAAAATCCCATAGGAAGTAATTATTACCTAAATTTTGTTTATTTATTTATTTTAACAGTTTGGATTGTTTTAAATTTTTTTTACAAATAAAATTATATAGTAAAAAGCTCTTTCTGTGTCTGGCTTCTATTTATTTATTTTTTGAACCACCCATATTGTTGCATATATTTGTACCTTGTGCTTTTTCATCATGTACTGCATTTCAGTTTATGATAATTCCATAATCTATAATCCATAATCAAATTTATTCTACTGTCAATGGACGTTGGGTTAATACTATTTTGGGTATAATACACCTCTATGACAATTTTTATACATGTATCATAATATATATATTTCTGAGTTGCTTTATGATAATTAGTCAAGTATAAAATTGCATCAGGTGGGGAAAAGATTCCCATATTCAAAATGATGTTTCTGTGATATTTCTGGTTTTTGCTGTAGGATTTGAAGGTTTTTCTTTTCTTCCCCCCTTTTTTTTTTCAATTTCAAGTGCTTGACAATTATTCACATATATGTGGCTTTGTATTTATACCACATGCATTTTATAGAGTTCTGTTAGTGGCTGGCTATTGATTTACTTCAACTGTTTTGAACAAAAAAACTTCTTAGCCAGGATATACTTCAAAGAATGATTCTGACTTTTCTCTCTCTCTCTTCATGTGCTAAAACAACCACTTGTACATTAGATCTTTTTATTACTCTTAATAAGTTTTTTAAACACTTTTCCAAATTTGTTATCCTTTATTCTTTGCAAGCTTCCCTTTGCATAGTTTTTTAACCTATCATGTATTCTATTACAACACTTGTCATTGGGTGTGTCTAAACTGCTGTTAGGCATACTTATTAACTTATTTTATTGTTCAGTTCTAGAATTTATATTTCATCCTGTTGTATAGAAAACAGTTCTTTTTGAAATTTTTCACCTTGTGTTCTTTTTGGGGGACATATTAATTATATGTATATATATTTTAACAAACTACATCTATAATTTCAACATCTACATGATCTATGGCTCTCTCTTGGTTTTCTGCATTATCTCTTGGAATTTGATCATTTGGTCTAGCTTTGTGGCATGACATACTGTTTCATTACATGTCAGATGTTACGTATGAATATGAAGATGCTGGACAATATTAATTTCTTCCAAATATGATTCAATTTTTCATCCAGTAGCAGAGTATGAGCAAGTCTCCTTGATTCAAAAGAGATTTAGATGAATCAAGTCTGGAATTTATATTGTGTTCATTCTCCCTCAAAACCAAATGACACGTTTTCCCAGATTGTCAAATTCTGGTTTGTTAATAAACTTACATTTTAGTCTATTAATTTATCACCATACTTTCTTCAGCTTTTGATATGTTGACAAATTTTAAAGAACATTTTGACTTTTTTTTGTTTACAGTGGGACTGTAGTTGATAATTTAGATCTTTTCTCAAATACGCATTGTTAAATTAATTTCCCCTGCTTCTCTTTTTCTTTCTTTCTTTTCCTCTCTCTCTCTAATATACTGTCTTAGTTGCCTGATGCTGTCATAATAAAAGATACTAAAGTGGGTAGCTTTATAGAACATAAATTTACTTTCCCACGGTTCTGAGGCAAAAAGTACATCAGGGTCAAAGCCATGGCTTCTCTTCTAGTTTCTAGTGGCTGTGAACAATCTTTGGCATTTCTTTGCTTATAGATGATCCATGCATGACATCTGTTTCCCCCCATGTATGGGTCCCTGTGTCTATTCTGCCCTTTCTATAAGACACCGCTCAGAAATGATTAGGTTTAGGACCCACCGTAATCTTGTATGACCTCATTAATAAAACAAAAGAAAATCCCTGTTTCCAAACAGGGTTATGTTTACAGGTACTGAGGTTAGGACTTCAACATAACCCTTTGGGACACAATTTAATTTGTAATGCATAAACATGTTTTTCATAACCAGTTACCATTGTGTTCATTCTGACTCATGGTGAAATCATGTGTCAGACTAGACTGTGATCCACAGCATTTTCAATGGCTGATTTTTCAGAAATACCATCTTTTCACATAAATAACACATGCCTTCTCTGTTTGAAAACCACTCCCTCCTCCATGATGTGTTTTCATAAGCTCTGCTCTGCTATTTTTTTTTAACATGTTGGTATAAAAAAGACCTAGCATAGCAGGCTTCTGGAAATACCTTGTGGGGGAAGGAGTGGTTAGCAAACAAATATGGAAGGCATAATTTATCTGCATAAAAATATAGTAGATCATCAGATCATTATTCCAAGGCATCTCTGGGTGAACTTGAACCTCCAAACTTTTGTTTAGTAGACATATGAGTTAGCCATTTGCACCACCATCCTAGAACTGACTTTTAAAGGTAGACATTTAAAATGTGTTTAGCATTATTGCTATGACTCCTTATAAGCACACATTTGCAGGATTACTCAATTTACTTGAAATACGTACTGACATTTCACATTATATAATACAAACTTTAAATGCACATATATATGAAAAATGCATGG
The DNA here is from genome assembly GCF_024166365.1 of Elephas maximus indicus. NCBI lineage: Eukaryota > Metazoa > Chordata > Mammalia > Proboscidea > Elephantidae > Elephas > Elephas maximus. Next base: position 177,593,743 of record NC_064821.1, read on the forward strand.
TTTCCAAGTTACATAAATGATAGTTCTATTTAAAAAGATTTTAAAATAATTTCTTCAGTAACAGTCCTGAATTCTGTGATGTAATATAAATTTAATAATAAAATATTTGTTATAAAAACAACTCGAGACTGACTTCCACTCAGTGTTAAATACAAAGATCATGAAAAATAGAGACCTTAATTGTGAAACAGACCATCAATTGCTCATGTACAAATGAAGTGAAGTTGAAAATTAGAACAAGTCCATGAGAGCCAAAGTATGACCTAGAGTATATCCCACTTGAATTTAGAGACCATCTCAAGAATAGACTTGACTTACTGAACACTGATGACTGAAGGCCATAAGAGTTATGGAAAGACATCAAGGGTATCATATATGAACAAAGTAAAAAGTCATTAAAAACACAAGGAAGAAGAAAAAGGCCAAAATGGATATCAGAAAAGACTCTGAAACTTGCTCTTAAGAGTAGAATAGCTAAAGAAAACAGGAGAAACGATGAAATAAAAAGCTGAACAGAAAATTTCAGACGGTGGCATCAAAAGACAAGGGAAAGTATTATGAAACAATGTACAAGGACCTGGAGTCAGAAAATAAAAAGGTACGAATACAATCAGTATAGCTCAAACTAAAAAAAAAAAAACTGAAGAGAAAATTCAAGCCTCGTTGCATTACTGATGGATTCTATGGTATAAAAATTGAGCAATGCAGGAAATATTCAAAGAAGGTGTAGGAAATATACAGAGTCACTGTACCAAAAAGAATTGGTCAATGTCTAACCGTTTTAGGAGAAAACATACAATCAAGAACCGTTGGTATTTAAGGAAGAAGTTCAAGCTGCATCAAAGGCATTGGCAAAAATCAAGCCTTCAGGAATTGAGTGAATACCAATTGAGATAATTCCACAAATGGACACAATGCTGGAAGAGCTTGCTCAACCGTGTCAAGAAATTCACAAGACAACTGGACTAAACCAAAAGCAGTTTCCTGAATAAACCGAATGCTTTGAAGGCCAGCGTAGCAGGGACGGGGGTTTGGGGACCATGGTTTCAGGAAACATCTAAGTTAATTGGGATAATAAAATCTATTAAGAAAACATTCTGCATCCCACTTTGGAGAGTGGCGTCTGGGGTCTTAAACCCATGCAAGCAGCCATCTAGGATGCATCAATTGGTCTCAATCCACCTGGAGCAAAGGAGAATGGAGAACACCAAAGACACAAGGTAATTACGACCCCAAGAGACAGAATAGCCAAAAAAAAAAAAAAAAAAACCCAAAAAACAAAAAACCTGTTGCCGTCAAGTTGATTCCAACTCATAACAACCCTATAGGACAGTGTAGACCTGCCCCATAGAGTTTCCAAGGAGCTTCTGGTGGATTCAAACTGCTGACCTTTTGACTAGCAGCCATAGCTCTTAACCACTATGCCACCAGGGTTTCCAGGATACAAAAAGGGCCACATAAATCAGAGACTACATCAGCCTGAGACCAGAAGAACTAGATGGTGCCCAGCTATAACTGATGACTGCCCTGACGGGGAACACAACAGAGAATCCCTGAAGGAGTAGGAGAGCAGCGTGATGCAGACCTCAAATTCTCATAAAAAGACCAAACTTAATGGCCTGAATGAGATTAGAAGGACTCTGGAGGTCATGGTCCCCAGACCTTCTGTTAGCCCAAGACAGGAACCGTTCCCAAAGCCACCTCGTCAGACAGGGATTGGACTGGACTATGGGATAGAAAATGATACTGGTGAGGAGTGAGTTTCTTGGCTCAAGGGCAGCTCCTGTCTGGAGGAGAGATGAGAGGTCAGAAGCGGACAGAAGCCAGGTGAATGGGACATGGAAATACAGGGTGGAGAGAAGGAGTGTGCTGTCTCATTAGGAGAACAACTAGGAGTATACAGCAATGTGCAGATAAATTTTTGTATAAGAAACTGACTTGATTTATAAACTTTCCCCTAAAGAGCAATAAAAATTAAAAAAAAAGAAATTTGCAAGACTGCTACCTGGCCAATAGACTGGAAGAGACTCCTATTGGTGCCCATTTTAAAGAAAGGCAATCAAACAGAATGCAGAGATTATAGAACAATAGCATTAAAATCACATGCTAGAAAAATTTTACTGAGGACTGTTCAAAAATGACTGCAGGTGTACATTGATGGACTTGTCATAAATTTAAGCCTGATGTAAAAGAGGCTATTACGCTGATGTCAAATGAATGTTGACTGAAAACGGAGAATACAAGAAACATGTTTACCTGTGTTTTATCAACCAGGTGAAGGCACTTGACTGTGGATCATAGCAAATCATGGATAGCATTACAGAGTGGGAATTCCACAATACTTATTTGAGCTCATTAGCAACCTGTACATAGACTAAGATGCAGTCCTTTGGGTAGAACGAGAAAACACCATCAGGTTTAAAATTGAAAAAGTTGTGCAGCAAGGTGTACTCTTTCACCATACTTACTCAATTTGTTTGCTGAACAAATAATCTGAGAAGCTGAACTATATGAAAGAGGATGTAGCATCAGGAATGGAGAAAGACTCTTTAACAACTTGCAATATTCAGATGACACAACCTCACTGGCTGAAAATGAGGACATTCTGAAGCATTTACTAAGGGAGGTCAACAGTTACAGCCTTCAGTAGGGATTATGCGTGAATGTGAATAAAACCAAAACTCTCACAACTGGAACAATAAACAACAGTATGATAAATGGATAGAAAATTGAAGTTGTCAACATTTAATTCTTTGCATCAATAATCCAGTCACGGAAGCAGCAGTCAAGTATTCAAATGATGTATTGCCCAAGACAAGTCTGCTACAAAAGACCTCTGAGTTTTTAAAAAGCAAATATGTCACTTTGATGACTAAGGTACACCTGACTCAGTTCCTGATCTTCACAATTGTTTCATGTGCATGCAAAATCTGGACAATGAAAAAGGAAGACAGACGAAGAATTGATATATTTGAATTGAGTTTTTGGTGTAGAAGATGGAATATATCATGGACTGGCGAAGAGCGAACATGTGAGTCTAAGAGGAAATACAACCTAAATGCTCCTTAGAAATGAGGATGATGAGACTTTGGGTAGCTTACTTTGAACATGTCAACAGGAAAAAGCAACCACTAGAAAAGGGCATTGTGTTTGGTAAAGTTGAGGGTCATCGAAAATGAGGGAAATACTCAATTAGATGGACTGACACAATAATAACAATGGACTCAAACATAGCAACAATCATGAAGTTTAGACTGGACCAAGCAATGTTTCTTTCTGATATTAGTAAATGCTTCAACATGTAAGGTTGTGTCATCTGAATACTGCAAGTTGTCAAAGAGTCTTTCTCCATTCCTGATGCTACATTTCTCTTCATATAGTCCAGCTTCTTAAAGTATTTATTTAGCAAACAGTTTGAATACATAAGGTCACCTTAAATCACAGCCCACTCGAAAGCAACTAAGAAGTTTGATCATCTATTTACTAAGCAAGTACAAAAGATGTATTATCCACACAGTCCGAAACCGGTAAAAACCAGTTGCCGTCTCCTTGATTCTGACTCATAGTGATCATATAGGACAGAATAGAACTGCCCCATAGGGTTTCCAAGGGGCCGCTGGTGGATTTGAACTGCTGATCTTTCAGTTAACAGCCAATCTCTTAACCATTGTGCCACCGGGGCTTCAATTATTAAAAATAAACAAACCCATTTGTGTCAAGTTGATTCCTACTCATAGCGACCCTATAGGACAGAGTAGAACTGTCCATTAGGGTTTCCAAAGAGTGCCTGGTAGATTCCGACTGCCAACCTTTTGGTTAGCAGCCGTAACTCTTAACCACTACACCACCAAGGCTTCAATTATATAAAAAAAAATCAATTATAGACCCTAGTAATTCCTTGTCTTTAAAAAAAAAAAAAATGACTTAACTCTTGTCTTTAAAAAAGCATTCACTCTAGAGACTAAATGTACAGCACCTATATTTCCCAAGTTTGCTAATGTAATAGGATATTTCTTGTTATCACATTTACATTTTCCAGAGGTAGAAAAAGAAGAATGTTTCAAATTAGTAGGTCATATTAGGCTGCCTCGGTGGAACCTAATTCATCTTGGAGACTACTTATTCCAATATTCCAGATGCCTTTTTTCAATGCTCAGATTGTCAAAGACTCATAAATGGATCATAGAAAAGAACATGACCTCTCCAGGTGACTTTTCATGCATAAATTGGAAATTAATAAAGAAAGCATTAATTTAATTTTGTCTAATATTTATGTCAATTGAAACTCATTTGCTCTTGTAATGCAAAGTATTAGATATAGATTAACAATGTTTTGGTATCTCAAGACATGGAGAAGTATGGTTATAGAGACTGCGAATGCTAAATACACAATATATCTAAATAATCACACAGATAATGTCTTTAAATCTGCCACCCAACTGCTTAATATTCCTTAGAGGTCAGTTCCCTAAGTCATACGTATTATTATAGTTCACTGAGGCAGTATGCAGGAGCTGTGAAAAATAGCAATATATGAAATGTTTTACGATCTGTAATTGTTACTAGGCTACTAGTGACCACCGGCTCGAGATTTAAAAACTGGGATGTCTCATCAAGAATAATTCACAACTGGTCAGTGCTCATCTGTTGTAATAACATGACCTTGATCCCTGCACCAGGTCATGATTGCAAAATAATTAATTCCATTCAGTTAGTAAGCATTAGTGGTGATGAGTGACATAATTTATCAAGACATTGGGAAGTTATTTAGGGAAATTTCTTCCCGTTTCCTTAATCCTCTACTACCCAAAATAAAGGTAGGTTTATAGGGCTGGTTTTTCTTAGAAGATTTATAATCATCATTCTGTGCTGCCTGCATAATATATAAGCTTTGGGAATATTCCACATTTGGGCTTTCATTCTTGCCATAACTATAATATTAGAAAACATTGAATTAATATACTTTTGGCCTGCCTAGAAATCTGAGGTCAGGGTCACTGTGACCTTACAATTCTGCCACAATGGACTTTCGTTCATGGTAGAATTTATAATTTTTACTGTTTGAAAGTAGTTTTCCTAAAATGATTAACTTATTACAATGTGATAGGAAGCATTCTGCAAAGCAGAAATCTTGAATTGATTTTCATTTCTTGGACTGGTTGTTTCTCAGATTTTGGTGCAGGGATTTTGTTCCCTTAAATACTGACATATCTGGTTAAAAAGATGGCATGTCTGTCCCCATTTTTAAATATACTGCAAAGTCTAGGATTATGAGGCTGAAGAGATAAATTATTATAAGTATATTAGTAACTGTGTGTTCTTGAAATCATTGTGGCAGACTAATTCTATGATGTATTAAGGTCTAAAAATGGCTATGTCCTGAAGCTGATTTATTTTCCTTGTTAGTACGTGTGGGTGCACAAACTGGCTAGATGTTTTTCTCATTGTTTGCTGCTAAGAACTTAGATCAAAGATCGACATCACTAGACCCATTATGTAGTGTCATATGAAGCATTCCGAAAGAGCCAAAACTATACTTACTGCATCCCGTTGCACAATCCATGTCATCTCTTTTCCCTTCCTTTATAAAAGCTTGGATACAAGGAGTTGTGAAAGTCATGCTTCTAGTTCAAGGAATATTAACATCACTGGTCTTCCAGGCTCCTCTCCTAAGTTACTCATTTACTTACTCCCCTTATCCCAATTTCTTGCCTTTATTCTTCTTCTCCTCCACAGGCAATGATCCTAATATATCTAATAGAATTTGGGGGTTATAAAAATATTTTTTTGTTACATATGTCATCTGTTCTTTCTTTTTTACCATCAACAGTATGTTTTTTTCAGTAGCTACTGTTTTTTTGTGTGTACATTTCGAATGTTGCTTCTGTTTTTCATGGCACTCCATTACATTCTTCCACCATGTGTTACCTATTCATTAACAGGCATTCAATTTACCTACCAGTTACTATTAACAGAATACTAAAATGAACATCCTCGTGTATGAGATTTCTTTGAGATAAACACCAAAGGGCAGAAGTGCTGGATCACGTGGTTGTTATGTGCCTAATTTAACAAATTACTGACAATGCTTCAGAATGTTTGCACCATCCACACTCACAAAAACGGTGTGTGAGAGTTCCTCTCTACCATGGTAAAAATTACCACCCTACAGCTTTCTAATTTTCTCTTCCTAAATTCTGAAAAGGAATATTTATTTTTTATTTTCCTGATCACTAGCATTTGAAGATCATGGTGTTTGCATGTTAGAATTTGAGTTCTTCTCTAGATACTTTCTCACCATATCTTCAAAATTATTTTCTACTGGGCTATTTGTCCACTTTGTTTCTTTCTTTTTCTTGTTTGCTTGCTTGCTTATTTGTGAACTGCTATTATATTCTACTCTATTTATTACATTGTCCAAAATGCTCTTCACTGAACAGAAATCTTTAATTTTGATGTTATCAAAATGTTTTTTTTTTATTTCTTTGTTTCATGCCTTGTGTTTTTCTCATTTTGTTTAATAAGGCCTTCCTCATACTGAGATCCACTCCATTTACACTCAAGAGGTAAAGCTTTAACTAGTTTATTATTGCATTTGAATACCTACATTCCATTATCGTCCTTTTTTTTTTTTTCCATGCTGTTGTGTTTCCCTAATAGGATGTACAGTTTTTGAGGGCAAGGCTTGTGTCACTCTACTATTTTTTAGTGTCTAGTAGAGTTTCTTGCATATAGTAGATAATAATAGTAAACATTTATTATAAGAATGCATTTGGAGGCATGACATTGGAGGGAGGGGAGGATGCTTGACTGGGAAAGAATATAAAGTGGGGTAGGAGCTGGTTATATGGTCAGATAGAACTTGTGTAGAATACGACCCTCAATGCAGTCCTCCTATCAGATCGACAGAATCAGTTCATCACCATTTGCTTTCCTAGAGTGTTTCTAACCTCAATTTTTTTCCTCATTTCAATTCCTTTCCTGTCTACTCCCTCTTACGTAGACAACAGCCCAAAATGATATCTAAAGTGACCAAATAATTCTATATCTACCTATATTTTTCTTTGTAATACATAATTGAAACTAACCATAAAGACACATTTTTAGTGTCCTCTCTTATGAATAGTTAAAATTTTTTCTGTTCTTTTCCCCTACGAGGAACAGAGTGGGCATTCAGATTATAAAGGTAGACATTCTTGGGCTCAAATAAAAAATCCACTACAAATTAGAAATAGAGCCTTGGGCAGTTTACTTAAACACTTAGTTTCAGCTTTCCTCTTTCTTACATGAGGAAATCCCTGCGAAACACTCAGCATAGAGCCTGGGCACATAATGAAAGCCCACAAATATTAGTTACTACCCATCAAGATAAAATTTGTGAAATTAAAATAAACCTTACAATCTGAAATTGTGATCGACCTAATGAACCTTTACTCTCACGACAAGTAATTTTTGTAGGTGTGTGTGGGGGGGTATAACTGAGTGTCTCAGACACAAAGTTAATTAAAAACTGAGCAGTTCTAAAGCCTTTAATTGACCAAAGAGCTTAACTCAATTAACATTACTAGATAACATAAATAGTTTCAGTTTGTGTCACACATTGTGTGCATTTATTCCAAAGTTCCAGTATGACATATCTTTAAAATATTCTTGGATATCATTGCTGACATCAGATGGATCTTGCCTGAAAGCAGAGAATACTTAAAGATGTTTTACCTGTGTTTTATTGAATACGCAAGTGCATTCAAATGCGTGGATAACAAATTGTGGATAACATTGCAAAGAATGGGAATTTTGGAACACTTACTTGTGCTCATATGGAACCTGTACATGGATTAAGAGGCAATCATTTGAACAAAACAAGGGGATACTGCGTGGCTGAAAATCAGAAATAGTGTGCACCATGGTTGTGTCTGTTTACCATACGTATTCAATCTTTATGTTGAGCAAATGAGAGGAGAAGCTGGACCAAAGGAAGAAGAATATGGTGTCAGTATTGGAGGAAGATAAATTAACAAAATAGATATGTAAAACATACAACCAAAAGAATCCCATTGCTGTGGAGTCTATTCCAACTCATAACGACCCTATAGGACATAGTAGAATTGCTCCATGGAGTTTCCAAGGAGTGCCTGGTGGATTCGAACTGCTGACCTTTTGGTTAGCAGATGTAGCTCTTAACCACTATACTACCAGTGTTTCCACCAAAAGAATAGACCCCAAAAAATGAAGTCATTTTTCTGATCATCTTTTCGTGCAATAAAATATTTGTGAAGTAACTATCACTCTGGCATGGTGCTAAGTTTCAAGGTATTTTATACCTGTTTATTTATTGCATTCATAACAGGGTTTTCAATGAGAAAAAATGGAAAGTAAATTAATGCACTTGGAATTACATAATCTCACACCAAAAGAGTTACGAGAATCATTAGGACAGTTAATGGTAATCCAAAATTTATTTTACAGGTTAGAAAAATGAAGATGCATAAAAATCAAAGAGACCATGCTGCATGTTCTATCAAAATAGGGAAATAAAATTCTAAAATATCTGCAAGCTTATTTTGACCATTGGAACAGTTTCCATTTGTGAGTATAACTTAGAGTATCCCTAAACATGTACATTTCAGTCATGTTTTTTATATCACACCTAGCCAAATTGTACATTCAATTTTTTAATGAAATTCTAAATAATGTATTGGGTATTCAAATAGAACCAATATTTTATGAACTAAAGTTGAAATGCAATTTGCACAAAGCCTCTCAAAGACAATTGGTAGGAGGAGAAACTGCTTCGTGACTGAAAGAAACCCACACTACACATAATGAGAACAATTACCTCAAATTTCTTAAAAAATATTCTGGTGTAGGTTTTTCATATAGGTGCCCTTGTGGCGCAGTGTTTCAGCACTTGTCTGCTAACCAAATGATCAACAGTTCAAAACCCCCAGCTATTCTAAGGGAGAATGATGTGGCAGTCTGCTTCCCTAAAGATATAAAGCCTTGGAAACCCTGTGGGGCAGTTCTGTTCTGTAGGATTGCTACGAGTCAGAATTGACTCAATGGCAACAAGTTTGGTTTGGTTTTGAAATGTTTTCATAAGATAGATAAATATATAATTTTTTACTCAGGGTTTATATGTCTGGATAACAGATGTAATATCCAGTTACATAATTCAGTTTCATGGGTCACTGATATTCTAGGCAAGAAGTTTAACAGAAATACTGGAGAAAATTTTATTAAGTTATAAGATTATTAGTTTACAAGGATAGACGTTTCCTGAAGAGATCAGTTAATACAGATTTTAATTTTATCTCTGTTAAAAATGTCTGGACTTCATTATTTATATCATTCAACAAAACTTCTATTTACAGTAACATTATGGAATAGATGCCTGAAAATAACCTCCTCAAAGCCCTTAAAGTTATAGGTAAGTATATTGTATAGTCATAGAATATATACCAGTTACTTGTAAATATGTTAACACTATTTTATGTAAATACCTTTGTATAAAAATGTGTTTTACTCCAGTGTCGAGCTGGCAAGCAATAGAAATATCCAGAGGCAAAACTGATAGGGACCAGGAATCTAGAAATGGTGACCTGAGTTCCTTTTTACCTTTCCTTTTACCTACTACTATACCCTCTGTGGAAACCTGATGGTATAGCGGTTAAGTGCTATAGCTGGTACCCAAAAGGTTGACAGTCCAAATCTACCAGGTGCTCCTTGGAAACTCTATGGGGCAGTTCTACATTGCCTACGGGGTCACTATGAGTCAGAATCCATTCACCGGCAGTGAGTTTGGTTTTGTTTTTGGATTTACTCCATCTATTAAAAAACCCTCTGTGGAAACACTGGTGGCTAGTGGTTAAGATCTACGGCTTCTAACCAAAAGGTCAGCAGTTCAAATCTACCAGGTACAACTTCAAAACCCTATGGGGCAGTTCTACTCTGTCCTTTAGGGTAGCTATGAATCAGAATGGACTACACAGCAAAGGGTTTTTTTTTTTTTTTTTTAATATCATCTGTGAGTTGGAATCAACTCAACGGCAGTGGGTTTGGTTTTTTTGGTTTTTCTATGAAAATTTAAATAAGAAAGAATGTAATCCACAAAAGAAGATATGAAGAAATTTGTTTACTTATTGTTTCTGAAGTAAATATAAAAATATTATACACATTTTTAATCTCTTTAAAATATCATTGATTAATATCCAAAAGTCTTTTTTTCTATGTATTAAAAAAAAAAATGAATAATTGGGATTTGAATTTAAAACTACAACACTATTTACATTAAAAAAACATTAGCACCAGAAAATTAAATAAAAAACCAAACTTATTGTTATCCAATCCATTCCAACTCATAGCAACCCTATAGGACAGAGTATAATTGCCCAACAGGGTTTCCAAGGTTGTAAATCTTTGTGGAAGCAGACTGCCATGTCTTTCGCTCATGGAGCTGCTGGAGGGTTCCAACCATCGGCCTTTTGTTCAGTAGCTGAGTGTGTTAACCACTACACCACCAATACACCTGTTAAAAATTAAATACTTTGTATAAATCTTAAAAAAAAAAATTACAGGATGTGTATAAGCAAAACTACAAAATTCTTATGAAAGAAGTCAAAGAAGATCTAAATAAATGGAGAGATATCTATGTTCATGATACCAAAATAAACAAACCTGTTGCCATCTAGTCAATTCCGACTCATAGTAACCTGATTGGACAGAGTAGAACTGTCCCATAGGGTTTCCCAGGAGTGGCTGGTGGACTCAAACTGCCAACCTTTTAGTTAGCAACCTTATCTCTTAACCAGTGTGTCACTATGGGTTGTTTTCATGATAGGAAGAATTAACACTATCAAGGTGTCTACCCAACATGATCTATATATACAATGCAATCCCAATCAAAATCTCAGCAATTTATTTTCTAGACATTAACAAATTGATCCCAAAGTTTATATGGAAAATCAAATGATACAGAGTAATGAACACAATACCGAAAAATAAAAAGTTCGAAGATTGACACTACTTGTCTTCAAGAATTAGTACAAAGCTACAGTGATCAACACATTGTGATACTGGCAAATAATAAAGATAGATCAATGGAACAAAATTGAGAGCTCAGAAATAAACCTACACAAATATAGTCAACTGATTTTTCTCAAAGGATCAAAGACATTTCTGTAAAGCATAGTGTTTTCAACAAATATCGCTGGAACAACTGGTTATCCACATGCAAAAAAAAAAAAAAAAAAGAATTGAGACCTAGACCTTACACCTTTCCAAGTAATTAACTCAAAATAGATCACAGAACTAAATGTTAAATGCAAAGTGACAGGTCCTTTAGAAGATAACCTAGGAGAAAATCTAGACAGCCTTGGGCTTAACCATACATTTTTAAATATTCCACCAAAAGCATGATCCATGAGAAAAAAAAAATAATAAGTTGGGACTTCAATAAAAGTAAAAACTTCTGCTCTGTGAAAGAGACTGTTAAGATAATGAAAAGACGTTCGGCAAACTGGGACAATATATTATGCCTAAAAAACCAGTTGCCATGGAGTCAATTTCAACTCAAGGTGACCCCATGTTGTCAGAACAGAACTGTGTTCCATAATGTTTTCAATGGCTGGTTTTTCAGAAGTAGGTTCATCAGGATTTCTTCTTGGTGGACTCAAACTTCCAACATTTCAGTTAGTACCCAAAGACTCCATACACCTATTAGAATGGTTAAAATTCAAAACATTGACAACATCAAATGCTAGTGAGGATGTGCAGCTAAAGGAATCCTCATTTATTGCTGGTGGGAATAAAAAATGGTACAGTCACTTTGGAAAACTGGAAATTTCTAACAAAGCTAAACATAGGCTACTATGTGATCCAGCAATCATACTCCTAAATATTTACCCAGATACATTAAAAACATATGTCCACACAAAAGCCTATAGAAATGTTTATAGTAGCTTTATTCATTATTGCCATAAAATTGGAAGTAACCAAGATGCTCTTCAATAGATGAAAACAAACTATAAAACATCCATATAACTGAGTACTATTTGACAATAAAAGAAATGAGCTATCAATCTATAAAGACTACAGAAAACTTAAATTCATATTGCTAAGTGAAAGACACCAGTCTGAAAAAGCTACGTATGTTATACACCTTCTCCTCACTTATCAAGAGGCTCATTATCTGAAATTTTGCATTTATGACAGTAGCAAAAAATCTACTATTTTGTGCAAAAACTACATACATCTGGCATTAACAAATGCTGAGAGCAACACTGACTTTGATGGTTAAGGTTATGTGTCAACTTGGCTAGGCCACGATTCCCAGTAGTTTGGCAGTTATGTAATGATATAATTTGGCAGTTATGTAATGATGATGTAATTCAGCAATTATGCGATGATGTAGTCATCCTCCATTTTGTGATCCGATGTTGTCATCTGCCGTTTTTCATAACACCAGTTTCACATAACAACCTTGTCTTTGGAAGCTAATCATGTCATTAAGTGAGGAGAGGATATAATTCCAACTATACGACCGCCTGGAAAAGATAAAATTATAGAGAAAGTAAAAGATCTGTGGTTGCTGGAAGTTCAGGTGAGAGGGAGGAGTGCTTAATAGGTAAAACACAGGGCATTTTAAGGGCAGTGAAGCTATTCTGTATGATACTGTAATGGTAGAACCATGGCATTCTCAATCTAGGAACAGAATGGAAATTTCTCACCTTATAAAGAGTTTTAAAAAACTTATTGCTAACATTCAATAATCATATATCATATAATAATGGAATATAAAACCTTCCTTAGAAATATTGAGAGAGAATACTTTTTTCTGTAAGAACTGTAGAAAAGCAAGGATTCTAATGCTTAACACTTTATTTCAACATTTTACTGAGGATTCAAGCCAGTCCAATAATATAAGAGAAAGGACTAAAAAGATTAAGCAAAATCTGAATTCACAGAAATATTCATACAGAAAATTCTATCAAATCTACGAAAAAAAAAAACTACTTGAAATAAGTGAGTTTAGTAAGGTCATAAGATCAAATTACAACATTCAATTGCAATTCTACTTAGGATTAGTGAGGAAGTGAAAACTGGAAAAAAAGGCTGGGGGTCTACTATCATAGCATAAATAACTTGAAGTATCTTGGAGAAAGTTAACAAAATATGTCCAAAACATGCACACTGAGAACTCCAAAACACTGACAGAGAAAATTAAATACCAGCATAAATGGACCTAATAGACATTTTCATGAATTGGAGGGCTGAATATTGTAAGATGTTATACAGATTAAAAAAAAAAAAATTAAAATTCCAACTGAACTTATTTTTGGTATAAATTAACAAGCTAATTCTAAAATTTATGTATAAATACAAACTATCTCAAATATAACAATATTGAAAAGAAAGAAAAAGTTTAAAGGCTTAACCTAATTTTAAGAGTTACTATAAAGTCACAGTAATTAAGATGTTGGGGCATTGGTCTCAGAATGGATATATAGATCAAGGAAACAGAATAGAGAACTTATCAATAATCCTATACACATATGGTCCAATGATTTTTCCAAAAGTAGATCAAGATAATTAAACAGTGAAAGGATAGTTTTTTCAACAAACTGTACTGAAGCAATTACATATATAGACCGAAAAATTCTGTTGATTCTTACCATACAATATTAACAAAAATTACTTAAAATGGGTTATAGATCTAAATGTAAAATTTCTTGGAGAAAATACCATAAGGGAAATATTCACGACCTTAGTTAGGAAAGATTTCTTATATAAGATGAAAAAAGTACAAATAATAAAAAATAAAAAAGTGATAAATTGGGTTTGAAAATCTAAATTATAACTGTTTAAAAGATTCCATTTAGAAAACAAAAAACAAGCATCATTTTGGCAAAACATATTTGACACAATGTTTATATCCAGGTTTTATAAAAAACTTTTACAATTTATAATATGAAAATTGAAAAAAAATTTTAAATGTAGAATTTTAACAAACTTTTCACTAAATAGATACGAAAAAAGCAATTAAGCAGATGAAAAATATGCTAAACTTCATTAGTCATTTGGAAAATGTAAATTATAAAAACAATTAGATATCATTATACATTCATATTCCTATGCTTTTGTTATTTCCCCTGAGTCAGCCACCAACTTATGGTGACCCATTAGAAGGGCTAACACTAAAAGACTGACAGTTTCATGTGTTGGTGAAGACAGCAGGTGGAATTCTTGCACATTTGCTGGTGGGGATTCAAGTAAGGTAAATTTTTTACAGCTAACATCCACTTACAAACCTTCAAACACACTTTTAAGAATTTTCCCGAAATTAATGACATATGTATATGTGAACCTTGTATGTTACTGTTTATAGCATCTTTTTAAAAAAAATAATAATATTTTATTATTTTTGGTGAAGGTTTACACAACAGTTTAGGTTCCCATTCAACAATTTCTGCACAAATTGTTCAGAGACATTGGTAACATACTTCGTAATGTGTGAGCATTTTCAATATTTCTCTTCTAGTTGTTTTATTTCCATTAATCTAGTTTCCCTGCCCCCTTACATTCTTATTGTTTTAAAGTAATTTTGACTACTTGGTCTCATATAGATGATTATATAAACAGGCAGAGTACTCATAGTTGATATATATATATATTGTGTGTGTGTGTGAGCTAATCTGTTATTTAGCTAAAAGGCAATACAATATCAGGGGATAGTTTTGATTTAAGATTTAAAGAGTATCTCAGGGCAATAGTCTTGGGAAGACCTCCAGTCTCAACCAGTAATCAGGGTTTTCTTGTTTGTTTGTTTTCTTTATTTGGTATGTGAAGTCATGTTCCACAATTTTCCTTCATTCGGAATCCACCTACTGTGGCCCTGATCAGAACAGTGGGTAGTGGTAGCCAACCACCATCTAGTTCTTCCTGTATCAGTGTAGTCCTGTAGACTGGTTCTTCTTTGAACTTGGGTTTTCCTGTTTCCCTTTTGCTCTGGAAGGGTAGAGATGAATAGCTGTATCATAGATTGTTTATAGCATCTTTTTCGTAATAGCCCCAAACAAAAAGTGATCATCCACTGGTAAATGAATAAAGTAGTGATGGTATTGATATTGTTAGCTGTCATTGAGTAGGGGCCCTAGACTTATGGCCACCCAATGCACAACGTGATCAAACTATTGTAATCCATAGGATATTCATTGGCTGTTTCTTGGAAGTAGATCACCAGGCATTTCTTTCTGGTCTGTCTTAGCCTGGAAGTTTCAGGGAAACCTGGTTAGCACCATAGCAACTGATATGTAGTGGCTGTGTTTGAGGTTCATTGTCCAGGAACCAATCCCAGGTCTCCCATGTGGAAGGAGAGAATTCTACTACTGAATGACCATTGCCTCCAAAGTAGTGATGGATGTGTGTATATATATATGTATATATATACGTATATATACACACACACTCATAAACACACTCACACATGCATATATACATACATATACAAGTATTAAAAAATAGGTCCCTAAATCGTTATTCTAAGAGAAAGAAGCCAGATACAAAAGCTTGTGTGATGTATAACTTCATTTATATGAATTGCTTAAAAAGGGAAAATGCAATGACAAAAAAGCAGATAAACGATTGCCAAAGCCTAGGCGTAAGAGGCAGTATTTGAGAGCAAAAGGACACATTTTAAAATGATGAAATTTTCTGTCTTGACTGTGGTGGCCATTAAACAGCTATATATGTTGTCAAAACTCATTGAACTAGACATTTAAAAGTACTTTATTTTAGTGTGGGTTCATGATGCCTCAATATAGCTAATAAATATGTAAAGTAAAATTTGAGTAATTATAATTTAATAGGAGCTTTTCACACAGTACTTTCAGTAATTAAAAATCAATCAAAACAAAATATGTGAGAAACTAAATTTAAATTGTGCAATTCATGACCTTTAATTTAAACTATATATATATATATACACACACATACACACACACATGTTTTGGAAACCCTGGTGGCTTAGGCTTAGTGGTTAAGTGCTATGGCTGCTAACCAAAACGTCATCCGTTCGAATCCACCAGGTGCTCCTTGGAAACCCTATGGGGTAGTTCTACCCTTACCTATAAGATCGCTATGAGTCGGAATCAACTCGACAGCAAGGCGTTTGTTTATATACA
This sequence comes from Elephas maximus indicus, assembly GCF_024166365.1. Taxonomy (NCBI): domain Eukaryota; kingdom Metazoa; phylum Chordata; class Mammalia; order Proboscidea; family Elephantidae; genus Elephas; species Elephas maximus. Next base: position 177,609,921 of record NC_064821.1, read on the forward strand.
TTTTAAACTATTTTATAATTTTTCCAATGATCTTATGTTTGTTTCATTGTTCTTTGAATTTATAATTAGAGAATTGAAAACGTCATCCTGTAATTTTTTTTTTTTTTTTAGTATCAGGTGTTTTTCAAAGTCAGGAGTTTTTAAGCAAAATATCAATGTATTTCCTTACAAGCATATATCTCTTTGTATTAAATCTGAGTTTTGGTATACTTTATTATTTAGGACTGTGACTTCCATCCTTGCTCTTTCAATTGGTAAATATGTGATCTTGGGGAAGCTGTTTTACTCCCCAGTTCCCAGTTTTTTCTTTCTTTTTTTTTTAATAGTGATATTAATAGTACTTTCTCCTGCAGAATTGTGTGAGGATTATATGAGTTAATACATACAAAGTGATTATAATAGGGCCTGATGTAATTTTTTTTTGATGTAATGAGTACTATGCTACCATATTAGATTTTGATATTCTAAAATATAGAAAAATATTAAAAATGAATGTACTATACATATTAATTACAACAAAAATGAACTTTAATTTAAAATGTCAGAGATTGTCAAACAATCCTTGGATAGTAAACAGTGAATCCACTGAGTTGTGCAAAATAAGAATTCCAGTCTGTATAAGATAATTTTTGGATTTATCACATTCAGAAGTCATGGGGGCTAAATATTTCTGTTCAATATTATGCAGTATATCTTCTTGCAGTTTGGCAGGTTTATTCAAATGTAAATCCACTGTTAAATACCATTATGAAAGTCAACTGTAAATTGGAAATATTATCGTGCTCAGATAATAATGGAAACAAGGCATTCCTTGAAGTTATGTATTTTATATATTCTAATTTAAATATGTTCTCTGTAGGCACTTGAATTTTTTGTAATCCTTTGGCTGTTGGCAAAACAGGTTTCCTCGTATCAGGCATAACAGAAAACTGTTTAAAGCCTTGAGCTCAATATACTTCTTATGTGTAAAATGCCTAGTAGTTCCTTTGTTTACATTTCATTTGTAGGTAGGGTTTAGCTGAAAAACTTTAACATGACAGGTATAAAAGTGAATAATGAAAGAAACCTCCTTACTTGAAATACCTTCTTCTCTTTTTGACTTGCTTCACCCTTGAATGTTTATAATTATATACTTCCTTCTGCTTATCTATTTTTCTTTTTTATTATAGAAACACTGAGCAGGAACCCTGTCCATGTTTGACTTACTACATACCTGAAATGTAGGTGCTCAATGAGGCAGTGAACAATTTAATCTCTGAAAAGAAATTACACACAATTCCAAGCTGTGTTAACTCTCCATTTCTCTAGAACAGTGCTACTCAAAGTGTGGTCCTGGGACTGGGTCCAGGCAGCAAAATGCTGCTACCAGTAATGGAGTCACAAGATAAATATAGCTATTGAGAGTAAGAATTTAAAACATTTTATACTTGTTTGCTTTTGTCATGACAGCCTAGTGCATGGTCAGTCTACTTGTCTTTAGAACAGGGCATAGATGAATCAGGATGTTGTTTAAACCTGTTTTGAGTCAGATTTAGCAATTTGTTATGGCTCTTTGTCAACTGTCATCCATATTATATACAATGAGAAAATGTACAATTTTGGGTTGCTATCATTAAAAATATTCATTGACTTACTGAGCCATTATGAAAGTTTCAAACAAAGATGATTGCTTGGAAATGTTGGGTAAATCTATGGCAAAGAAGGTGGGTTGAGTTCCACTGTTCAGTGATGCCCATAGCAAAACAGATTCAGGAAGCGGCTAAGGATATGAAGATCAATTATACAAAAATTAAGCTCACAAAGTAATTTTCTTTGCAATTAAAAAAAAATGTACAATTTGTTGAAGAATTATATTTTTCGATTTACTGTCAACAAATACACTGAGATGTATAAAATTATGAAGGATTACCTTATTAATAAATGTGGCTTGGAGTTTAAGTTTTATATAGAAATATGATCTAAGAGTACAGTGAAAGTGACAGGAATTTATTCTGGAATGGTTATACAGGTCAAGGATATTCGACCAAAATGTGAATCAAATACACTGCTTTCTTCATGGAAAAATTCTGCTATACAAAAAAAAAAGTCAGCTAAACTGTGTGCTCAGTGGCATAGTAAAAATCATAACATAAGGTTCTAAGTTTTTGATCCTAGAATAAAAAAGAATGTTTCCAAGAATGAAAAAAATAAATTAATTAAAAAAAAAGTCAATTCCAACTTTTCAAACATATGAATTGGACAGTTGGGCTTACTTTTTTAATATATATATTTTGATATTTTTAATGATTTATAATGTTAAAATTTCCTAATGAAAGGAATAAATGTGCCATATTTTTCATTGGCAGATAAGTATAACAAATTATAATTCTGTTATAATTAATGAAACAATATTGAAAAATAACTAATAAAAAAAACAAATCATACTTTATTCAGATTTTCTTAGTTTTTACCTAGTGTCTTTTTATGTTGCAGAATCCTATCCAGGTTATCATATTACATTTCATCATGTCTTCTTAGGCTTTGTGGTGATTAATTTTATATGACGACTTGGCTAGGCTATGGCTGTCAGCTGTTTGGTCAAAAGCTAGTTTAGATGTTGCTGTGAAGGTATTTTCTAGGTGTGACTAACATTTAAAATCAGTTGACTTTTAGTAAAATAGATTACCCTTGATAATGTGAGTGGGCTTCATCCAATCAGTTGAAGGCCCTAAAGGCAAAAGCTGAGGTGTTCCAGAGAAGGAAGTCATGTTTGGTAGAGTCAACAAAAACTAGGGAAACCCTCAATGGGATGAACTGACACAGTAGTCCCAACAATGCACTCAAACATACAGATGCTCACGAAGATGGTGCAGAACTGAGCAACAGTTCATTCTGTTATACACACAACCACAATGAATTGGAGCCAACTCAACAGCAACTAACAACCAGAGAAGACGGAATTCTGCCTCAAGACTGTAAGACTGTAATATAGAAATCTTTACTTAGTTTTCAGCCTACTGACCTGCCCAACAAATGTTGGACTTACCGGTACCTACAATCACATGAATCAATTTCGTGAAACCAATCCAAATAACCTAAACCAAACCCAGTGCCGTCGAGTCGATTCTGACTCATAGCGACCCTATAGGACAGAATAGAACTGCCCCACAGAGTTTCCAAGGAGCGCCTGGTGGATTTGAACTGCCGACCCTTTGGTTAGCAGCTGTAGCACTTAACCACTACACCACCAGGGTTTCCATATATATATATACACACACACGTGTATATATATATATATATGTACACACATAAATCTCATATTTATTTATATATTTTATTGGTCCTATTTCTTTGGAGAACGCTGACTGACACAGGCTCTTTTTGAGTGTTATCGTTACTAAGAGCTTCCTTGATTTTGAAGATCTTGACAGTTTTGAGGAGTACTACCGAGGTAATTTTGTCAAATGCCCCTTTATTGGAATTTTTTAAAGATTTCTCCAGATTAACTTGGCATTAGATGTTTTTGGTAGAAAGACCACACAGGTAAAATGATATTCTCAACACATTATATCAAAGGTACATATTATCAACACGATTTATAAATGTTGATGTAAGCCTTGATCACCTGGCTGAGGTAGCATTTGTCAGGTTGCTATACTATACATTTATACCCCCTCTTTTCTATACTGTACTCCTAAAAATGAAGTCAGTACGTGCATCCTGCCTACAAGGAGGGGGAGTTATGTTCCATCTCCTGAGGGCAGGGTGTATACATAAATTATTTGAAATTTTTTTCTGCATGGGAGACTTGTTGCCTATCATCCATTTATTTATTTATTCCATAATGTATTTATGTCAGTATGAACTCATGGATATCTGTTTTATTTTTGAGTTATAATCCAAACCTACTTTATTTATTTTGTTGCTCACGTTATTCCAGATATGGCCATTGGGAGCTCTTTCAATTGGCTCCTATGTTCCTCTCACATGGCCCAATCGCTATGAGAATTTTTTGTGAGTATTTTTTTTTTCTGGTATTATGAGATTTTTTTTTTTTAACTAAGATGTTCCAAGCATTGTATTGCATAGTTCCTGCCTCAAATCTAGAATTAGTCATTTTTCCAAGGAGCCTTTTATTGATAATTTTATTAGAATCCAAGATCAGGGAGCTAGGTGTGCTTGTTTATACAGGGGAATCATTGTTAGATCTCAGCTGATAGCGTAAAGATATTATTGTGTGTATAATAAGCATGTATATATATATTTATTTGTATATGTAACCATCTGTAACTATATTGAGCTAAACATGAGTTCACACTGATATTCCCAACACTAATCCATTATGACATGAATCACTCTAGCCTCCTCCCCTCCCCTTCTTCTCTGTATATTCCCATTCAGCTGTGACTAACCTGGCTCCCACTATCCATTTACTTAATCATCCGTGCCATGATACATAAGTATCAGTATATGAACAGTTAATTTATAACCGCATGAAATATAACCTTATTAACTAGAGTACTGTGCTTAAGAAAAGTTTATTTTGACTTCAGTTTTATAGATTTCACTCATTTCCAAAGTTACTTAGGTCAGCACACACCCCCCCACCCCATGCCTCTCAGTGAGATTGTTATAAATATTTGTAGTACAGTTAGATTATTTTGTCATATTCTTCATTCTGTCATGGAATTCCCCTTTCTAAAAAAAACTTTTTTTTTAATTTTTGTTAATCAAAGTTCACTCTTTTGCTATGTCATGGATTGAATTGTGTCCCCCCAAAATTTGTGTCTACTTGGTTTGGCCATGATTCCCATTATTGTGTGGTTGTCCTCCATTTTGTGATTTTCCTATGTGTTATAAATCTGGTTAAAGAGGATTAGGGTGGGATTATAACACCACCCTTACCCAGGTCACATCCCTGATCCAATGTAAAGGGAGTTTCCATGGGGTGTGGCTTTAAGAGATAAAAAGGAAAGGGAAACAAACAGAGAGGGGGACTTCATACCACCAAGGAAGAAGCACCTGGAGCAGAATGAGCCCTTTGGAGTCGGGGTTCCTGGGCAGAGAAGCTCCTAGTCCAGGGGAAGATTGACGAGAAAGACCTTCCTCCAGAGACGACAGAGAAAGAAAGCCTTCCCCTGGAGCTGATGCCCTAAATTTGGACTTCTAGCCTACTAAAAAAAACTGTGAGAAAATAAATTTATCTTTGTTAAAGCCATCCACTTGTGGTATTTCTGTTATGGCAGCAACTAGATGATAAGCCATACTGTAAAATTCTATGGGCTTTAACAAATATATAGTATCATGTTCTCACAATTAAAATATCATAACAAATAGTTTCACTGCCCTAAAATATCCCCTGTGATTGATCTATTCAATGTTCCCTTCTCTCCTGACCACCACTGATCTTTCTACCATCTCTATAGTTTTATCTTTTCAAGAATGTCATTTAATTGGAAACATACATTTTGTAGCCTTTTCAGGCTAGCTTCTTTTACTTTGTAATATGTATTTAGGATTCATCCACGTCTTTGTTGGCTTGATAAGCTCATTCCTTTCATCACAGAATAATATTCCAAAGTATGGGTGTATCACAATTTTTGTCCTCTCCAGCAATTCATATTATCAGTTTTTTAGGAGATGTTAATCATTTTAATAGTTATATTGTTCTATCTCATTGTTTTAATTTGAAATGTCTTAATGACAAATGATGTGGAGCAATTGTCATATGCTTACTTGCAATCTGTATATCTTCCTCAGTGAGATTTCTCTTCAGATCTTTTGGTCCTTTTTATGTTATGTCATTTCTTATTGCTGAGTTTCAAGAGTCCTTTGTGTATTTTAAATGTGTTTTTTTTTAATCAAATATGTGTTTTGCAAATATATTCTCCCAGCCTGTGGATTGCATTTTCATTCTCTCAGAAGTGTCTTTCATAGAGCAGAAATGTTTAATTTTTATAATATTCAACTTTCAAGAATTGTGCTTTTAGTGGTTTCTCTAAAAATGTATCACAAAACCCAAGCATGCCTAGGTTTTTTCCTATGTTTTCTTCTAAAATTTCATAGTTTTGCATTTAAAATGTAGGCCTTTGAACAATTTTGAGTTGATTTTAGTGAAAAGTGGTGTCCGTGTCTAGGTTCTTTTGTATTTTGTTTGTTTTTGCATACGGCATCTGATTGTTCCAGCATGTTTTTTTAGAAAGGCTATTCTTTCCCCATGGTATTGTCTTTGCTTGCCTGTCAAAGACATGCTGACTATATTTGTTCGTATATATTTCTGGGCTCTCTATTCTGTTCCATTGATCTATGTGTCAATCCTTTGATTGTTGTAGCTAGATATTGAGTCTTAAAATTGGGTAGCGTGAGTCCTCTAACTTTGTTCTTTATGAATTTAATTTCTCCTATTCTGGTGCAGATTGTGGATAATTGGTATCGTTTATTCTTAAATGTTCTATAGTATTCACCAGTAAAACCATCTTGGCCTGATTTTTTTTTTTTGGGGGGGGGAACGTTATTATTGGATTATATTTATTTAATAGCTATAGGTCTATCCGTATTATCTATAACTCCTTGTGTGAGTTATTGTAGCTTGTATTTTTCAGATAATTTGTTCATTTTATCTAAGTTATCAAATTTATGGGCATAGAGTTTTTCATAATGTCACTTTAATATTCTTGTCATATAATGCAATCAGTAGTTATAACCTCCTTTTGAATTTCTAATATTGTAATTTTTGTTTTTTATTTTTCTTGGTTAGTCTAGTTATAGTTTATCAAATCTATTGATCTTATAAAAGGTCTATCAATGTTTGTCTCAGAATTTAATGCTCTGTTATTAGGTGCACACACATTAAGAATTGTTAGGTCTTCTTAAAGAGTTTACTCATTTATTATTACTTAAATTTTTACTGTGAAAATATTTTCTTGCTCTGATATCTGCTTTGTCTGAAATGAATATAACTACTTGCCCTATTGTTTTGTCAGAGTAAGCATGGTATATCTTCTCCAACCCTTTAATTTGGACCTATCTGAGAGTTTATATTTAAAGTGGTTTTCTGCCTTATTTCACTTGGTCATTCTCTGTCTTTTAACTTTAATATTAGGCCATTCACATTTAAAGTGATTATTGATATGGATGGATTAATATTGACCATGTCTATATCTGTTTTTTTATTCATTGTATTTGATCTGTTCCTTTTTTCCCCTCTCTTTTTCTGTCTTTTCTGATTTTAATTGAACATTTTATAAGACCGCATTATGTTTTCTTTAGCATAACAATTATAGTTCTTTCTTTTTTTTAGTTTTCACTGTAGAGTTTGTGATATACCTTTTTAACTAATATAAATCCAACTTCAAATAACACTATACTTTTTAACATGCAGTACAGGGTTATTAGGTTATTCCTAATTCCTCAATCCCATCTCATATAGTACTGTCATTCATTTTACTTAAACATTTGCTATTATTTCCCAATGCATTTTTACTATTTTTACTTTAAACAAGCCTTTCAGATCAATCATGCATTCAAAAAAGTAATAATTTATTTTATCTCATTCATTATTTCCCTGAAGGTCTTTATTGATGTAGATCTGAGTTTCTGACTTTCATCATTTTTCTTTTCTCTGATGAAATTTTTGTACTTTTCAGAGGACTTGTTTGTTGGTGATTAATTCCCTGTTTTTGTTTGTCTAAAAATACCTTTATTTCTCCTCAGTTTTTAGAATCATTTTTCTGGATGTAGAATTCTAGATTGGAGTTTTGCTTTTTTTTTTTTTTCTTTCCACATTTTACATATTTCACTTAAATTTCTTCTGGCCTATTTGTTCAGATAAGAAGTTCATTATAATTCTTATCTCTCTGTAATTAAGTTCTTTTTGTTCTGTTTTTGTTGTTTTATTTCTGGTTTCTTTCAATATTTTCTCTATGTTTGGTTTTCTTCAGTTTGATTAAGATATGCTTAGGTGTAGGGTTTTTTTTGGTATTTATCTTGCTTCCTGTTCAGTGAATTTCCTGGGTTTGTGGTTTGGTATACGAGCACTGGTGACTCGGTGGTTAAGTGCTTAGTGGCTAACCAAAAGTTTGGCAGTTCAAACCCACCAGCATCTCTGTGGGAGAAAGATGTGGCAGTCTGCTTCTGTATCCATAAAAATTATAGCCTTGGAACTTCCTGAGGCAGTTCTACTCTGCCCTATAGAGTTGCTATGAGTTAGAATCAATTTGATGGCAATGGAAAGGCTCTGTCATTAATTATATTGTTGTTGTTAGGTGCCATTGAGTCAGTCACTTTTTACTCATGGTGGCCCCACATGGCAGAGTAGAACTGCCTCATAGGGTTTCCTAAGCTGTTTGAAAACCTTGGTGGCATAGTGGTTAAGAGCTACGCTTGTTAACCAAAAGGTCTAGCAGTTCAAATCCACCAGGCACTCTTTGGAAACTCTATAAGGCAGCTCTACTCTGTCTTACAGGGTCGCTATGAGTCAGAATCGACTTGATGGCAGCGGGTTTGGATTTTGGAATATTTAAGGGAGTAGATGGCCAAGTCTTCCTCCTGCCAAGCCACTGCGTGTGCTCGAATTACCAACCTTTTTTTGGCAGCAGAATGCTTAACCATTTGTGCCCTAAAGGCTCCATTTCACTAATTATGGAAATTCTATACTATTATTCAAATGTTTCTTCTGCACTGTTTCTCTTTCTGCTATTATAATTAATGTATGTTGCACCTTTTGAAATTGTTCAATAGTACTGGGATGTTATTATTATTATTATTTAATTTTTGGTGGAAACCCTGGTGGCTTAGTGGTTAAGTGCTAAGGTTGCTAACCAAGAAGTTGGCAGTTTGAATCCACCAGGCACTCCTTGGAAACTCTATGGGGCAGTTCTACTCTGTCCTATAGGGCCACTATGAGTCGGAATCGACTCAATGACAGTGGGTTTGGTTTTTTTGTTTATTTTTTTGGCATCACTTTTCCTCTTTGCTTTTCAGTTTGGGAAGTTTCTATAGATTTATCTTCATGCTCACTGATTCATTGACTGGTGTATTCAGTACACTGATGGGACTATCAAAGGCATTCTTTATTTCTCTTACAAAGACCTTGATTTCTAGCATTTCCTTCACATTTTTTCTTGGAATTTCATCTCACTGCTCACATTATCTATTTGTTCTTGCATATTGCCCACTTTTTTTTTCCATTAGAAGCCTTAACATATTAATCATAGTTATTTTAAATTCCCTCTCTGAAATTTAAAAATCTTTATCCTACCTGAGTCCAACTCCTATTTACACTTTGTCCTTTATAACTTATTTTTTCTCACCTTTCAGAATTCTTTGTAATTTTTCATTGAAAGCCAGACATGGTGTGTCAGTTAATAGGAATTGAGGTAAATAAGACTTTATTGTGAAATTTTAGGTTAATGTGTCCAGGAATTGGGTCACATTTAATGTTTGCTGCAGCTATACTTGTTATAAGTTCCAAATTTCTCTAGTGTCTTTGTATTTATCACTTCTGTTGTCTTTGGGTTTTCATAAGAACACCTCTTTAGAGTCTGTTTCTTGTAGCTCTGTCAACTGTAATCAACCTTCATTTTATTGGGGTCCTGTTGGTGTGGTGGTAAGGCATGGGGGAAGGGAAATATTCTGTAATCTTATGACTAAATCTCAGTATTTCAGTGGGCCTTCATCCCTGGCCTGTGACTTTCACAAGAATTTCTTATCTTTTTCCCCACTTAGGTGAGACAGGAAGGCTGAAGTGGTGTGGGATTGGGAAAATAATGCTTCCACAACTGGTATAAAGCTCTAGTAAACTCTTTTCACCTAGAAAATAGGCTTTGGTCCCCCCCATCAGAGTCATAAGGGGATCTTACTTTCTTCTTCACTGTAAGAACCTGATGAAATTTCTGGATATAAAACCCATGAAATTAGGATCCTATCTAAGACTATGCCCGTTAGGAATTTCTCACTGTCACAATCATTGACACTCAGCCTCCAGTAAGTCATCAAAATTATGTCTTCCTAACAGGTATGCTTTTAGCAGCCTCTGCTTCAGGCAAGCTTATTTTATATGTAACTCTAAAACTAAGGAAGATTTGTCTGTCTCTCCAGATGTCAAGGTGGCAGTTTGCTCTTTGACTTCCGTTCTCTGACGCATATAAAAGTCATTATTTTTCAGTTTGTTCAGCATTTTTCTTGTTCTAAAGATGGGAGTAAGAGTCCTTGGGTTGTGCACGTGATTAGTGTGCTCAGTTGGAGGTTTGAGTACACCCAGAGGCACCTCAGAAGAAAAGCCTTGTGATCTACTTCCTAAAAATCACCCATTGAAAACCATGTGGAACACAATTCCACCCTAACACTCATGACTACCCCATGACTTTGAATTGACTCGACAGAAATTGGTACTGGTACTGGTAAAAATGGAAGTGAGACTTCCAAATGCTTTACTTAGTGGAGCTGAAACTAGAAGCTCGTGTTTGTATTTTATATTCTTTTTCCTAGTAATTTATTTTATTGAATTTTTAAAAATCATCAGTCCACAATGGATCAAAGAATTAAAAAAAAAAAAAAAGAGAGATAAAAAAGCTGGTCCCTCACCACAGTTAGTTTAAAAGGTAAATAGTAGATGATAATTAGGTTTGAAGACAGGAAAGTAAAAATTATAAGTTCAGTTTTGTTTATGTTTATTTAACTTTCAGTAAAATAACCAAGTTGAGATTTCTAATAATGTACTATTCTGGAATTGAAGAAAGTGATCTAAACAGCCAGCATATATTCACTGCTCATCAGCCAATAGAGAACAATTGAAGCCAGGTTTAAAGAGAGATTAAAGGCAAGGCAGGAATGAATAGAAAGAAAACAGGTAATACAAGAGAAAGACTTAGAGTTCCGAAGGTCACTGTTACCACTTAGGCTATGGTGCCACAAGAATGGAGAAAAGCATAACACACAAGAGAACCTTGAATTTGCTTAGACTATTTCAAAAAAATTATTTATTCATTTGTCAATCAGAATTTTCTCTACCATTTATTAGCTTCTGGGACATATTTAATGGTTTGATTTCTGGGTGGAGAACATGGCTGTAGTTCATCTTCTAAATGTGCCTGATTATCCCGGTTGGAGTCATAATTGTGGTCACCCTCATAGTCTGATGTTTCCTAAGAAAAGTACAAATTATTGACAGCTCCTACCAATATAACTAATTAAGGTATCTGATAGAATGAATTATCCTCCAAAAAAAGACTTTTTAACTGGATACGTGAAAGGTTGAGGGGGGAGGGCCTTTCAGAGGAACAACTCCACTAAGTTACCCTGGTGGCTTTGCACATCTCTGCATAGGACATGTAGATAAAGCATTACTAAAGTCTGATCCAAATCTCAGAAGAATGTCTTTTAATTTCCTTGAAGCAGTAGGAATAAGCCTAGTGAGGGACAATTGTGAGAGGGACTCTCATAAGTATATTGTGGGTGATGACCACAAGACTGTTTCTTATCCACCTCCCTAGTTTTAGTTGCATGCAAGACTTCCCACTCCATCCTCCTTAAGGTACAACTGTAGGTTTCTCTGTCAATCTATAAAACTATTTGGTTATAGTTCACAGATGACTCTTCAATGACAAAGCACTTATGCCTTCTGTCATCTGTAACCTCTAGTTTGGTATCATCCTTTGGGACTGAGGATGTGGGGAAATGACACAATGCTGATAATATTTATACTGTCTGTGTTAGTAAGAAACTATTCAATTCCATTTAGACTTATTGTTTCTTTACAAGCTTAATTTATGAAAGTGTAGCAACCAAATTTAATGGCTTTACCATTTGACAAGAAGTTAGCAAAAAGAAAGAAAAGCAAGAAGTTCACTAAATTATTCTGAGAACAAAATTTTTTGTACAATACTGTGTTTGTAGATTACTTCTTGACACTAAATATTAAAAGAAGAATAAAAGGGAATTAAAAGGCAATAAAAAGCAAATATATATGTATATATATATGAAAGACATTTAATTGTGAAAAAACTGCAATTTTTACAACTTACATAAGTTAGGAAATATTCACTTTATAAAAAACAGTTAAACAATATAAAAATGAAATTGATTTTAATAATAAGCACTTTTAAAAATATTCCTTAAAGATAATAGCTATGTTAGATAAAAAAATAAGGAGTGTAACAATGTGAATAAGAAAAGCATATAAGATTGAATATATGGAGAGAAATATCACTCTCGCACACATGCATACACACTTTTTTTGTTATCTTAGAAAATAGATTGTAACTTTTTATTATTTATAATGCAAGATATTTAACAAAAATTTTTCCTTGTTTCCCATTATATGTTAATAAGTTCGTATTAATTTCAGAGATTTAAAAAAATAATGCTATGTGATGGTATTTATTAAATTGTTTTCTTTCTAAATGAGCTCATTACTTGAAACTACTGGCATTCAGTACTTTTATGATCCCCTTTAGAAAATTAATTCACTGATCCATGGAGAAAAAGGTATTTCACTATATTATAAAAGAAGCTTCTTATACCTCTACAACCTACATAAACATGTATATTGCCATGCATTTAAAATATCTATATATTTCTTGAATTCTATCAAATTTTAGGTATATTATTGTCTCTTAAAACAAAAAATAAAAATCTGTCTTTCTACTTGACATTGTTGTTCAAGTAAAGAGTTGGTTTTGTTAAAATACAGAGATGATTCACTGTCCTCAGCAGTTAAGAATATGAAACTGATCAAAATGAAATAGTGATAATATATGTAGTTGGTGACATATATTTTTCATTGGATATCATGTGAATGAAAAAAATTATGAAATACAGAACTGAAATATATTTTGTTAAGTATTAGAAAATAGACTTTATTGTGTATTTGTTTTAATACTGTGCCCTGATATGATATCATGATAGCTTTTTTTAAGATGCGGTACTTGAATGTGCAACAATAAAATGTCAACTATATGGGATTATACATCTTTGGCTAAATTGGTGCAGTGAATATAGAGGCATATGTGGTTTAGATCATTAACTCTTAAACACTTCATCTATTCATCTTTAAGAACATATATACTCAGGTTACTAGATTAAAAAATGATAGTGTGTTTAAATCTCACTCATTTTAAACAGTAGGAAAAGAGGAAACTGATAAGGTAGTTTTATTTTCATACTTACACATTTAAAATGATATTGTCTACAACTAAACGTATTCAAAACTGGATAGTATGTATCACTTTAGACATTCTAGAATATAAAACCCTGTCCATTCAATAAAATATTCAAAAAGAGTTCAGTGTTTTCTTTAAAGCCATATATCTAGTATTATAACCCACTTATAAAAAAAAAATCCCACTTATAAAAAGCTAGTATTAAATGTTAAGATCAAAAAGTCCATTAAAAAAAAAAAAAAAAAAAACTACTGACATACAACCAACTACACTTATTCCTGGTAAGTTGCTATTCATTGCTGGCACTAACATGCAATGCTTATTGAAATAAATTTCATAACATCCCCTGTAGAGGAGACTCTATTTATGAGCTCTTATATTTCTGCTTCAAGTGTTAAAATCTATTTATCAACAGCAAAAATACTATCCATTTAAAACAGACATTCACAGCAGTGTGATACTGTCAACATTTTGTACCTCTTTAAGCATAGGTACTCCATAGGAGCTATTTATAATGGAAGGCATAAATCTATATATACAGCTCTTGCTATAGATTTGACACATATAGAAAGGATTAATGCATTCAGTATTTCTTGCCTGAATTATATAAGAATTTTTTCCTTTGAAAAAAATTCCTTTGAAGCTAAGATTAAATAAATTCAGTGTTTAATAGAGAGAAAGGAAAATACTAGACAGGTCAAAGTAAAAACATGACAAATTAAAACATAAGAATGAAAAACAACAAAAACTTTTCATTTACTTAAAACAGTGGAAAGATTAATAAGGAGATTCAAACAGGTGGATATATAGTAACATATCAAGAAGAATGTAAATGCTGGCTAGGATAGAGTAGAACTGTCCCATAGGGTTTCCAAGGAGCTGCTGGTGGATTCAAACTGCCGATCTTTTGGTTAATAGCCTAAAAAAAAGCTCACCATAATTCTTAACAGCTGTGCCACCAGGGATACTTGTACATATATGTATATGTATATATATCACTTTTTGAAAAAGTCAATGGATTTGATCCTGTTATGATTCAGAACTATGACACTATTAACCCATTGCTGTCGAGCTGATTTCAACTCACAGTGACCCTGCCAGAGTAGAAATTCCCCCATAGGGTTTCCAAGAAACGCCTGGTGGATTTGAACTGCTGGCCTTTTGTTTAGCAGCTGTAGCTCTTAGCCACTACGCCACCAGGGTTTCCTATGACACAACAACTACATACAAATATTGAATTATGTGCTACAAACCTACCATTTAGTTATTTATAAATTATATCTTAAAACATTAAATGATATCCTGATACTCAAGGGCTTAATTTAATGAAGAACAGTGCCTTAATTTTAAACATTATTTAATTTACCATATATAACCACTAAACACTTTCTTATGTTTACCATCAATAACTTATATTTACCATCATTGTACACTTTGTAAAACAATAAGGATATTATAAATGTAATTATTAGTCACGATCTACAAAGGATATAACATTTTTTCTATTTTTTCTCATATCCATCAAACAATTGACCCTTCCTTTCTACCTGATGGAGCCCTGGTGGCTTAGCGTTTAAGAGCTTGGCTGCTAACCAAAAGCTCAGCAGTTTCGATCCACCAGCCACTCCTTGGAAACCCTACGGGGCAGTTCTACTCTTTCTTACAGAGTTGCTCTGAGTCAGAATCCACTTGACTGTAATACATTTGGTTTTGGTCTGGTTTACACTTGATAGGAGCCCTGGTGACATAGAGATTGATTAAGCTCTTGGTTGTTAGCCAAAAGGTCAGCAGTTCAACCCACCAGCTGCTCCACAGGAGAAAGATGGGGCAGTCTGCTTCCATAAAGATTACAGCCGTGAAAACCCTATAGGGCAGTTCTACTCTGTACTGCAAGGTCACTGTGTTGGAATCGACTTGATGGCAACGGGTTTTTTTAACACATGAGAGGACATAGAGGTTTGTTCATGCATTTTTAATGCAATAAATTCTGTATTTTGTGTGTTGTACACATTGGTGGGTTCTGAATTTTATCAAAACATGTGTGAAAAGAGCCATTTCAGTACAGTGAGTGCATTTTACATCTTACACAGAAACATGGAGTGCATGTATATTCATTACTATTTCCAAACATATCTGAACTAAGTTATGAAAAAAATAAAAACTGTTTTTAAAGTTACTTAATTCAGAGGAAGTAGGATCTAGATGGTGGAATAGTCGGACACTTCCTGATGTTCCTTTTACAACAAAGACCAAAAAACAGGTGAATTGATTATATAGGACAATCTAGTCACCCTGATCAACAATGTCAGAGCTAAGGAATTGTACTGAGCAGCCGAGGGGAGGAGAGACAGTTCAGAAGCATTGAAGCAGTGCCAGTCGTGAGGTTGCCAGCAACCTGCTCCCTGGGTAGGCAGCACATATAAGCTTGGACAAACGGTAGAATTCGGGACTCATTTCATCACTTTGGAGGAGGCTGGACAACAGAAAATATGCACAACCCTCCAGAGCTTGGGGGACATGGTATCGGACCTGTGAAACTTAACTGCAAGTGTCGAACCTACTGTGAATGGTCCAAAAAAAACCCTCCACCTCTGGGACATTCAGAGCAGAGAAGTGCCTCTTTCCCCTCAAATACTCTCCACCCCACTCTGTTCTGACACCTGGGCTCAAACACTTAGTAGCTGCTCTAACCACTTGGTGACAGGACATGAAAGCTTCAAAGATGCCAATATCCTAAGTAACTCACATATCTAGCCTACTTGAGTGTATCAAAACAAAACAAAAAGCTAGGACACAGTAAACAAACATATAATAAATAAATATAATAACTTACTGATGGATTAGAGACAACAGTCAATATAAAATCACATAAAGAAGCAGGTCAAGATGGCTCAAGCAAGTTACCAAAATAAAGAACCAGGAATTCTTCTAGAGGAAGAGAAAGTCTTGGAATTACCAGAGTTAGAATTCAAAAGATTAATATACAGAGCTCTTCCAGAGATCAGGAAAGAGATTCGGCAAAACTCAGAGGAAGCCAAGGAACACACAAATAAACCAATAAAGGAACTGAAGAAGGTTATACAAGACAAATAATGACAAATTTAACAGGCTCCTAGAAACCATAGAGAGACAGCCACTGGAAATTCAAAAGATTAACAATAAAATTTCAGAATTAGGCAACTCAACTGAAGGTCAGTGGAGCAGAATTGAGGCAATGGAAGTCAATTACTGAGATTGAAGATAAATCCCTTGACACCAACTTATTTAAGGAAGAATCGATAAAGAATTTTTTAAAAATGAAGAAACCCTAAGAATTATGTGAGACTTTATGAAGAGGAATAACCTATGCATGGTTGGAGTACCAGAAAAGGGGGGGATAACAGAAAAGACAGAATTGTTGAAGAGTTGTTGACAGAAAGCTTCCCTGATATCATGAAAGATGAGATGTTATCAATCCAAGAAGCTCAAAGTACCCCATACAGGGTAGATTCCAAAAGAAGGTCACCAAGACATATTATAATCAAACTTGTCAAAACCAAAGATAAAGAGAGAACCTTGAGAGTGGCTAAGGATAAATGAAAAACCTACATAGGAGAATCAATATAACTAAACTCTGACTACTTAGAAGAAACCATGTGGGCAAGGAGGCAATGGGATGACGTATATAAAGCCTTGAAGAAAAAAAAAAATTGCTAACCAAGAGCTATATATCCAGCAGAACTGTCTCTCAAATATGGTGATGAAATTAGGGCATTTCCAGATAAACAGAAGTTAAGGGAATTTATAAAAACCAAACCAAAATATTAAAGGGAATCTTCTGGTTAGAGAAGTAACAATATCAGACAGCAACCCCAGACTAAAACACAGGATGAAGCAACCAGATATCAACCCAGACAGGGAAGTCACAAAAATAAGTCAAGACTAAAAACAGGGAAACAGAGACGTCAATATGTAAATGATGATAACATTAAAACAAAAAAGAGGGAATAAACAGTGTAGTCATAGAACTTCCATATGGAGAGGAAGTTAAGGTGAGATCAAGAAATAAAAGACTGATTTAAACGTAGAAAAATAAAGGTAAATTATAAGGTATCCACAAAGGAAGCTAACAAATCTAATCATCAAAATGAAAAAGAAGAAAATTATAAAGCCTCAGTAAGCACAAATCAATAATAATGAAAAAGATGAAAAGAAAATACTTAGAGAAAAACAACTTAGTGCAGAAAATTAAGAGGAACAAAGAAATTTCCCCCCCAAAAAACATCAAAATGACAGCAGTAAACTCATACCTGTCAATAATTACACTGAATGTGAATGGAATAATGAATCAATAAACAGACAAGGAGTGGCAGAATGCATAAAAAAAAAAAATGTGACCTGTCTATATGTTGCTTACAAGAGATACACCTTAGACTTAAAGACACAAACAAACTAAAACTCAAAGGGTGGAAAAGAATATATAACAAGCAAACAACAACAAAAAAAGAGCAGGAGTGGCAATATTAATATCTGACAAAATGGATTTTAAAACAAAATCCACCACAAAGGATAAGGAAAAAAAGGAAAAAAGAAAAGAAAAGAACAGCCCTGGCCCTGACAGCTTCACTGGAGGATTCTACCGAACTTTCAGAGAAGAGTTAACACCAATACTACTAAAGGTACTTCAGAGTACAGAAAAAGAAGGATCACTCCCAAACTCATCCTATGAACCCAGGATCACCTTGTTACCAAAGATAGATAAAGACACCACAAAAAAGAAAATTACAGACCTATATCCTTCATGAACGTAGATGCAAAAATCCACAATAAAGTTCTAGCAAATAGGATTCAACAGCATATAAAAAAATAATTCATCATGACAAAGTGGGAGTCATATCAGGTATGCAGGGATGGTTCAACATTAGAAAAAATAATCAATACAATCTATCACTAATCCAAAAAGCTACAAAATAATAAATGTTGGAGAGGTTGTGGAGAGACTGGAACACTTATGTACTACTGGTGGAAATATAAAATAGTACAATCACTTTGGAAAACAATTTAGTGCTAGAAAAAGAAGTACCATGCCATACAACAATCCAGCTCCTTGGAATATATCCTAAAGAAATAAGGGCAGTCACACAAATAGTCATGTGCACACCCTTTTTCATTACAGCATTGTTCACAATAGCAAAAAGATGGAAACAACCCACAACCCAGATTTCCATCAATAGACGAATGGATAAACAAATTATGGTATATGCACACAATGGAATACCAGGCAATTATAAAGAACAATGATTTATCTGTGAAACTTCTCACAACATGGATGGAGGGCATTATGCTGAGTGAAATTAGTCAGTCACAAAAGTACAAATATTAAATAAGACCACTGTTATAAGAACTCAAGAAAAGGTTTAAACACAGAAGAAAGCATTCTTCGATGGTTATAAGTGTGGAGAGGAAGGGAGAGAGGAATTCACTAACTACATAGCAAACAAGGACAATACAGGGGAAGTCAGCACAACTGGATCTAAGCAAAAGCTAAGAAGTTTCCCAAACACATCCAAACAATTTGAGGGACAGAGTAGCTGGGGCTGGGGACCAGGGACCATAGTTTCGGGGGATATCTAGGTCAATTGGTGTAATAAAGTTTATTAAGAAAATGTTCTGCATCCCACTTTGGTGAGTGGTGCCTGGGGTCTTAAAAGCTCATGAGCAGCCATCTAAGATGCATCATTTTGTCCCAACCTACTTGGAGCAAAGGAGAAGGAGGAACACCAAAGACACAGGGAAAATATTAACCCAAGAGACTATAAAGGTCCACATAAACCAGAGACCCCACCTTTTTGAGACCAGGAAAACTAGATGGTACCTGGCTACCGCCAATGACTGCCCTGACAGGGAACATGACAGAGAGTTCTGGACAGAGATGGGTAAAAAGTGTGGAGCAGAACTCAACTTCAACTAAAAAGACTAGACCTAATGGTCTGACAGAGAGAGGAGGAACCCCTGAAACTATGGCCCCCAGACACTCTGTTAACACAGAACTAAAACCGTTCCTGAAGCCCACTCTTCAGATAAAGATTACACAGGACTATAAAACAAAAATTAATACATGGGAGGAGTGTTCTTCTTAATTCATTTAGATACAGGAGACCAAATGGGCATTTCCTCTCCAGAGACAGGATTAGAAGGCAGGAAGAGACAGGAACTGGTTGAATGGACACAGGGAACCTGGTGTGGAAAGGGGGAGTGTGTTGACACGTTGTGGGGATTGCAACTAATGCCACAAAACAATATGTGTATAAATTTTAGTATGAGAAATTAATTTGAACTGTAAGCTTTTACCTAAAGTACAATAAAATGAAAAAAAAAGTTACTAAATTCAGTGTAGATTTCTATCACTACGTATTTTCTCAATCAACTGATGTTAAAAGTACAAATATCATCAGGTAAGGTTTAGTTAATTATTTTTGATATTAAAAAGGCTTTCTAAAAAGTTACAAATTATTAGACCATAATGTATATAAATTCACAAGTCAGAATGATGATCTGATTGATGATCTCTTTAATCCACAACCACCATTTCAATTTTTGAAAAAAAAAAAATTGTGCTTTATTTTTTGGAAAAACAAAACATATTGAACTAAAAAGTTTACACATCTTTTTATAAGTATGGCTTAGCTGAAAACAACTAAGGAAAAGTCCTAAGAGTGGAAAACAAAAATTAGAATTCAAGAAATTAATAAATAATGCTAACTACTTATTAATGCTAACACACATAGGTATAGCTCATATTATGTGACATAGGCTATTACTATTTTAAGGGCGTACCATGTATTAAATTTTTAACCTTTATATTAAACTCATCTAATTCATGTACTGTTAACATCTCAGTGTTAATGATGAGAAACTAAAGCACAGAATTAGGGTAAATTACTTCTGGTCACACAGCTGAAATAAAACCTGTTACTTTATGAGTTTGCTAATTTGTGTGGGAAAATCTTCATTTCATCTAAGTAGCAGAATTCATTGGCAAATACTTATCAGTAGTATCTGTACTATCTGTAGTGATTTCTCTTCTTTCATTCTAATGTTGGACTTTTTTTTTCCCTTTTTTTCTGACTGATCATATAAAAAATCAGCTTTGGTTTCATTGATTTTTCTCTATTGTTTTACTATTTTTTATTTCAATGATATTAATAGTACTTCCTTTCTCTACTTTTTAGCTTTATTTCTTCTTCTTTTTTTAATTCCATAAGTTTATCAGTATGATGAGAAACTAGACATTTTTTCCCCTAAGACTGGGAATAAAGCAAGTATCTCTCTTTTCACTCCTTGTATTCAATATCATACTAGAAGTCTTAGCTAATGCAATAAGAAAATAAAAAAGAAATACAATGCATACAGATTGGGAAAAAGGGGATAAAACCACTATTGTTTACAGAGGATATGACTGTCTGTGCAGAAAATCTCAAAGAATCAACAAAAAAGAAACTCCTGGAACTAATAAACAACTATAGAAAGTTTGCAGAATAAAAGGCTAATACATAAAAGTCAAATGTGACATTCTCACAATCATTTGTATGTCTGAGCTCATTGTTGCAGCCACTGAGTCAATCCATCTCATGGATTGACTCATTTTTGCTGACCCTCCACGTTAGCAAACATGATAACCTTTTCTAGCAATTGGTCTATCTTGATGATGTCTCCAAAGTAAGCAAGCCTTAGCCTCTCCATCCTTGCTTCTAAGGAGCATTCCAGTTGTACTTCATCCAAAACTGATTTGTTTGTTCTTCTAGAATTACACAGTGTAGTCAAGCTGCTTTGCCAACACCACTCTTCAGATGTGTCAATTCTCCTTACATATGCTATTTTCATTGTACAGCTTTTGTATGCATATGAAGCTGTTGAAAAGACCATGGCTTAAGTTAAGCATACTTTAGTCAGCAAAGTGACATCCTTGTTTTTTTAACACTTTAGAGAGGTATTTTGCAGTAGATTTCCCAATGTTACCTGACTACTGCTTTTTTGGTGTCTTAGGCTAGACTCTCTCCCACAAACCACTGCCATCAAGTCCATTCCGAAATATAGCTACCATATAGGACAGAATAGAACTGCCCCATAGCGTTTCCAAGGAGCGCCTGGTGGATTCGAACTGCTGACTTCTAGGCTAGGCTCTCTAGAGGAGCAAAACCAGTGAAGTGTGTAGATAGACAAGGAGAGAGAGACAGGCAGAGAGAGACTTATTTCAAGGAAATGGCTCACATAGTAGAGTCTGGCAAGTCCCAAATTCCTGCGTCAGGTGTCAGGCTTCAGGCTTCTCCTGACTCACATGGTTGCAGAGGCTGACGAAACCAAAACCAGCAGGTCAGATGGCAGCCTGCTCGCGCATGTGTGGCTGCAGTTGTTTTTTAATTACCTTCAGCAAAATTTGCTAGCATGTTTTTTAGAATGATACTGTTCGGTGATTTGCAAATTCCATTTGATCACCTTTCTTTGGAACAGAAGAGACCCCAGAAATACACACACGCATACATAATGAAATATTTTTGGAAAAGATATCAAATACTGTCAAGGATGAGGAGCAAGAAGGCCTCTCATTCATTACTGGAGGGAATGCAAAATGGTACAGTCACTTCAAAAGAGAGTTTGGTAGTTTTCTAGATATTTAAACATACTACCTGATCCAGAAATTGTACTTCTAGATATTTACTTAAATGAATTGAAAACCTTTGACCTCACAAAACGTTCACATAAATGTTCATAGCAGTTGTATTTACAATTGGCATAAATAGGAAGCAACCAAGATTTCCTTCAATGGGAGAATGGATAAACTAACTGTAGTACATTTATACAATTAAATATTATTTGGTGATATAAAGAAATGTTATGAAGTCACAAAAAGACATGAAGGAACCTTAAATGCATATTGCTATATGAAATAAGCTAGTCTTAAAAGGCTGTGTACTATATCATTCCAACCATACGATGTTCTGGAAAAGGTAAAAACTATGGAGACGATGAAACATTCTGTGGTTGTCAGGGTCTTGGGAGGAGGTGGGAGAGGTGAATAGGTAGAGCACAGGGGATTTTTATAGCAATAATTTATTCTGTATGATTCTGTAATATTGGATACATGGTTTTTAAGAATTTGTCATAAACCTATATATACATGATAAAATTAGATAAATTATCATCAGTTTTACAGATCTAGAATGCAAATTGTTTTTTTGTCTTGTTTTCTAAGGCAATGGTGGGAAGATGTTTACAGTTGAAATTATTACAGCAAAAGTTAATGTCATTAAGAGACAGAAAGGGCCACATGAACCAGAGACCTACATCATCCTGAGACTGGAAGAACTAGTTGGTGCCCGGCCACAATAGATGTCTGCCCTGACAGGGAGCACAGCAGAGGACCCCTGAGGGAGCAGGAGATCAGTGGGATACAGACCCCAAATTCTCATAAAATGACCAAACTTAATGGTCTGACTGAGACTAGAGGAATCCCGGTGGCCATGGTCCCCAGACCTTCTGTTGGCACAGGACAGGAACCATCCCCGAAGACAACTCATCAGACATGAAAGGGACTTGTCAGCAGGTGGGAGAGAGACGCTGATGAAGAGTGAGCTAGTTATATCAGGTGGATGCTTGAGATTGTGTTGGCAACTCTTGTCTGGAGGGGGGATGGGAGGATAGAGAGAGAGGGAAGCCGGCAAAATTGTCACAAAAGGAGAGACTGAAAGGGCTGACTCAAGAGGGGGAGAGCAAGTGGGAGTAGGGAGAGAGATGTATGTAAACTTATATGTGACAGACTGATTGGATTTGTAAACGTTCACTTGAAGCTTAATAAAAGTTAATAAAAAAAAAAGAGAAAAAAATAAGTTAATGTCATTAACAGAGACAGCACATTTATTTTAAAACATATTTGTACAGTTCAAGGTCCATCCTGTATGGTTTAATTCATAGTACAGGTTTAAAAAAATCTTACTATGATGAACGGATTATTTAATTCATATATATATATATATAAGTCAGAATGGACTCAATGGCAATGGGTTATATATATATATATGTATATATGGAGGCCTGGTGGTGCAGTGATTAAGAACACAGCTGCTAACCAAAAAGTCAGCAGTTAAATCACACACACACACACACATATGTATATACATCTCATTTTAATTACATAACAAGAAATTTGGGCATGCTAAATTAGAACTATTCTTTAGCCTCTGGAATATAGCATATTATCTCCCTCTGTGTAAGGACTGTTCTTTGTTACCCCTCCCCTCACCTGGTTAATTTCTACACATTATAAAGATATCAGTAAACATGCTAGGAAAACTTCTGAGGATGTATCTACCTACACTTTCTCTAAGTAATACCACTTTTAACACTACATTGTAATTTCTAATGTAATTATTTCTAGCTCTCTTTATACTGAAATCACAGTGTGGCAAATGTACCCCTTTTTTGTTTATTTTGGTCCATAGGATTCATCAAAAACAAGATTGATATACTCAATATTTACTTTTTAATGGAATAGGAAATGTCCTGACTTACTTGCCCACCTCCTTGCAATGCAAAGTTATTTTTCTGTCGATTTAGAAAACTAACAAAGACTATAATTTTTCTAATTTTGGTGTACTCACTAATGTCTCATTGTATTTCCTATGTAGATGGAAGCTCTAAGTACAAACTGGATAATCTGATAAAATAATGTAGTCTTAAACTAAAAACCAAACCAAACCTGTTGCCATCGAGTCAATTCCGACTCATAGCGACCCTGTAGAGCAGAGTAGAACTGCCCTATAGAGTTTCCAAGGAGCGCCTGGTAGATTTGAACTGCCGACCTTTTGGTTAGCAGCTGTAGCACTTAACCACTACACCACCAGGGTTTCCAAATATAGTCTTAGGTATTCATAATAAAAAGTAATGCTTTATATTTTTATCAGACTTTACAATAAATCCATTGCCTCCCCATACATTAGCTTGTTTAATGTATTTTACAGTGTTTAAAGTCTTGGTGGGTTTTGGTTACCATTATATTGATAAATATAGACTTAAACTAGTTGCTGAGTTAGCCAGACAGTACTACCCTTCTTTGGAAGCTTTTGGAAATCTTCAAGTACATTTTGGAGTTGTCAAAATGACAGTAAATACTATTGATACCTACTTCCCTTGGGGTCAATGTCACTAAGTTCCTGGAATTAATAGATAGTAGAGATTCGTCCTCCCCTGAGTATCAACGATTCCTGTTTGAGAAACATTGGGAGGGGAAAAGAGGGAGGACCTCATTTAACATATACTCTGTGTGATGCTCTGGGAATTAAGAGAAAAGTTAGTATTATGCAGTTATCTATGAAAAGTGTACTCTGTCTTTAATAAATTAGTTTAGTACTATTGAAGATGCTAAAATATTAATTTGTAAAATTACGTTGTTTTTGTTGTTGTTGTTGGGTGCCATCAAGCTATTTTCTACTCATAGTGTAGTGACCGCATGTGACAGAGTAGAACTGTTCTATAGGGTTTTCTTGGCCATAATCTTTAGGTGGACAGATTGCCAGCTCTTTCTCCCAGGGAGCCACTAGGTGGATTTGAACCAGAAATGTTTTGGTTAACAGCCAAGCACTTAACCATTTGGCAACCGGGGCACCTTTTGTAAAATTATAGAACTCTTAAAATAGGTTTTAAAAATGACCTGTTATTTCTAAAAATGGGTGTATCTTTAATTTCCTGTTGCTTTTAAGATATTTGTCCAGTGTATCCTATGCAATAAATACCCCTCCATAAAAATTTTTACATTATTTTTATTACATTATTATAATGAACTATGTATACCAGGGACTCTTAGTTACAAAACCTATGCAATAGAGATTATTTTTTTCAAAGTTATGACACTACAAGGAAAAGATAAAATTGATTGTTTATCTAAACCCCACAAAATAAGTTTATCTAAACCCCACAAAATATGGATATATTTAACTCTGAATTTCCTGATGGACAGCATGATAGAGAAGAGTTGAGGATGTCTTAAGGCAAGTGAAAATGTGAATGAAATTAAATGGGGAATATTGGAGAACAGACAAGTTTGGGAGTAGGAAATCAATATTTTAACTTTGGACAAATTAATTGGGTATCCCTGTGGAGGGAATTGTTGAGGAGGCAGTTGAACATGTGGGGCTGTGATTCAAGGAAAGGTTGGGGTTAGGGATAAAAATTCAGGATTCTTCAGATTTGATACTTAAAGCCAGTGTACAGGATTAAATTACCGAGGGGATGTATATAAACGGAGACAAAAATACAACATAGAAGAAAGCAGAATGGTACTCTGGAGTCCAGACGAAGCCACCTGCTCAATATTTAGCCTCTGGTGAATAAGATATGGGAGAATAAACCACTTTAAAATGTTCTTAGGGCACTATTAAGTTAAACTTAGGGCAAAGAGAAGAATGGAATAGTCATAGAAAAATTAGAATTAGGAAGGGTTGCTAATGACTAACTGTATATTCAAGAGGAAACAGTGGAAGGGTTTTGACAGTGGGATGGAGTGTGAGATTGGTGAAGGACAGGGGATTGACAGGGCAATATAAAGATGATAAACCTGATGATAAAGGATGACAGTAGAGTCTTAGACTTCTTGTGATAACTGATGAAAACAGAAATGTCTTACATATTTGGTTTATCCTGAATGATTTCTGTGTGGTAAGGTCGTATTTTTTTCTGCTGAGCATTGATTAAGGAGGAGATGAGATTTTATCACTTAGAACTCAATGGAACTCCTTTGCGGGCACAGAAATGGCAGTGACGCTGGACTATGCAGGGCATGTCTTCAAACCCTGTTAGCACCACTGATGGTGGTGTGGACGCAGATGCAGGAGTAAGGGAATGATGATTATATGAGGTTCCCTCCACTGTCTTTTGTCAGTTCTAATGGAGATTGAGTAATGACCCACAAAGGTACATTCTTATCACAAGCCTGGCCCTGAAGGTCCCAGATTGAGTCAGATTGTCACGTTATCATGCTTTAAAATGTTATTTAAAACAATATAATTTTTGTAAGAGAGCTCTGATGAATATTTAATTGAAAATTAGAAAGTGCTGAGTTTCGGCGAACTAATTGCTTGAAGAGCACAGAGTAAATGAAAGACACAGTGAAGGTGCTTCAAACTCGAACATTCTGCAGGGCACTACTAGTTTTTTCTTGAGAACCTTGATAAATACTAAACTGGCAATCTTCTCTCGTACTATAGCTTTCAGCCTGCTATTGTGCTTCTCTATTTCTTCTCCTTCAATGCATTTGATCTTTTATATAAAATATATGACATTAAAGTATACTTCCTTGCATATGCAGTACTTACAGTAAAATAATATTTCTGTTAATATGTTTTTAGGTGGTATTTTAAAAAAAATCAAGATTTGTGGGAAAGGGGCAGTATGCATATTGGACTCTCTGATTGATTTTTGGTCTAGAATGGCCATAGAGTCTCCTGTTTGTAGGGTAATTCACAACCTGGTTATTTTCAAAACCAACTGCAATTCTACATTGTAAGCTTGCTGTAGGTGCTCTTGCATCCCATTTACGCACTGCTTTAGAAAACAAAATACAATAAATAAATAAGCGTGCAGCTCAGAGCGTAAAGTGAAATGTAGTCTGCAGTCAAAACCAAGATGAACTGAGTGTAGCCTATAGAAATCAATGATGTTGTCAAGCTTACTATTAGAAATAAATACCATTCAAGACTTTCTTCATTCGAGTAATGGTTTTAATGTGATATATATGAACTAGTTTTTTTTAGTAACATAACCATATACCCATCTATACATTCTTTCAATCATCCCTAAATTGCCTCAAGACTGCAAAATGAAACTAAGCAGGGTAAATCACAAATGAGTCATGTTGACAAATGTGTGTGTGTGTGAGAGAGAGAGAGAGAGAAATCCATTGCTAATACTAGGAAAAGGAAAACAGGACTAAACAAAAAGATAAACACCAAGTCATTGCACTATCTCCAAACTTAAAACCCAGCAGATTAAAACAGTAATAATCACTGGCCAAGTCCATTTACTTCACATAGTAAAAAATTCACTGCAAATGTGTCCTTACCAATACAGCTTCAGGAAATACACTTGTTATATTTCATTGTGGTATTCGTCTTTTGTTCCCATATAAAGGTAACAGACTTGTATAGTTAAATCCCTTTTAAATACAGAATTTTCTCTCTAAACCAATGTGAAAATTCCCCTGTGAGCAAGTAATAACAGCATATGATAAGGATCTTCATCAAGATCAAAAAGAAGTATTTCATTTTCATTCCTATAAGCAGCATGCTCATATCACAAGTTTTGGGGCACTGGAACTATAACTGGCAGAGAAAAATATACAAAACATTATGGTTTCACTGCAGATCTTCTCTCACTCATAACCATTTTGTATTTTATAGATGATTCTTTACCTGGGTTGGTAGCATCACTTTTGTACTCATATGTACTTCTAATAATAGTAGGCAGGAATCAAAAGCACATAGACCATACAATGCAGTCTGTGACTTAAAGGACCCGTACACCTACTGTCATGATATAAGCCGCAGAATGTCTTAAGTAACTGAATACTTAAACATTTAAGATCCTGCATATCAATAATTTTAAAAAACAGGTTTAATTTGACCACTTCAAAAGTATTAAAAGTACTTTAATGACAATGCAAATTTTAGGAAGGCATAGGAGGTAATAGACCTGAAGAAACTTACTCTAAGTAAGTAAAGTTTTAAGCTCCTCTTAGCATGTTGCCTTCTGTGTTAAAAACCACCCCAATTAAAAAAAAAAAACTTGCAAACAAATGGTATTTAGAACCTTTTAAAGCAATGGTCCCCCACGTGTCTGTCCGTTTGTCGTACTGTGGGGGCTTGCGTTTTCCTGTGATGCTGGAAGTTATGCCATCGGTATTCAGATAACAGCAGGGTCACCCATGGAGGACAGGTTTCAGCTGAGCTTCCAGACTAAGACAGACTAGGAAGAAGGACCCGGCAGTCTACTTCTGAAAAGCATTAGCCAGTGAAAACCTTGCGAATAGCAGCAGAACATTGGCTGATATAGTGCTGGAAGCTGAGCCCCACAGGTTGGAAGGCACTCAAAATATGACTGGGGAAGAGCTGCCTCCTCAAAGTAGAGTCAACACCCATAATGTAGATGGAGTAAAGCTTTCGGAACCTTCATTTGCTGATGTGGCATGACTCAAAATGAGGAGAAACAGCTGCAAACGTCAGTAATAATTGGAACCTGGAATGCATGAAGTATGAATCTAAGAAAATTGGAAATCGTCAAAAATGAAATGGAACACATAAACATTGATATCCCAGGCATTAGTGAGCCAAAATGGTCTGGTATTGGCCATTTTGAAACAGACAATCATATAGTCTACTATGCTGGGAACGACAACTTGAAGAGGAATGGTGCTGCATTCATCGTCAAAAAAAATGTTTCAAGATCTATCCTGAAGTACGACGCTGTCAGTGATAGTATGATATCCATACAGCTACAAGGAAGACCTGTTAATAAGACTATTATTGAAATTTACTCACCAACCACTAAGGACAAAGGTGAAGAGATAGAAGATTTTTATCAGTTGCTGCAGTCTGAAACTGATCGAATATGCAATCAAGATGCATTGATAATTACTGGCGACTGGAATGCAAAAGTTGGACACAAAGAAGAAGGATGAGTAGTTGGAAAATATGGCCTTGGTGATAGAAAAAATGCCAGAGATCGAATGATAGAACTTTGCAAGACCAATGACTTCTTCATTGCAAATACCTTCTTTCACCAACATAAACGGCGACTATACACATGGACCTCGCCAGGTAGAACACACAGAAATCAAATTGACTACATCTGTGGAAAGAGACAATGGAAAAGCTCAATATCATCAGTCAGAACAAGGCCAGGGGCCGATTGTGGAACAGACCATCAATTGCTCATATGTAAGTTCAAGCTGAAACTGAAGAAAATCAGAGCAAGTCCACGAGAGCCAAAATATGACCTTGACTATATCCCACCTGAATTTAGAAACCACCTCGAGAACAGATTTGACACACTGAATGCTAGTGACCGAAGACCAGGCGAGTTGTGGAATGACATCAAGGACATTGTCCATGAAGAAAGCAAGCGGTCATTGAAAAGACAGGAAAGAAAAGACCAGGACGGATGTCAGAGGAGGCTCTGAAACTTGCTCTCAACCATCGAGCAGCTAAAGCAAAAGGAAGAACTGATGAAGTAAAAGAATTGAACAGAAGATTTCAAAGGGGTTCTCAAGAAGACAAAGTAAAGTATTATAATGACATGTGGACACAGCTGGAGATGGAAAACCAGAAGGGAAGAACATGCTCGGCACTTCTCAAGCTGAAAGAACTGAAGAAAAAATTCAAGCCTTGAGTTGCAATAGTGAAGGATTCTATGGGGAAAATATTAAATGACACAGGAAGCATCAAAAGAAGGTGGAAAGAATACACAGAGTCATTAAACCAAAACGAATTAGTCAATGTTTAACTATTTCAAGAGGTGGTATATGATCAGGAACCGATGGTATTGAAGGAAGAAGTTCAAGCTGCTTTGAAGGCATTGGTGAAAAACAAGGCTCCAGGTATTGATGGAATATCAATCAAGATGTTTCAATAAACAGATGCAGTGCTGGAGGTGCTCACTCGTCTATGCCAAGAAATATGGAAGACAGCTTCCTGGCCAACTGACTGGAAGACACCCATATTTATGCCTATTCCCAAGAAAGTTCATCCAACCAAATGTGGAAATTATAGAACAATATCATTAATATCATACACAAGCAAAGTTTTACTGAAGATCATTCAAAAATGGCTGCAGCAGTATATTGACAGGGAACTGCCAGAAATTCAGGCCAGATTCAGAAGAGGACGTGGAACCAGGTATATCATTGCTGATGTCAGATGGATCCTGGTTGAAAGCAGAGAATACCAGAAGGATGTTTACCTGTGTTTTATTGACTATGCAAAGGCATTCAACTGTGTGGATCATAACAAATTATGGATAACATTGCAAAAAATGGGAATTCCAGAACACTTAATTGTACTCATGAGGAACCTTTACATAGATCAAGAGGTAGCTGTTCAGACAGAACAAGGGGAAACTGATTGGTTTAAAGTTAGGAAAGGTGTGTGTCAGGGTTGTATTCTTTCATCATACTTGTTCAATCTGTATGCTGAACAAATAATCCGAGAAGCTGGACTATATGAAGAAGAACGGGGCATCAGAATTGGAGGAAGACTCATTAACAACTTGTGTTATGCAGATGACACAACCTTGCTTGCTGAAAGTGAAGACAACTTGAAGCACTTACTAATGAAGATCAAAGACCACAGCCTTCAGTATGGATTGCACTTCAACATAAAGAAAACAAAAATCCTCACAACTGGACCAATGAGCAATATCATGATAAACAGAGAAAAGACTGAAGTTGTCAAGGATTTCATTTTACCTGGGTACACAATCAATAGCCATGGGAACAGCAGTCAAGAATTCAAGAGATGCATTGCACTGGGTAGATCTGCTGCAAAGGACCTCTGTAAAGTGTTGAAGAGCAAAGATGTCACCTTGAAGACTAAGGTGCGCCTGGCCCACGCCATGGTATTTTCAATTGCATCATATGAATATGAAAGCTGGACAATGAATAAGGAAGACCGAAGAAGAATTGACGCCTTTGAATTGTGGTGTTGGCGAAGAATATTGAACATACCATGGACTGCCAAAAGAATGAACAAATCTGTCTTATAAGAAGTACAACCAGAATGCTCCTTATAAGCAAGGATGCTAAGACTGCATCTTACATATTTGGACATGTTGTCAGAGGGATCAGTTCCTGGAGAAGGACATCCTGCTTGGCAGAGTACAGGATCAGCGGAAAAGAGGAAGACCCTCAATGAGGTGGATTGACACAGGGGCTGCAACAATAAGCTCAGGCATAACAACGGTTGTAAGGATGGTTCAGGACCGGGCAGTGTTTTGTTCTGTTTTGCATAGGGTCGCTATGAGTCGGAACCTACTCAACAGCACCTAACAATAGCAGTAATGGTACGAAAGAACTGCACTGCTATGGTATGGGATGTATGAAGAAATCATAATATGTAAATTCAAAATCTGCAAAAACTAACAAACAATTTTGGAGTTTAAAACTATCCATGGAAATACGATATGAGCAAATAAATTTAGTCATAGTAGATAAAACTGATAAAAATGAAAAAACTTAGTCTACAGAAAGAATTATTTTAAAAAAGCCACAACTTATCAGAAAATAAGGAAAAATATACTTTTTAAAATCAGTGTTAAAATTTTAAGTTTAAAGATTATCTCACAGCAATCATTTCAGGGATTTGTCCAGCCTCCATAAAATCTGGAGTCCATAAGAATTTGAAATTTTGTTCTGCATATTTCTCCTTCTGATCAGGATTCTTCTATAAACCTTTGATCAAAATGTTCGGTAATGATAACAGGGCACCATCCAATTCTTGTGGTCTTATGGTAAAAAAAAAACAAAGATATTAATTTGATTCCAACTCATAGCAAACCTATAGGTAGTGTAGAACTGCCCCATAGAGTTTCCAAGGAGCAGCTAGTGGGTTTGAACTGCTGACATTTTGGTTAGTAGCCAAGTCTTAACCGCTCTACCACCAGGTCCCATGCTTACCTTAACCAAAAATATCCCCTAAACTGCTCTTAAAACTAAAGTTTATCTTACCTAGTAAAGAATGGCTGCCTTGAGCATTGTCCTCTTTTAGGACCTATCTATACGGGATCAAATTGACAAAGAAATAGACAGGAAATGTAGGAGGCAGTGAGTTTATGTTAATAGGGGAGGAACAACTCAGAAAAGAAAGATGAGGATGGTTGCCCAACTTGAAAAATATAATCAATATCACTGAATTGTACATGATAGAAAATTTTGAATTGGTCCATGTTTTGCTGTGTATATTCTCAACGACAACAAAACTACATTATAAAAAACTCACTGTTAAAACCTTATTGATACAATTAACAATCAGGAAACTCAATTGATTTGATCAATTGATTTGTAAGATATGAATTCCAATAAAATCAATTTTGATAAATAAGAAACATTGTTTGTAATATTAAGTAGAAAAATATGCATGGAATATTTGAATTGGATATTGTTGCAATTAGTCAATATAGTGCACTAAGATCCAAATTATGTTGTCTTCATTTGTGATACTTTTCTTTTTCTGATATTACTAATCGTACAACTCTTGAACAAACCTTATTAGTGAGGTTGCATGTTACCTATTTAAAGCACCAGAGTATCTCCGACTCAGAGTAAATAATAGCTTTGGGCAACAATATAATGTGACTAACGGCCCTGTTCATTTGAATACTGTAAGCAAGAGGCAGAATCATTCATGGAAAATCAAGATTGGTGGAATGAATAAGTGGTAATTTCTTCACATTAAATATACAAAAGCCACTATTATATATTAAAACATTCACAGTTTTATTACAGTTTAGACAGATATTCTAATCAACACTGACAACAATTGAATAGATTGGCTGCACCCAAAGGTGCTGTTTATTAATTTATCTTCACAAATAAAGATGTCTTGTCAAGGTAAATTATGTTTCTTTATATGCTGCAGATTTTTATATTGAAACTTGAATTCTGTGGGACTTACTCATTTGTCTTTTTTAAAATGCAAAATTATTTCAGATCAACATGTTGGTGGGGTTTTTTTGTTTGCTTCTTTTGGGGTTTTTTGTTTGTTTTATTTTCTGTGGTTTAAGAGAAAGTTTCCAAATCAAGTCAGTTTCTCATACAAAAACTTATACACACCTTGCTATGTACTCCTAGCTGCTCTCCCCTTACTGAGACAGCACACTTCTCTCCATCCTGTATTCCTCACGTCCATTCAACCAGCTCTTGTCCTCCTCTGCCTTCTCATCTTGCCTCCAGACAGGAGCTGCCCACATAGTCTCATGTGTCTACTGAGCCAAGAAGCTCACTCCTCACCACTATCATTTTCTGTGTTATAGTCCAGTCCAATCCCTGCCTGAAGAGTTGAGTTCAGGAATGGTTGCAGTCTTGGGCTAACAGAGGGTCCAGGGGTCATGGCCTCTGAGATCCCTCTATTCTCAGTCAGACCATTAAGTCTGAACTTTTTATGAGAATTTGAAGTCTGCATCCTACTGTTCTCCTGCTCCATCAGGGATTCTCTGTTGTGTTCCCCGTCAGGACAGTCATCAGTGGTAGCTGGGGACCATCCAGTTCTTCTAGTCTCAGGCTGATGTAGTCTCTGGTTTATGTGGCCCTTTCTGTCTCTTGGGCTCATATTTACCTTGTATCTTTGGTGTTCATTCTCCTTTGCTCCAGGTGGATTAAGAACAATTGATGCATATTAGTTAGCCACTTGCTAGCGTTTAAGACCCCAGATGCCACTCACCAAAGTGGGATGCAGGACATTTTCTTAATACATTTTGTTATGCCCATTGACTTAGATGTCCCTGAAACCATTCCCATTCCTGCTACTCTGGCCTGCGAAGCATTTGGTTGTATTTAGGAAACTTCCTTGATTTGGTTTAGTCCAATTGTGCTGACCTCTCCTGTATTGTGTGTTATCTTTCCCTTCACCTAAAATAGTTCTTGTCTACAATGTAATTAGTGAATACTCCTCTCGCTCCCTCCCCACCCTTGTAAACATCAAAAGTTTTTTTTTTTTTTTTTTTAATTGAAGGACTTAAAAAAAAATGATGAATTTTCAAACGTCTTCTTGACCATCTATTTTGAGCTGTTAGAGGGGTTAGTCAAACTGTCAGGAGATTCACAGTGAATTTCTATTTACTTTTTTCTTGCTCATCTGTAAACTTCAAATAACGATCTGTCTCATCAACTTTTAAGGTTTATGAACATATACAATGCAACAAAGTGGGGGAATATTGAGAAATTTATAAAACATAATTAAAATAACTGTGATGCAGTTAGTTTAATTTAAAATTAATATGTTTTTTTAAGGTGCAACAGAAATTTTTATTTGCCTTTATTCCATGATACATTACTTATTACATGCAACTAGAACCCTTCCAAACAACATGGCTCTGTCCAAACATTCTTGTTTTTGCAGGCTTTGTTCTTTTTCAAGGACTACTCAGAATAGTGCCTGTTCCATTTTTTTTTTTTTTTAAAGTGGCCTATTCCTATTTATTGTTCAAGGTGTAGCTGTGCTTTCCCTCAGAAAATTTTTCCTGATACACTTCTCTTTTGTAATCTCTCTACATCACTCTTACTATTTGTATTTTTAGATTATAGAAGCAATATAAATAATTCACAATATTTCTATTATTATTAATTTCTATTATTATTATTACTAATTCATTAGATTATTATTTGGTATAAACTGCTCTGTACTTTGTATATATCTGTCCTCCTATAAAAAAAATTATATATACCTCTATGGTCCCCTAAGTATTTTGACAGGGCATTGCCTATTGAGTTTAGGGATATACCAAAGAATTGTTTGATGGTAACAAAACCATCTCATTAATTTGTTAGATTAGCTAACAAATTCTCCTTTTGTAGGTTGAACCAGAGCCTACAGAAGACAAAATATAATCAAATGGTTACTCTAGTAATACAGTTAGTTGTATGAATCACCTATAACACAGATATGTGCCATATTCTTGACTTACAGTTATCTAAAACTTCTAATTTGCCTTAAGAAAGTAAAGAGGTCTTGAAGCACTTATTGATGAAGATTAAAGACTACAGCCTTCAGTCAGTATGGAACACACCTCAACAGAAAGAAAACAAAAATATTCACAACTGGGCCAATAAGCAACATCATGGTAAACAGAAAAGATTGAAGTTATCAAGTATTTCCTTTTATTTGGATCCACAATCAATACCCATGGAAGGAGCTGTCAAGAAATCAAATGATGCATTTCATTGGGCAAATCTACTGCAAAAGACTTCTTTAAAGTGTTGAAAAGCAAAGATGTCACCTTAAAGATTAAGGTGTGCTTGACTCAAGCCATGGTGTTTTCAATCCCCTAATGTGCATGCAAAAACTGGACCATAAATAAGGCAAATCTAAGAAGATTTGAAGCCTCTGAACTGTGGTATTGGCGAAGAATATTGAGTAGACCATGGACTGCCAAAAGAGTGAACAAATCTGTCTTGGAAAAAGCAAAACAAAAATGCTCCTCATTAGCTAGGATGGCAAGACTTCCTCTCACATACTTTGGACATGTTATCAGAGGGATCAGTCCCTGCAGAAGGACATCAGGCTTGGTAAAGTAGAGGGTCAGGGAAAAAGAGGAAGGCCCTCAAAGGAACTGACACTGTGGCTGCAACAATGAGCTCAAGTATAGCAACAATTGGGAGGATGGCGCAGGACTGGGCAGTGTTTCCTTCTGTTGTAAACAGGGTTGTTATGAGTTGGAACTGGTTCAATGGCACCTAACAACTACAACATCATTGTTTATAGGTAATGAATGTCATAAACACGCGGAGAATGGAAAGATGGCTCATAGTCTGGCCTCGTTGGGGCTAAAAGAAACAAAATTTCACCTAGCTTTAGGAACCGTGGCTCTAGGTGGGTACAATGCACAGTAGTAAAATAACCTAATTAGTGATTGCTTGTTGTCAATTGTATTCCAGTAGTAATCAAGGGAAATGCCCATTCATTTTCAGGATTTAAAACCAAGTAAGGACTTCTGGTTGCAGAAGATGGGGTGGCTGCAGTATATATTAACTCGTGTAACACTAATAGCAATGCTGTTGTGTAGTTATTATTGCCATCTCTATTTTACAAATGAAGAGAAAGAGGCACAGAGTTTTTACGCATTTGCCAACCTAGTAGGTGGTGAATATGAACCAAGGTGTTAGGGCTCACACTTTGTCCCCTAAATCACCACACTACATTGCCTTCCTCCCCCTTATGAAAATATGTGCCCCCCAAAACCTTTTCGAAGATGCTGACAACTTTCCTTATCATTAAAATTCTCAAGGTCATGGTGAAATCAATATCTTTGGGGTCTTATCAGGGAATACAGACACAATATGGGTGAGTTAAAGATTTTAAATTCATCCTACCATCCCTATCTCCCTGCATCTCTACTTGGAGATCTCTTCTTCCTTGTCAATCATCAGAATGCACTATCATTTTTTTGGTTGATTATCTGTGACACAATATCAATAGTGTCAAGGGATAAATAAAGTAGATGTGCCAAAAATCCTTTAATATAACAATATAGTTAGTCTTGAAACATACTTCAGTTGAAAATTGATTTTAGTAGACATGGTAAGAATCTGTGGGGGTAGGGTCCAAACAGTGGCATTTAATGCCTAGAACAAAATGGACATAGATAATAGCAGGGCCAGGCAGTAATCAGAATGGTCTAACATGCAGGATCCTTTTGTGGCAGGTAAGACTGTATGACAGTCAACTGCTGAGGTCTCACTTATTTGATAACTTAAACAACAAAATAAAAGTAGGTTTATGAAATGGAGACTTGATTTGAAATAATAGAACCATGACAGTTTAATTAATTTCCAGCATGAATTAGTCATCAGACTTAGAAGTACCTATGACACATACATTCTCAGAATTTTCCATGTAGCCTTCTTTAGAGGGAGAGGAATAACTATGCAATTCAGAAATTGAAACACTCTTATTTTTGAGCATTTTTGGACAATGACTTTGTGATGGTTAAGGTTATGTGTCAACTTGACTATACCATGATTCTCAGGGGTTTGGTAAATATTATGTAATCATCCTACATTTTGTGATCTGTTGTGAGCAGTTGAAAGGGGTGTTTCCTAGGGGTTGTGGCCTACATCCAATATATATGAATGTTCTGGCAAAGCTCGCCCTTTCTTATCTGACTCATCATCCTCTGACCTCTTGAGACATGAGCCAGCAGTCTGCCACCTGATCTATAGATTTTGGAATTCACTAGCTCCTGCAGCTGTGTGAGACAGAAGCCTACCCTCTAGATGCTGATTTGGGGTTCATCAGCCCCTGCAACTACATAAGTCAGGAGAAGCCTCCAGCCCGACACCTGACCCAGAGATTTGGGACTTGCCGGTCTCCACAACTGTGTAAGCCATTGCCTAGACATCTCTCTCTCTCTCTCTCTCTCTATATATATATATATATACACATGCACACATATGTATGTATACATTTCACTGATTTTGCTCCTGTAGAGAATCCAGCCTAAGACAAACTCTAAGTTTCTATTAACCTGGAGTCTACAACATTGCTCTGCTTCTACTTGTTGCAGTGGAGGCTTAGGGGCAGGTAATAAATGAAGGTTTGAGAAGAGTTCAACTTCACCTCATGGTAAACTTAGATCTTATAATTAATTCATGATTCTTTTCCAATGACTAGAATTATATTTAAAAAATAAAATGCTTGAAAATGAGAACAACTCTCGTATTGCTGACTGACCGAAGAAATAAGGACTGTTATGAAAATGGATCAGATGTAAACCCCTAGAGCTTGTTTTTCCTTTCTCTCCAAAATATTAGTATTTCTAAGTAGAATCACCACAGCCATACTGCACAGATTAAACCATAGCCCCACCAATTAAATGCTGTGAGACCTTGAATAAGTTTAGTAATTACTTGGGTGAAATATACTTCAAGCATACAAATTTGGACAGTATTAAAAAAAAATATGTTGTGGAGTCAATTCCAACTATAATAGCACCTAGAATTGTTATATATTTTATAGAGCACTTATAATAAAGCCTGGTACTTGTTGCTGTTATTAATTGTTGTCCAGACGATTTTGACTCATGGCAACTCCATGTGTGCAGAGAACTACTCCACACAGTTTTCAAGGCTATGACCTTTCAAAAAGCAGATCGTCAGGCCTGTCTTCCAAAGAGCATTCCAAGTGTTCCAACTTCTAACATTTCAACTAGTGTTGAACAATTAACTGTTTGAGCCATGCTGGAACTCCATCTGGTACATAGTAATCATATATAAGTGTTTGATAAGTCAGTCAACCAATAATAAGATACCACAGCCTTGGGAAAATCAAGGGGATTGATTCAGCCATCTCAATTTTAAACCAAGGAAGTAATCATTATTTTTGCATCTTTTAATTACCAGTCACTGCTAATGGAGAATAAAGATGAGTTTAGCGTAATAATCAAATGGTGACTCTATTACTACCATTTCAAATGTGTTTTCTTAAACAGACCAAATGATAAATGTCTTTGTGCCTGATACCTGATATGCAGTTCCTGGTATTGTAATTTTTTTAAAAAAAACTCTATTTCAGAAAAAAAAAAAAAAAAAGAAGCATTTTTCTTCCATCTGTCAAGAGAGAACAGCTTTTCACCTTAGTATTGAGTCCACTTTTGAATTTTGAGGAAACTTTACATGTGGAAGAGCCTTGATCATTTCACTATCCCAAAAGAAACCCTGGCATCCACCCACTAACTCAATGGAGTAACTGGTAATTAGAAGAAATCAACTCTACAGAAAAGAGCAAGTTTCTGCATGTTACTAATTTGATCACTAATACAAATAATTAAATGCTTGGTAGACTTCTCAGAAATGTTGAGGCAGCATCTATCATATCATCTGTCCATTTGGAATCAGGGAAAGCTGGCTTTGAAGTATCTGAGAAATCTTTCTGGATGATATGTGCAGCAGTCTGTACAGCTTTACAAGCTATCCCTTGTAACTCCACAAGTCTACTGTTGTTTAATGTTTATGGCAAAGATAGTTTTGGTTTGACTCTACAGAAAGCTCCAAAAGAAGAGTCAAAGTCATATCAAGTTAACTGTTTTTCTTTTGAGGCATAGTTCATGTCTTGCTCCTGGGCTATGATATAAATCCATACTTTACTATGGGTTATATGATGATAATCCAACCTGAATTACACATTATGACTTAGGTGTTATCCTTTCTAGCAATAAATTTAGATGTTACCGGCAGCACTTTCTCAAGAAGTAAAGGAGATATATATGAGATCGTTTCACACTACTGTTTATATCAGTCAGAAAACTTTCTGGGATACTTCAAAGCTAACTTTCCCTGGTTCAAAATGGGTCAGAGAAGTTCCACATATGCCTCCAAATTTCTGAGAAGCCTACCAAGCACTGAACTATTTGTATTAGTGGTCAAAGTAGTAGTATGAGGAACACAAGAAATTTCCATGAGTAATTGTTTCACACTCAGTGCTTCCCTTCTCTTTCCCCAAAAGACACATACAGAATCATTAGCTATTCTCTATGACCAGTGATCTGGGAAGAAAAATATCCAAGCCTGGTATATATGAATGTTAGTGTGTACAATTCATTTACAGTGGCCAAAAGTACACTACAACAGCACTGAAATCCCACTTTTGCATAATTCTAAGAGGTAATGAAACAAATAAAACCTATTAGTAGGAAGAAAATCAACTGGTACATCATATCTTGAAAATTACCTCAAAGGAGTGAAGATTTGAGATGAGTTGTCTACAAATGATGCTTTAAAAAGGTAAGAGATTTAAAATTAATAAAAATAAAAGGATTATTTTAAAAAGTTTAGGAAGACATATATCAATGGACTCCCTAAATTGTGACCGCAATATAAGAATATTTGCATATTATGTAGATAAAACCAAAATACCTGTTGCTTTGAGTCAATTCCAACTCAGATGTCAATAATTCTGAAGGCAGAGAAGACTTGTAATTACACAAAGTAGGCAAGATTATTCATTTTTTGATGTAGGACTCCAGGGAGCAGTGTTTGTCCTGTAGCTCATGGAAAAGACAACCTGGTTGCAGAAATGAGGGTCACACAGTCTTTCAACAGCATCCTCCCCCCTCACTAAGGCTGATCTGGTTACTGCCACTGCTCGTTCTACAGGACCTGAGAACCAGCTAATGGCAGATGATTGTTTTGGAATCCATCCATCATAAAGAGGACAGAGATTTATTTGCACCAATGTAGACAATTATTGTGAATTTTACTGCCTTTCATGCTCCTGCAGGATTTCCATCCCTCAATTTGATGAATGTCATATGCACTGATCTGGCAGTTCACCAACACTGCTTCTGGCCAAGGAACTCAATTTACAATAAAGAGAAAAAAAAAAAAATCAATGGATTAGTCTTACAAGTTTTGTGACTTTGATACACTTAGCCAGTATCAATCCCTTCCCACTTTTCTTAGGATAAATTCCAGAATGCTTCATCTGTCCTACAAGGACCTGCATTATCTAACATTTGCCTTTCTCCAAGACTAATCTCCAACTAGTCCTCTCTCAATTCTCAGTGATTCAGACACACACAAAAAACTTTTTTTTCAGTTTCTCAATTAACTCATCCAATTTCCAGCCTCAGGATCCTTATATGAAATGTTCATGAACCTGTAAATTCTCTACAACTCTCTTCCATTCTTCACATAGTTCACCCTTAATCATCTTTCAGATGTCAGATTGAAAGGCACTATCCCACAGAAACTTCTTTATATCACAGATTACATAAGTGCTAGCATAGCTTTCTGTACTTTTTCTTATCATAATGTAATTGGTTGTTTAATAACTATTTCCTGTGTCTCTCCCTTTGAAAAAATTCCCTACATGGTGCAAATGGTTTGTGCTCAACTACTAACCTAAAGTTGTTGGTTGGAATTCACCAAGTGGCACCATAGAAGAAAGACCTGGCTGTCTGCTTCCATAAAGATTACAGCAAAGAACACTCTATGGAGCAGTTTACCCTGTAACAGATGGAGTTGCCATGATTTGGAATCTATTCAACAGCAATGGGTTGGGTTTTTGGTTCCCTTTGGAATATAAGCCTATAAAGGCAAAGATCACTTTAAGATTATGCATTTCTGTTTTCACATAATCTAGCACTGTGTTTCTATATAATATGTGTGCAAAAATGCTTGAGTAATGAGTGAATGAATGAGTGAGTGAGTGAGTGAATTAGTTGTAAGCTAATTCCTCACAGTGAACTTAGAGTTTTATAATTAATGGATGAGGGGAGGGACATTCTTCTAGTCAATTTTTCACTATAGCAAGGTGTTGAGATACGTGAGAACTCTCATTCTAACATATTCTTCCCAATGCACTAGCCCTATGGGTATGCTCCATGTCTCTGCTTCTAGTGCTAATCTACACACTAGCAGTAGTCTCATCCCTGAGGAAAAAAAAAAAACCCTAAAATTTTCATAAATATCACATATTCAGTATTTAGTCCACATCACCAAATTATTTTGTGATTTCTTTGACTTTATGAGACATTGTTCATTACAGGCACATAAAGCCATTTGTACTAAGCAAATTACCTGAAAAAAAAAAAGACAAACATGTCCCTGACTATTAAAAAAAACAGTTGTGCATCCAAAACTGATACTCACATTATGATGATACACTTGTCAAAACACAATACAATTATGTTATGAATAGGAGTTTGATTTCATATTTTAATTTTAATGGAGATTGGATATTTGAATTCTGTAGTCATGTCTCTGAGATTAATAACCATCAAATGCATGTTCAGATTGAATGACCCAGTCAATTATTTCTCCAAAAGTAGTTATTAAGAGAGTTTTAAATACATAAGAATAGGAATGGAACAACTCATGAATATTTTATATTTCCAAAAATAATCACAACCCAGCTTCATAGTTTATATTTTGTGGAATCATTGTTATATGATTTGGAGATGCTGATGAGTTACAAAATAATGGAATGTTAATAACTTTTGGAAAGAATAAAACTACTCAAGGGCATTGATAACCTCTGTAGCACTTAGCACAGTGATGTAATTTGCTTCAAACTTTGGGTCTGGATTTTCTTTTTTCTGAAAGAGATTATTTTGCAACCTATATATTTCATACCATTTAGGACAAACCATAAAACACTCAAATATTATAAATGAATTATATTTATGCTTTTAGAGTAAGAAAGTAATGGTCAAATATTGCTTGCTTTTCCTGAAATATAAAATGTTGTATTATTTGTATTTTTTATAGTTCCAAAACATATTGGGTATTTTACACACATTTATGGTGGAATAAAAAGGTTAAATTGAAACACGCTGGTCTGCCCAGACTTCCTATTTGCCTTATATACGCTGATCTTTCAGGTGCTACTGAATTTAGATGCTGCTGCTGGTTGTATATAGGGAAGGGGTGGAAGGAATGGGAGGGAGCAGGGAAAAAGAATCACTATAACAGAGCACAGACCAAGGTTTAAAAAAAACGAAAAAACACAAAGGTAGAATTTGAGATATGACAGCAGATTTTACTTCAGAAGACAGGCAGACTAGAATTTCCTTGTTCCTCAACAAAAGATGTAGGTGTTTGTGACTGTGTCTCACCAAGACAGGGCAGAGAATAGCTAATACAGCTAATTGTGTAGCTACAGAAAATTTTGGTGTTGAGAGGCGGACAGAGAAGAGAGGAGGCAAGATGGTAGTATAAGTAGCTGCATGAGCCAGTTCCCCTACTACAAAAGCAGAAGTAGGTGGAATTAGTGCTCTCAGAACTTTGGAAATCAGTTAAAGAGTTACAACATCTAAGTGAATGTTGAATTAAGAAAAAGCCTGCTCTCAAACATTAGGACTTTTTTTTTTTCCCCTACCATAGACACTCTTCCCCCTCTCTGCCTCCATAGTAACTGGGGGCTATGCCACAGGCTCTGCATCGGTGGTGAACCACATGCCACACCTGCTCTCTGGTTCGGGAATGTGTAGAACACACTTTGGTTTTGCCAGCAGTTTTGTGTGTGCTTATTCATATGTGTCTGGGAGCTACCTGAGAGATGAAGAAGGTGATCCTCCTGGTTTAACCAGCCTCTGTGATCCCGTGGGACGGAGGGGGAGAAAACACTGAGCAACACCTACAGACTGTGCCCACACATGGGATTAATCAGTGTGATGGATGCTTATAGAAGCATAAATTTGGCTTCTAAGGGGCAAAGGAGAAGGGCCGGTGTGAGGGTGTCTTGCAGGATCTGGAACATTCAAAAGCACCATGTAAATATGCAAAATGGTGAAATAGGGAGTTCTAGAAGCCTGTCCTGCCATCAAAATAACAACTGCAATGGAAATAGCAATTGGAATAAACTATTTTGGAACTCTGGAGCTAGATCAGACACTTAATTTAACCAAGGGAGTGCTCGATCAAGGGAAATGCTGCTGATCCTTCTCAGGTGCACCAACTTGCTATCATTCCACATTCCTCAGCTCCACCATGGCGGCAGGGGCCATTTTCTTTTTTTTCTGTTGCAACTGGCTGGTGCCAAGACAGGCAGTGCAGACCTTGTCCTCCAAAGATTTGGGGCTTTACAGTACTCACAGTTGGCTTGGTCTGGTAGTGCCCTGAGGGGTGGGTGCACACAATTACAGTACCTTTGAACCTCTTGCAGAAGCAGCTTTTCCCTGCCAGCAACTCAAAAGGGCCAGAGCACACTTTGGACTTTGGAGAAATCTGTCAGGCCACTGACTGACTGCAGAGATAACAAAATTGGAATGCACAATTGGTAAAATAGCTTGGAAGAGTCACTAAACAAACAGTTAACTTCAGCCTTCATTAAGTAATGAGAATTCCAGAGGAATGGGAGAATCAATTTCTTTTTTTACTTCCTGTTCTTGCATCCCTATGCTCTGCTGTTTTAGAGGTCTTAGTTCCAAAGGGAGGATTGCTCCCACCAGGAGACACAACAATGATTCCACTGAACTGGAAGTTAAGAATGCTACCCAGCTGCTTTGGGCCTCTTTTTTGCCTCTGAATCACCAAAGATAGGAGTTACTATACAAGCTGGCATGAGTGATCCTGATTACCAAGGGGAAATTGAATTGTTAGTAAACAGTGAAAATAAAGCAGAATATGCCTGGAATACAGGATATCCCATAGCACATTTCTTAGTACTATCATTAAAATCATTGGAAAATTACAACCACCCAATTTAGGCAGGACTACTAAGTGAC
Organism: Elephas maximus indicus; assembly: GCF_024166365.1. Classification (NCBI taxonomy): domain Eukaryota; kingdom Metazoa; phylum Chordata; class Mammalia; order Proboscidea; family Elephantidae; genus Elephas; species Elephas maximus. The sequence goes on from NC_064821.1 coordinate 177,654,020, forward strand.
TCAGATGTTTTATGAATGAAGGCTTGGAGTGCCCCACCAGACATAGAACCACAGCTAACTGAGGTGCTTGTTAAAGGTAAAGGGAATATTGAATAGGAGGTGGGAGAAGGTAGTTATAAATACCAGCGACAACCATGAGACCAGTTATAGAAATGAGAACTGTAATTGTCATTTTTTTCTTTGTTTTGTTATGAGTGTGTGTGTGTAGCAAATATCTTTATTTTGTCCCCTTTCTTATCCCATTGCTTATCATAAAACATAAGATACATTAACTTTATATTCTCTACAGAAAATGGGTTATAGCATTTTTGGTTGTGCACAAGATAGCTGTATCGTGTTAGGTGGAAGTATGACTTTGTTATTGTCTTTACTTGGAGACTAAATATGGTTTAAGGAGATGTACATAATTGCCAAGTTGACAAGGGATGGATTATGATGATTAACTTTATATGTAAACTTAGTAGGCTATGTTGCCCAGTTGTTTGGTCAAACACTAGTCTAGTTGCTATTATACAGTAGTTACATGTGATTAATTAAGTTTACCTTAAGTAATTTGTTACCCTTTGCCATGGAGTCAATTCCAACTTATAGCGACCCTATAGGACAGAGTGGAATTGCCCCATAGAGTTTCCAAGGAGCACCTGGTGGATTCGAACTGCTGATCTTTTGGTTAGCAGCCATAGCTCTTATCCACTACACCACCAGGGTTTCCACCATAAGTAAAGCAGGTTACTTTTCACAATGTGGATTGGCCTAAACCAATCAGTTGAAGGCCTTAAGAACAAAAAAGGAAGTTTCCCTTGGGTGTGTTCTTCCCCCAGGCTATAATGAGACATTTTGCCAAAACTTCCACATTGTTCACTCTTCCTGTCACCTGGCCCATGGATTTTTAGGACACAGCCTGCAGGAATCTCCAGCCTGTTACTTGACTTATGGATTTTGGACTTGCCAGGCCCCTACAATCAAGTGAACCAAATCCTTAAAGTAAATATCTGTCATCTATCTATTTATCTACTTTATCTCTTACTAAGACAAGTGGCTGCAACAATGTCCTCAATCATAACAATTGTGAGGATGGCACAAGATCAGACAGTGTTTCATTCCATTGTACGTAGGGTTGCTATGAGTCTGAACTGATTTGAAGGCACCTAACAACAACAAGACAAGGGAGATGAAAAAATTTGGAAATGTATAGTGATGACTATTGCACAACAAGGTGAATGTAATTAGTGTCACTGAATTGTGCATGTAAAAGTGATTAAAATGGCAAATGCTTTGTTGTATATATTTCACCACAATAAAAAAAAGTGAACAGATATTGCTGTTGAAATCCGGGATAGTTAATAAATGTGTTATTGTTTCAGAGAGGTGAATGATAAAGACATCTGTAGGAATAAATTTTGGCTAATAAAAAATAGGGCATAAAACCATTGTATAACACTATATAGTATTGTGTAACTTTTTCTAACCTCTAGTGATGTCTTTCTTTTAGCCATTCATAAATCTCTTTATCTATATCTCCATTATTTCATTTATTTATCAGTAATTCATTTAAGTGTTAAATATATGTCAAACCAAGACTATAATGAAGGACAAAACAAAAAGTATAATCAGATAAAAATTTCCCTTCAAGAAACTTTCAATTTTCTGTGGGGAGTTAGTATGGCAAACAAACAGTTACACAATGGAAGACATTTCAGATAAGAATAACTGAATGTTCAAGGATACAGATAGAAAAAGAGAGCAGAAAAGATCTGGAGAATAGCAGATAGTGTTTACGGCTGACCTACAACGTATATAGGTGAGGAATGGCAGGAATTGAGGTTCAAAAATGGGTAGGAGAGCTCCTACATGAAAGGCTTAACATAGCATGCTAGAAAATACGTTATTTTATTTAGTAATCAATAAGAAGAGATTTGAGTATTTTAAAAAGTGACCTTAGTGATGATGAAGACAGTAATTTGCTAAAAGGCAAGATTGCAAGTGAATCCAGTTAGAGGGTGATACAGTAGCCTAAGTGAAAAATATTCAGAGTATACTAAAAAAAAAAATTTTTTTTTTTTAATATGGTGTTATTACAGGAAATAGAAAAAGATCCTAAATATATTCATAAGGCAGGAATCAATAATTTCTGATTCGGAGGGCTATAGGCAGAAGGGGGAAACCCTGGTGGCACAATGGTTAAGTGCCAGGCTGTGAACCAAAACGTCCGCAGTTCGAATCTACCAGGTGCCCCTTGGAAACTCTATGGGGCAGTTCTACTTTGTTCTATAGGGTCGCTATGAGTCAGTAATCGACTTGGTGACAACGGGTTTGGTTTTGGTTTAGGCAGAAGGCGGCGACGAAAGAAGAGAATTTGGTAAAAAAAAAAAAAGATGCAGGTGAATATGTAAATGAAAGGGTATTTGAACCGTTCGGTTGATCGTTTTTGTTTCTTCTGTTGTTTGTTGCCTGCCTAAGGAGTAGGGTGATGATGAGGTATAGATGATAAGTTTGGAAATGAGTGTAAATTTAAGAACATTTTGTGAAGATAGCGTATGTTCCCAAACTATGATAATTTGATGCAACACTTAACCTTCTACCTATTTCATTATTATAAAGTATGTTTTTCCTAATTGAATATTTTGTTTTAACCTTGTGTTTGGAGTGTCTGCCAGGTAGAAGAACACAAGACTTTTAATCCATGTAGAATCTATTCCAGGAGTTGTGGGAAAGAACCAATATGCAAAGACGATATTCTAAAATACACAAGCTATAGATATACACAGTCTAAACAAAGACTATTCAAAACATTAAAGTTTATTTAATTTAAAATCCTGACAGGAAGGAACAGCTGACATTTTTCTTCTTCAAAACTGTTTTGCTATAAAGGGGCATAAAACATATGGCAATGAGGGAACTAGATGACTTTTTGAAAAAGATAAATGCAGCAAAATTTCTGCTAATATTAATTTAGGTATAATTTCAAGAGCATTCTTGTGTTACACCATCCATCATAGGTACGGAATATAAATAAATAAATAGGTAATTAAAAACACATTTATTATTTTATGCAGTTTCCTATTCCATAGATCCATCTAGGAGAGTTGCTAAATGGAAAGTTTGTTTCAAAAATCAAATACAATTAATATGATTAAAAGGGTGCATTATAATGAAAACCCTAGCAAGCACTTTGTTTAGCAATCAAAGGTCAATTTATTGAAAAACCAAAACAAAACACATTTTTCAGTCCTGTGTCTTTCTAGAAGAAGACAAATATTTTGCTAATCACCTTTCATTTTCTGGTATTTTTGCAATTATGATAAATATTTAAGAAACTCCTTAAGATAGATATTATTGTCTCAGTTTTACAAACAAGTGAACTAATTTTGAACTATTTTTATGTATGTTATTTGCTTTAGGTCACTCAGTAATTAGTAGCTAGAATCTGAACTTGGATGACTTTAAATCCATGTCATGCCCCATGGACAAATAGAAAACATAAGAAGCAACTTAAAAATAATTCCCTTAGCTGACAATATTTAAAATTAAAGCTCTCAAATATACAATAAGTCAAAAATTTGCCCATATATTTACAAATCTGTTTTTGTTTTTTTCTAATCTTTCAAAGTTCTCTTCTTTACCTCAGATCCCTGGAATCTCTTCCTATGAATCATATGGACATATAAAAATTAGCTCGCTCCAAATCTTACTCATTTGTTTCTCCCTCAAGCCTATTTGTCTTATTTTAAATGATAGAATTTAATTACCTGAGCTAAAAACTGTCTTCCCCTTCAATTCCTATCATCCAATAAGCCACAAATACTGAATGCTCTTTTCTTTATACTCATGTGTATCACATTGTTCCTGTTCACATTACTGATGCTTTAATTCACACAGTCATAATAGATAGTGAATATTATTCAACAGGTTGCAAACTGGCCTTCCTAAATCTTATCTTGTACTTCCACAGTGCTTGTCATTCAGTGAGGACATTGGGCACACATATACACACACACATACAATTTATAGATTTTCAACTTCAGACAAGGTCTAGCAGATCAGAGTAGATCAATGCTTTAGCTGAAAGCAACTAGAAGAAAAAGGTTGTAAAACTTATATTTTCATAAGGATAAGGTATGTTGACCAAATGTTAGTGCTAAGGTTCCTAAGTGCTCTGGAAGGCTTCTATGATAGCAGTTGTAATGACACTTTAATATACTTACAATATTTACCTTACTCTATTCAACAGAGTCTAAATTTCCTTAGAGGAAGTCTCATTTTTTAATTTATTTCTTCGACCTGCAAAATGACTACTTCTCCGTATTTATTCAACAAATAATTGTCAAAAAAGGAATGAGGGAAAAATAAGTAAATAATAACAAGTAATAAGGGACCAAACAAATGAATACTGAAAAAGTATTTAAAAAGTACTTTTTTATTGAACCTCAGTCAATGAGTCCAAATGATGATTTGAGCGATAGTATTATCCACGGTATTTTCTGGGCTTAGGAAAAGAAAACATTTTATTTCCAGCAGATTATTTTAAAAGAGCATGAGAATATGTCAGGTAAAGCAGTCTTTTTTTCCCCTTTGTTTTGTTTTGTTAAGAACCACAAACTATTTCAATATTTAAATCAGCTTTTCCACAAAATTAGAATTAAATCATAAAAAAAAGCGGAGCGTAATATGGTGCACATGGTCCCCAGAATCCACTCTGACACTCTTCTTTTTAGAGTGCCTTGCTGCAGCCCCATGTCTGGGTGGCAGTGTGATTGATTGCTGGGTGATAGACCTCTCAATAGTCAACTCAGTCAGTCATACAACCAGATAAAGATAAATTCAGGCATCTAGTTAGTTCTGTGACCTTCACTGGTAATAGATTCTGTAGGCTCATTAGTTGCAATTTGAAGCATTTTAAAATTAATTACCTTTAGTTTAAGGAAGTTTTTGTTTGTTTGGAAATCAGAACAATGGTAAACACCTCAACAAACTCATTAACAATCATTTATTACAGGCTAGTTACGGCTTAAAGAGGTTTTTTTTTGTTTTGTTTCATTTTTTGTTTTTCAATTGCAATTGCATGTTTAATATAGTATGCATGGGAATGGTTTTATTTTATATTAGGGTTCTTATTATACTTGCAAATATGTACAACTCACTAGAATACTTAAAAATCTCTTAAAATTACTTCTGCTCAAATTCTTTATTTTGGTTTCTTGTTTGTTCAGTTTGTTTGGCCATATGATGATCATATTGCTCAGAGCATAAAAGAAACCACCTTGAAACTAATTTTTACAAGAGAACATTATGTTATAATTTATACATGTGGTTTAACAGAAATATGAATCTATGCCAAGATTACACTGAAAAAAAAATCCATGAAAAGTAATGTTAGTTAGAGGAATAATTTACACAGGAAGAAAAATGGAGTTTTTAATCTCCATGTTTTGAACTTCTATTTTTACCTGTACACAAAAACTGTTCAAAAATTTTTTTTCAATTTCATCAATTTTATATGTATTTATTTATTTATTTTTATTAACTTTTATTGAGCTTCAAGTGAATGTTTACAAATCAAGTCAGACTGTCACATATAAGTTTATATACATCTTACTCCGTACTCCCACTTGCTCTCCCCCTAATGAGTCAGCCCTTCCAGTCTCTCCTTTCTGACAATTTTGCCAGCTTCCAACTCTCTCTATCCTCCCATTCCCCCTCCAGACAGGAGATGCCAGCACAGTCTCAAGTGTCCACCTGATATAAATAACTCACTCTTCATCAGCATCTCTCTCCTTCCCACTGTCCAGTCCCTTTCCTGTCTGCTGAGTTGTCTTCGGGAATGGTTCCAGTCCTGGGCCAACAGAAGGTTTGGGGACTGTGACTGCCGGGATTCCTCTAGTCTCAGTCAGACCATTAAGTCTGGTCTTTTTGTGAGAATTTGGGGTCTGCATCCCACTGATCTCCTGGTACTTCAGGGGTTCTCTGTTGTGCTCCCTGTCAGGGCAGTCATCGATTGTGGCCAGGCACCAACTAGTTCTTCTGGTCTCAGGATGATGTAGGTCTCTGGGTCATGTGGCCCTTTCTGTCTCTTGGGCTCTTAGTTGTTGTGTGACCTTGGTGTTCTTCATTCTCCTTTGATCCAGGTGGGTTGAGACCAGTAGATGCATCTTGGATGGCCGCTTGTTAGCATTTAAGACCCCAGACGCCACCTTTCAAAGTGGGATGCAGAATGTTTTCATAATAGAATTATTTTGCCAATTGACTTAGAAGTCCCCTTAAACCATGGTCCCCAAACCCCCGCCCTTGCTCCGCTGACCTTTGAAGCATTCAGTTTATCCCGGAAACTTCTTTGCTTTTGGTTCAGTCCAGTTGAGCTGACCTTCCATGTATTGAGTATTGTTCTTCCCTTCACCTAAAGCAGTTCTTATCTACTAACTAATCGGTAAAAAACCCTCTCCCACCCTCCCTCCTTACCTCCTCGTAACCACAAAAGTATGTGTTCTTCTCAGTTTATACTATTTCTCAAGATCTTATAATAGTGGTCTTATACAATATTTGTCCTTTTGCCTCTGACTAATTTCGCTCAGCATAATGCCTTCCAGGTTTCTCCATGTTATGAAATGTTTCAGAGATTCGTCACTGTTCTTTATCGATGCGTAGTATTCCATTGTGTGAATATACCACAATTTATTTAACCATTCATCGGTTGATGGACACCTTGGTTGCTTCCAGCTTTTTGCTATTGTAAACAGAGCTGCAATAAACATGGGTGTGCATATATCCGTCCGTGTCAAGGCTCTTATTTCTCTAGGGTATATTCCGAGGAGTGGGATTTCTGGGTTATATGGTAGCGCTATTTCTAACTGTTTAAGAAAACGCCAGATACATTTCCAAAGTGGTTGTACCATTTGACATTCCCACCAGCAGTGTATAAGAGTTCCAATCTCTCCGCAGCCTCTCCAACATTTATTATTTTGTGTTTTTTGGATTAATGCCAGCCTTGTTGGAGTGAGATGGAATCTCATGGTAGTTTTAATTTGCATTTCTCTAATGGCTAATGATCGAGAGCATTTTCTCATGTATCTGTTAGCTGCCTGAATATCTTCTTTAGGGAAGTGCATGTTCATATCTTTTGCCCACTTCTTGATTGGGTTGTTTGTCTTTTTGTGGTTGAGTTTTGATAGAATCATATAGATTTTAGAGATCAGGCGCTGGTCGGAGATGTCATAGCTGAAAATTCTTTCCCAGTCTGTAGGTGGTCTTTTTACTCTTTTGGTGAAGTCTTTATATGAGCATAGGTGTTTGATTTTTAGGAGCTCCCAGTTATCGGGTTTCTCTTTGTCATTTTTGGTAATGTTTTGTATTCTGTTTATGCCTTATTTTAGGGCTCCTAGGGTTGTCCCTATTTTTTCTTCCATGATCTTTATCGTTTTAGTCTTTATGTTTAGGTCTTTGATCCACTTGGAGTTAGTTTTTGTGCATGGTGTGAGGTATGGATCCTTTTTCATTTTTTTGCAAATGGATATCCAGTTATGCCAGCACCATTTGTTAAAAAGACTATCTTTTCCCCAATTAACTGACACTGGGCCTTTGTCAAATATCAGCTGCTCATATGTGGATGGATTTATATCTGGGTTCTCAGTTCTGTTCCATTGGTCTATGTGTCTGTTGTTGTACCAGTACCAGGGTGTTTTGACTACTGTGGCTGTAAAATAGGTTCTGAAATCTGGTAGAGTGAGGCCTCCCACTTTCTTCTTCTTTTTCAGTAATGCTTTACTTATCCGAGGCTTCTTTCCCTTCCATATGAAGTTGGTGATTTGTTTCTCTATCACATTAAAAAATGACATTGGAATTTGGATCGGAAGTGCATTGTATGTACAGATGGCTTTTGGTAGAATAGACATTTGTACTATGTTAAGTCTTCCTATCCATGAGCAAGGTATGTTTTTCCACTTAAGTATGTCCTTTTGAATTTCTTGTAGTAGTGCTTTGTAGTTTTCTTTGTATAGGTCTTTTAATTTCTTGTAGTAGTGCTTTGTAGTTTTCTTTGTATAGGTCTTTTACATTGGTAAGATTTATTCTTAAGCATTTTATCTTCTTGGGGGGCTACTGTGAATGGTATTGATTTGGTGATTTCCTCTTCGATGTTCTTTTTGTTGATGTAGAGGAATCCAAGTGATTTTTGTATGTTTATCTTATAACCTGAGACTCTGCCAAACTCTTCTATTAGTTTCAGTAGTTTTCTGGAGGATTCCTTAGGGTTTTCTGTGTATATGATCATATCATCTGCAAATAGAGATAATTTTACTTCCTCCTTGCCAATCTGGATGCCTTTTTTTCTTCTTCTAGCCTAATTGCTCTGGCTAGGACTTCCAGCACAATGTTGAATAAGAGCGGTGATAAAGGGCATCCTTGTCTGGTACCCGTTCTTAAGGGAAATGCTTTCAGGTTCTCTCCATTTAGAGTGATGTTGGCTGTTGGCTTTGTATAGATGCCCTTTACTATGTTGAGGAATTTTCCTTCAATTCCTATTTTGGTGAGAGTTTTTATCATAAATGGGTGTTGGACTTTGTCAAATGCCTTTTCTGCATCAATTGATAAGATCATGTGGTTTTTGTCTTTTGTTTTATTTATATGGTGGATTACATTAATGGTTTTTCTAATATTAAACCAGCCTTGCATAACAAACAACAGCCTTGCATACCTGGTATAAATCCCACTTGGTCGTGGTGAATTATTTTTTTGATATGTTGTTGAATTCTATTGGCTAAAATTTTGTTGAGGATTTTTGTATCTATGTTCATGAGGGATACAGGTCTGCAATTTTCTTTTTTTGTGATGTCTTTACCTGGTTTGGGTATCAGGGAGATGGTGGCTTCATAGAATGAGTTAGGTAATATTCCGTCATTTTCTATGCTTTGAAATACCTTTAGTAGTAGTGGTGTTAAATCTTCTCTGAAGGTTTGGTAGAACTCTGCAGTACAGCCTTCCGGGCCAGGGCTTTTTTTTTGTTGGAAGTTTTTTGATTACCGTTTCAATCTCTTTTTTTGTTATGGGTCTATTTAGTTGTTGTACTTCTGATTGTGTTAGTTTAGGTAAGTAGTGTTTTTCCAGGAATTCATCCATTTCTTCTAGGTTTGCAAATTTGTTAGAGTACAATTTTTCGTAATAATCTGATATGATTCTTTTAATTTCATTTGGGTCTGTTGTGATGTGGCCCATCTCGTTTCTTATCCGGGTTATTTGTTTCCTTTCCTGTATTTCTTTAGTCAGTCTAACCAATAGTTTATCAGTTTTGTTAATTTTTTCGAAGAACCCGCTTTTGGCTTTGTTAATTCTTTCAATTGTTTTTCTGTTCTCTAATTCATTTAGATCAGCTCTAATTTTTATGATTTGTTTTCTTCTGGTGCCTGATGGATTCTTTTGTTGCTCACTTTCTATTTGTTCAAGTTGTAGGGACAGTTCTCTGATTTGGGCTCTTTCTTCTTTTTGTGTGTGTGCATTTATCGATATAAATTGGCCTCTGAGCACTGCTTTTGCTGTGTCCCAGAGGTTTTGATAGGAAGTATTTTCATTCTCATTGCATTCTATGAATTTCCTTATTCCCTCCTTAAAGTCTTCTATAACCCAGTCTTTTTTCAGGAGGGTATTGTTCATTTTCCAAGTATTTGATTTCTTTTCCCTAATTTTTCTGTTATTGATTTCCACTTTTATGGCCTTGTGGTCTGAGAAGATGCTTTGTACTATTTCGATGTTTTGGATTCTGCAAAGGTTTGTTTTATGACCTAATATGTGGGTTATTCTAGAGAATGTTCCATGTGCGCTAGGAAAAAAAGTATACTTTGCAGCAGTTGGGTGGAGAGTTCTGTATAAGTCAATGAGGTCAAGTTGGTTGCTTGTTGTAAGTAGGTCTTCCGTGTCTCTATTGAGCTTCTTACTGGATGTCCTGTCCTTCTCCGAAAGTGGTGTGTTGAAGTCTCCTAGTATAATTGTGGAGGTGTCTATCTCACTTTTCAGTTCTGTTAAAATTTGATTTATGTATCTTGCAGCCCTGTCATTGGGTGCATAAATATTTAATATGGTTATATCTTCCTGGTCAATTGTCCCTTTTATCATTATGTAGTGTCCTTCTTTATCCTTTGTGGTGGATTTAACTTTAAAGTCTATTTTGTCAGAAATTAATATTACTACTCCTCTTCTTTTTTGCTTATTGTTTGCTTGATATATTTTTTTCCATCCTTTGAGTTTTAGTTTGTTTGTGTCTCTAAGTCTAAGGTGTGTCTCTTGTAGGCAGCATATAGATGGATCGTGTTTCTTTATCCAGTCTGAGACTCTCTGTCTCTTTATTGGTGCATTTAGTCCATTTACATTCAGCGTAATTATAGATAAGTGTTTAGTGTTGTCATTTTGATGCCTTTTTATGTGTGTTGTTGACAATTTCATTTTTCCACTTACTTTTTTGTGCTGAGATGTTTTTCTTTGTAACTTGTGTGATCCTCATTTTCATAGCATTTGACTTTGTGTTTGCTGAGTCGTTATGTTTTTCTTGGTTTTTATTTTGAGTTATGGAGTTGTTATACCTGTTTGTGGTTACCTTAATATTTACCCCTATTTTTCTAAGCAAAAAACCTAACTTGTATTGTCCTATATCGCCTTGTATCCCTCTCCATATGGCAGTTCTGTGCCACCTGTATTTAGTCCCTCTTTTTGATTATTGTGATCTTTTACATATTGACTTCAATGATTCCCTGTTATGAGCATTTTTTTTTAATTAAACTTAATTTGTTTTTGTGATTTCCCTATTTGCATTGAGATCAGGATGTTCTATTCTGTGACCTTTTGTTTTGCTGGTATCTGATATTATTGGTTTTCTGACCAATTTCCTTTAGTATTTCTTATAGCTTTGGTTTGGTTTTTGCAAATTCTCTAAGCTTGTATTTATCTGTAAATATCTTAATTTCACCTTCATTTTTGAGAGAGAGTTTTGCTGGATATATGATCCTTGGCTGGCAGTTTTTCTCCTTCAGTGCTCTGTATATGTCATCCCACTGCCTTCTTGCCTGCATGGTTTCTGCTGAGTAGTCTGAACTTATTCTTATTGATTCTCCCTTGTAGGAGACCTTTCTTTTATCCCTGGCTGCTTTTAAAATTTTCTCTTCATCTTTGGTTTTGGCAAGTTTGATGATAATATGTCTTGGTGTTCTTCTTTTTGGATCAATCTTAAATGGGGTTCGATGAGTATCTAGGATAGATATCCTTTCGTCTTTCATGATGTCAAGAAAGTTTTCTGTCAACAGATCTTCAACTATTCTCTCTGTGTTTTCTGTCCTCCCTTCCTGTTCTGGGACTCCAATCACACGCCAGTTATCCTTCTTGATAGAGTCCCACATGATTCTTAGGGTTTCTTCATTTTTTTAAATTCTTTTATCTGATTTTTTCAGCTATGTTGGTGTTAATTCTCTGGTCCTCCAGATTTCCCAGTCTGCATTCTAATTGCTCGAGTCTGCTCCTCTGACTTCTTATTGCGTTGTCTAGTTCTGTAATTTTATTGTTAATCTTTTGGATTTCTGCATGCTGTCTCTCTATGGATTCTTGCAACTTATTAATTTTTCCACTATGTTCTTGAATAATCTTTTTGAGTTCTTCAACTGTTTTATCACTGTGTTCCTTGGCTTTTTCTGTAGTTTGCCTTATTTCATTTCTGAGGTCATCCCTGATGTCTTGAAGCATTCTGTAAGTTAGTTTTTTATATTCTGGATCTGGCAATTCCAGGATTGCATCTTCATTTGGGAAAGATTTTGATTCTTTTGTTTGGGGGATTGTAGAAGCTGTCATGGTCTGCTTCTTTATGTGGTTTGATATCGACTGCTGTCTCTGAGCCATCACTAAGATATTGTAGCGATTAATTCTATATTTGCTCACTGAGTCTTATCTTGTTTTGTTTTCTTTCAATATACTTGGATGGGCTACTAGATTGTGCTGTCTTGATTGTTGTAGCCCTTGAGTTACTCATGAGCTATTACCAGCTGGTTTGAGCTGTTGCCAGATATATATGCCAGAGTCTATTCACTATTCTTGAGTAGAATCTGATTTTGGGTCATCAAGTGTGTGTTGCACCCTAACACCTATCCACCTTGAGAAGTAGTGGTGATAGTTGTGTGCACCAGATGCTATTAGCAGCTGGGGTTTACACTCCAGGGCGGGCAGAATGCTGACAGGCTTTCCCCAAGTGTCAGTGAGGTAGGTGTGTCTCTATTCCTAAAGCACCTTGGTGGGAGGGCTCTGTAGCTGTACCTTAGGCCCCCAATGCAAGTACCTTTACAGATTGGTAGGTGTCGCCCTCCTTAGACCCCTAAGGCAGGAGGCTAGGTGGTCTGGGGGGAGCTTCAGCCCTCAGTTCCCTGCTGTGGGTCAGTTAGGGCTCTGTTGAATATGCAGAGATATCAGACCTGGGAAACTTGTTTTTCCAGTAAATCCGCTAAAAAAAAATGCAGTCAGATCCCTATCAGAAATGCCTTTGCATTATAATAGCCACCTTGTTCCCTGTAGGGATGAAAGCCCAAGATGTGGATCACATATGCTTGGCTGGAGCTGGTTCTGTGTTTTTAGTCCATTTAGGGAAGGATTTTTGGTCCCTGGGTTTTTTGTGGTTGCTTCTCTCAGGCCGGAAGAATGGGTTAGGAAAAGACCAAAAAAAAAAAAAAGGGAAAAGAAAAGCCACGGAGCCATTCTCCCTCTGGCTCAGGAAATTCCAATGTTAATGAAGCCGCCTGGGAAGGGTAGGGGAGGGTTCAGAAAAACAGGAGAGAGTAGCACCCCGGAATATAGACAAAGTTGCTTATCTTGCTTGGGATGACTATTTTATCTGAGATTCCTGAGGGGCGTTTCACCTATGTGTGCTGGCTGGGTAGAGATTGCCCCCGAGGGTCTGGCCTGCAGAAGCCGCAGTCAGTTCCTCCGCTGCCAGTCCAAAGCCCAGCGTCAAGGTTCCCCGGCTGGGACGCTGCACTGCCGGCTCCAAAACCAGTCGCTGCCTCCCTGGGACTTCTCTTCCCACCAGCTGCGTCACAGTGCCACCCGCGCAGAGCGGCTGGGCCCCCTCCCAGGGTCAGTTCAGGGGGGGTAGGGCTGCGCCCTGTGTTTGCACTGTCACAGGATGTTCTGCTCAGCTCCCCTGCGTCCAGTCTTAAGCCCCTTACCAAGGTTCCCCAGCTGGGACGCTGCACTCCCGGCTCCAAAACCAGTCGCTGCCTCCCAGCGACTTCTCCTCCTGCTAGCCGCATCACCGTGCTGCCCACGCGGACTGGCTGGGCCCCCTCCCGGGGTCAGTTCAGGGGTGTAGGGCTGCGCCCCGTGTTTGCACCATCACAGGATGTTGTGTTCAGCTCCCCTGTGCCCAGTCCTAAGCCCGGTGCCTAGGTTACCTGACTGGGACGCTGGCTCCAGGCTCCAAAAAGTCGCTGCTTCCCCGTGGTTGTTCGTTCGTTCTCCATCTCTGTCACTCAGGTCAACTGTTTAAATCTGTGTTTGTTGTTCAGGGTTCATAGATTGTCATGTATGTGATCGATTCACTTGTTTTTCCGAGTCTTTGTTGCAAGAGGGATCCAAAGTAGTGTCTACCTAGTCAGCCATCTTGGCCCCCTCTGGCAGACATTAATTTTTATCAACACAGAGGTCTGAGTCTTATTTATTTTTTAAGTCACATAATATTTTCAAGGTCAGAGTTCATCTTTTCTGGTTCTAGCTCTTCTCTTAGTGCTTCATTATGCTTTTTCATAATTGTGTTGGAACATATTATTCCACGTTTTTTAATTACAGAAGCTATTCACTTTGGTATTTGTATTGCATAAACTTTGAGTTGTTTTCATAAAAGTAGTATGAACTTTCACTGCAACATACACACATTTGGGTGGCCAAGGTTAAGTATAAAGTGTCCTGAAGTAAAATTGCTAAATTCTGAGCTTATGTTGACTTTTAGCTATATTAACCCAGGAAAGTTATTCAATGTACGAGGTTTTTGGCTAATCCTTAGGTACAAATGTAGACGTATAATACATTATCAAAAAGTTATTTCAACTCTTACTACATAAAAAATAAAAACGAAACAAGCAAATGAAACAACGTTGCTTTCAAGTTGATTCTGACTTATAGTGACCCTACTGGAAAACTAGAACTGCCTCATAAGGTTTCCAAGGCTGTAATCTTTAAGGAAGCAGATTGCCACTTTTTTCTCCTGTGGAGTGGCTGGTAGGTTTGAACCATGACCTTTTGGTTCAAAGACATCTAAAATATGCTCAGTAAAGGCACAGAAGATCTAAATGCCACAATCAACCCACTTGACCTGATTGGCATATACAGGACACTCCACCCAACAGCAGCCAAGTATACTTTCTTTTCCAGTGCACATGGAACATTCTCTAGAATAGACCACATATTAGGTCATAAAGCAAGGCTTACAGAGCCCCAAACTTTAAAATATTACAGAACATGTTCTCTGACCATAAAAGCATAAAAGTAGACACCAATAAAGAAAAAGCAGGAAACACGTGGAAACTGAACAACACCCTGATCGAAAATGACCTCTTATAGAAGAAATTAAAAATGAAATAAACAAATTCATAGAATCCAATGAGAATGAAAACACTTCCTATCACAACCATGGGGACACAGCAAAAGCCGTGCCGAGAGGTCAATTTATTTCAATAAATGAATACATACAAAAAGAAGAAAGGGCCAAAATCAAAGAATTATCCCTACAACTTGGACAAATAGAAAGAGAACAACAAAAGAAACTCTTAGCACTAGAAGAAAGCAAATAATAAAAATTAGAGCAGAATTAAATGAAATAGAGAACAGAAAAACAAAAGTTAACAAGACCAAAAGCTGGTTCTTCGAAAAAATTAACAAATTGATAAACCGTTGGCCAAATTGACAAAAGAAAAACAGGAAAGAAAGCAAATAAGCCAAAAAAGAAATGAGGTGGGTGATATTACAACAGATCCAAATGAAATTAAAATAATCATATCAGATTACTATAAAAAACTATACTCTAACAAATTTGAAAGTCTAGAAGAAATGGACGAATTTTTAGATACACAGTACCTACGTAAACTAACACAAAAGAGGTAGACCAACTATATAAACCCATAACAAAAGAAGAGATTGAAAAAGTAATTAAAAACCTCCCCCCCAAAAAAAACAAAAACAAGAACAAAAAACCCTGGCCCTAATGAGTTCACTGGAGAATTCTACCAAACTTTCAGACAAGAGTTAACACCACTACTATTAAAGGTATTTCAGAGAATAGAAAAGGATAGTTACTCCTAAACTCATTCTACGAAGCCACCATATCCCTGATAACAAAAGCAGGTACACCACAAAAAAAGAAAATTACAAGCCTACATCTTTCACGAACTCAGATGCAAAATTCTAGCCAATAGAATTCAACAACATATCAAAAAAATAATTCACCAGGACCAAGTGGGATTCACACCAGGTATGCAGGGATGGTTCAACATTAGAAAAGCAATCAATGTAATCAATCATATAAATAAAACGAGAGAAGAACAACATGATCTTATCAATTGATGCAGAAAAAGCATTTGACAAAGCCCAACACCATTCATGATAAAAACTCACAGTGAAACAGGAATAGAGAGGAAATTTCTCAACATAATAAAGGACATTTATACAAAGCCAATAGCCAACATGATCCTAAATGGAAAGAGTCTGAAAGCATTCCCCTTGAGAATGGGAAACAGACAAGGATGCCCTTTATCACCACTCTCATTCAACATTGTGCTGGGGGTCCTAGCCAGAGCAATCAGCCTAGATAAAGACGTAAAGGACATCCAGATTAGTAAGGAAGAAGTGGAAGTACCTCTATTTCCAGATGGCGTGATCTTATACACAGAAAACCCTAAAGAATCAAGAAAACTACTGAAACTAATAGAAGAGTTCAGCAGAGTATCAGGATGCAAGATAAACCAAACCCAAAAACCCACGGCCATCAAATGAATTCCGACCCATAACGACCCTATAAGACAAAGTAGAACTGCTGCATAGAGTTTCCAAGGAGTGCCTGGTGGATTCGAACTGCTGCCCTTTTGGTTAGCAGCTGTAGCACTTAACCACTACGCCACCAGAGTTTCCAGATACAAGATCAACATACGAAAATCAATTGGATTCCTCCACACCAACAAACAGAACTTAGAAGAGGAGATCAACAAATCAATATAATTTACGATAGCCACCAAGAAGGTAAAACACTTAAGAATAAATTTAACCAGAGATGAAAAGACCTACACAAAGAAAACTACAAGACACTACTGCAAGAAATGAAATGAGACCTACATAAGTGGAAAAATATATCATGCTCATGGATAGGAAGACTCCACATTGTAAAAATGTCTATTCTACCCAGAGCGATCTATAGGTACAATGCAATTCTGATCCAAATTCCAATGATATTTTTTAATGGAGAAACAAATCACCAACTTCACATGGAAAGGAGAGAGGTCCGGATAAGTAAGGTGTTACTGAAAAAGAACAAAGTGGGAGGCCTCACTCTATCTGATTTTTGAAACTATTTTACCACCACAGTAGTCCAAACAGCCTGGTACTGGTAAAACAGTTACATAGACCAATGGAACAGAATTGAGAATCCAGACATAAATCCATCCACCTATGAACAGCTGATATTAGACAAAGGCCCAAAGTCGGTTAAATGGGGGAAAAGACAGTCTCTTTAGCAAATGGTGTGGCATAACTAGGTATCCATCTGCAAAAAAATGAAACAAGACCCATATCTCACACCATGCACAAAAATGATCTCAAAATGGGTCAAAGACCTAAATATAAAATCTAAAATCATAAAGATCATGGAAGAAAACAATAGGGACAACACTAAGAGCCCTGGTACATGGCATAAACAGTACATAAAACATTACTAACAATGCACAAACACCAGGAAAGAAACTAGATAGCTGGTAAAAAAAAAAAAAAAGCTTCTAAAAATCAAACACCTATGCTCATCCAAAGATTTCACCAAAACAGTAAAACAATTACCTACAGACTGGGAAAAAGTTTTTAGCTAAGACTTTTCCAGTCAGCATCTCATCTCTAAAATCTACAAGATACAGCAAAATCTCAATAACAAGACAAATAACCCAATTAAAAAATGGGCAAAAGATATGAACTGACACTTCAGGAAGCTAACAGATACATGAGGAAATGATCATTAGCCATTAGAGAACTGCAGATCAAAACTACAAGGAGATACCATTTCACTCTAACAAGGCTATCATTAATCCAAAAAAACACAAAATAATAAATGTTGGAGAGGTGGTGGAGAGACTGGAACACTTATACACTGCTGGTGGGAATGTAAAATGGTACAACCACTTTGGAAATCGATTTGGGACTTACTTAAAAGCTAAAAATAGAACTACCATACGATCCAGCAATCCCATTCCTTGGAATATGTGCTAGAAAAGTAAGAGCCTTTACAGAAACAGATAAATGCACACCGATGTTCACTGCAGCTCTGTTTACAATAGCAAAGAGATGGAAGCAAGTAAGGTGCCCATCAACGGATGAATGGATAAATAAATTATGGTGTACTTACACAATGGAATACTATGCATCGATAAAGAACAGTGACGAACCTGTGAAACATTTCATAACTGGGAGGAGTGTGGAAGGCATTATACTAAATGAAATTAGTCAGTTGCAAAAGGACAAATATTGTATGAGACCACCATTATAAGAACTCTAAAAATAGTTTAAACAGAGAAGAAAATATTCTTTGATGGTTATAAGAGTTGGCAGGGAGGGTGCGAGAGGGGTTTTCACTAATTAGTAGATAACTATTTTAGGCGAAGGGGAAGACAACACACAAGATGGGAGAGGTCAGCACAGCTGGACAAAACCAAAAGCAGTTTCCTGAATAAACTGAATGCTTTGAAGGCCAACATAGCAGAGGTGGGGGTTTGGGGACCATGGTTTCAGGGAACTTCTAAGTCAATTGGCATAATAAAATCTATTAAGAAAACATTCTGCATCCCACTTGGGAGAGTGTCTTTTCGGGTCTTAAACGCTAACAAGTGGCCATCTAAGATGCATCAATTGGTTTCAGCCCACTTGGAGCAAAGAAGAATGAAGAACACCAAAGACACAAGGTAATTATGAGCCAAAGAGATAAAAAAAAAAAAAAAAAAAGAGATAGGGCCACATAAATCAGAGACTACATCAGCCTGAGACCAGAAAAACTAAATGCCCAGCTATAAACTATGGTGGCCCTGACAGGGAACACAACAGAGAATCCCTGAAGGAGCACGAGAACAGTGGGATGCAGACCTCAAATTCTTCTAAAAGACCAGACTTAATGGTCTGGCTGAGACTAGAAAGACCCCAGAGGTCATGGTCCCCAGACCTTCTGTTATCCCAAAAGTGGAACCATTCCCAAGACCAACTCTTCAGACAGGGATTGGACTGGAGTATAAGACAAAAAATGATACTGGTGAGGAATGAGCTTCCTGGCTCAAGTAGACACATGAGACTATGTGGGCAGCGCTTCTCTGGAGGCCAGATGAGAGGGCAGAAGGGGACAGGAGCTCGCTGAATGGACACAGGGAATACAGGGTGGAAAGGAGGAGTGTGCTGTTTCATTACTGGAAGAGATACTAGGAGTACATAGCAAGGTGTATATAAGTTTTTGTATGAGCGACTGACGTGATTTGTAAACTTTCATTTAAAGTACAATTTTTTAAAAAAAAGGAATTAAAAGAGTTGTTAAAAAAAATTACCTGTTTTACTTTTAAAAATGTGACTACTAGAAAATTTGAAATTATACGTGGCTCAAATTATATTTCTCTTGCCCTTAATATTTTGTAGGGTCCCTTTCATATTACTCATGGGTAAACACCAAAGTTAATTTCATTTTTCTATATTGTCATTCTAAAATAATTTTTAGAATGAAAGATTCCATAAATACAAAGAACATGCGTGTACTTTTTGGGTGTTTAATTCAAAGAAGAATAGTGAAATGAACACCTGTGTACCTGCCATCCAGCTTAAGCAACAGGACATACCCAACTATTTGAAGGTCCCCATGTACCCTTCTGTGACCACATCTCTCTCCCTCTCTGTTCAGAGCTCATTGAAATCCTGAATTTACATTTCCCTTATTATATATATTTTTTGAGAAATTATGTAAAAAATTCAGACAGTTCCAATAATAATAATATAAGAAACACCTGTCTATGACCACCTAGGATTGATCATTACTCATATGCTTTTCTGTTTGTTTCTTGTTAAATAAAATAAAAGTGACATTACACATAAAAAAAATATATATAAATAACTATTTTTGTCTAACATAAGTTCAAAAGCTTAGCAAAAACAAACCAATCAGCAAAATTCTTGTGTGCTCTGTGTGAAGGATTTTTAGGCTTTGGTTTTATTTAATTTTTTTTTCTTTTCTCCTTTTTTATTTCTTTCTCTATTTTTTCTCTATCTCATTCTTTTTTTTTTTTTTGGTCCACTTTTCATAGTCCATGTTAGTGTTTAAAACAAATGGAAAGAATTTTGTTATTTCAAAAATATTTACATCATGTAGTGATACTGCAAGAAAAATTCAAAGCTGTGTTGAAGGCATTGGTGAGAAACAAGGCCTCAGGAATTGATGGAATACCAATTGAGATGTTTCAACAAAAGAATGCAACAGTGGAAGTACTTACTCATCTATGCCGAGAAATTTCAAAGACAGCTACCAACTGGAAAAGATCCATAGACATGACTATTCCAAAGACAGGTGATTCAATGGAATGTGGAATTTAACAGGCAATATCATTAATATCACATGTAACTAACTTTGCTGAAGATCATTCAAAAACAATTGCAGCAATACATCAACAGGGAGCTTTCAGAAATTCTATCCTGATTCAGAAGGAGATGTGGAATGAAGGATATCATTGCTGATGTCAGATGGATGAAGGCTGAAAGCAGAGAAAACCACAAAGATGTTTACCTGTGTTTTATTGGCTAAACAAAGCCATTCGACTGTGGATCATAACAAATTAAGAATAACACTACAAAGAATGAGAATTCTAGAACACTTAATTGTGTTCATGACGAAACTGTGCATAGACCAAGAGGCAGTCATTCAAATAGAATATGGGGATATGGTCTGATTTCAAATCAGAAAAGATGTGTGTCAGGGTTGTATTCTTTCAATATACTTATCCAATTTGTGTGCTGAGCAAGTAATCCAAGAAACTGGACTATATGAAGAAGTATTCAACATCAAGATTGGAGAAAGTCTCATTTACAACCTATGATATGCAGATGGTACAAACTTGCTTGCTGAAGATGAAGAGGACTTGAAGCACTTACTGACAAAAATCAAAGACTATAGCCTTCAGTATAGATTATACCTCAATATAAAGAAAACTAAAATCCTCATAACTGGACCAATAAGCAACATCATGATAAATGGAGAAAATATTGAAGTTGTCAAGGGTTTCATTTTACTTGAATCCACAATCAACCCCATCTAAACAGCTGTCAAGAAATCAAATGACATATTGCACTAGGCAAATCTGCTGCAAAGAACTTCTTTAAAACATTAAAAAGCAAAGATGTCACTTTGAGGACTAAGGTACACCTGATCCAAACCATAGTATTTTGAATTGTCTCAAATGTGTGTGAAAGCTGGACAATGAATAAGGAAGTCTGAAGATGAACTGATGCCTTTGAATTATGGTGCTAGTGAAGAATATTGAATATACCATGGACTGCCAGAGGAATGAACAAATCTTCCTTGGAAGAAATACAGCCAGAATGCTCCTTAGAAGCAAGAACAAGGAGAGTTCGTGTAACTTACTTTGGAAATGTTGTCAGGAGGGAGCAGTCACTAGAGAAGGACATCAAGCTTGGTAAAGTAGAGGGTTTTCAAAAAAGAGGAAGACCTTCAAGGACATGGAAAAAGACACAGTAAAATCAACTATAAGCTCAAACACAGCAACAATTGTGAGGAATGTGCAGGACCTGGCAGAGTTTTGTTCTTTTGTACATAGGGTCACTATGAGCCTGAACTGACTAGACAGCACCTAACAACAACTCATCATTTGGACCATTGGTAATTGGACACTCCTTGAAACATTAAAGTGTTTAATTTTTTTAATCGTATTCAATAATTTTCCCCACCAAAGATATAGTAATCGTTATGCCTTCATTTCTATATGTTGCCATGTTAGGCCATTCAAGAAATTGATTTTTTGCACCAGTTACCAAGTGTTTTACCATTTAAATCCTGCTATGGCGTATTTGAATCCTGTATGGTCGCTACAGTAGGAACCGACTCAACAGCACCTAACAGTGACAACAACATGGCACACAAAATCACTACATCCTGTCTTGTAGCGTTCATTTGTAATGACCTTTTTTTTGTTATATGTGTAGAGAAAGGAGCTAACCAGAAAACCACTGACTTATTTTTATAACAGATGGTAGAACATTTTTTAGTCTAATTCCTCTTGAAACGAGAAGTAAATTTTGGATAAACAACAAAACAAAACAAAACCCATTGCCCCTGACTCAATTAGGACTCGGAGTGATACTGTATATTATAGAGTAGAAGTGTGCTCTATAGGGTTTTCTGGCCTTCCTTCTGTGGTGCTGAGGGATAGGTTGAAATCTTAAACGGTTTGTGCTTGGTTATTAACTGAAAGGTTTAAGATTCAACTTGAACTTGCATATGAGCAATCGATGGTCTGCTTCACAGTCAGCCCCTGGCAAAGTATTATAATGACATGTGCAAAGAGCTGGATATAGAAAACCAAAAGGGAAGAACATGCTCGGGATTTCTCAAGCTGAAAGAACCGAAGAAAAAATTCAAGCCTCAAGTTGCAATAGTGAAGGATTCTATGGGGAAAATATAAAATGACACAGGAAGCATCAAAAGAAGATGGAAGGAATATACAGAATCAGTATACGAAAAAGAATTAGTCAACGTTCAACCATTTCAAGAAGTAGCATACGATCAGAAACCAATGGTGGATGGTACTGAGGGAGAAGACCAAACTGCACTGAAGGCATTGATGAAAAGCAAGTCTCCAGAAATTGATGGAATATCAATTGAGATGTTTCAACAAACAGATGCTGCGCTGGAAGTGCTCACTCATCTATGCCAAGAAATATGGAAGACAGCTTCCTGGCCAAATGACTGGAAGAGATCCATATTTATGCCTATTTCCAAGAAAGGTAATCCAACCGAATGTGGAAATTATACAACAATATCATTAATATCACACGCAAGCAAAATTTTGCTGAAGATCATTCAAAAACGGCTGCAGCTGTATATTGACAGGGAACTGCCAGAATTTCAGGCCAGATTCAGAAGAGGACGTGGAACCAGGGACATGATTGCTGATGTCAGATGGATCCTGGTTGAAAGCTGAGAGTACTGCAAGGATGTTTACCTGTATTTTATTGACCATGCAAAGGCATTTGACTGTGTGAATCATAACAAATTATGGATAGCATTGCAAAGAATGGGAATTCCAGAACACTGAATTGTGCTCATGAGGAATCTGTACATAGATCAAGAGGCAGTCATTAGAACATAACAAGGGAATACTGAGTGGTTTAAAGTCAGGAAAGTTGTATGTCACGGTTGTATCCTTTCACCATAACTATTCAATCTGAATGCTGAGCAAATAATCTGATAAGCTGGACTATATGAAGGAGAATGGGGCATCAGGATTTGTGGAAGGCTTATTAACAACCTGCATTATGCAGATGACACAACCTTGCTTGCCAAAAGTGAAAAGGACTTGAATCACTTACTGATGACTATCAAAGACCACAGCCTTCAGTAACATGAAACAAAAATCCTCACAACTGGGCCAATAAGCCTCATCATGATAAATGGAGAAAAGACTGAAGTTGTCAAGGATTTCATTTTACCTAGATCCACAATCAACACACATGGAACCAGCAGTCAAGAAATCAAAAAGATGCATTGCACTGGGCAAATCTGCTGCAAAGGACCTTTTTAAAGTGTTGAAAAGCAAAGATGTAACCCTGAAGATTAAGGTGTGCCTGACCCAAGCCATGGTATATTCAGTCTCATCATAGGCAGGTGAACAAGGAAGACCGAAAAAGAATTGACACCTTTGAATTGTGGCTTTGGCAAAGAATATTGCATATACCATGGACTGCCAAAAGAACAAACAAGTCTGTCTTGGAAGAAGTAAAATCAGAGGCAAGGGTGGTGAGACTGCGTCTTACATACTTTGGACATGCTGTCAGGAGGGATCAGTCCCTGGAGAAGGACATCATGCTTGGCAGAGTACAGGGTCAGCGGAAAAGAGCAAGACCCTCAACGAGATGGGTTAACAAAGTGGCCCCAACAATAGGCTCAAGCATAACAACAATTGTAAGGATGGCGCAGGACCGGGGAGTGTTTTGTTCTATGGTGCGTAGGGTCGCTATGAGTCTGAACTGACTCAACGGCACATAACAACAATAATAGGGTGTCCAAGGACAAGCTGGTAGATTTGAACTGTCGATCTTTTGGTTAGCAGCTGTAGCTCTTAACTACTGTGCCACCAGGGTTCCAGTCCAAGAGACAGTAAGTGAGATAACTGTGCCAGAAAATCTATGGCAAGGGTAAATGCTGCAATAGAACACACACTTTAACAAGAGGTCTTCTCCCATTAAAGTAGTGTATAAAACAATCATTTTTGCATTTAAAATAATAAATAAGGAAGATATGTGTTTTTATATTAAAAATTAGACATTGATTTTTATATAAAAAAGGTTAATAGGTTAGTGAATCTACAGGAATTGTTAGTTACTATTTTATGCTAGCATATTACTCTCTATTTCTTGATCTTGTTTTTGACATGAACTAAATTACAGATATTTGAAGGCTGAGTGATCTTGCCTTATTTTAGCCACTTGAACATGTTAACTTTTTTTTATCTCTTGCTTTTTTTTTTGCTAGCAATATTACTCAACAGATCTTCATATAATGCCTCCTCTGGATAGTTCTGAGTCTGTTTAAATATAATTTCTGGTTATTTTAGTTAAAGTACTCCCTTGCCATGGTCACTTTCTAATCATACACTTTATCTTCATTTTAGTGTGTTTTGATACCTGAAATTAACTTACTTTTTTAGTTGCTATGAGACTATCAGAAACCCTGGTGGCATAGTGGTGAAGAGCTATGGCTGCTAACCAAAAGGTCAGCAGTTCAAATCCACCAGGCACTCCTTGGAAACCCTACAGAGCAGTTCTACTCTGTCCTATAGGGTTGCTACGAGTAGGAATCTACTCCGTGGCGGGTTTGTTTTTTTATGAGGTTATCATATCTCTCACTCCACTAAAATATTATGGAATTTTCTATAATGCCATGTATTCTCTGTTGTAAGATGCTTTTGATATGATGATATGATACACTCATTTTCAAAGAAGTCTTACAGAGATGGAATTCAGGAATTTTATCTCTAATGGAAAGAAGATGCAGGGGTATCTGTAGACAACACCAGTGTTTGGTTTTGTAACTGCTGATTCTTCTAAACTAGTACTTGGTTCAGGTCCCAAAATTTTCACCCAAAACTTGAAGTCAGAACTACGCCTTTATATACTATTTTTATATCCATTATACTTTTTAAGGTTTTGTTCATCCCTGTTGCCATCAGTGTTCATGCTCTGGTAAATATTATAGTTACTGTGTACATTTTCAGAAAATATGACATTGAGTCCCATCCCCAGAGATTATGGTCCAATATGTCTGGAATAGGCTTAAGTGTCTGTATTTTAAAACTTCACAAGTGATTCTTATAGACAGCCATTGTTAGAGATGACAACACTAGGCATCTTGAACAACTTGACTAAAGATACCTTGCCATATTCATCTTTCCAGAGTGGATGGCAATAGTAGAATAGAAAAAATGGTTGGCAAATAAATGAGTGAAGGATTAATTAACCAGTTCACACACTGATTATCACTTGAATACAAGATAGTTAAATTTAATTTCTATATCATTTTTTGTGGCCGCTATATTCCTAGCTCTATGTACAAAATATGAGCCCTAGTGTTACAGTTGTTAAGAGCTCAACTGCTAACCAAAAGGTCAGCAGTTTGGGTCCACTAGCTTCTCACTGGAAACCCCATGGGGCAGTTCTACTCTGTCACATAGGGTCGCTATGAGTCAGAATTGACTGGATGGCAATGCATTTTTTTTTTAACATACGTAATGAAAAAAGTCAAGTCAAAGTAGAATTGGTGCCATAAAAAGAGACAGAGAGAAAGAGAAAGATACACAAAGAAAGAACAAAAGAGAGAAAGAAAAATTAAAATTAAAGAACATATTAGAGAACTGACAGGAGTTAAAAGATGGTTCTTTTTGAAAGTTAAATATATATTTTTACTTTGCCTTCCAGTGAATTCATTGTTTCCAAAATTGTGTTTAAAAAGACATTGAACTAAATTCTTCCTTGATAATAAAATCCTGCTGTGTTCTTAGTTAATTTGCTCAGTTCTTTTGCAATGAAGGCCAGGAGGCCCTGTCGTTTAAATTTATTTCTATCTGCAAATCCTATAATTTTGGAAAGGTACTTAAAACTTAGGGAAAACTTGCTTATTCATCAATTTACTTCAACTTAGCCTAAAGGAGCAATCTTAATATTCTTGGTTATCTAAAGTTCAATTAATATGCAATACGTAAAAGGGAATTTGGCTTAATTTTCCCATATTTTCGTCCAAAAAAATCTCGCTTGAGTAAATTCACTTGTGTATGTTCGCTAAATTGTTTTCCACTGCCAACCTGATCTATTATGCCTTAGCTGCAAGCCGATTTTTTTTATTTCTCCTATAATGAAAACAGAAAACTCTGCAACTGTATCACCATTAAATTTACAATCACTCAAAAGCATAGCTTTATGTATCTTTGTCTTTTTTTTTTTAATTTATTAGAGTGGTTGAAAGACAGAAATGGAAAATTAGGGATGGGAAAAAAGTGACCAAGGTGCAAAACATTGAATTAAAGTTCACTGTCTTGGATCTTTTTAGTCTTGAATCAGAATCTTTCTGCAGCTCAAGTTGATATTGCCCTATCCTATTTTGATGCAGTATTAGATTGTTCCCATTTTCTTATTTTTTTCTCCTAAATTAGTTTGTTATTTTTATTTGCTATAGAAATAATTCCATTTATTTTCTATACATGTTACCCTCAAGCCGATTCCGACTCATAGCGACCATATAGCATAGAGTAGAACTGCCCCATAGGGTTTCCAAGGAGTAGCTGGTGGATTCAAGCTACAAACTTTTTGGTTGGCAGACAAGCTCTAAACCACTGCGCCACCAGGGCTCCTCCTTTTCTATAAAAAAAAGAACCCTGTTGCTGTCGAGTTGATTTTGATTCATATCAGCCATATAGAGCAGAGTGGAACTGCCACATGAAGTTTCCAAGGAGCCCCTGGTGGATTCAAACAGCTGACCTTCTTCTTGGCAGCCATAGCACTTAGCCACTATGCCACCAGGGTTTCCTCGTTTTCTATAGAGAGTTTAAAATCTTAACTTTTTTTTTTCCTTCTGGATTATCCCTACTAATACCCAAAACCAAGCTAAATCCACTGCAGTGGAGTTGAGTCCAACTCATAGCAACCCTGTAGGATGGAGTAAAACTGCCCTATAATTTAAACCACCAACCTTTTGGTTAGCAGCTGAACACTTTAACGACTGTGCAACCAGGGCTCCTTGTTTACAACTTCCCTACTAATGCTTTGAATCAATTCATTTTGACAGAAGTTTATTGTCTCCTTCTCTGTACCAGAAATTACATTAAGTGATTAGGATATAAATATAAATAAAATTCTGGCCTCAAAGACATTTACTTTCTAGTGAGAAACGTAGAAATGTAAACAGATTAATTCAGTTAAGTATTGGCATAATGAAAGATATATACTCAGATTTTTATGAAGACACAAAGGCAGAAAATCTAGTTATGAAATGATGAGAAAGAAAGAGTAACAAGTCAAAAATTGATCCGAGAAGAGCGCACCTTTTAATGGGCAAGAAGAACTCAAAAATGTTTAAGAGAAAGGATGATGCCAAGAATGGAAGAATGTCATAGGAGTGAAGGAGAAAGGGGTTTTAAGGAAAGGGCATTGCTCTACACTGTCAGATATTGTAGAGAATTTCTGCAAGACATTAGCTGTTCATAATAATGTCGATGCTACTGATAATTCAACAAAAAACATCCCTCAAAATGATGCAAACATCAGATGGCTCCAAGTAGGAGATGCGGGAACAGCAGAGATGAAGTGTATGATCACAGATGTTCACTAACTTTTAAGATGCTTAGGAGACAGGGGACACAAAACAAGCAAAATTACCCTTACGTTTTTATCTTAAAGCAAAAACTCAGAATCCAGAGTCTATCAAATTGCATTGCATTTTATTCCTGAAATGGTGTCGAACCTTTGATGAAAACAGTGATCTATCTAGAGAGACTGTTTTGATAATCTTGGGACAGAATGAAAAGGTAAGGAGAAATGGGAAGAGAGCCCTGCCACATTCTAGCTCTTTGCTGGATCAAATGGAGAGGGAACATCTCTCTGTCAAGTTAATCCATCCTCTGATTTCCAGCTATAGAAAGGAGGATGACACACATCAGAGCTTGGTGAACCAAGAAAGGACCCTAAACCAAGAAAAACTATTCATAAGGAAAAATTTCAAGACAAGCAGCAAACAAAACTGTTGGTTTAATCCTGTAGACAACATTGATATAGCCAATAAAACCCATTGCCGTCAAGTTGAAATCATAACGACCCTATAGAACAGAATAGAACTGCCCCATAGTGTTTTCAAGGACAGGCTGGTGGATTCAAGCTGCTGACTTTTTAGTTAGCAGCCAAGCTCTTAACCACTGTGCCACCAGGGCTCCAATGCTCAGATGTAGAAGAACAATATCTGGATTGCATTATATTTTTCTTGAATGTCCTTGTCTTTCTCATTAAATATTGAGGTACTTACAGTCATGGATCTTTTCTTATTTACCTCTGTGGTTGCAATGTTTTTTATATAAGAAGTTGAATATAAGTTGTTTTTAATAAACACATTTTTCTTTGCAGCTAGGAATGAAATGCTTTCCTGTGTGTCCTTAGGATGTTCCCCTAAAAATAAATTAATCTGGCCTGCAAATTATCATTATTAAAATGACACCTTATGGAGAATATTGGAAATAGACTAAACAAAAGCAATAATTATTTTAATTATTCAAGTTAATTTATTTAAATTAAAAAAATTGAAAAATAAGCATGGTTGGACTAAAGCCTGGTTTAAAAATGGGTGACATTAACCAAACATTGGCCCAAAGAACAAAAGGAGTAGTTGATGAAGAAAGACTGAAATACTGCTTATAATAACAAATACGTAATACTGATTGAATGCTTATTATGTACCAAGTACTTTTTATGAACTTTGCATTTAATAAGTTTCATAATCATTAAAAGTATCCATGAGATATTTACCAGCTTATCCGATTTACAAAAAGAGCTAGTAACAGCACAGAGCAGTCAGGTAACTTATTCACGTCAACCAAACTAACAAGCAATACAAGGGAAATTCAAATTCAGGCACATTGGCTCCAAAGCCTGCAAAATTGAGCTATCCACCAATGGAGTTAAAAATATGGACATTATAAATAAAACAAATTTGTTGGGTCATAATAACAATATTTATAAATATAAGCAATTGTTTATATCAATCCCTATGTTAAAAAAAAAAAAAAGCCCTTTTCCATAAAGTCGATTCCGACTCATAGTGACCCTATAGAACAGAGTAGAGCTGCCCCGTAGAGTTTCCAAGGAGCATCTGGTAGATTCAAACTAGCCCACCTTTTGGTAAGTAACCGTAGCTCTTAACCACTACACCACCAGGTTTTCCATGTGAAAAATAGTAAATGTTAATTACCTTTGTATTTAAAAATAATTATAATATATTCTAATACTTTCTAATTGTACCCCAGTAAAATAGCTTGCATTCTCCCCACTCTGGAAACTACTTCAGTAATCTAGATGATTGTTCAACAGTAGTCATAACAGAGACCACAAAAATATTATTAATGAAGAAAAAGGCAAAGCAGGTAAGAGAAAAGTAATTGGGAACTAGGAAAAAGTAAATACCCCTTAGCAATTAGCTTCAAAGAACAAATACTATAAAAATGTTATATAAATTTCCTACTGCATAAGGAAAAACATAATGATGTGAAGAATTTCTCACAGATAATAAGATAAATCATTTTCTAGCAGGCATAGAACATTAAACAGAAAAACCTACAGAGTTTTGTTGTTGAGATTAGAAAATCTGGGCAATAACCTGGTCAAAAGAAAAAGGGTAAAGAACCATACTCATTTGATAAAATTGGTGCTAGAAATGCTGGGTAGCTTAAATGAATCTCATCATTCATGTTTGGGTAAATTCCTTAAAGTAGGTAAGGCTCATTAATTAAGATGTCTTTGAACACCAAAGAGGAAAATAAATTAAAGCAGCTGGGGCAATAGATACAAGGTGTGCTATGCTATGAGAGGGGCACCAAAAAAAAAAAAAAAAAAAGGAAAGAAAAATAAAATCTATGTAAAGAGACCTCACAAAAGTAATATTATTTTGTTTGAATAGAATTAAGAATAAACATGAGTTAATACCACTTCTGCAGATACGAAGCATTTAACGCAATCCCCCTTAATCTGTGAGTGTGAAGATAGTTTTTTGGCTTACCATGTATTGTTTTCAACAGACTATATTAAATGCTTTCATTATTAGTGTGCATCCAGTCAATTTCAACTCATGGTGACATTATGCGTACAGACAAGAACTGCTCCACATGGTTTTCAAGGCTGTGATTTTTTGGAAGCAAATCACCAGACCTGTCTTCCCAAGTATCTCTAGGTGAGTTCAACCCTCCAACCTTTTGGCTAGTAATTGAACATTTAACTATTTGTACCACCCAGGGGCTCCATATTAAGTGCAACTGAAAGAAGATAAAGATGTTATTTTACCCCTCAGAACTTTTTATTCCAGATAAAGGGATGTTACGTAACCACTACTGTCAAGTTGATTCAGGCTCATAGTGACCCTATGGGACAGAGTAGAACTGTCACATCTTTCTACAGCAGACTGACCGGTGAGCTCCAACAAATGAGTTTTTGATTAGCAGCCAAGCACTTTAACCACTGTGCCACTAGGGCTCCTGGATAATACATACCAAACCCAAACCAAACCCAGTGCCGTCCAGTTGATTCCGACTCATAGTGACCCTACAGGACAGAGTAGAACTGCCCCCATAGAGTTTCCAAAGAGCGCCTGGTGGATTTGAACTGCTGACCCTTTGGTTAGCAGCCGTAGCATTTAACCACTATGCCACCAGGGTTTCCGGATAATACATACATGTATAAAATATCACATGCATAATTAGAAGGTAAAATATAATTGTTTGGTAGGAGTGGTAACGGAGGACTCTTGGCACAGTGGTTACGAGCTCAGCTGCTAACCTAAAGCTTGGCAATTTGAATCCAACACCCACCCCTTAGAAACCCACTGGGGCAGCTCTACCCTGTCCTACAGGGTCCCTATGAGTGAGAATCTAATCAACAGAAGTGGGTTTTTTGTTTTTTGGGTTTTTTTGCATGTGTATGAGTAGTAATACCGACAGTATCAATGTGGGAGAAGGTTAATTTGTGAAAAGGAGATTTTTGAGCTGGGAACGGGAGAACTATAGAATAGAGTCAGCAAGAGGAGGGGGCAGAAATTTTTTATAGCATAGGTTGGTTAATACGATTTTAAAACTGAGTCAGCTGAATAAATAAGGGACATATTATCATTACCATATTTCTACGTCTAAGATATAATTTACCCTAAGCTGTTTAGTAACAGTGATTCTCTCAGGGCATTCAGAACACATAAGACTTTTGGACTAAAGTAAAATAGTAAATGTTTCTCTTTTCTCACCAGGTGAGTATTAGAATTCCTCTACTGTTTGGGGTCAGTAGATGTAGAAAATAAATAAGCAAAAATGTAACTCTGCAGATGACTTTAATAGCAGGTTGGATACAGTGAAAGAGAATTTATAAGCTGGATATTGGGTCAGATTAAAATATTTAGAATTAAGCATGAAATATAAAAAGGTGAAATGTGTATAAATAGATAATGTGGGTAAAAGACATAGGAAAGGCAGTAAAATTTTATTTTTCTGATTGGCGTAATTAAAGTCCTAGAAAAATGGAGACAAAAAGGGCAAGAGAGAGAGATCAAGAGTGGGAGTAAGTGGAGGCGGGCCCAAGATGGCGGACTAGGTGGAAGCTACCGTGGATCCCTCTTGCAACAAAGACTCAGAAAAACAAGTGAATCGATCACATACATAACAATCTACGAACTCTGAACAACGAACACAGACTTAGAGACGGAGAACGAACAAATACGGGCAGACAGCGATCATTTTCAGAACTAAGAGCCAGCGTACCAGGCAGGTGACCTTCAGAGCCCGGGCTGGGGCAGAGCCCAGGGGGGCAGACGGCACAGACAAGGGGCCCAGCCCTACCCCCCCGAACCCATCCCAGGAGGGAGTCTAGCTGGTTGGCGTGGGTGGCGTAGCGGCGCAGCCGGCGGGAGAAGCACCCGGGAGGCAGTGACTGATCTTGGAGCGGGGAGAGCAGCATCCCAGCCAGGGAGCCATCCCGCCGGGAGTTTGGCGGAAGCGGGCGAGGCGTGAGCGTGGGGATCAGCTATATTTCCCTAAAACGACCGGGGGGGGGCGCCCAGACGTTCGTGAGGGCCACGCCCACCCAGTTCACGCGAGCAGTGCGCCACACCGGAGGGAGAAATCCCCGGGAGGAAGTGACTGGTCTTGGAGCGGGGAGAGTAGCGTCCCAGCCGGGGAGCCGTCACGCTGGGATCTTGGAGAGAGCAGGCGGGGTGTGAGCGCATTCCCCTGAATAGACCCCGGAGGCGAGCCCAGCTGTTCGTGAGGGCCACACCCACTCAGTTCGCACGAGCGGTGCGGTGCACCAGAGGGAGAAATCCCCGGGAGGAAGTGACTGGTCTCGGAGCGGGGAGAGCAGCGTCCCAGCCAGGGAGCCGTCCTGCCGGGATTCTGGTGGATGGGGGCGGAGCGTGAACGCGGGGATCAGCTCTATATTCTGTGGTGCTACACGCCTAGCTCTCTGATCCCTCCCCCACCCTTCCCAGACGGCTCCATTAACACCGAATACCCTGAGCCAGAAGGAGAATTCAGATAGGGATCTGACTGCATTTTTTTTTAGCTGATTACCTGGAAAATCTAGTTTCCCAGTGATGGCTCGGAGACAGCAGTCCACATCAAACCACATAAAGAAACAGACCATGACAGCTTCTGCAACCCCCCAAACAAAAGAATCAAAATCTTTCCCAAATGAAGATACAATCCTGGAATTATCAGATACAGAATATAAAAAAACTAATTTACAGAATGCTTAAAGATATCACAAATGAAATTAGGATAACTGCAGAAAAAGCCAAGGAACACACGGATAAAACTGTTGAAGAACTCAAAAGGTTATTCAAGAACATAGTGGAAAAATTAATAAGTTGCAAGAATCCATAGAGAGACAGCATGTAGAAATCCAAAAGATTAACAATAAAATTACAGAATTAGACAATGCAATAGAAAGTCAGAGGAGCAGACTCGAGCAATTAGAATGTAGACTGGGACTTCTGGAGGACCAGGGAATCAACTCCAACATAGCTGAAAAAAAATCAGATAAAAGAATTAAAAAAAATGAAGAAACCCTAAGAATCATGTGGGACTCTATCAAGAAGGATAACCTGCATGTGACTGGAGTCCCAGAACAGGGCAGGGGGACAAAAACACAGAGAAAATAGTTGAAGAACTCCTGACACAAAACTTCCCTGACATCATGAAAGACGAAAGGATATCTATCCAAGATGCTCATCGAACCCCATTTAAGACTGATCCAAAAAGAAAAACACCAAGACATATTATCATTAAACTTGCCAAAACCAAAGACAAACAGAAAATTTTAAAAGCAGCCAGGGAGAAAAGAAAGGTTTCCTTCAAGGGAGAATCAATAAGAATAAGTTCAGACTACTCAGCAGAAACCATGCAAGCAAGAAGGGAATGGGACAACGTATACAGAGCACTGAAGGAGAAAAACTGCCAACCAAGGACCATATATCCAGCAAAACTCTCTCTGAAATATGAAGGAGAAATTAAGATATTTACAGATAAACACAAGTTTAGAGAACTTGCAAAAACTAAACCAAGACTGCAAGAAATGCTAAAGGAGATTGTTTGGCCTGATGACCAACAATATCAGGTACCAGCACAATACAAGGTCACAAAACAGAAAGTCCTGTTATCAACGCAACTCAAATAGGGAAAGCACAAAAACAAACAAAGTAAGATTAATTCTAAAAAATAAATAAATAAACAAAATAAAACACATAACAGGAAATCATGGAAATCAATAGATAAACGGTCACAATAATCAAAAAGAGGGACTAAATATAGGAGACATTGAACTGCCAGATGGAGAGTGATACAAGGCGATATAGAACGATACAAGTTACGTTTTTACTTAGAAAAATAGGGGTAAATAATAAGGTAACCACAAAAAGGAATAACAATTCCATAACTCAAGAAAAACGTAACGACTCAACAAACATAAAGTTAAATATTATGAAAATGAGGATCTCACAATCTACTAAGAAAAACGTCTCAGCGCAAAAAAGTATGTGGAAAAATGAAATGGCCAAAAACACACATGAAAAGGCATCAAAATGACAGCACTAAAAACTTATTTATCTATAATTACGCTGAATGTAAATGGACTAAATGCACCAATAAAGAGACAGAGAGTCACGGACTGGATAAAGAAACACGATCCATCTATATGCTGCCTACAAGAGACACACCTTAGACTTAGAGACACAAACAAACTAAAACTCAAAGGATGGAAAAAAATATATCAAGCAAACAATAAGCAAAAAAGAAGAGGAGTAGCAATATTAATTTCTGACAAAATAGACTTTAGACTTAAATCCACCACAAAGGATAAAGAAGGACACTATATAATGATAAAAGGGACAATTGATCAGGAAGATATAACCATATTAAATATTTATGCACCCAATGACAGGGCTGCAAGATACATAAATCAAATTTTAACAGAATTGAAAAGCGAGATAGACACCTCCACATTTATAGTAGGAGACTTCAACACACCACTTTCGGACAAGGACAGGACATCCAGTAAGAAGCTCAAGAGAGACACGGAAGACCCACTTACAACAATCAACCAACTTGACCTCATTGACTTATACAGAACTCTCCACCCAACTGCTGCAAAATATACTTTTTTTTCTAGTGCACATGGCACATTCTCTAGAATAGACCACATATTAGGTCACAAAACAAATGTTGGTAGAATCCAAAACATCAAAATATTACAAAGCATCTTCTCAGACCACAAGGCAATGAAGCTAGAAATCAATAACAGAAAAACTAGGGAAAGGAAATCAAATACTTGGAAAATGAACAATACCCTACTGAAAAAAGACTGGGTTATAGAAGACATCAAGGAGGGAATAAGGAAATTCTTAGAAAGCAACGAGAATGAAAATACTTCCTATCAAAACCTCTGGGACACAGCAAAAGCAGTGCTCAGAGGCCAATTTATATCGATAAATGCACACATACAAAAAGAAGAAAGAGACAAAATCATAGAACTGTCCCGACAACTTGAACAAATAGAAAGTGAGCAACAAAAGAACCCACCAGGCACCAGAAGAAAACAAATAATAAAAATTAGAGCTGAACTAAATGAATTAGAGAACACAAAAACAATTGAAAAAATTAATAAAGCCAAAAGCTAGTTTTTTGAAAAAATTAACAAAATTGATAAACCATTGGCCAGACTGACTAAAGAAAAACAGGAAAGGAAACAAATAACCCGAATAAGAAACGAGAAGGAACACATCACAACAGAGCCAAATGAAATTAAAAGAATCATTTCAGATTACTACGTAAAATTGTACTCTAACATATTTGAAAACCTAGAAGAAATGGATAAATTCTTGGAACAATACTACCTACCTAAACTAACACATTCAGAAGTAGAACAACTAAATAGACCCATAACAAAAAAAGAGATTGAAACAGTAATCAAAAAACTTCCCACAAAAAAAAGTCCTGGCCCAGACGGCTTCACTGCAGAGTTCTACCAAACCTTCAGAGAAGAGGTTCACCACTACTACTGAAGGTATTTCAAAGCATAGAAAAAGACAGAATACTACCCAACTCATTCTATGAAGCTACCATCTCCCTGATACCAAAACCAGGTAAAGACATTACAAAAAAAGAAAATTATAGACCTATATCCCTCATGAACATAGATGCAAAAATCCTCAACAAAATTCTAGCCAATAGAATCCAACAACACATCAAAAAAATAATTCACCCTGATCAAATGGGATTTATACCAGGTATGCAAGGCTGGTTTAATATCAGAAAAGACATTAATGTAATCCATCACATAAATAAAACAAAAGATAGAGACCACATGATCTTATCAATAGATGCAGAAAAGGCATTTGACAAAGTTCAACACCCATTTATGATAAAAACTCTTACCAAAATAGGAATTGAAGGAAAATTCCTCAACATAATAAAGGGCATCTATGCAAAGCCAACAGCCAATATCACTCTAAATGGAGAGAACCTGAAAGCATTTCCCTTGAGAACGGGAACCAGACAAGGATGCCCTTTATCACCGCTCTTATTCAACATCGTACTTGAAGTCCTAGCCACGGCAATTAGGCTAGACAAAGAAATAAAGGGTATCCAGATTGGCAAGGAGGAAGTAAAGCTATCACTATTTGCAGATGACATGATCGTATACATGGAAAACCCTAAGGAATCCTCCAGAAAACTACTGAAACTAATAGAAGAGTTTGGAAAAGTCTCAGGTTATAAAATAAACATACAAAATCACTTGGATTCCTCTATATCGACAAAAAGAACACCGAGGAGGAAATAACCAAATCAATAGCATTCACAGTAGCCCCCAAGAAGATAAAATACTTAGGAATAAATCCTACCAAGGATGTAAAAGACCTATACAAAGAAAACTATAAAACTCTGCTACAAGAAATTCAAAAGGACATACTTAAGTGGAAGAACATACCCTGCTCATGGATAGGAAGACTTAACATAGTAAAAATGTCTATTCTACCAAAAGCCATCTATACATATAACGCACTTCCAATCCAAATACCAATGTCATATTTTAAGGGGATAGAGAAACAAATCACTAATTTCATATGGAAGGGAAAGAACCCCCTGGATAAGTAAAGCATTACTGAAAAAGAAGAAGAAAGTGGGAGGCCTCACTCTACCTCATTTCAGAACCTATTATACAGCCACAGTAGTCAAAACAGCCTGGTACGGGTACAACAACAGGCACATAGACCAATGGAACAGAATTGAGAACCCAGATATAAATCCATCCATGTATGAGCAGCTGATATTTGACAAAGGACCAGTGTCAGTTAATTGGGGAAAAGATAGTCTTTTTAACAAATGGTGCTGGCATAACCGGATATCCATTTGCAAAAGAATGAAACAGGACCCATACCTCACACCATGCACAAAAACTAACTCCAAGTGGATCAAAGACCTAAACATAAAGACTAAAACGATAAAAATCATGGAAGAAAAAATAGGGACAACCCTAGGAGCCCTAATACAGGGCACAAACAGAATACAAAACATTACCAAAAATGATGAAGAGAAACCAGATAACTGGGAGCTCCTAAAAGTCAAACACCTATGCTCATCTAAAGAGTTCACCAAAAGAGTAAAAAGACCACCTACAGACTGGGAAAGAATATTCAGCTATGACATCTCAGACCAGCGCCTGATCTCTAAAATCTACATGATTCTGTCAAAACTCAACCACAAAAAGACAAACAACCCAATCAAGAAGTGGGCAAAGGATATGAACACACATTTCA
The DNA here is from genome assembly GCF_024166365.1 of Elephas maximus indicus. Taxonomy (NCBI): domain Eukaryota; kingdom Metazoa; phylum Chordata; class Mammalia; order Proboscidea; family Elephantidae; genus Elephas; species Elephas maximus. Next base: position 177,691,080 of record NC_064821.1, read on the forward strand.
CTAAAGAAGATATTCAGGCAGCCAACAGATACATGAGAAAATGCTCCCGATCATTAGCCATTAGAGAAATGCAAATTAAAGCTATGATGAGATTTCATCTCACAACAACTAGACTGGCATTAATCCAAAAAACACAAAATAATAAATGTTGGGGAGGCTGCGGAGAGATTGGAACTCTCATACACTGCTGGTAGGATTGTAAAATGGTACAACCACTTTGGAAATCCATCTGGTGTTATCTTAAACAGTTAGAAATAGAACTACCATACAACCCAGAAATCCCACTCCTAGGAATATACCCTAGAGATACAAGAGCCTTCACACAAACAGATATATGCACACCCATGTTTATTGCAGCTCTGTTTACAATAGCAAAAAGCTGGAAGCAACCAAGGTGTCCGTCAACGGATGAATGGGTAAATAAATTGTGGTATATTCACACAATGGAATAGTACGCATCGATAAAGAACAGTGACGAATCTCTGAAACATTTCATAACATGGAGGAATCTGGAAGGCATTATGCTGAGCGAAATGAGTCAGAGGCAAAAGGACAAATACTGTATAAGACCTCTATTATAAGATCTTGAGAAATAGAAAAAACGGAGAAGAACACATACTTTTGTGGTTACAAAGGGGGGAGGGAGGGACGGAGGGAGAGGGCTTTTTATTGATCAATCAGGAGATAAGAACTGCTTTGGATGAAGGGAAAGACAACACACAATACAAGGAAGGTCAGCCTAATTGGACTGGACTAAAAGCAAAGAGGTTTCCGGGATAAAATGAAAGCTTCAAAGGTCAGTGGAGCAGGGGCTGGGGTCTGGGGAACATGGTTTGAGGAGACTTCTAAGTCAACGGGCAAAATAATTCTATTATGAAAACATTCTGCATCCCACTTTGAATTGTGGCGCCTGGGGTCCTAAATGCCAACAAGCGGCCATCTAAGATACATCAATTGGTCTCAACCCACCTGGAGCAAAGGCAAAGGAAGAACACCAAGGCCACACGACAACTAAGAACCCAAGAGACAGAAAGGGCCACATGAACCAGAGACCTACATTATCCTGAGACCAGAAGAATTAGTTGGTGCCCGGCCACAATCGATGTCTGCCCTGCTAGGGAGCACAACAGACAACTCCTGAGGGAGCAGGAGGCCAATGGGATACAGACCCCAAATTCTCATAAAAAAAACATACCTAATGATATGAATGCAACTAGAGGAATCCCAGAGACAATGCTCCCCAGACCTTCTGATGGCACAGGACAGGAACCATCCCCGAAGACAACTCATCAGGCATGAAAAGGACTGGTCAGTGGGGGGAGAGAGATGCTGATGAAGAGTGAGCCAATTAAATTAGGTGGACAGTGGAGAGTGTGTTGGCAACTCTTGACTGGAGGGGGGATGGGAAGATAGAGAGGGAAGATGGCAAAATTGGCACGAAACGAGAGACTGAAAGGGCTGACTCAATAGGGGGAGAGCAAGTGGGAGAAGGGAGTAAGATGTATGTAAACCTACATGTGACAGACTGATTAGAATGGTAAATGTTCACTTGAAGCTTAATAAAAATTAATTAAAAAAAAAAAAGAGTGGGAGTAAGTAAGCAACAAACAGAGAGACTAAAACTTTTTTTGTAATATAAAATAGCTGAAGCTTTCACAAAATTGACAAAATATGTAAAGCCATATATGAAACACAAGCAGGGAAAATATGAAGAAAACCATTCTTAGGAACATCATATTAATATAGCTATAACTCAAGAATAAAGAGAAAATTTTAAAAATGGCCAGAGAATGAGTCCCTCAGTTATCAAAGATGGAGGAACAGAAACTGAATTTACCCTTTTGAAACAGCCTGAAATGACCAAACAGCCCAGACAAATTTCATAAAGCAACACTAGACACTACACATCAGGCAATGAAGGACAGTAACCCTTGAGAGACGGAAAACAAATGAGTTGAGTCCTACAAATGCCTGAGCTTACCTCATCCAGACAGTTTGCAGACCATGACACAGGAAGGTCAGAACTGGGCCACAGCCCAGCAGACTGGCTGAATTAGGAGATGGAGCTGAAACTTTAGACAGACTAAGATAGAGTTCATAGGATAAGATATCAGAGAAGAGAAAGCTGCCTGGAGAAAGAAGCCTGGAGACCTACAGAAGCCTGGAGACCTACAGAAGCCTGGAGACCTACAGAAGCCTGGAGACCTACAGACTGCCTTCCTTGAGTACTGGAGACCTACAGAGAAAGAAGTCTGGAGACCTACAGACTGTCTTCCTTGAGCACTCAGCAGTGAGGAAAATACCTCATGCCAGGAAAAGGATCATCAAAAAGGATTAGAAGGAACAGCGCCTGCCACTTATAGGGCCAGAGATAGTGCCTGTTTCCATAAACCAACTTGGAAAAACATATAATGCACAGAACATTTTATTGTCTTGCTTCCATAGTGAAGAATAATAGTTAGCCTAAGACTAAGTAGTGTTGTGGTCCTAACTAACAAATCTTAACAGCACATATTAAAAGATTAAACCTTTTCCAAGTAATTTAGCTGTACCTCAAAATAAAGCTCAAGAAGGTGTATAGGAGTAAAAATCACAATCCGATAAGGTAAATAAACGATGTTCGCCATCTAAGCAAAGATTATTAGGAAAACAAAGAGATAGAATAACAAGACCCATACTGAGAAGAAAAAGCAGTTAATCAAGATCAATTCACAACTGATGGGAATATTACAATTCGCAGAGAAGGCCATTAAAACACTTGTTTCAACTGTATTCTATGTATTCTAAAAATTAAGTAATGATTTGGGAGATTATGTTGTTAAGTGCCTTTGAATCAGCCCTGACTTATACCGACCCTATAGGACAGAGTAGAACTGCCCCGTAGGATTTCCAAGGAAAGACTCGTAGATTTGAACTGCTGACTCTTTGGTTAGTAGCCAAGCTCTTAACCACTCTGCCATGAGGGCTCCTGGGAGATTATAGACATAAAAAATACAATGCTTGAGATGAAAAACACACTGTATAGGATTAACACCAGATGAAGCACATTACAGTAGAAAAATTGAGTGACATGGAAGGCATAGCAACAGAAAGTATCCAAAATAAAACACATGGGGGGAAAAATGAAAGAAATTAAAGGAACTGTGCGTCAGTGAATTGTGGGACAACCTCAATAAGCCTAATACGTATGTAATTGGACTCTTTGTAGAAGAGAAGGGGAATAGGAAAAAAAAAAAAAAAGATTATAGTTTTTTTTTAATTTTTGTTATTGTAGTGGGTATATAGGTTACAGAACATTTGCCATTTCTACAATCTTCACATGTACAATACAGTGTTATTAATTAAATCCATTGTGTTCAACCATCACCATTCCTGAATTTTTACATCACCCATAATAGAGGCTCAGTGACCCGTAAACAGTGTCTCATCCTTTCCCCCTCCCTTCCACCCATTCCCTGGTAACCACTATTAAACTTTGGTCTGTATACTTTTGCCTGTTCTAGATATTTCATATCATTAGAATCATCCAGTACTTGTCTATTTGTGACTAGCTTATTTCACTCAGCATAATGTTTTCAGTGTTCATCCACATTGCAGCTTGTATCAGGATTTCATTTCTCTTTTTTGGCTGAATAATATTCCTTTGTATTTGTGTACCACATTTCATTTTATTGTCAAATTTAATGAAAATTATGAACTCACAGATCCAAAAATCCCAAGAAAGCCTATTTACAAACAGCATGAAGAAAACTGCATAAAGACACATTATGTCCAAAAAGCTTGAATCCAGTATAAAGAAAAAACGTTTAACATAGCCAGAGAAAAGTGATATGCTATATACAGAGGGTCAAAAACATTAACAACGAAAGGTTTATTTTTTTTACTGCAAATATTGCAAGCTGGAAAAGAGTGGGACAACATCTTTAAAGCAGAGAAAGAAAAAAAAAAAAAAAAAAAGGTCAACATAGAATTCTATACCGAGGGGAAATGTCTTCTAAATGCAGCAGCAAAATAAAGGCATTTGCCAACGTTCCACACAAAAATATGAACAACACCAAAACTGATAACTACATCAGCAAATAAAAAATTTCCTTTCCTAATATTTAAATACCCATAACATATAGTTAATGTTTTAAATAAAAATAATAATAAAACAAAAAGCAAATTTTATTGAGGTTTATGTTACATGTATAACTAAAATACATGACAACAAACACTATAAATAAAGGTCAGGAAAGAGAAATGGGAATAAACTATTATGTGGTTCTAGTATTACATGTAAAGTGGAATAATAACATTTAAACATAGATTATGGTTAGTTAAAATGCATATTATAAACCCTAAAGCAACTAGTAAAATAACAGAGTACAAAGTTGGGCGGGCCTCCTTGGGTTTTGGAGACAACACAAAACGCACTTTGAAATACTGCTTCACCCCGTTTAACATGATGTGGAGGACTGCAAGTTGGAGTGAGTCACAGGAAAAAATATTGTTAAAACAGTTCTAGGTTATGATCTAAGCTTCCCTGATATTATTGCCTAGACCATATGACCTAAATGATCCAATGTTACTAAAGACATTCATAATGGCTGAAGATTATTTGTGGAGTCCCTGGAAAGCTCTAGTTGGGGAGTTATAACTTTAACATAAGGTTTATAGAAACAAAACAGATCTCCAGCAGAAAACTACTTATTATTTAAAGAGCGGTTCAGAGTGTGCTCCTGGCATTAACTACAAGCTGAGCATCTGGTCATAGACCATCAAGTGACTGAAACTAAAGTAACCATCTTAAGTTTGATATTTTTAGAACGAGTAAGTCATAAAGTTTGGTAGACTCAGAGAAATATCTCTACACAACAGAAAGAGTATATTTGGTGTCAGACTCAACCAGTTCCAGATTGCAGAAGTAAATTACAAAAAGAGGTGAATGCAGATACCCATTTTACTTACCTCTACTGTCCCAGTGCTTCTTTCTCAACTTAGTGTCTTTGACCTAGTAGAGAGTTTCATGTGACCAACTGAAAGAAGAGGAAGAACTCCAACCTGGCTCAGATATATGTTGACTTGAAATGCAGGTATGGGCTAAAGATGAAATATTGCCACACTAGGGATCCACTCAGTCGTATCCCTACAGCACAGTGATGAGTGAAAATAATTCATGTAGACAGAGCTAAAAGAAGTACACGTAGTACCTTCACTTTGTATGGAGGAAGAATTAACCTAAGATAATGAAATGTATAAATTCAAGATCAGTGATAAGTGGCTTGGTTGGTTGATCAGGCATGTAGAAGGCACATGATTAGCAAACATACATAATGGGTGCTGGGTAAAAGAAAGGACCTATGGGAATGAGAAAAAGTCTGTGGATCTTTGTGTACTCAAATCATACCCACTGCACTCAACAACCCATTGGACAAGATGAATACGTTAGTGGTTTCCAGTCAACCTCTACTCTTCGGCATGACACTGCTTATACGATGTACCTACAAATGGAGTCAAATGGCAACAAATATAGAGGCCATGTGAAGTTTCTACTAACCATATTATTTAAGTCTGTCTTTGAGAGATTGTTACCACTTGGAGGTTTTATGACAGAGAAAACTTATGAAGCAAGGCACGGGTTTGGTAAAAATTTTTGTTTCTCCTCATCACATCACCTTAGCTTGTGATGTTAGCTACAGTTGCAGCAGACAGACCCTGTAAACTCAAGTTTCTCTAAACTAAAATGCTCACTGTTCATCTTTCCACTTTTTGCCTCACAGGCCTTCTCCAAAACCACAGGGTCCCATTTATCCAATACTCAAGGGCAGCCCAGAGTGATGGGGGAAGATAACACCTCGCCTATGGTTAAAACTCAATCAATGGACAACAGAAGCCAGTGGACAAGTGTCCCAGCCTCTTGTCTTTTGGAAGATAATATCGGGGAAAAAATTATATATATTTCTCAAAGGTTCCAGAAAAATTCAGCTCTAGATATTCAAAGATTTCAACATTTCAGCAATGTGGCTACATTTCAGCTTTTCTTCATTTCCGCTTTTCTTCATTTCTTGTTGCACTCTTCCCACTTCCTACCCTAGTTGTTAAATTACCTTACAAATAAACTACCTGGACCCCAGTCCTTATCTTAGGCTCTTCCATGGGTTAATCTAAACTAAGAAAGGCAGAGGTTACCTTATTTGCCACTGTTTTTTCGGTGTTTAAAACAATATTAGTATAAGGTATACTCAATTGTTTATTTTCAAATTGTCAAGGGCAATGACCACAGGGAAAAAGATTTAAGGGGCCATTTAATCTAACCCAGAGTAGAAACAAAAACAAAAAATCTCTGTCTCCTAAAATTTCTTCTGAATATGGTACAAATTAGAAGAAAGTAAAAACAAAGACTATGGAAAAGTACACTGAATAAAAAAAAAAAATTTTTTTTTTTTAGAAGCACAAAAATATGTATCATATTGGAACTCTTATACACTGCTGGTGGGAATGTAAAATGGTACAACCACTTTGGAAATCCATCTGGCCTTATCTTAAACAGTTAGAAATAGAACTACCATACAACCCAGAAATCCCACTCCTCGGAATATACCCTAGAGAAACAAGAGCCTTCGCACAAACAGATATATGCACACCCATGTTTATTGCAGCTCTGTTTACAATAGCAAAAAGCTGGAAGCAACCAAGGTGTCCATCAATGGATTAATGGGTAAATAAATTGTGGTATATTCACACAATAGAATACTACGCATCGATAAAGAACAGTGACGAATCTGTGAAACATAACATGGAGAAACCCTGGAAGGCATTATGCTGAGTGAAATTAGTCAGAGGCAAAAGGACAAATATTGTATAAGACCCCTATTATAAGATCTTGAGAAATAGTATAAACTGAGAAGAACACATACTTTTGTGGTTACGAGGCGGGGAGGGAGGGAGGGAGGGAGAGGGTTTTTTACTGATGAATTAGTAGATAAGAACTGCTTTAGGTGAAGGGAAGGACAATACTCAATACATGGAAGGTCAGCTCAACTGGACTGAACCAAAAGCAAAGAAGTTTCTGGGATAAACTGAATGCTTCAAAGGTCAGCGGAGCAAGGGCGGGGGTTTGGGGACCATGGTTTGCGGGGACTTCTAAGTCAATTGGCAAAATAATTCTATTATGAAAACATTCTGCATCCCACTTTGAAACGTGGCGTCTGGGGTCTTAAATGCTAACAAGCGGCCATCTAAGATGCATCAATTGGTCTCAACCCACCTGGATCAAAGGAGAATGAAGAACACCAAGGTCACATGACAACTAAGAGCCCAAGAGACAGAAAGGGCCACATGACCCAGAGACCTACATCATCCTGAGACCAGAAGAACTAGTTGGTGCCCGGCCACAATCGATGACTGCCCTGACAGGGAGCACAACAGAGAACCCCTGAAGTACCAGGAGATCAGTGGGATGCAGACCCCAAATTCTCATAAAAAGACCAGACTTAATGGTCTGACTGAGACTAGAGGAATTCTGGCGGTCATGGTCCCCAAACCTTCTGTTGGCACAGGACAGGAACCATCCCCGAAGACAACTCATCAGACATGAAAGGGACTGGACAGTGGGCAGGAGAGAGATGCTGATGAAAAGTGAGCTAATTATATCAGGTGGACACTTGAGACTGTGTTGGCATCTCCTGTCTGGAGGGGGGATGGGAGGATAGAGAGAGTTGGAAGCTGGCAAAATTGTCACAAAAGGAGAGACTGGAAGGTCTGACTCATTAGGGGGAGAGCAAGTGGGAGTATGGAGTAAGATGTATATAAACTTATATGTGACAGTCTGACTTGATTTATAAACGTTCACTTGAAGCTCAATAAAAGTTAATGAAAAAAATATATGTATCATAAACGTGAGAAGAAGAAGCAAGGTAAGGGAGTAACAGTCGTAAAGAAAGACAAAAACAAAGAATTATTAAAATGTTATTCTATTTCTTTTGATCTCTTCATCTCTCCCCTCACCACCACTCTTATTCTGATTTTTATTTGATTCATACATCTCTATCATTCTCTTCCTCTGGGATTCACATTGGTGTATTTTTGTTTTTGTTTTTCCACTCAATAGACCAGTGTGACTTTCATAGCTCAAGTTTTGCATCAATTTCAAGTTCAAGCTCACAATTAGAGTCTCTGAGTGAAGAAAAATTCTAACTGAAAGAGAGCAAGTCTTCCTGATTCAACTGTGGCTGTAGCCTTGAGTCTGATAGCCTGCTGTCTGCTCAGCAGAAGCCAAAAAGGATATAGGCAGTTCTCTAAAAAGGAAATATGAGAACAAAAAAGAAATGACCTCACAGCAAATCCCACAGAAAAATATGTGCAACGACTGAGATAGAGGATCATTATATGTATAACTACAATTGTTAAATAAATAATGTAGCATTTCTTTTACATAAGTAAGTGATCTTTTAAAGCACCTAGTTGAGAAAATTTGAATTTCACTCTTTACACAGATTTTCTCTGGGATTTATGGGATGTCTATATAAAGATAGATAGGTAGATAGATAGATAGACAGACATATAGATAGATAGATGATAAGCCAAAATAAATCCAAACCTGTTGCCATCCAGTTGATTCCGACTCATAGCGACTTTATAGGACAGAGTAGAACTGCCGCCTAGGGTTTCCAAGGAGTGCCTGGTAGATTCGAACCACCAACCTTTTTTTGGTTAGCAGCCATAGCTCTCAACCACTATGCCAGCAGGGTTTCCAGATAGATGATAGATAGATAGGTATAGGCATAGGCATAGATATAGGTATAGTTACAGATATAAAGATAAACAAACAAAAAACCCATTCCCATCAAGTCGATTCTGATAGACGAAGATATAATGTTTGCTATATTTCAAGGAATGTTATAACTAATATGAATATGAACCTTCTTCTTTGGCACTAATATTTTCAGGGAAATCTAGAAAAGTTGGTAAGTATATGGGTTTGTGTAGGTGTAATGCTTAAGTACACATTTATAATTATATAGGTTATATATGTTTTTTAAATTTAGAGAATCAGCAAAAATCCAATGAAAACACCAATCTTGTGCTAGAATTTTAACAAAGGAACATCAAATCCCTTGATCTATTCCTATCTTAAAACGGATATTTCTCAGCAGAACTATATATGCATTAGGAAGGCTGGTTGAGAAGTTCAAAATTTTCTTTTTGAAGAAGTGTCTTATAATTGCTTCAGAACTACAAATTTGCAAGTTTATATTATTGTCCGTCCAAAAGTGTGTGTGTGTGTGTGTGTGTGTGTGCATGTGTTTGTGGTAAGCAAGGATGACTAAGGGTGTTAGAAGGAAAATGTTTTTCTTCCAGAATTTAATTAGTTCAACTTTAATTCAAGGCAAGAAATTCTGCTACCTGTCAGCTACTACTTAGATCTCCAGCTAATTAAAGCTCTGAGGAAGCCTATTAAAATTATTCAAAAGCCAAACCCCTTTTAAAATTTCTCTGGTGTTGTCACAGAAGGAGTGATGGTGACATTATTGTTCACATATCTTATTTATTGCCTTTGTATAGAAAATGAGCCATGATATGCCATTTATTTAACTCTACAATTTTTTTCTTTTCTTGCAAATACTTTCAAATGTAACAATACTCAATATAGAGTTTTTTGACTGTGCTGGTATAAGTCTTAATAGAACATATGCAAGAACAATTTAGAGTCTCATCCACTAGAAAACTTTCTAAGGTGCTCTATTTCTTTGTCCCTCTAGAGCACCAGTTATTACATTTATAAAAATGCATATTAAAATAGAAAATGGAATTATTTACCTGATTTTTTCTTATTCAAGGCATTATGAATTTAATAACTTGAAGTGGCTTGCCTCAGAGACACAATGATATCTGGAGTGAAATTTTTAAACTTAAGCAACAAGGATGCTAAATAAAAGGATTTGTTGTACATCTTTAAACACACACTCTGCAATAAAATCTATATGAGGTTTACTCAGTCTACACTTCATTTTAGTACAGAGTACATTCTCTAACTGAAATTTCTGGTTCCCCACTATGAGAAAACAAGTGCCAGTCTCAATAGTGAAGATAAAAACAGTTATGGACAAATTCATACACACATATGTATTGTTTCTTTTTTTCTCCAGCTCTGTTGGTTCCTCTCTATGTTATGGTGTCTGTTTCCTACCTCAGAGACACTAATAATAAATCCTAGTCTTTGCACACGCACATGCTCAAAGTTCAATACAAGCATACCAAGACTATATATCGATTTATATGGGAATCTTTCCCTTCTCCGATGTGCTCTGCAGAATATTTCCATTCTCTTCCTCTCTAAACTTACCACAGGATCTGAATTGCCTTTGTGAAGTCAACTCCTAATTCTTATGCAAAACACTGAGAAAGAAGACTATAAACTCTTTCAGGAAGGGGGAATTCATTTCTATTTAGAATGGCACCTGGAAATGTGCTTAATTTTTTAGCAACAGAGATGCATCAGTAATTTTGGTAAAGACAGACAAACCATCCTTGTGACTGCTAGCCACCATTTTTATTTATTAATGACTCCATGCACTCCATTACGTATTTTCCTAGCACAATAACAGGTCCCAAGTAACAGCTTCATAACAACTGCTCAATAAAGAATCCTAACCTCTATGGAAGAGTCTCTGAGTAGTGCAAACGGTTAGCAAGCTGGACTGCTGACTTAAAATTTGGAGGTTCAAGTCTGCCCGGAGGTGCCTCTGAAGAAAGCCCTGGGATCTACTTCCAAAAATCAGCCATTAAGATGCTGCTGAAGCAAAGAGGCGCCTCAGAACAAAGGTCTGGAGATTTACTTCCCAAAAAATCAGCTATGGAAAACCTTGCTGAAGCACAGTTCTACTCTAACCAACATGGGGATGCCACGTATTGGAGCCGACGCAAGGCAACTGGCTTGTTTTGAAGTCTTTACTGCATTATCGAATGCATGTGGTATCACGCTTCGTTTCAGTACTGCATGAAGGATAAGCTTTAGTTTACAAGGACTTTATCTGGGGTTCAGTGATTAAGAAATTATTTAACAATATTTACATGTGTGCATAGGAGAATATCTGAGAAGAGAGGTGACTTTCTGTAATTCTAAAATAGTGTTTTATTGTTTAAGATTTTCATTATTTTAGAGCTTTTGTTTGTTCACAAGAAATAGAACTTTGTTCACAATTGCTCAACTCAAAGGCAATAATATTTCATCATCACCAAATCAAAAAATGAGAGAAGCCGGTTAGTAGTATTGGGGATGACTGGAACCAAAGACTTCTTTCTCTCTCCCCCATTGTGCTCCGACCTTTGTTCTTCCCTCTGAGAGTTAGCTTGTGCTGGAAGCTCTCGGCTCACAGTTTTATAGACTTTCACCCAATTTAAAGAAAAAAGAAAAACATGTGCTTTCTACATTTTTTTTTTTTTTGCCAACAATGCTCACCCTTCAGGAATTATTTTCCTAAGAACGAGTATTAGTGATTAAGGCAAATCCAAGCAAGTATCATAAATGTAAATAGTAACAAATAGAAAATAAAAGATTATGGGATGGGTAACAAAAAAGAATGAGAGTATTAAACTACTTTATAGCAATATTATTTAAATCCAGGCTTATGTGTTTTAAATTTCATTTTTGAGGGGATTCTGATCAAGTTACTGTTCAATGTCATCCTGAATGATTTAGATTCACACAATTAGAAGTAGTAATTCTACTTCTGAGAATCTTTATCGAGTAATAATAGTAAATGAGAATCATAAAATGCAAAACATATAAATAAATAGGCAGAAAGATAGATAAATGATAGAATCTGCACATTAGGAGGAAAATATCAGCACAGCATAGTATCCCACATAAACTAAACCATTTTCTGTTGAGCTGATTCCATCTCATGGTGCTCTCATATGTGTCAGAGTAAAAAAGTACCTGATAGGGTTTTCAACAGTTGATTCTATGGAAGCAGATAGACAGGAATTCCTTCCAGGTACCTCTGGCTGGACTCAAATTTCCAACTTTTTGGTTAGCAGAGAGCATGTCACATATTTTGTGCTTTTTATATACTAATCTGTCTCCTTTGCAGTAAAAAATTGCAAAGTAAAATTGCAGTAAAAAATTGATCATATATTTTGGTCAAAAGTTTATTTAATGTCAGTGATATTTCTCTCTGTCATGAATTTGATGTTTTATTATATATTTTAAGGTTTTGTTGCTCTTTCATAAAGATTATCAAACCCCTTTCTTGTATAATAAGGTATTACTATGGTAGAGATTCCCCAAAGGAAGCTAAAAGCTATATGAATCCTCCTGTAAAACATACAGTGGCACAGTGGTTAACCACTCGACTGCTAACCTAAAGGTCAGTGTTTTGAATCCATCAGCCACTCCTCCAGGAGAAAGGTGTGGCAGTGAGCTTCTGTAAAGATTACAGCTTCAGAAACCCCATACAAACGTTCTACTCTGTCCTACAGGGTGTCTATGCATTGGAATCAACTCGCCAGCAGTGGGTTTGGTTTTAGTTGGCCTACTGTGTTCCTTATTAAAATTTCTAAATGTCTTCCACAATGCAAGAAAAATAAATTGTCTCGAATTTCTTGAATGTTGTTCAGCACTGTTCCATGTTGTTGTTAGGTGCCATCAAGTTGGTTCTGACTCATAGCAACTGTATGTACAACAGAACAAAACACTGCCCCGTCCTGTGCCATCATCACAATCATTGCCATGCTTGAGGCCATTCTTGCAGTCACTGTGTCAATCCATCTCCTTGAGGGTCTTCCTTTTTTTCTCTAACCCTCTACTTAACCAAACAAAACATCCTTCTCCAGGGACTGATCCCTCCTGATAACATGACCAAAGTATGTGAGATGTAGTCTAGCCATCCTTGCTTTAAGGCATATTCTGGTTGCATTTCTTCCAAGTCAGATTTGTTTGTTCTTTGGCGCTTCATGGTATACTCAGTACTCTTCACCAACACCATAATTCAAAGGCATCAATTCTGCTTCTGTCTTCCTTATTCATTGTCCAGCTTTCACGTGCATATAAGGTGATTGAAAACACCATGGCTTGGGTCAGGTGCACCACAGCTTTCAAGGTTACATGTTTGCTTTTTAACACTTTAAAGAGGTCTTTTGCAGCAGATTTGCCCAATGCAATGCATCATTTGATTTCTTGTCTGTTGTTTCCATGGATGTTGATTGTGGGTCCAAGGAAATGAGATCCTTGACACCTTCAATCTTTTCTCCATTTATCATGATGTTGCTTATTGGTCCAGTTGTGAGGGTTTTTGTTTTCTTTATGTTGAGATGTAATTCATACTGAAGGGGATAGTCTTTGGTCTTCATCAGTAAGTGCTTCAAGTCCTCTTCACTCTCAGCAACCAAGGTGGCATCATCTGCATAACGCAAGTGCTAATGAATCTTCCTCCTGTTCTGATGCTGCATTCTTACCATTTAGTTCCGCTTCTCTGATTATTTTCTAAGCACACAGACTGAATAGTTAAGGTGAAAAGATACAACCTTGACTCATACAAATTATCTCCTTGTTCTGTTCGAACAACTGCCTCTTGATCTATGTACAGGTTCCTCATGAGCACAATTGAGTGTTCTGGAATTTCCATTCTTTGCAATGTTCTCCATAATTTGTTATGATCTACACAGTCAAATGCCTTTGCGTAGTAAATAAAACACAGGTAAACATCTTTATGGTATTCTCTGCTTTTAACTAGGATCCATCTGACATCAGCAATGATATCCCTGGTTCCATGCCCTCTTACAAATCTGCTTGAATTCCTGGAACTTCCCTGTCAAAGTACTGCTGCAGCCGCTTTTGAATGATCTTTAGGGAACTTTTACATTGGCGTTATGTTAATTATATTGTTCGATATTTTCCATATTCTGTTGGATCAACTTTCTTTGGAAGAGGCATAAATATAGATCTCCTCCAGTCAGTTGGACAGGTAGCTGTCTTCTAAATTTCTTAGCATGGATGAGTGAGTACTTCCAGTGCTGTATCTATTTCTTGAAACATCTCAGTTGGTATTCCTTCAATTCTTGGAGCCTTGTTTTTCACCAATGCCTTCAGTACAGCTTGAACCTCTTCCTTCAGTACCATTGGTCCTGATCATATGACTATTTTAATGAGATATATTGTGAAAATCTCTATAAGCCTATAGTCCTAAAAGTCTGTAAGTCTATCCCTACATGTGCAATGTTTATGCTAATGATATGTATCAATAATAGAAGTATGGGACATAGCTAACATAATGTTCTTTGAAGTAAGAGAGACATGCAAATAACTCCTGGCCAAACCATTTTAGAACCTATGTGATCTTGGACAAAACACTTAACTTTTTAGGTCTTAGTTTCATCTGTAAAACTAATAATACTGTTTGTACTCAAAACACTTTTGAGATAATTAAGTTAAACTTCCTAACACATGTGTGGCCCTTAAAAGATATTTACTAAACTCTGACTTATCATAGACTTAATAAAGATGTTATGATATTAAAAGAAAAATGAAAATGTGAATTCTACCCAAAGCAATCTACTATACAATGCAATCCCGATCCAAATACTAACAGCATTCTTTAACAAGATGGAAAAGTTAATCATTAACTTTATACAGAAAGTAAGAGCCCTCACACAAACAAAGCACCACTGAAGAAGAAGAAGAAAGTAGGTCTAGCACTGCCTGACCTCAGAACCTATTACACAGCTAAAGTAGTTAAAACAGCCCGGTACTGGTACAATGATGGACACATTGACTGATGGAACAGAATCAAAAACTCAGTTGTAAATCCATCCACCTACGATCACTTGATTTTGACCAAAGCCCAAAGTCTATTAAATGGGGAAAAGACAGTCTTCTTAGCAAACGGTACTGGCAAAATTGGATGTCCATCTCTAAGAAAATGAAACAGGAACCATGCCTCACACTATGCACAAAAAATAATTCAAAATGGATCAAATACCTAAATGTAAAACCAAAAACTACAAAGATCATAGAACAAAAAACAGGGTCAATGCTAGAGGCCCTAATACATGGCATAAATAGGATACAAACCCTAGGTAACAATATGCAAACACCAGCAGATAAGCTAGATAACTGAGATCTTCTAAAAATTAAACACTTATGCTCATCAAAAGACTTCAACAAAAGAGTAAAAAGAGAACCTACAGACTGGGAAAAAAATAATCTGGCTATGACAAATCCAGAAAAGGACTAAACTGTAAAATCTGTAGGAAAATCTAACACCTCCACAACAAAAAGACAATCCAGTTAAAAAATGGGCAAAGGATATGAACAGACATGTCACTGAAGAAGACATTCAGGTGGCTAACAGACACTTGAGGAAATGCTGGGAATCACTAGCCATTAGAGAAATGCAAAGCAAAACCACAATGAGATACCATCTCACCCCGTCATTTCTGGCATGAATCGATAAAACAACAGATAACAAATGTTGGAGAGGCTGCAGGGAGATTAGAACTCTTATACACTGCTGGTGGGAATGCAAAATGGTACATCCATTTTGGAAAACAATACGGTGCTTCCTTAGAAAGGTAGAAATAGAAATACTGTATGATCCAGCAATTTCACTCCTGGGAATATATCCCAGGGAAATAAGAGCCAACGCACAAATAGACATATGAACACCCATGTTCACTGCAGCACTGTTCACAATAGCAAAAAGATGGAAACAACCTAGATGCCCATCAACAGATGAATGGATAAACACACTATGGTACATACACAAAATGGAGTACTATGCAATGCTAAAGAATAATGATGAATTTGGGAAACATCTCAAAACTTGGATGAATCTGGAGGGTATTATGCTGAGTGAAATAAGTCGATCATAAAAGCACAAACATAGTATGAGTCCACTACTATACAAACTCATGAAAAAATTTATACACAAAAAGAAACAATCTTTGATGGTTTCTAGGAAGGGGAGAGGTGGGGACAGAAAAGCACTAAATAGACAATAAACAAAACAAAAAAACAAAAACATTGCCACTGAGTCGATTCTGACTCGCACCGACACTATAGGACAGAATAGAACTGCCCTATAGAGTTTCCAAAGAGCACCTGGTGGATTTGAACTGCTGACCTTTTGCTTAGCAGCCATAGCCCTTAACCACTATGCCACAATAGATAAGTGGTAACTTTGGTGAGGAAACACTGGTGGCATAGCTCAATCTGTATAACATAGTTTATAAAGAAAATGTTCTACATTCTACCTTGGTGAGTAGTGTCTGGGGTCTTAAAAGTTTGTCAGTGGCCATCTAAGACACTCCACTGGTCTCACCCTGTTGGGAGCAAAGGAGAATGAAGAAAACTAGAGACACAAGGGAAAGATTAGTCTAAAAGGCTAATGGACCACTACTACCACAGCCTCCGCCAGACTGTGTCCAGTACAACTAGATGGTGCTCAGCTACCACCACTGACTGCTCTGACAGGGATCACAATAGAGGGTGCCAGACAGAGCTAGAGAAAGGGGTAGAAAAACGAGCAATGGACCACATCTACCATGGCCTCCACCAGACTGAGTCTGGTACAACTAGATGGTGTCTGGCTCTGACAAGGATCACAATGGAGAGTCCCAGGCAGAGGTGGAGAAAAATGTAGAACAAAACTCTAACTCACAAAAAAAGACCAGGCTTACTGGCCTGACAGAGACTGGAGAAACCTTGAGAGTATGGCTCCCAAACACACTTTCAGCCCAGTAATGAGGTCACTCCTGAGGTTCACCCTTCATTCAAAGATTACACAGGCCCGTAAAGCAAAAGGAGACTAATGGGGCATACCAGCCCAGGGGCAAGGACTACAAGGCAGGAGGGGACAAGAAATCTGGTAATGGGGAACTCAAGGCAGAGAAGGGAGAATGTTGACATGTAATGAGTTTGGTAACCAGTGTCACAAAACAATATGTGTACTGACTAATGAGAAGTTGGTTTGTTCTGTAAACCTTCTTCTCAAGTACAATAATGATAATAATAATAAACCACAATGAAATATCATCTTATTGGTAACCTTGGTGTTATGTTGTATATATAGAACCCCTATACCTGTGGATGTAGCTCCATTTGAAAATAAGATTTTCTTTTTTATGTTAATGAGGCCATATTAATATCTGGTGTGTCCTAAACCTAAACCCTTCTGAGTTATAAAAAGAGCAGAAACACAGAGAAGTGAGCACAAATGGGAAGAAGATAAATGCCACATGAAGACCATCAAGGAACCGAGGAAAGCCAGGACCACAGAAGGTGAAAGAGATAAAACTCTTCCTGCTGAGCTGACAGAGAGGGAGCCTTCCACTAGAGCCAGTGAGAACTAGGAGAAAATCAAATTTCTCTTTTGTGAAGCCATGTGCTTGTGATATTTCTATTATAGTAGCACTAGGAAGCTATGCATTTGGGCATTACCATTAACAATTTTTAACACACTAGATTGGATTAATACCAACTTAATTTCAATAATTCCCTCACACTTTGCTCCTCTATAGCTCTGTTCCCTCTCTCTCCTTTGTGCTATCCTAGCCATAAAAACTGTATCTTTATACATTATATCCCATCAACACATTTTTTTTCTTTACAGTTGTCTTTTAAAACAGATGCAAGGGGAGGTGATGCCAAGATGGCTAACTAGTCAGAAGCTTCCACTGAACCCTCATGCAACAAAGACCTGAAAAAACAAGTGAGTTGATTACATATATGACAATCTACGAACCCTGAGCATCAAATGCAGAATTAAGAAATCGATCTGAGTGATGGCAGAGGGTGAGTTGGTACAGAAGGAACAACAAGTTGCCAACTTCACTCAAATTCTGAGCTCCAGTTCCTGGGCACTGTTCTTTGGCGGGAATGTGGCAGGGCTGATGGTAGTCTCCTGAGACAATGGAACTTCAGTGAAAAAAGGCAAGTGGAGCACCCGACCCTGTGGTGTGTCTACAGCAGGGTTGGCCGCGGCATTTAGGAATCAGCTGCTTCAGGGAAAGAAGGCAAATGAAGTGCCTGCACCCTGACCCCCTGGTGTGACAGCCCTGGGTCTAGCTGTGGGGTTCAGGACAAAGCTGCTTCAGTGAAAGAAGACAAGTGTGGGAATCAGCCCTAGCCCCCAGAGGCAATCTCGGCACAGACCCAGCAGCTGATATCAAATCATACAAAGAAGCAAACCATGATTGCTTCAACAAACTCCCAAAACAGAATCAAGAACTCTCCCAGATGAAGATGTATTCCTGGAGTTGCAAGATGTAGAATACAAATGATTAATATGTAGAACGGTTCAAGACATCAGGAACAAGGTCATGCAATATACAGAAAAAGCCAAGGAACACACAGATAAAGCAGTTGAAGAAATTAAAAAGATTACTCAAGAACATAATGAAAAATTTAATGAGCTGCAAGAATCCATAGAGAGGCAGCATTCAGAAATTCAAAAGATTAACGATAAAATTACAGAATTAGACAACTTAATAGAAAGTCAGAGGAGCAGAATGGAGGGAATGGAATGCAGAATTGGGGAGATGGAGGATAAGGCGCTTGGCACCAATATATTTGAAGAAAAGTCAGATAAAGGAATTTTAAAAAATGAAGAAACCCTAAGAACCATGTGGGACTCTATCAAGAGAAATAACCTACAAGTGATTGGAGTACGAGAACAGGAAGGGATAACAGAAAATACAGACAGAATTGTTGAAGATTTGTTGGCAGAAAACTTCCCTAACATGGTGAAAGGTGAAAGGATATCTATCCAAGATGCTAACTGAACCCCATACAAGGTAGATCCCAAAAGAAAGTCACCAAGGCATATTATAATCAAACTTGCCAAAACCAAAGATAAAGAGAAAATTTTAAGAGCAGATAAGGATAAGCAAAAAGCCGCCTACAAAGGAGAATCCATAAGAATAAGTTCGGAATACTACTAGGCAGAAACCATGCAGGCAAGAAGGCAATGGGATGACATATGTAGAGCACTGAAGGAGAAAAATGGCCAGTCAAGAATCATATATCCAGCAAAACTGTCTCTCAAATATGAAGGAGAAATTAAGACATTTACAGATAAATACAAGCTTAGGGAATTTGCAAAAACCAAACCAAAACTACAAGAAACACTAAAGGGAATTTTCTGGTTAGAAAATCAATAATATCAGATATTAACACAACACTAGAACACAGAACAGAGCATCCAGATATCAACTCAGAGAGGGAAATAACAAAAATAAGATTAAAAAAATGCTCAAAATAGGGAGTGATGTTATTATGTAAAAGATGACAATAATCAATAAAGAGGGACTAAATAAAGCAGGCATAGATCTTCCATATAGAGAGGAAATCAAGGTGATATGGGGACACACAAGTTAGGTACATACTTGGAAAAATAGGGGTAAATATTAAGGTAACCACAAAGAAGACTAACAATCCCACACTTCAAAATAAAAACCAAGATGAACAAAAAGGCACAGAAAAACAAATTCAACTACAATGAAATAGAGGAACACACAATTTACAAAGAAAAACTTCTCAGCACAAAGAAGTAAGTGGAAAAGTGAAACTGTCAACAACACATGAAAAAACGCATCAAAATGACAGCACTTAACGCATACCTATCAATAATCACGCTGAATGTAAATGGATTAAATGCACCAATAAAGAGACAGAAAGTGGCAGAATGGATAAAAAAACATGATTCAGCTATATGATGCCTACAAGAGACACACCTTAGACTTAGTGACACAAACAAACTGAAACTCAAATGATGGAAAAAAATATATCAAGCAAGCAACAATCAAAAAAGAGAGGAGTGACAATATTAATTTCTGACAAAATAGACTTTAAAGCTAAATCCACCACAAAGGATAAAGAAGGACACTATATAATGATTAAAGGGACAATATACCAGGAGAATATAACCATATTAAATATTTATTCATCCCATGACAGGGCTGAAAGATACATAAAACAAACTCCTAACAACATTAAAAAGTAAGATAGTGCAACAAATATAGTAGGAGACTTCAACACACCAATTTTGGTGAAGGACAGGACATCTGGTAAGAAGCTCAACAAAGACACGAAAGATCTAAATGCCACAATCAACCAACTTGACGTCATAGACATATATAGAACACTCCACCCAACAGCAACCAAGTATACCTTCTTTTCTAGTGCACATGGAACATTCTCCTGAACAGACCACATATTAGGTCATAAAGCAAGCCTTAGCAGAATCCAAAACATTGAAATATTACAAAGCATCTTCGCTGACCATAAGGCCAGAAAAGTAGAAAACAATGACAGAAAGAGCAGTGAAAAAATCAAACACTTGGAAATTGAACAATACCCTGCTCAAAAACGACTGGGTCATAGACAACATTAAGGATGGAATAAAGAAATTCAAAAAATCCAGTGAGAATGAAAACACTTCCTATCAGAACCTTTGGGACACAGCAAAAGCAGTGCTCATGGATAAATTTATATCAATAGATGCACACATCCAAAAAGAAGAAAGTGCCAAAATCAAAGAATTATCCCTACAACTTGAATAAATAAATAAAAAAAATAAATAAGAGAGCAACAAAATAAACCCTCAGGCACCAAAAGAAAGCAAAGAATAAAAATTAGAGCAGAATTAAATGAAATAGAAAACAGAAAAAAAAATGAAAGAGTTAACAAGACCAAAAGCTGGTTCTTTGAAAAAATTAACTAAATTGATAAACCATTGGCCAAACTGACAAAAGAAAAACAAGAGATGAAGCAAATAACCTGAATAAGAAATGAGATGGGCGATATCACAACAGACCCAATTGAAATCAAAAGAATCATATCATATTACTAAGAAAAATTGTACTCTAACAAATTTGAAAACCTAGAAGAAATGCATAAATTCCAAGAAACATACTACTTACCTAAATTAACACAAAGAGAGGTAGAACAATTAAATAGACTCATAACAAAAGAAGAGATTGAAAAGGTAATCGAAAAATGCCCAACAAAAAAATACCCTGGCCCTGATGGCTTCACTGCAGAGTTTTACCAATCTTTCAAAGAAGAGTTAACATCACTACTACTAAAGGTATTTCCGAGCATAGTAAAGGTAGTAAAGGACGGAATCCTCCCAAACTTGTTCTATGAACTCAGCACATCTCTGATAAAAAAATGAGGTAAAGACACCACAAAAAAGAAAATTACACACCTATATCCCTCACGAACTTAGTTGCAAAAATCCTCAACAAAATTCTAACCAATAGAATTCAACAACATATCCAAAAAAAAAAAAAAAAATCACCATGACCAAGTGAGATTCATACCAAGTATGCAGGGATGGTTCAACATTAGAAAAATAATTAATGTAACCCACCATAAAAATAAAACAAAAGACAAGAACCACATGACCTTATCAATTGATGCAGAAAAGGCATTTGATAAAGCTCAACACCCATTCTTGATAAAAACTTTCAGCAAAATAGGAACAGATGGAAAATTCCTCAGCATATAAAGGGTGTTTATACAAAGCCAACGGCCAGCATCATCCTAAATGGAGAGAGTCTGAAAGTATTCCCCTTGAGATCCAGAGCCAGACAGGGATGTCTTTTATTGCCATTCTTATTCAACATTGTGCTGGAGGTCCTAGACAGAGCAATTAGGCTAGATAAAGAAATAAAGGGCATCCAGATTGGTAAGGAAGGAGTAAAATGTCTCTATTTGCAGATGACATGATCTTATACACAGAAAACCCTAAAGAATCCTCAAGGAAGCTACTGAAACAAATAGAAGAGTTCAGCAGGATACAAGATAAACATACAATAATTAGTTGGATTCCTCTACACCAAAATGAGAACATCAAGGAGGAAATCACCACATCAATACCATTTATAGTGGCTCCCAAGAAGATAAAATGCTTAGTAATAAATTTTACCAGAGATGTAAAAGACCTATACAAAGAAAACCACAGTAGACTACTGCAAGAAACCAAAAGAGACCTACATAAGTGGAAAAACATACCTTGCTCATTGATAGGAATACTTAACTTTATAAAAATGTCTATTCTAACAAAATCCATCTATAGATACAATGCAATTCTGATCCAAATTTCAACTACATTTTTTAATGAGATTGAGAAACAAATCAGCAACTTCGTATGGAAGGAAAAGAGGTCCCGGATAAGCAAACCATTACTGAAAAAGAAGAACAAAGTGGGAGGCCTCATTCTACCTGATTTTAGAACCTATTACACAGCCACAGTAGTCAAAACAGCCTGGTTCTGGTACAACAACAGATACATAGACCAATGGAAGAGAACTGAGAATCCAGACATAAATCTATCCACGTATGAGCAGCCGATATTTGACAAAGGCCCAAAGTCAGTTAATTGGGGAAAAGACAGTCTTTTTAACAAATGGTGCTGGCATAACTGGATATCCAACTGCAAAAAAATGAAATAGGACCCATACCTCACTCCATGCACAAAAACTAACTCAAAATGGATCAAAGACCTAAATATAAAATATAAAACAATAAAGATCATAGAAGAAAAAATAGGGACAACGCTAGGAGCCCTAATACATGGAATAAAGAGTATACAAAACATTACTAACAATGCAGAAGAGAACCAGGTAACTGGGAGCTCCTAAAAAATCAACACCTATGCTCATCCAAAGACTTCACCAAAAAGAGTAAGAAGATTTCCTACAGGCTGGGAAAAAATTTTTAGCTATGACATTTCTGATCAGTGCCTGATCTCTAAAGTCTACATGATACTGCAAAAATATAACTACAAAAAGACAAATAACCCAATTAAAAAATAGGCAAAAGATATGAACAGACACTTCATTAAAGAAGACATTCAGGTGGCTAATAGATACATGAGGAAATGTTCACAATCATTAGCCATTAGAGAAATGCAAATCAAAAGTACAATGAGATACCATCTAATTCCAACAAGGCTGGCATTAATCCAAAAAACACAGAATGATCTATGTTGGAGAGGCCATATAGAGACTGGAACACCTGTACACTGCTGATGGGAAAGTAAAATGGTACATCAACTTTGGAAATCAATTTGGGGCTTCCTTCAAAAGCTAGAAATAGAACTACCATATGAACCAGCAATCCCACTCCTCGGAATATATCCTAGAGAAGTAAGAGCCTTTACACGAACAGATATATGCCCAGTCATGTTCATTGCAACACTGTTTACAACAGCAAAAAGATGGAAGCAACCAAGGTTCCCATCAACAGATGAATAGAAAAATAAATTATGGTATATTCACACAATGGGATACTACGCATTGATAAAGAAAAATGGGGAATACATGAAACATTTCATAACATGGAGGAGTCTGGAAGGCTTTATGCTGAGTGAAATTAGTCAGTTAAGAAAGGAAAAATATAGTATAACACTATTATAAGAACTCGAGAAATAGGTTAAACAGAGAAGAAAATATTCTTTGATGGTTATGAGAGCAAAGAGGGAGGTTGGGAGGGAGAGGGGTTTTCACTAATTTCATAGTAGAGAAGAACTACTTTAGGTGACGGGAAAGACAACACACAATACAGGCGAGGTCAGCACAACTGGGTTAAACCAAAACCAGAGAAGTTTCCTGAATAAACTGAATGCTTTGAAGGCTGGCTTAGCAGGTACTGGGGTTTGGGGACCATCGTTTCAGGGGACATCTAAGTCAATTGGCATAATAAAATCTATTAAGAAAACTTTCTTCATCCTACTTTGGAGAGTAGCGTCTGGAGTCTTAAACGCTAGCAAGTGGCCATCTAAGATGCATCAATTGGTCTCAACCCACCTGGAGAAAGGAAGAATGAAGATCATCAAATACACAAGGTAATCATGAGCCCAAGAGACAGAAAGGACCACATAAACCAGAGACTACTTCAACCTGAGACCAGAAGAACTAGATGGTGCCCGGCCACATAAGATGACTGCCCTGACAGGGAACACAACAGAGGACCCCTGAGGGAGCAGGAGAGCAGTGGGATGCAGACCCCAAATTCTCATAAGACCAGACTTAACAGTCAGGCTGAGACTAGAAGGACCCCGGAGGTCATGGTCCCCAGACCTTCTGTTAGCCCAAGACAGGACCCATTCCAAAAGCCAACTCTTCAGACAGGGTTTGGACTGGACTATGGGATGGAAAAGGATACTGGTGAAGAACGAGCTTCTTGGATCAAGCAGTCACGTGAGACTATGTTGGCATTTCCTTCTGGAGGCGAGATGACAGGGCAGAGGTGGCCAGAAGCTGGCTGAATGGACACTAGAAGAGAGAGTGGAGGGAAGGAGTGTGCTGTCTCATTAGGAGGAGAGCAGTTAGGAGTGTATAGCAAGGTGTATTTAAATTTTTGTATGAGAGACTGACTCAATTTGTAAACTTTCACTTAAAGCACAATAAAAATTAATTTAAAAAAGAATCTTAACTGTAAGAAGAAAAAAAAACAGGAGAAAAATAGAGTTATAAACAAAAATATATTTAGAGCATCTTTTATACTTACTTTTTTTTTATTGAGTTTATCTTTACTGCAGCATTTCACTTCAGCTGAATTCATTACACCTAGTGCCTTTTCATTAAGCCTGAAGGAATCCCTTTAGTTTTCCTGGTAGGTGAGGTTTTTTTTGTTTTTTTTTTTTTTCAGCAACACATTCTCTCATTTTTGGTTTATATGGTGATGCTTTAATTTCACTTTTGTTTTTGACAATTGTAGGGTCACTATGAGTCAGAATCAGCTTGCTGGCAACAGGTTTGTTTGTTTTTTTTTTTGTTGGATATAGAATTCTTGGTCGAAGGTCTTTTTTTTTTTTTTTTCATTTTGGCCTCCATGCTTTATTATGTGATATCTGTTTTTAAACTAGTTGAGGCTCCCTTTTATGTAATGAATTTTTTTGTTGTTGTTGCAGTTTTCAAGAACTCTCTTTGGCTTTGTCTTTTAAGACGTTGATTATGACATGTTTATGTGTGGATATCTTTGAGTTCATTCTTCTTGGGTTTCTTTGATAGTCTCGTATGTGTAGATTAATGTTTTTTATCAATATTGAGAAATTTTGATCATTATTCTTCAAATAATCTTTTTGATCTTTTCTCTTCTTCTGGAAATTCCTACTATATGTATTTTAGTAAATATTTCTGTCCAAAAAGTCTCTGGAGCTCTATCCAATTTCCTTCATACTATTTTCTATTTCTCACCCTAGATATATACAACTGGATCTATTTTCAAGTTTGCTGATTCTTCTGCCCACTCGAATCTGCTCTTGAGTCCCTCTAGTGAATTTTTCATTACATTTACTGTATGTTCAACCCTAGAATTTCTATTTAGTTTCTTTTTTATATAATTTCTATGTTTTTATTGATATGAGGTTTTGGTTTTCTATACGGACAGTTTCTATTGGCTGTTTCTTTCCTATTCCCAGCCTCTTCTGGATCAAATTAAATCATATTAAAAAATGCAGATTTCTTAGACAATCCCGGTGATAGCATTTCATGATGCAAATTCATGTGATGACTAGTTGACTTCTAGTATACTTTGACCTTGAAGTTTGAGATCCCAGGTGATTGTAAAGAAATGCTACTATCAGATGCCCCACATTGTGAAGAACCTGAGTTTCCTTTCTCTTCTGACTGAACCTTGAGATCATCAAAACAAAAACTCAAATTCGTAAATATTGGAAAAGTCCTTATTTAAAGCATTTCCTGTGCTCATTTATCTCTCTACATTCCAGTTTTTCCCTCCACTTTAATCTGGTGATTCCTTAGACTATGATAGCTATTTGATGCATTTTAATTTTAAAATCTTATTCTGAATTGTTAATGGGTTTCAGCAGAAATATTGACTCAAATTTGACTTAATAAAATCTAACTCATAACTAAAATAAAAAATGATTTTGCCTTTTTCACTACCAATTTTAGTAATTTCATCTTAGGATACCAACTTTAACTTGTTTGACTAGCTGAATCTGTTATGTGGAGATAAAGTTTAAATCTAGAAGTCTGAATCCTATAAATTGATACTAGCTTTAGAATGTAAGAGGATGTTAAAATATTTAGCTGGTGTTCATACTTTTTCGTAATGCTCTGTTTCCCAGGATAGGTCTCAATAATTAAAAAAAAGATTCAATGCTGTCAGTACTCATCAACAGAGGCCCAAATATTTCCTCTCAGAAGATTCAAAATATATACTTTAAAAAAACTTATAAAAATAAATGAGAGGAATAAAAATTAAGAATAAAAAAAGTCTCTGGGTATAGAATCTCAATTTAGAACAAAAAAATAATTGAGAAAAACAAATACCACATCTAATAAAGTGAAAAGATAACAAAATTTAAAACAGCGGTATCTTTTCAAAGGTGAAAACTTCACTAATAGATTTGCAGTTCAGCACATCTTTACACATAAAGATATAATGATATGTTTCACAAGTTGGCAAATACTTGCAAATAATTCCTACCTCATAAATGCAAATTGAATTTTTAGAAAGTATAAACACGTAATTGAGATTACATTAATATTTGTTTTACTTTTGTTAATTACACAATGAAATAAGTGACCAAGGATACAAATATTAAGTTCCAAAACTCAAAAGGCAGAAAAATAACATACATTGATAGTACATAGTACATTGCCCAGGTTCTCTTTTGCAGGCCATTTCACTCACGTCCTGCTTCTGTTAGTGTTAGCCTCTAACAGCTCACAACTCTTCCCTTTTCTGAACAATCTCCCTTGGCTGAACAGTAGTTTTCTCAAGAAGGAGGTTACATATTCTACCTGGAAGCAGCTTATAGCCAATAACTGACTGAACCAAGTATACCTAAAACAGTCTTCTTGTCTAAGGATATTATTTTCTCTCCAGATTTCCCCATGGAATCCTGATGAAGCTGGACTTTTTTCAACTGAAATCATAAGTTGGTTTAGCTCCTATCTTCCTCCCCTCTCTCTCTTCTTCCAGAGACCATTCCCTTAACAAATCAGTGGAACCCTAGTGGTATAGTAGTTAATAGCTCAGCTGCTAGCCAAAAGGTCAACAGTTCGAATCCACCAGCTGCTGTCCTACAGGGTCATTATGAGTCAAAATGAACTCAATGGCAATGGGTAAATCCCTAACAGAGGCTTTGCATCTATAGAACCTAACCTAAGACGTTAACTCAATCTACTCCTGTCCCATTTCCAAATACCTAAAACAGAGAAACAGATTAAGTTAACTGTGTTCAGGTGTTTGGTTTGATTCAAACAGTTGTGGCCAGAAATGTTATGTGGTGGTATAACAAAGCAACGGTGGAGGCGAAGAAGAGTAGAAATATTCTAATAATATCTAGATCAAATTATATCAAACTTTTTCCATTAAAGAGGTGAGTAAACTCAATTCTAATCCAAGTTATCCTTTCTGGGCTTTGGTCAGTTACGAATTTTACTGCTAATCCATTTTGTACTTATGGTTCTGATGATATACAAAGTCTCTGGATATGGAATCCATATTTAGAATACTTTTTTTGAAAAAAAAATTTTACATTAAACTTTATTTTCAGCAACGAGTGAACTAATAGTCAGGCAAACTCAATGCTCGACCCTGGTATAACAAAAATGATGAATGCCCTGCTGATATCCCTGAGTTCTGTGCTGGTCCTAGTCAAATCCTCAGTCAACTATATACCTTTAGAACTTAGCTATATATCTGTAAAGTAAGCGAATGATATTGGTGTGATTTAATTTCAGCAAATATTTATCCAGTGTATATTGTGCACTGTGGCAGTCTATTAACTTTAAGATTAAATATATTGAGGAAAATAGGCTACAGAAATATTTTTTTCAAAATCACAAGAAAGTGAATCAAAAGGAAGAAAATTAATATTGATTGGAAGTCAGTGGAAATGTCAGAAAGGGCCAATACCTGAGGTGAACATGAAAAAATGTGTAGAATAGCAACTGAAAGAGAAGGAGAGAAAATTAAGATTAAGTAACAGTGGAGCAAATGCAAGCAGACTTTAAAAGACATGATATTCAGGTACATTTTGAAAGAGTAAATATAATGCAAATATGATTTGAATTTGTGTGTATAATTACTTGCATAGTTATTATATATGAAACAGTATTTTTGCTACATGTTAGTATTTTTATTCAATTCTAAATATATGTAAAACTTCATTTCATTGTTCTTAAAAGCATGATAAAGATGACAAAATAAAACAGCATCTGGCTTTCGGGTTAGTTTCATTGCCGTTTTAGACACTTGAAAACTTTCTGGACAACTTTGCCTCCTTAAAAGAGGAAAATCCTCAAGGAGATGAATTGACACAGTGTCTGCAGCAATGGGCTAGAACATAACGACTATGAGGATGGTGAGTAGGAACCGCTGGACCGTACCTAATAACAACAGCAAAGTCTATTCTGAAAGAGACAAAAATGTGAATAAACAAGAGATCAATTATAGAAAAGCTTTACAAGAACATTCTGGATTCTAGGTGTGAACAATGCCTACAGAAGCTGCTTGAAAAATATTAGTACAGCCATACAAAATTAAAATGTATATTATCTCATTGCCCATAATTGTAAGTGATTTGATTGATGTATTTTAAGCACGACTTTATATGAGAAGGAAATATTTTTGTCTCAAAGTCTCTGTTGTAAAAGCAAAGATATATTTAAAATAATTTACTTGGGCTGCTTCATAAATTACTGATCACTTTTTTTTCAGTGAAAGATTTATTTAGCTTAACAAGATGTTCTATCAGGATTTGTTAGGAAAAGTTTAACCTAATAATAAATCAAGCATTATAATATATTGTGGCCAATGAAAATGTCACAGTTCACAGAACTGTAACAGGGACATTTGTCAAACAGGCTTAAAATGTAATACAAAGAAAGATGCCATCTTAACAATTCAGAATTTGCTGGAACACATTGCTTAAGCATTAACCACTTTGGCCTGAATTATATACTTAAACAATGAGAACAGAATCATATCATATTAGAACATATGATCTGGTATTAACCTTTTTAGTTTGTTTAACATATCGCTGAACACCAAAGTATGTTGTCATATAAGTTCAGTGAATGTGTGTCAACCAAGGGATAAGGTTAATATTGTGTGATCGCTTACTTAGTATGTAGTAATGGCTATATTACTGTGAATATAAGTTAAAGAATATAAGACATTCCTTAGCTTTTTCTGTTAAAATTTTTAAACTCGTAGAAAACTATTCTGAAGTGACATTAACCTAATGATATACAACCCAGTGCCCTTAAGTCAAATAATATATAAAAAAATGGGCAAAATTGTTGTTGTCGTTGTTAGATGCCATCCAGTCAGCGCCGACTCATAGGGACCCTATCTATGTACAACAGAACAAATCACTGTCCGCTTCTGTGCCATGCCCACAATCATTGTTCGCTTGAGCCCATTGTTTCCACTGTGTTCATTCATCTTCTCGAGGGCCTTCCTCTCTTTCACTGACCCTGTACTTCAGCAGGCATGATGTCCTTCACAATTCAAAGGCATCAATTATTTAACAGAAAGTGAAGCAAGTCTAATTTCTGACTGTAGATTTACTAATTTATATATATTTTATTTCTCTAGAGTCATACTGCATACATTATAACAGTAAATTTTCATCTTTTTTCTCTTATTTTCTTCCATTATTATAGCAAATTTTGTTTCCTTTTTTTTGATTATACTTTAGAAGAAGGTTTACAGAACAAACTAGTTTCTCATCAAGCAGTTACTATACACATTGTTCTGTGAAACTGGTTAACAGCCCCACGACATGTCAACACTCCCTTCTCAACCCTGGGTTCCCTATTACCAGATTTCCTGTTCCTTCCTGCCTTCCAGTCCCTGCCCAGAGCTGGTGCACCCCTTTAGTATTGTTTTGTTCTGCAGGCCTGTTCAATCTTTGGCTGAAGGGTGAACCTCAGGAGTGACCTCGTTACTGAGCTGAAAGGGTACCCTAGGGCCATGCTCTCAGGGTTTCTCCAGTCTCTGTCAGGCCAGCAAGTCTGGTCTTTCTCTTTGAGTTAGAATTTTGTTCTACATTTTTCTCCAGTTCTATCCAGGACCATCTATTATGATCTCTGTCAGAGCAGTCAGTGGTGGTAGCCAGGCACCATTTGGATATACTGTACTCAGTCTAGTGGAAACTATGGAAGATGTTATTCATTAGTCCTTTGAACTAATTTTCCCCGAGCTCCCAAAGGGGTGAACCAGTGGAGTATCCTAGAAGGCCGCTCAGACTTTTAAGATCCCAAACACTACTCACCAAAGTAGTATGTAGAACATTTTCTTTATAAACTGTGATATGCCAATTGAGCTAGATGTTCCCCAAGACCATGGCCCCACAGCCCTCAGCCCAGCAATTTGGTCTCTCAGGGAGTTTGGATGTGTCTATGGAGCAACAATGACCTTGCCTTGTACAGGTTGTGCTGGCTTCCCCAGTATTGCATACTGTCTTACCCTTCACCAAAGTTGCCACTTATCTATTGTCTATTAAGTGTTTGTCCCTTCCCACCCTCCCCTCCCTCACAGCAATCAAGGATTGTTTCTTTTTGTATGTAAGCCTTTCTCATGAGTTTTTACAGTAGTGGCCTCATACAATATTTGTCCTTTTGTGATTGACTTATTTCACTCAGCATAATGACCTCCAGATTCATCCATGTTGTGAGATGCTTCAAAGACTCATCAGTGTTCTTTATCATTGCATAATACTCCACTGTGTGTGTGTACCACAGTTTATCCATTTTTCTGTTGATGGGCATCTAGGTTGTTTCCAGCTTTTTGCTATTGTGAACAATGCAGCAATAAACATGAGTCTTCATATGTCTATTTGTGTGACGACTCCTATTTCTCTAGGATATATTCCTAGGAGTGGGATTACTGGATCATATGATATTTCTATGTCTACCTAAGGTAGCATCATATCATTTTCCAAAATGCTTGTATCATTTTATATTCCCACCAGCAGTGCATAAGAGTTCAGATCTCCCTATAGCCTCTCCAACATTTGTTATCTGTTGTTTTATTGATTCGTGCCAGCAATGCCAGGGTGAGAGGGTATCTCGTTGTGGTTTTGATTTGCATTTCTCTAATGGCTAGAGATCATGCGCATTTCCTCATGTGTTTGCTCACTGCTTGAATGTCTTCTTTGGTGAAGTGTTTGTTCATTTCCTTTGCCCATTTTTTAATTTGATTATTTGTCTTTTTGTTGTCAAAGTATTGGATTTTCTTGTAGATGTGACATTAGAGCTTTTATAATAGCCAAAAAATTTTTTTTCTCAGTCTGTAGGATCTCTTTTTACTCTTTTGGTGAAGTCTTTTGATGAGCATAAGTGCTTAATTTTTAGAAGATCCCAGTTATCTAGCTTATCCCCTGAAGCTTCTGTGTTGTTGGTTGTGGTTTTGTACCCTGTTAATGCCATGTATTAGGGTCTCTAGCATTGATCCTATGTTTTCTTCTATGAACTTCAAAGAAATAAATTTAAAGTTCATTTTGAGTTAGTTTTTGTATATGGTGTGAAGTATGGGTCCTGTTTCTTTTTTTTTTTTGCAGGTGGACATCCAGTTTTGTTAGGGCCATTTGTTTTTAAACAGACTGTCTTTCCCTCATTTGATGGACTTTGGGCCCTTGTTGAAGATCAAGTGACCATAGTGGATGAATTTATATCTATGTTCTCAATTCTGTTCCATTGGTCAATGTATCTGTCATTGTACCAGTACCAGGCTGTTTTGACTACCATAGCTGTATAGTAGGTTCTCAGGTCAGGTAGTACAAGTCCTCCTACTTTATTCTTCTTCTTCAATAGTGCTTTACTTATCTGGGGCTTCTTCCCTTTCCATATAAAGTTAATGATAAGTTTTTCCATCTCTTTAAATAATGTTGTTGGTATTTGGATGGGCATTGCACTGTATTTGTAAATCATTTTGGGTAGAATTGTCATTTTCTCAATGTTGAGTCTGCCTATCCATGCGCATGGTATGTTTTTCCGTTTATGTAGATCTCTTTTGGTTTCTTGCAGTAGTGTTTTATAGTTGTCTTTGTATAGGTCTTTTACATCACTGGTTAGATTTATTCCCAAGTATTTTATTTTATTTAGGGGCTGTTATAAATGGTATTGTTTTCCTGATTTCCTTTTCATCATTCTCTTTATTGGTGTATAGGAATCCAACTGATTTTTGTATGTTTATCTTGTATCCTGCGAATCTGCTGAATCTATTAGTTTCAGTAGTTTTCTCGTGGAGTCTTGGGTTTTCTATGTATAGTATCATATCATCTGGAAGTAGGAACAGTTTAACTTCTTCATTACCAATTTACTTCCCTTTACTTCTGTTTCTTGCCTTATTGCTCTAGCTAGTACTTCCAACACAATGTTAAATAGGAGTGGTGATAAAGTGCATCCTTGTCTTGTTCCTGTTCTCAAGGGGAATATTTTCAGCCTCTCTCCATTAAGACTGATGTTGGCCGTTGGTTTTGCATAGACGCCCTTTTTAGGTTTGAGAAATTTCCCTTCTATACCTATTTTGCTAAGAGTTTTTATTAGGAATGGGTATTGGACTTTGCCAAATGCCTTTTCTGCATCAATTGAGATGATCATGTGATTCTTTTCTTTCCTTTTATGTATGTGATGGATTAAGTCAATTGATTTTCTAATATTAAACCATCCTTGTGTACCTGGTATGAATCCTACTTGGTCATGGTATATTATTTTTTTGATATGTTGCTGAATTCTATTGGCTAGAATTTTGTTGAGAATTTTTGCATCTCTGTTCATGAGAGATATTGGTCTGTAATTTTCTTTTTGGGGGGTGTCTTTGCCTGGTTTTGGTACCAGGGTTATGCTAGCTTCATAGAATGAATTCAGAAGTATTCCTTTATTTTCTATATTCTGAAAAAGCTTGAGTAGTACTAGTGTAAACTTTTCTCTGCATGTTTGGTAGAATTCTCCAGTGAAGCCATCTGGGCCAGTGCTTTTTTTGTTGGTAATTTTTTTTTTTTTAATTCCTTTTCAATCTCTTTTCTTATTATGGGACTGTTCAAATTTTCAACATCATTTTGTGTTAGTTTGGGTAGGTAGTATGTCTAGAAATTTGTCGATTTCCTCTAGGTCTTCAAAATTGTTGGAGTAGAGTTTTTCATAATTCTCTGTTATGATCCTTTTTATTTCAGTTGGGTCTGTTGTGATGTCCCCCATTTCATTTCTTATTTGGGTTATTTGCATTCTCTCCTGTTTTCCTTTTGTCAGTTTGGCCAGTGGTTTGTCTATTTTGTTGATCCTTTCAAAGAACCAACTTTTGGTTTTGTTGATTCTTTGAATTGTTTTTCTATTCTCTATTTCATTTATTTCCATTCTGACCTTTTTTTATTTCCTTTTTTCTGGTGGCTGTCGACTTCCTTTGCTGTTCTCTTTCTATTTGTTCTAGTAGTGTAGCTAATGTTTTGATTTTGTTCCTTTTTTTTTGATGTGTGCATTGATTGCTATAATTTGACCTCTGAGGACTGCTTTTTCTGTGTCCCAAAGGAATTGGTTTGATGTGTTTTCATTCATGTTTGATTCCAGGAATTTGTTGATTACATCTCTGATTTCTTCTATTAACCAGTGGATTTTAAGCAGAGTGTTATTCAGTTTCCATGTAGTTGATTTTGTTTCCTTACTCTTCCTGTTGTTAATTTCTACTTTGATGGCATTGTGGTCAGAGAAGATAGTTTGTATTATCTCAGTGTTTTGGATTTTGTTGAGGGTTGCTCTGTAGTCTAAGATGTGTTCTAGTCTATAGAATGTTCCATGTGCCTTGAAAAAGAATGTGTACTTTGCAGCTTTTGGGTGGAGTGGTCTATATATGTCTATGAGGGCAAGGTGGCTGATTGTGCTCTTTAGCTCTTCTATACCTTTGTTGAGTTTCTCTCTAGATGGTCTGTCCTTTACAGAGAATAGTGTATTGTAGTCTCCTACTGTTATTGTGGAACTGTCAATTTCTCTTTTCAGTGCTGTTAGAGGGATTTTTGTTTTCAATGTATTTTGGAGCCTTGTCCTTGGGTGCATAGATGTTTATTATGGTTAAGTCTTCATGATGGATATCCTTTTAATTATTATATAGTGCCATTCTTTGTCTTTTATGGTGGATTTTGTTTTAAAGTCTACTTTATCTAGGATTAGTATTGCCACTCCTGCTCTTTTTTGGAAGTTATTTGCTTGAAATATTTTTTTCTATCCTTTGGTTTTTAAAAAATTTATTTCTTTGTTTCTAAGGTTTGTCTCTTGTAGACAGCATATTGATGGATCCAGTCTTTTTATCCGTTCTGTCACTCTGTGTCTCTTTATGAGTTCATTTAGGCCATTTACATTCAGTGTAATTATTGATAGGTATGAGTTTTATTGCTGTCATTTTGTAGTGGTTTTTTTTTTTTTTTTTTGGTGGTGGTGGTAACGTGTTCTTTGTCCCTCTTACTCTCCTATGCTGAGTTTCTTTTGTTTGTGGATTTCTTTTTCATTTCTTTTGTTTTTGTAGATTTTGTTTTTATTGAGACTTTATGTTTTTCTTCTTTATTTTGATGAATAAGTTTGTTAACTTTCTTCATGGTTACCTTGAAATTTACCTTTATGTCCCTAGGTTTGAACCAGGCTATTATTACTTCGTATCATCTTGCCCTCCTCTCCATTAGAAAGTTCTATACCTAATCATTTATTCCCTCTTTAATTGTTCTGAGGTTGTTGACATTTACAGATTAACCTCTCTGTTGCAATTCTTTTGGTTCTGTATAGTCCTTGAGAGTTCATTTCCTACGTTGGTATCTGGCTTGTACAATCTTGCATCCTAGATTCAGGCTATGGTCTGATGTTGTTTGCTCTCAATCTGAAGGATTCACTTTAATGAGAAAAAGAATTTTTTTTTTCTCATTAATAATTCCTGTAAATTTGGTTTTGTTTTACATATTTACTTAATTTCTGTTTATTTAGAAATGTCCTGATTTCACCATCATATTTGAATGAAAGTTTTGTAGGATATATTATTCTTGGTTGGCAATTTTTTTCTTTCAAGGTTTTATATATGTCATACTATTGCCCTCTTGCCTGCATGGTTTCTTCCCCAATAATCAGAGCTTAATCTTATTGTTCCTCCTTGGTATGTGACTTTTTGTTTTTCTCAAGCTGCTTGCAGAAGCTTTTATTTGTCTTTGGTTTTAGCGAATGTGATTACCATGTGCCTTGGTGATTTTCTTTTGGGGTCTATCCTATATGAGGGTCATTGAGCTTCGTGGATGGTCAGCTTTTCATTTTTCGTGATGTTAGGGAAGTTTTCTGTCAGTGATTCTTCAATGATCCTGTTTTCTATTTTCTCTCCCTGTTCTGGAACTCCATTTTTCTTTGTTCTTTTTTCTGATTTTTCCTCAGAGTTGTATCCAAGTGTTTGTCTTCAATTTTGGTGATCCTGTCTTCCATCATTTCAAACCTGCTCCTCAGCCCTGCTATGACACTGTCCATTTCTGAAATCTTGTCATTTATTCATTGGATTTATAATTTTTTTTTTTTTATGATTTCTAGCTGTGAATTTATTTTGGCATTTTGTTTCTGTGTTATTTTCCTGAACTCTTCCACTCTTTGTCTGTATTTTCCATGAATTTGTCTGCCTTTTCCATAAATTTGTCTATTTTTTTCTGCTTTTTGCTTCAACTCTTGGATAGTTCTGAATATTAAAGATTTGAATTCCCTGTCAGGTAGTTCTAGTGCCTTTTTTCCTACTGGAAAGTCATCTGGTGTTTTATTTTGGACACCTACTGGAACTATCCTCTTTTTTTAAAAAAACATGTTTTGATATTTCCTGCTGTTTTGGTGACATTCAGTGTTTTCTTTGTTTCTTGATTGCAGATTTGTTTCTTTCGTCATTGGTTGTTGTTGCTGTTTTATTTGGTTATATCTGAGCAGGTGAGCTGTGCATTCTTTTTTGTTTGCTTGTCTGTGGTCATGATACTTTTCACCTCCTTGTCCAATGGGCAGGGCCAGTCACTCAGCTATGGTGCAGCAGGGCAAGTCCAGCTGGAGGGGTGGAACTGGGTTGGGTTGTTTGTTGCACATACTAGGTCTGACACAGCAGGCAAGGAATAAGCACTGAGCAGATTCCAGCAGGTCATGCCTGTGCTGTGCTGCTTGAGGGTGTGATGTTCAGCACACAGTGTAGTTAGGCAGGAAAGAGGGGGGAAGTTGTAATGTGTGAAGCTAATATGGGTATAGGAAAGAGGAGAGAGAAACAGGAACCAAAAACAAAGGAAAAAAGAAAGTGCTAAGGGAGCGTCCCTTTGAGTGGAGAGATAAGATACTGAGAAATGGAGAAAAGCAAAAAGGGAAAAGGAAAAAAAAGCTAGATAAAAATTTGGAAAAGAAAAGCCCCTGGGGTCACACTTTGTGGCTGCGAAGATCAGGGAAGTGGCCCCCAGGCTGTGCATTATAGCCTGGCTAGAGGGGGTAAAGATGTCACACAGTACCAGGTATTCAGGAGACAGCAAAAGAAGGTAAGTAAAAAGAGATGAGAACTGAAAAAGAAAGACAGAAAGGGAAAAAGAGAGAGAAAGCAAAGAAAGAGAAAAAAAAAAGAAATGCCCCTGGGTATCCCACCTATGCCGCTGCACATTTTGGGGGAGTGGTTCCTAAGCCAAGGAGTGCAGCCCAGCTAGAAGAGGCTCCCAAGCCATGAAAAGAAAGAGAAAACAAACAAAACAAAACAGAACAAAGCAAAACAAAAGAACCAAAAAAAAAAAAAAAAAGCCCCAGGGATCCCACCAGTGCGGTGTCATGAGCTGGGGGAGTGGTTTCCAAGTCGAGTAAGACTTCACAACCCTTCAAGAAGAAGCAAAGATGGCACAAGGAGCCGGGTGTTTGAGGGAAAGGAGGGGGAGGTGGTGGGAGGCATAGAAGAAATCAAAAGAAAAGGAAAGAAGCAACGTCAGCTCAGGTAGCCAGCCAATGTGGGCGGGGTGAATGAATCCATGTGGCCCAGGAACAAAGCAGCTGCCTCCTGGCCAAGAGACTGTGGCTGGCAGGAAGCAGAGGAAGCTGATGGGGGGAAAAGAGTGGGAGTTAGGAAAGCACGTATCACTCCTTACTGAGTGCTCTGTCTCCTGCTGGGAACTTCACGAAGCTGCTTTCCTGTACTCCTTGTCTGCCTATCTCTGATGTGGGCAGAATGAATCCAAGTTGCAAGGACACTGCACTTCCCAGACAGCCAAGCCACCACAGCCAGACACAAGCTCGGAGGTACAGCAGTGGGGAGAGGAAAGGAGTTAAGAAAGCCTGTGTCACTGGTTATCGGGTGCTGTGACTCCTGCTGCGAACTCCGTGAAACTGCTTTCCTGTGCTCCCTGACCACTGATCCCTGACAGGAGTCCAAGGGAGTGAATCTGTGCTGCTTTAGCTGACAGGAGACCTCTGCATGTATCTCTCCTTGCCCTCTGTCCTCTGTCAGTTTTTTTATTCCATTCAGTGTTTGGCTAAGTTCTTTATCTCTTCATTTGATACTTCAGATTCAAGGAATGCCATTTGTCTCTGTTTCCCTTAGTTTTGGGGGTTACTGCAGTGGAGGGACAGTGTGGTGCTTCTGTCTATGGTGCCATGTTGGCCGGAAGTCCCTCAATCTTTTTTCTTAAATAAAATTCTTTTTTTTCTCAATTTTAACACAGGTGATTTTTCACATTTTAATTTACTTGAGAAAGAAATGTGTCAAAAAACAAGATGATCCCTTAAAATCCTTGCTAGTCACTGGCCACTCTTTTCTACAATTTGTTCACGGTTCTCCCAAAAACATCTTGTGCAACCTTTGATTTTTTTTTTTAACATATCCCATGGATTAATATCACTTTCTGTGTCTATTGTCTCCTTTAGAGTAGGAACCTTGTCCCATTAACCTGTAGCTCAAACAACCGGCAAAATGCTCATTCATAAATGACACATAGAATATATAGAAAGGTACATTAAAATGTTGATCTAAATTTTTAGAGTGATTTACAATAATATATGTGTAGTTCAATCCCTGGAACTGACTGAAGTTACATTCACTATGTCTTCACCCTGAAGGTGAAGACAAATTTCAGTACAAATTTAATAAATCACAATTTTCCTTCTCAAAATCCATTACCATCTATACCATCGATTGACAAAGTTTTTTAGTAAAAGTTCAGATAGTAAATATGTAAATGCTTGGTCTTGAATGTAGAATAGCTAAACCAAATAGAAGAAATGATAAAGTAAAAGAACTGAAGATATCAAAGAGTAGGTCAAAAAGATGACTTAAGGTATTATAATGAAATGTGCAAAGACCTGGAGTTAGAAAATCAAAAAGGAAGAACACATTCAGCATTTTTCAAGTTGAAATAACTGAAGAAAAAATTTTAGCCTCCAGTTGCAATATCGAAGGTTTCTATGGGCAAAAAATTGGATGATGCAAGAAGCATCAAAGGAAGATGGGAGGAATACAGAGAGTCATTTAATCAAAAATAATTGATCAACGTTCAAACATTTCCAGAAGTAGCATGTGATGAAGAACCAATGGCACTGAAGGAAGAAGTCCAAGCTGCACTGAAGAAATAGCAAAAAATGAGGCTTCAGGAATTGACAGAATACTAAATGAGATGTTTCAACAAATGGATGCAGCACTGGAGGTGCTTACTCCTCTATGCTAAGAAATTTGGAAGTCAGCTATCTGACCAACTGACTAGAAAAAAAAGAAAGAGATCCGTATTTATGCCCATTCCAAAGAAAAGTGATCCAGCAGAATGCAAAAGTTACCAAACGATATCATTAATATCACATGCAATTAAAATTTTGCTGAAGATCATTCAAAAGTGGTTGCAGTAGTACTTCAACAGGGAAGTGCCAGAAATTCAAGTTGTATTCAGAAGGGAATGTGGAACAAGAGATATCGGATGCATCTTGACTGAAAGCAGAGAATACCAGAAAGATGTTTACCTGTGCTTTATTGACTATGCAAAGGTATTCTACTGTGTGGATCATAACAAATTATGGATAACATTGTGAAGAATGGGAATTCCAGAACACTTAATTGTGATTATGCTACACTTGTACAAATACCAAGAGGCAGTCATTTGAACAGAACAAGGGAATACTATGTAGTTTAAAATCAGGAAAGATGTGCAACAGGCTTGTATCCTTTCACCACACTTATGCAATCTGTATGCTTAGCAAATAATCTGAGAAGTTGGACTATAGGAAGAAGGATTGGAAGAAGACTAGTTAACAACCTGTGATATACAGATGACACAACCTTGCTTGCTGAAATTGAAGAAAACTAAAAGCATTATTGATGAATATCAAAGACTATAGTGTTCGGTATGAATTATGCCTTAACATAAAGAAAACAAAAACTCTCACAACTGGATCAATAAGCAACATCATGATAAATGGAGAAAATATTGAAGTTGTCAAGGATTTCATATTCCTTGGATCCACAATCAACACCTTTGGATGCAGCAGTCAAGAAATCAAACAACGTATTGCATTGGGCAAATCTGCTGCAAAAGACCTCTTTAAAGTGTTAAAAAGCAAACATGTAACCTTGAGGACTAAAGTGCTCCTGACCCAAGCAGTGGTATTTTCTGTTACCTCATATGCATGTGAAAGCTGGACAATGAAAAAGGAAGACTGAAGAAGAATCAATGCCTTGAATGATGGTGTTGATGACGTATACTATACATAACATAGACTGCCAGAAGAATAAACAAATCTGTCTTGGAAGAAATACAGCCAGAATGTCCCTTAGAAGTGAGGTTGGTGAGACATTGTTTCATGTTCTTTGGGGTATGTTATAAGCCTCTGGAGAAGGACATCACACTTGGTAAAGTAGAGGGTCAGTGAAAAAGAGGAACATCCTCAACAAGATTGATTGACACAGTGGCTGCAACAATGGGCTTAAACATTGCAAGAATTGTGAAGACAGTGAAGGTCCAGGCAGTGTTTCATTTTGTTGTACATTTGGTTGTTATGAGTAAGAACTGACATGACAGCACCTAACAGCAACATCAATTTATAAAATAATAAATGATTGCAAAAATAATTTCAAAATATTAAAAGTATCATAGATATAATATTAATTCCACATGACACTGCTATTTTGAATAGTTTTTAAAATGTCTTTTCTTAGTCTTTCTAGTTGTACAAATAATTAATTTGATTCATGTGCCATAGCCTAATCTATTATGTATGGATATCAATGGTTCCCAGCAAGGAAAATGCCATGATAGGAAATACGTGAAAGAATTCTAAATAATAATAATATACACTTGCAATTGATAATCATGACTCAAAATTTATCAAACTGTGTTCTCTATGGAAATCAATGAAATAAGAGTAAACGTCTAGAATATTATCGCCACTGCCTCTTGTTGTTATGACTTAAGATACTCATCAAAATGAGAAATTGTTTCTTTAAGGCAATGTTGTATTTTTGTTTGCTTCATTATATCTATATAGGGCCATAATGTGTTTTAATCATCTTGAAAAGAAGATCTATATAACCAGAAACACCCTGCTTGGTAAAAACTACACAAACTCATTAGTCCTTTCAATTATTTTTAATTCAAGTTCCAGAGGAATTGGAAATCAATGCCAAAGGTCACTTCACATAAAAACTATTCCAGTGAATTAAAAATGTGGGAATTTATCAATTATATACTTGTTGCTCATAAAACAGAACACACAGTGCTCCTATAATTATGTGTGAGAAGATTGTCATAGGCCTCTATTCCATGTATGCTATGTTAGAATGGCACTAATTTCCTGTAAGTTATCAATGCAAAAGAAGTAATGAGGGTTAGCAGATCTTGTTAGTTTATTAACGAATGTGCAAACACTACCATTACAATAATTGTATCCTTTTTGTCTGCATCTTATTCACTACTGATGAATAAGAATAAGCATTGTCAATTGAAATCTATAACCTATAAAATCATGATTGACTTAATATTTTTAGATACTAGGGTGATATTAATATTTCACTTTTATTTTGAAAAGGTAGCATTGCCTAAGAAAGACAGACTTCCTGTTTTTGCATGAAATTATAAGGCTTCCCTCAGTCGTCCAGTTATGGGTGATCTACAGAAAAGATTAATCCAAAGTATCAGAGAGGGAATAGAAGAGGGTGGGAATACCATTCATCTGATTTAATAATACTTGTACCAATAATAAAACCAAACGCATTGCTGTTGAATTGATTCCAACTAACAGTGACCTTAGTGGTGTAGTGGTTAAGTGCTATGGCTACTAATCAAAAGGTTGGCAGTTTGAATCTACAAGGTGCTCCTTGAAAACTCTATGGGACAGTTCTACTCTGTCCTATAGGGTCGCTATGAGTCGGAATTGACCCAGCAGCAGCGTTTTATTTGTTTATTTTTGGTACCAATAATGGACAGATAATGAAGGTACTTATACACGATGCATGAAGAGATAAAGTATCAAAATCCACACCTGTTAATTCAAGATACAGATCCACAAATTGCAATCCTTTGAGTTAAAGGTATAATAACAAAAATTCCAAATCTTAACTAAAATCCTAAATAATGAAATAAATTTAAGCTTTGTCATTTCTGGCATATTTAAAATATTTTAAAAATAATTATTAGTTCCTATATTATGCAATGTTCCACTGCTATTCTTTTGCATAATATAGGAACTAACCCCTACGTGTCTGTCAGTTTGTCATACTGTGGGGGCTTGTGTGTTGCTGTGATGCTGGAAGCTATGCCACTGGTATTCAGATACCAGCAGGGTCACCCATGGAGGACAGGTTTCAGGTGAGCTTCCAGACTAAGACAGACAAGGAAAAAGGGCCCGGCAGTCTAGTACTGAAAAACATTAGCCAGTGAAAACCTTATGGATAGCTGCGGAACATTGTCTTATATAGTGCTGGAGACGAGCCCCCCAGGTTGGAAGGCACTCAAAAGATGACTGGGGAAGAGCTGCCTCCTCAAAGTAGAGTCGACCTTAATGATGTGGATGGAGTAAAGCTTTCGGGACCTTCATTTGCTGATGTGGAAAGACTCAAAATGAGAAGAAACCGCTGCAAACGTCCATTAATAATCAGAACCTGGAATGTACCAAGTATGAATCTAGGAAAATTGGAAATCATCAAAAATGAAATGGAACACATAAACATCGATATCCTAGGCATTAAAAAAAAATTAGTGAACAGAAATGGACTGGTATTGGCCATTTTGAATCTGACAATCACATAGTCTACTATGCTGGGAATGACAAAGAGGAAAGGTGTTGCATTCATTGTCAAAAAGAATGTTTCAAGACCTATCCTGATGTACAACGCTGCCAGTGATAGGATAATATCCATACACCTACAAGGAAGACCAGTTAATACAACTATTATTCAAATTTACGCACCAACCACTAGGGCCAAAGATGAAGAAATAGAAGATTTTTATCAGCTGCTACAGTCTGAAATTGATCGAACATGCAATCAAGATGCACTAATAATTACTGGCGATTGGAAAGCAAAAGTTGGAAACA
The DNA here is from genome assembly GCF_024166365.1 of Elephas maximus indicus. Classification (NCBI taxonomy): domain Eukaryota; kingdom Metazoa; phylum Chordata; class Mammalia; order Proboscidea; family Elephantidae; genus Elephas; species Elephas maximus. Next base: position 177,733,584 of record NC_064821.1, read on the forward strand.
AAGAAGAAGGATGAGTAGTTGGAAAAGATGGCCTTTGTGATAAAAACAATGCTAGAGTTTGAATGATAGAATTTTGCAAGACAACGACTTCTTCATTGCAAATATCTTCTTTCACCAACATAAACAGTGGCAATACACATGGACCTCGCCAGATGGAACACACAGAAATCAAATTGACTACATCTCTGGAAAAAGACAATGGAAAAGCTCAATATCATCAGTCAGAACAAGGCCAGGGGTCGACTGTGGAATAGACCATCAATTGCTCATATGCAAGTTCAAGCTGAAACTGAAGAAAATCGAAACAAGTCCATGAGAGCCAAAATATGACCTTGAGTATATCCCACTTGAATTTAGAGACCATCTCAAAAATAGATTTGACACACTGAACACTAGTGACTGCAGACCAGATAAGTTGTGGAATGACATCAAGAACATCATCCATGAAGAAAGCAAGAGGTCACTAAAAAGACAGGAAAGAAAGAAAAGACCAGGACGGATGTCAAAGGAGACTCTGAAACTTGCTCTTGAGCGTTGAGCAGCTAAAGCAAAAGGAAGAATTGATGAAGTAAAAGAACTGAACAGAAAATTTCAAAGGGCCTCTCGAGAAGACAAAGTAAAGTATTATAATGACATGTGCAAAGAGCTGGAGATGGAAAACCAACACAGAAGAACATGCTCGGCATTTCTCAAGCTGAAAGAACTGAAGAAAAAATTCAAGATTTGAGTTGCAATAGTGAAGGATTCCATGGGGAAAATATTAAACAACGCAGGAAGCATCAAAAGAAGATGGAAGTAATACACAGAGTCATTATACCAAAAAGAATTAGTCGATATTCAACCATTTCAAGAGGTGGCATATGATTAGGAACTGATGGTACTGAAGGAAGAAGTCCAAGCTTCTCTGAAGGCACTGACGAAAAACAAGGCTTCAGGAACTGATGAGATATCAATTGAGCTGTTTCAACAAACAGATGCACCACTGGAGGTGCTCACTCGTCTATGCCGAGAAATATGGAAGACAGCTTCCTGGCCAACTGACGGGAAGAGATCCATATTTATGCCTATTCCCAAGAAAGGTGATCTAACCAAATTTGGAAATTATAGAACAATATCATCAATATCAAACACAAGCAAAATTTTGCTGAAAATCATTCAAAAATGGCTGCAGCAGTATATCGACAAGGAACTGCCAGAAATTCAGGCTGGTTTCAGAAGAGGACGTAGAAACAGGGATATCACTGCTGATGTGAGATGGATCCTGGCTGAAAGCAGAGAATACCAGAAGGATGTTTACCTGTGTTTTATTGACTATGCAAAAGCATTCGACTGTGTAGATCATAACGAACTATGGATAACACTGAGAAGAATAAGAATTCCAGAACACTTAATTGTGCTCGTGAGGAACCTTTACATAGATCAATAGGCAGTTGCTTGGACAGAACAAGGGGATACTGATCAGTTTAAAGTCAGGAAAGGTATGCGTCAGGGTTGTATTCTTTCACCATACCCATTCAATCTGTATGCAGAACAAATAATCCGAGAAGCTGGACTATATGAAGAAGAATGGGGCATCAGGGTTGGAGGAAGACTCATTAACAACCTGGATTATGCAGATGACACAACCTTGCTTGCTGGAAGTGAAGAGGACTTGAAGCACTTACTAATGAAGATCAAAGACCACAGCCTTCAGTATGGATTACACCTCAACATAAAGAAAACAAAAATCCTCACAACTGGACAAATGAGCAACATCATGATAAACAGAGAAAAGATTGAAGTTGTCAAGGATTTCATTTTACTTGGATCCACAATCAACAGCCATGGAAGCAGCAGTCAAGAAATCAAAAGACGCATTACATTGGGTAAATCTGCCGCAAAGGACCTCTTTAAAGTGTTGAAGAGTAAAGATGTCACCTTGAAGACTAAGGTGCGCCTGACCCAAGCCATAGTATTTTCAATCACATCATATGCATGTGAAAGCTGGACAATGAACAAGGAAGACCGAAGACGGGTTAACACCACTGAATTGTGGTGTTGGGGAAGAATATTGAATATACCATGGACTGCCAAAAGAATGAACAAATCTGTCTTGGAAGAAGTGCGGCCAGAATGCTCCTTAGAGGCAAGGATGGCGAGACCGTGTCTTACATGCTTTGGACATGTTGTCAGGAGGGATCAGTCCCTGGAGAAGGACATCATGTTGGCAGAGTACAGGGTCAGCAGAAAAAAGAAAGACCCTCAACTAGGTGGATTGACACAGTGGCTGCAACAATGAGCTCAAGCATAACAACGATTGTAAGGGTGGCGCAGGACCGGGCAGTGTTTCGTTATGTTGTGCATAGGGTCGCTATGAGTGGGAACCGACTTGACGGCACCTAACAACAACAACAGCAGAAACTAATAATTACCAAATGCTTGTTAAATTACACGGTCAGCAGAAAAGATGAAGACCCTCAAGGAGGTGGCTTGACACAGTGGCTACAACAATGGTCTCAAGCATAACAATGATTGTAATGATGGTGCAGGACCAGCCAGTATTTTTTTCTGTGGTACATAGGGTCTCTATGAGTCAGAACCGTCTTGACAGCACCTAACAACAACACGTTATACAATTATTATTTTTTTGAATAGCAACATGCATTTAAGCAAGATGAAGACAATTAGAACTGTAGCATATGGTTGTATTTCTTCTTTAAGGAAGTCTTTAGTGATAAAGAAACAAAATGTTTAGTTTTGGCAGTCTTCGCATTTGAAGAAAATCATTTTTAATACTAATTGTATCAACTTGCATTGAATTCTCAGACAGATCTTTCCATAATTTTACTGATCCCTAGAGGAATAGCTATTTGTAACATGGAGAAAATGCTCAGTCCGTACTTTTTACTATGTAACGATAAAAATGCATGACAGGCCAGGGCAGCTGCCAGAAATGACATCCTCCCAAAGACTCTTCCCCTAGGGAGCACAGACAATCTGCCATAATAAACTCCAGTTGCTGGTTTAAATAACTTAACCGCAATTATATTTATTAATATAATAACCTCGTTGAGATCAGTCTAGAATAGAAAAGAGGTTTGACTATTATTGATGAATGAGAGGCCAAAAAGAAAATGATCAAGTGGATTAGGGAAGCCTCAGTCCTGAAACTAAAAAAAGCACTGGAATAGCCCACAGTCATCATCACCCTCGGTTCCCATAATAGTTATCCCTTAAGCAATAATCTAAGGTTGAAGATTTCAAAAACGAAATATTTCTAACCCATCCTATATGAGATTTACTTCTTGGCCAGAAGAAAAGGGAATACCAGGCAATAATATGAAAAAGGCCTCAGAGATGTGGAAGAAAAACACAGCAACCTGGCAGGTGAACATACTGGTTAGCATGTTTGGGAACCCCTTGCTGGTACCAGGTAAATCGCTACATGTATTTGCAAAATGGACTGCAAATATCATGCCATTGCTTCCACTTTGTCATTTTGTCTCCATCTCAGTTTTGGACCTCAGCTTGAAAATGTCCCTTAGAATCTGTCAAACTTAATTTTCTGCTCATGACCTCACCTTAGCTTTTTTTTTTTTTTTTTTAATGAGAAGCCTCTGTTGATGCCTAACTGTAAACTTTAGCCCTCTTGTGAGTTTTCTGTTCAGGTTTTTATCCTATTTCAAGTTAACATTAGCCCCACCTACATAATTGAATTTGACTATCTTTATCATGCATGGCTTGTGTATCTAGGGAGCTCTAACTTCTGTTCTTAGATAGATTTAAGTCCTATAGTTCCCACCCAAAGCCACTAAGGCTAAATGGGACAGAACTTGATGCCAATGTTTAAGTGACTTCTACAGTCATAGACATTTTTGCCGTGGCTATCTACAACTTCTTTCTTTGTGGCTATTTAGAAACTTTTCCCTGAATTCTCACTTCAAACCCTAAGCCTTTTACTGAGGGAGGCAGAACAGAAATTGTCAAAGGATTAGGACACTCAGGTCTTTCAGAATTTATGTAATCATTATTGGCAGAAATTCAGACACCGTAATTCCTTTAGAAATTGGCTCACGTTTCTTGGTTTTCTAACAATTGTACATCTGGACCAGATATTGAAAATGAATAAATAAATAAACAAAAGCCACAAAAATTAGTATTGCCCCATATGTCTACATCATGAAAGAGCCCAGAGTGTGATAAAGTGCATTTAATGGAAGATTTAGAACATGCAAAATAAAATATACTATACTCCCAAGTATGTTTTAAGGAAAAAAAAAAGTCCTTGTCTATAGTTCTATAGGTACTATTGTAACTCCTCTGTACTCAATGGGTGCCATCTTCTGTTGATAAAAGAATGACAGCTTCCACTGTATTCATAAATCTGCACACTTAAATGTATATGTTCCTCTATGTATTTACTCATTATCTTCTTTCATTTAAAGAAACATATCTGTCCATTAAGTCTCCTTTGGTACCTCAGTATTGACTTGTCTGTCATGAGCTTCTCTAGTGAACTCAGCTGCAATAGTTGAATGTTACTATTTAGACATGCATTAACTGCTATAACTCAATATTAAATCATCATAAAGTTACATTACTGGACAATGTACACAAGCCCTGAACTCCCATTATCACCCACACAGAATCGCGGAAGCAGTACACAGTCAGCTCTTACTGAAGCTTTACTTAAGAATTCCGATGCACGTAAAATAGCAATGTATTTTTGTAAACAAAATAAAAAAAAAAAAACTGATGTGAATCATCTTTATATATGATTTAATGCCCCGCGTAGAAAGAACAAGTCAATAAATTTCTCTCAGAATTAAGAGCTGGGAAGAAAAACCATCTCATCATTAAATAGGTATGCTTCATTTGATACATAATTGAAACTGTAGAGTACATTTTATTTTCTTCTTGTTTTGGCCGCAAAGAAACTCAGTTAAATTCTGTGAGTTTTCCCTAAGCATAAATATTCAAGTAAAATTATTTTTGCTTCCATCCTCTCTATTTCAGTCATGGATTTTAGTTTTTCTCATGGGTTTTATTGTATCTACAGCTTTTATTACATATTACATAAAAATGCATATTTTTAAAGTAATACACTGATTCATATTTCTTTTTTCAAAGTCAATTATAGTTAATAGGGAATGAAGTGAGACTATAAATGGGGTAGAAAGAACACTGCAGCTTATTGCATAAACAAGTAGACTGTTTAATCTAGTAATTAAAATGAATAAAAGACAATAGATGTGATTTCTGTAAATATGAGTAGAAATGTAAACTGGGCATAAAAGTAGAAATTTCTACAAATTAGAAAAAGTGTGTGTTGCATTATAAAAAACCATGTGGGTTGTTTTTCTTTTTTTACTCCTCTGAGATAAAGATTTATCAGCTAGATAGTCAAATAGAAAAACGTGAATAATCCTGATTAATACTATCTAAACTGAAAGAATAAAAACCTAAATCATGATCACGGAGAATGGTAGGTGAAAGGCTCGGGTTGGGAGTTTATTACAGGAGAGAGAAGTGATTAAACAGCAAAAGACAGAAAACAACCTATGGCCAACATTCTTTTATGTAATAAAAGTATCCACATAATACCATATGCCAGCACTGATGAGGCATCTACATTCATTCTGTGCTTTAATATTTAAGCATTATCCAAGAAAAACATCTACCTGGTTAATCAAAACGTGATGCTCACCATCATCTGGGCAGTGAAAAATAAAAGGTTCAAAATATTAGAAGGAGGGTATTCTAATTTTTAAGCAGGGATTGTACTGTCATTATGTTATGATTATCATCTATTACCATTGACCGAAAGTTAGAGGTATGATTATATTCTGTAGGATGTATCATCACAGTCTAATGGTTTAAAGTTTTCAAATAATATAGTATGTAAACATTGACATCAGGAAGTCTAAGTTCCATTATTTTTGAATACTTTAGTTAGATATTCCCCACATTTCCAGGAATTATATTTGTAGGAGAAATTTTTAAGAAAGGATGATAGTTGCTTTGAAAAACACATGATTATATCCTAGAAAAATGAGAGCAATAGGGAAAAAAAGAAGTGAGGTGAGTTTTAAATGCCATATCCAAAGCTTCTAGAAATATTTGGTGCTGCTACAACAATAGTGACGTCCTAGTTGTTACATGAATTCTGCTTTACCGAATCAGGATTTTCCAGTGAAGTTTACAGGAATCTTTGATAGGCATTTTTTAGAACTTAAGAACTGACGACATTTATAACAAACATCTTTTCTCCGTTGATATTTTTATTTTATAGTTTTTTTTCTGTTAAAAGTTCATTGTTTTTTCTACATTTTTGCTATTTTACAATCAACCAGTTCAAGTACTATTTTATATATGCGTATTTGTAATAAAACCGTTAGGCTCACAGTTTTTGCAAATAATTCATACAGGATTTCTGTTCTGGCCGTGCAAGAGTAACTTATTTAAGGATAGCTTTCCCAGCAAGGACAACTAGAAAATCTGTATGTGAAAATTAAATAAATAAATACAAGCATCTGGTGGAAGGGACTTGAAAGCTAGGAAGTCAGCAGGACGTGAGGAGCCAAGATGTCAGAGAGGAAGGAAACCTGTAGAGGTTCCCTTAGGTAACTGTCCATTCTAAAACAGGTCTTGAGAGGCAAAAATCTTGGCAGAGGGTTTTACAGTTTCATGGGTGGGCGGCCAAAAAATTGGAGGGCAAGTGTGAAGGAGTTTGACAAACAATCCATGGTTGGCTAATTAAAAGAACTATTCTACGGTGCTAAAGAAGATGGATAATTACAGAGCGATCACAAAACCTGAACCACATCCTCCAGTCATCTCCATTCCTGGTTGGGTAAAGGTGATCTGTGGCTAGCTTAATTACACACCACAAGCAAAACAAAATCCTGCTTAATATCTGGCCATCAATCAGAATATGTAAAAATGACACAGATTGACCAGAAACGAATAGAAAAGACAGACAATAGAAACATAAGCAAAGTTTATCCAGACACTGGAGATATCCTATATGCACTTTAAGATAAATGCGGAGAATGTATTTAGTATTTTAAGTGGCAAGATGGAAGGTTTCCACCAAAAAAAAGGGAAGAAACTAACAAAGAATCAGATAGAAATATTGTAACTAGGAAAAAAAACTAAAATTAAGATATAAGTTGTGGTTTATAAACAGATCAAAATTTAGAGAAACAGGAGAAAAGAATAGATTAAAGGTATTTAGGTTTAAAAAAAAATGGACTAAATCACAGAGTAAAGGAAAAAAAAAAAATCAAAGGAGACTTTCAATTTCACCTGAAAATGAAAGACCTTGAGAGATTTCACTTCCATCCTTAGAAGAGGAAAATGTTGAAGAAAACTGAAAATCTATAACTTTTCTTGTGCTGTTGGAGCTGAGGCTGCGGGACAAAATGGCACTCGGAGAAACAGGCAAATTGAGACAGTTACAATTGAGTCATAGCCAAGGTCTGATTATCTGGAGAAGCTTCTGGAGCCGTAAATTGGTTAAACCAAACCAAATCCCCTGCCATCAGGTCGATTCCGACTCATGGCGACCCTATAGGACAGAGTAGAACTGCCCCGTAGAGTTGCCAAGGAGCGCCTGGTGGATTTGAACTGCCGACCTCTTGGTTAACAGCCATAGCACTTATGCACTACGCCACCAGGGTTTCCACAGAAACTGGCTAGGGACACTAAAATGGTACATTTGATGAATTGCTGGAAAATGAATGTGAATTGGAAAAAGAGTAAGGAATTCCTGTGAACAACAGTATTGATGTGGAGGCACTGTCTTGGGGGATCCCACATTTTCCTAGGTCTTACATACAGGAACCCCACAAGATTCTTGGAAAAAACTGAGAAAGATATCATTTTGGCTTTGACAATGAGAAGGGAAGAGTAATCAGTGTAAAATATGCTCTGAACCTACTCTCTAGAGAAAAAGACTTTATCAGAGCTTTATTCCACCTTTTTCACCAGTATATCAAGTATCAGCAGGGTCACCTAAGGTGGGTGGGTTTCAGCAGAGCTTCCAGGCTAAGACAGACTAGGAAGAAAGGCCTGGCAATCAATTCCTGAAAATCAGCTACTTCTGTGGGTCACAACAGAATATCGTGCAATATTGTGCTGGAACATGAACTTCCTAGGTTGGCAGGCACTACAGAATAGCCACAACGATGAACTCTAACATACCAACAATCATGAAGATGGTGCAGGATTATGTAACATTAAGTTCTTTTACATATAAGATCATCAAGAGTTGGAACCAACTCCACAGCAACAAAGACAACACAATTCCAGATGGGGGAAGCAACTTCCTCCTACTCTAGACCCCTCTAAGCCAAACCAAAAAAACCAAACCCAGTGCCATCAAGTCAATTCCAACTCATAGCGACCCTATAAGACAGAGTATTAGACTCCTCTAGCATGTTTGATACTGCAAAAAAACAAAATAAAATAAACACAGATCAATGGAACAAAACAGAGACCCCAGGAATAGAGCCATACAAATATAATCCGATGATCTTTGGCAAAGGAGCAAAGCAATTCAGTGGAGAGAGGATATTCTTCTCTAATGAACAGTGCTGGGACAATTGGACAGCATATGCAAAAATTTGTACGTATAGCTCTACAGACCTTATACTTTTAACAAAAATTAGCCAGAAATGGACTATACATCTAAATATAAAGTTCAAAATTATAAAACTTCCGGAAGAAAGCATAGAAATAAACTTAGGTGACCATGTGTTTGGTGATGAATTTGTAATTATAACAGCAAAAGCATGATCCATAAAAGAAAAAATTAGTAAGCTGGACTTTAGTAAAAATAAAATCTGCTGCTCTGTAAAAACAAAACAAAACAAAACAAAAAACTGCTAAGAGAACAAAAAGAAAATCCACAGGTTGGGAGAAGATTTTTGCAAATCATGTATCTGGTAAGGAAATTGTATCAAAACACACAAAAAACTTTTAAAATTCAATAATAAGGAAGCAAACAACCCAATTTACAAATGGGAAAAAAGATTCAATAGATAACTTCAAAGAAGACGTAACCAAACCTGTTGAACTTCAAAGAAGACGTAACCAAACTTGTTGCTGCTGAGTTAATTCTGACTCATAGCAACCCTATAGGTTGGAGTAGAACTTCCCCACAGAGTGTTCAGGCTGTAATCTGGAAGCAGACTGCCGCTTGGTTCTCCTGCTGAGGGGCTGGTGAATTCAAACCACCATCCTTCTGGGTAGCAGACAGCACTTAACCACTGCACCACCAGAGCTCCTCAAGGAAGATATAGAAATGGTAAATAAGCATATGAAGGTATGATCCACATCATTTGCCGTTAGAGAAGTGAAACAACAATGGGATACTGCACACCTAATGATGCAGCTAAAATTGAAAAAAAAAAAAAAAGTTGGAAAAGCCAAATGTTGGTGAGAATGCAGAGGAACAGAAACTCATTTATTTTTATTTCCTCTGGTTTAGGTGAAAGTTTACAGAGCAAATTAAAAAAAAAATTAGTTTCTCATTAAACAATTATTACACAAATTTTTTTTGTGACATTGGTTGCCAACCCCATGATGTGTCAACCCTCTCCCCTTCTCCACCCCAGTTCCCTTATTACCATTCACCCAATTTCCCTGCCTTCCTGCCTTCTTGTCTTTGCTTTTGGGCTGATGTGGCCATTTAGCCTAGTACATGTAATTAAACTACAAAGCGTGTTCCTCACGTGCGTGATTGTTTGCCCTATACACCTGTCTAATCTTTGGCTGGAGGCTGAATCTTGGAAGTACTGAGGTAAAACAGTGTCCTGGGGACATAATCTTGAAGTTTCTCCTGTTTCTGTCAGACCAGTATGTTTGGTCTTTTTTTTTCTTTTGTGAATTTGAATTTTTTTCTACATTTTTCTCTAGCTCTGTCCAGAATCCCCTATTCTGATTTTTGTCAGAGCAGTTTGTGGTGGTAGCCTGGCAGCATCTGTTCTGGGCTCAATCTGGCAGGGATCATGGTAGCTGTGGTACATTAGTCCTTTGGGCTAACCTTTCCTTGGTGCCTTTGGTTTTCTTCATCTTCCTTTGCTCCAGCTGGTCTGGGACCAGTAGATGTATCTTAGATGGTCACTCACAGGCTTTTAAGATCCCAGACACTACTCGACACAGTTTGATGTAGAACATTTTCCTTATAAACTATGTTATGCCAGTTGAGCTAGATGTCCCCCAAGACATGGCCCCAGCCCTCAGCCCAGTAACTAGAACCCTCAGGGAGTTTGGATGTGTCCGTGGAGCCTCTATAATTTTATCTTGGCCATGTTTTGCTGACTTTACTCGTATTGTGTACTGTCTTACCTTTCACCAAAATTGTCACTTTTCCTCTATCTAGTTGGTGTTTTTCTCTGCTCTCCTTGGAAACCCTATGGGACAGCTCCACTCTGTAATGTAGGGTTGCTATGAGTCAGAATCGACTTGATGGCAATGGGTTTGGTTTGGTATTGGTGTAATGGCTAACGACTGGGAGCATTTCCTCATATGTCTGTGAGCTGCCTGAATTTCTTCTTTGGTGAAGTGTCTTCATTTCTTTTGCCCATTTCTTAATTGAATTGTGTGTCTTTTTGTTGTAGAGGTGTTGGATTTTCCTAAAGATTTTAGAGATTAGATCTTTATCAGGTATGTCATAACCAAATTTTTTTACCAGCTGTATTTTCTCTTTTTACTCTTTTGGTGAAGTCTTTTGATAAACATAACTGTTTAATTTTTAGAAGATTCCACTTATTTGGGTTATCTTCTGGTGTTTGTGCATTGTTAGTTAAGATTTGTATCCTGTTTATGCCATGTATTAGGGCTACTAGTGTTGATACTATTTTTTCTTTCATGATCTTTATAAATTTTCATTTTATATTTGGACTTTGGTCAATTTTGCATTACTTTTTGTGCATCATGTGAGGTATAGGTCCTGTTTCATTTTTTTTTGCAGATGGACATCCAGTTTTACTAGCGTCATTTGTTAAAAAGACTGCCTTTTCCCCTTTTAATGGACTTTAGTTCTTTGTCAAAGGTCAAGTGGCTGTAGGTAGATGGATTTACATCTGAGTCCTTGATTCTGTTCCATTGGGCAATGTGTCTGTTTTTGTATCAGTACCAAGCTGCTTTGACTACCATAGCTATATAGTAGGTTCTAAAGTCAGGTAGTGCAAGGTCTCCTGCTTTATTCTTCTTCAATAATGTTTTACTTATCTGGAGCCTCTTTCCTTTCCATGTAAAGTTAATGATTAGTTTTTTTCATGTTGTTAAAGAATGCTGTTGATTTGGATCAAGATTGCATTGTATTTGTAGATTGCTTTGGGTAGAATTGACATTTTCAAGATGCTGAGTCTACCTATCCATGAGCATGGTATGTTTTTGTATTTATGCAGATCTCTTTTAGTTTCTTATGTAGAGTTTTATAGTTTTCTTTGTATTGGTTTTTATATCCCTAGTTAGAATTATTTGTATTTTATTTTTTAGGGGCTATTATTGCTTTCCTGATTTCTTTCCAACTAATTTTTGTATGTTTATCTTGTATCCTGCTGGTTTGCTGTATCTTTCTATTAGTTCCAGTAGTTTTCTTGTGGAGTCTTTAGGGTTCTCTACACATCATCCATTAATAGAAATTCTCATTTATTGATGGTGGGAATACAAAATGGTACATCTACCTTGGAACACAGTTTGTGAGTTTATACAAAGCTAAACATAATCTTACTGAATTATGCAGTATTCATACTTTAGGTATTTACCCAACTGAGTTGAAAATTTATATTCATGCAAAAACTTCCACAGAAATGTTTATAGCAGCTTTATTCATAGTCACCAAACACTAGAAGCAGCCAAGATGTCCTTCAAGAGGTAATAGGATCAACAAACTGTTGTACAGTATACAATGGAATACTGAAAATAAGGAGTTACCAAGACATTAAAATATAAGGACAAATTTTAAATACACATTGATAAGTGAAAAAAGCCAATCTGAAAAAGTCTACATGATGTATAATTTTGATATTACATTCCAGAAAGACAAAAAGTATAGCAACAGTAAAAACATTAGTGATTGCCATGGTTTGGGGTAGGGGGGTGGAAGGTTGAATAGGTGTAGCACAGGGATGTTTTAGCATCTGTATAATACTATAATTGCAAGTATATGACAACATGCATTTGTCCAAACCCACTGAATTTTACAGCACTAAGAGTGAACCTTATATATATAGTGTTGCTGTTCATTTCTGTCAAGCCAACTCCATGTATGCAACATAGAATTGCTCCATAGTGCTCCCAAGGTTGTGACCTCTTGGAAGCAGCTCATCAGACCTCTCCAGGTTACTCTGGGTGGGTTTGAACCACCAACCATTCAGCTAGTAGTCCAGCACTTAACCATTTGTGCCACTCAGGGACTCCATTATAAAAGAGGACTGAGTAACCTAACATTGAATGCAGAATATGACAAAAAAAACCTAGCTATTACAAATGTAGAAAAAACCTCACTGAAGAGGTGGAAGAAAAAATAACTTTGGAAATGAGTAGCGACTCTAAGAAGAATAAAGGCAAAAGAATCTCTACATAAACACTGTTAAAAAAAAAAAAAAAAGTTGCTGTCAAATTCATCCCAACTCATGGCAACCCATGTATGTCAAAGTAGAACTGAGCCCCGTGGGTTAATATCTTAGTTACCTAATGCTACTATGACAGAAATATCGCAAGTGGGTTGCTTTAACAAACACAAATTTATTTTCTAACAGTTTAGAAGGCTAGAAGTCTGGATTCAAGGTGCTGGCTCTAGGGGAAGGAGTTTCTCTCTGTTGGCTCTGGAGGAAAGTACTTGTCTCTTTTGAGCTTCACTCCTGGACAATCTTCGTGTGGCTTGGCATCTCTCCCCAATCTCTGCTTGCTCTCTTACTTTTTTAATCTCTTTTATAACTCAAAAGAGGTTGACTTAAGGTACACCCTATGCTAATAACAAAGTGTATTAATCTCATTAACATAACAAAGAAAACCCATTCCCAAATGGGATTACAACCACAGGTATAGGAATTAGGATTTACTACACTTTACACCTCTCTGGGAGACACAATTCAATCTAGAACAACTATCAATGGCTTGTTTTGGTAGTAGATTGCAGGTCTTTCTTCTAAGCTGCTGATGGTTGGGCTCAAGCTTGGACAATTACCCTTTTACATCATCTAGGGTCAATACTGTAGTTACTAACTTTGTTTCCCACAAGTGTCATATTAAAAATTATGATACTGGTCTACTTGTATATTGCAACTGAGCAGTTAAGTAAATCGATGGCAGGTGATCAGAACCTGGTTTCTCACTGTCAGAATTGGTGATTACAGATAAACAATGGGAAGATGGTAGAACAGTCAATGCGATAATGGGTGAGAGCCAGAGGCATCACTATGAACTCATGTTTCACTTAATATGTAGATATTGGCAACGCATGTTTGTAGACATGTGTATATATGTGTACATACACACACCCATTTTCTCGTTTTTTTAGCTGAGATTGCGTAGAAAAATTGATACCTCAATAGCACAACTAGCACCTAGATCTGGTTTTGAGGGATATTCTACAAAACATATGACCAATATTTAAGACTGTCAAGATCACCAAAAAAAAAAAAAAAAAGGAAAAGCTGAGAAACTGACACAGCCAAGAGAAGGAGCATATGGAGACATGACACTTAATACAGTATAGTATCTGGGATGGAATCCTGGAACATAAAAAGGAACATCAGGTTAAAACCTAAGGAAATTAAAAAAAAAAAAATAGATCTTCAACTCAGAATAATATCTCAATATCAGCTTATCAGAAACAAAACAACTTGTTAGTAACAAATGTATCATTATTAGTTTACCAGGTTAATACTAAGTTAAACTGGGCTTGGGGTATATGGGAATTCCCTGTAATATCATTCATAATCTTTCTGTAAGTCAAAAACTGTTCCAAAATGAAATTTATCATCGACACAAAACACTCTGTCAAAAATACTCTCTCAAAAAAATAAAAATACTCTCTAAAAAAAACTCTCCGAAATTATATCTGAAGTGGCGGTGGCAGAGGAATTGCCAAAACTGAAAAAAGTCATTAATGCACAAATCTGAATAGTATTTTCAGCTCTAACAGAAGAAATTTTAACTAGGAAATCCAATACACACAAACAAAATCTTAAAAATTTCCTGAGAATAAAGGGCTTTGCTTTCAAAGGAGCAATGCAAAAACTGAGAAATAACTTATCAATAGAAACAATGGAAGCCAAAAGAGGACAGAGCAGTATCTTCACAACGCTGATAAATAACTACAAAATTCGCATTTATTTAGAGTGATAGCATCTTTCATAAAGTGTATAAGGCAATACACTCTCAGACAAACAAAAAGTAGAATTGTTCATCACCAGCAGACCTGAAAAAAGGAAATAATAAATAAAATTCTTCAGATGAAAGGAAAATAATTTAAGACAGAGACACAGAAATACAACAAGAAATGAGGTGATATACTGATAAACCTAAATAAACATAGGTTTAATAAAATATTGCTAACACTAACCGGTGGTAGTTCAGTGGTAGAATTCCGTGTGGGAAACCTGGGTTTGATTCCCAGCCAAGGCATCTCACGCACAGCCATCGGTGGAGGCTTGCATGTTGCTCTGATGCTGAATAGGTTTCAGCAGAGCTTCCAGACTAAAGTGGACTAGGAGGAAAGCCAGGCAACCTACTTCCAAAAACCAGCCCATGAAAACCTTATGTAACACAACCGTCTAATTCCTCACCAGTCATGGGAGTGGTGCAGGACTAGGCAAGGTTTTGTTTCACTTTACGTGGGTCTCCATGACTTAGGGGCCAACTCAGGACAGTTAACAACAAAAACAACAAATCCCTACATTAAGGGATGCCAACTAATTTGTGAATGCAAAAATACCCACTAAATTTGGAATCCACCTTGTCTACAATCGGGGTACCAATATGCCTCTCCACTTGGCTTGTAGTCATGTAATAAATGTTGAATTAAGAAAATATCATAAGCTCGGTTAGGCCATAAAGAGCTGGTCCAGGTTCAAGGAATTTGAAATTAACTACTCAGGTCCAATTCAGGGTTATTTTGACTCTAGTTTAAGAACCAACCAGAAAACAGAGAAAAGGTAAATACTAAACAGAAAACATGTCAGTGTGTATACATTCAAGACTCACAAGACAAAAATATCTTTTTGTTCATTAGGCAGTGTACTGTGAAGTAGGTCTGCAATTATGGCCTATTCCATGAAGTTATAAAATTTAAATAATTTACATTTTTTTCTTTCAGGTAAAAGGGTGAATGTCCACAAAATTTGCTCTCTAGCTCTGATAATAATAGATTTAGTTTTAGTTTAAATATGCTATCGTTCTTCCCAACAAATAATAGGGTAGAAAGATAAGGCTGAAAATAACTTGAACAGTATTCACAGCTTGCATATGTTTAAGCCAATTGTCCTGTAAGGAGTTCCCTCCATCCAGCCCTCCATCTATATGCGCTTGCAGAGTTTTTTTCTAATCACTTGACATTTTTCATTTTAGAACCTATTAAATGAAAATTGATATGATTTTTTTAATAAAATATGCTAAGTTTTTGCAGGAAAGTCTTGGCACTAGAGCAGAAAATGAAATTAAAGTGATTCAATTGTATCACAAATTTTATTTTTATGATTAAATTAGCCAGAGGACTTCATTTTCTTTTAGGAGATGATATGTGATCACGGCCTTAAATGCATTCGGGTTATTTTAGGAAGCTTCCAATATCTAATGGACAGTCCAGAATACAGATTTCTACACTTGAATTATGTGCTCAATTTATTTCATTGTAAAACCAAAAAAAAAAAAAAAAACCATTGCTGTGAAGTCAATTCCAACTCATAAGACCCTGTAATAACCCTAAAGGAGAGAGTAGAACTGCCCCATTGGGTTTCCAAGGCTATAATCTTTAAAAAGCAGACTATCACATTTTTCTCCTGTGGAGAGCCTGGTGGGTTTGAACTGCCAACCTTACAGTCAGCAGCTGAGCACAGAACCACTGCTGCACCAGGGCTCCCTTTGTTTCATCATATACACTGATTAAATAAATTGCCACTTTGTTTTTTTTTTTTTTTTTTTTTAGAGATTTTAATATATGGGCATTTTTTAAGTAAATTACTGACTTCAGGAAAATATGGGTGAATTTTGGGAACCAAACATAACCTTACAGTCATTGGAACCTGCAGAATAGCCCCATTTTAAGGGCGTCTAGCTCATAGATGAGCTTCATGGTCAGAACCAGGTGAAATAAAATGTTCTCTGAAGTGTATTTTGTTAAACTATATCCTTGCATTTTTTTTTTGTTCTAAATATGCTTTTGTATTTGCATTCATACATAGCAAAACAATCCCATGAGTGTTTTGATTTCTATTCCAAACCTGCAGCTGAAGAGTGCTCCTAAAATGATTCATATAAAACATCCACTCAAAACTGATGATAACAGCAAAAGCTTTAAAGGTTGCCTCTACAAATGGGGACTGATAATGTTTTGTATAGAGTTCTACTGTGCTTTTCATGTGTTCAGCCATTAACCAGAGCATTTGAATTATACAGCTTTTATGACTCTCTCAACACATACAGTCTGATTTAATTTTAGCATTCTCATTGATTTCAAGGGTGTCACAGAGGGTAAGAAGGATGAACTTGGTTGACAGAGTTCAACATATGGCATCCAATTAGAGACACCAGAGAATGTCAGTATCTCCTCTCACTAAAACAAAACAAAAAAACTGCTACAATGCTATCTATTCTAGAGATAAGAATGCATCTAAAATTCTACTCAAAGGCTTTCATGCAATACCTTTTTATCATATCACAGATTATGTGACATAAAACTTTTATATGAAATTTTAAAATGATATTGTAGTGACAAGTACACTGGATTTGGCACCAGACTGCATCATTTACTAACAAAATGATGAGCTCGGATAATTTATTTAGCCTCTCTGAGCCTCTAGTTGTTCATTGTTACAATGAAAATGATAATCTACCTCATACAGTTACGCATACAGGAGCAAGGGTTTAATGAGAATATGAAAAAAAAAGTTTTTTTCTTGTGCGGTATCCAATAAAAATAGTACCTCAACAAATATTGCAAGAATGATTGAGAAAAGGAAGTTCAAAATAAATACTGTTGTCAAGTACTTGAGTCAAGCAGGAGCCTCATGATATCAATAATAAAAGACAAAGTTAGATCACAAGATATACCTGGTCTAATAAGCAATTGATCTCAGTCATCCAAAGGCGCATAGTATCATCAGGTGAATTCTAGGGCACCATTTACAGAACAAGCATTGGAGCAGGTTTCATTTATCTGACTTGAAGGAACTTTTAAAAAAAATGGAATCTTGGACCCCCAAACACTCTGGTTCAATAGAACTAGGTAAAGGCAGTGTACAACAGAACTAATATGCTTATAAAAATGCCCCGTTTCTTCTGATACACAGCTAGGTTCAGGACTCATTAGTCTATCTGGTTTCAAAAACAATGTTTGTGAATTTTATGTAGTGCATTTTATGTATTTGACTGTGTGGATCATAATAAATTATGGATAACATTGCAAAGAATGGGAATTCCAGAACACTTAATTATGTTCATGAGGAACCTGTACATACACCAAGGGGCAGTGGTTCAAACAGAACTAGGAGGTACTGTGAGGTTTAAAATCAGGAAAGCTGTGCATCAGGGTTGCAACCTTTCACCATATTTATATAATCTGTATGCTGAGCAAATAATGCGAGAAGATAGACTATATGATGAAGAATGTGGCATCAGGATTGGTGGAAGACTCAGTAACAACCTGCTATATGCAGATGACACAATCTTGCTTGCTGAAAGTGAAAAGGACTTGAATCACTTACTGATGACAATCAAAGACTACAGCCTTCAGTATGAATTATACCTCAACATAAAGAAAACAAAAATCCTCACAACTGGACCAGTAAACAACATCATGATAAAACCAAAAAAACTGAACCTGTTGTAATCGAGTCAATTCCAACTCAGTAATCTTATAGGAAAGAGTAGAACTGCCCCATAGGGTTTCCAAGAAGCAGCTGATGGATTTAAAATGCTGACTTTTTGACTAGCAGCCAAGCTCGTAACCACTGAGCCACCAGGGTTCCACCAACATCATGATAAAAGGAGAAAAGATTGAAGTTTTCAAGGATTTCATTTTATTTGCATCCACAGTCAGCACCCATGGAAGGAGTAGTCAGGAAATCAAAGAACATATTGCACTAGGCAAATCTGCTGCAAAAGACCTCTTTAAAGTACTTAAAAACAAAGAAGTCAGTTTGAGGGCTAAGGTATGTTTGAATCAAGCAAGCCATGGTATTTTCAATTGCCTCATATGCATGTCAAATATGGACAATGAATAAAGAGGACTGAAGAAAAATTGATGATGTTGAAATATGGAGTTGGCAAAGAATGTTGAATATACCATGGACTGGCAGAAGAATGAACAGGTCTGTCTTGGAAGAAGTACAGCCAGAATGCCCCTTAGAAGTGAGGATGGAAAGACTACTTCTCATGTACTTTGGACATGTTAACACGAGGGACCAGTCTCTGGAGAAGGACATCATGCTTGGTAAAGTAGACAGTCAATGAAAGAGAGGAAGACCCTCAATGGGATGGATTGACACAGTGGCTTCAACAATGGCCTCAAGCATAGCAGGGATTGTGAGAATGGCAGGCAACCTGACAGTGTTTCATTCTGTCATACATAGGGTCTCTATGACTGCGAACTGACACTACAGTGCCTAATAACAACAGTCTGTATTTTAGGCTGTTTTTTTCAGTGTTAAAAAACAGTAACTTTAAGAAAATAAATTTTCCTCTAGAGTTCTTCCTAATGTCAAATTTTTCCTATTTGTCTCCTCAAGTTCATGCATACCCTCTTTCTATTAAAGGACATGGTATCAAGATAAAGCAAGGAAGAGGATGAAGATTGTAGCTAAAGCCAGGGTGAAGAAGTGACACAGGTAAACAGATTTTAATCAGGAAAAATAAAAGAAGAAGAAGAAGATCCAGAATCTGGGGGGTGGGGGGGGGAAGGGGGGAAAGAATGTGGGGTAAAATTTCTTTGAAAAGCAATTTGATTCCCAAATTCCTTTCTCTGCTCTATGTCTATAAAAGACTTGCCACTCCCTTGCAAAAAAAAAAAAAAATTAATTTATCTATTGTGCTTTAAGTGAAAGTTTACAAATCAAATCAGTCTCTCATACAAAAACTTATACACACCTTGCTATGTACTCTGAGCTGCTCTCCCCCTAATGAGACAGCTCCTGTATTCCCTGCGTCCTTTCAACCAGGTCCTGTCCCCCTCTGCCTTCTCATCTCGCCACCAGACAGGAGTCGCCCACATAGTCTCATGTGTCTACATGAGCCAAGAAGCTCTCTCCTCACCAGTATCATTTCCTGTGTTATAGTCCAATCCAACCCCTGTCTGAAGAGTTGGCTTCAGGAATGGTTCCAGTCTTGGGCTAACAGAGGGTCCTGGGACCATGATTTCTGGGGTCCCTCTAGTCCCAGTCAGACCATTAAGTCTGGTCTTTTTGCAAGAAATTGAGGCGTGCATCCCACTGTTCTCCTGCTCCATCAGGGATTCCCTGTTGTGTTCCCTGCCAGGGCAGTTATCGGTGGTAGCCAGGTATCATCTAGTTCTTCTGATCTCAGGCTGATGGAGTCTCTGGTTTATATGGCCCTTTCTCTTGGGGTCATATTTGCCTTGTGTCTTTGGTGTTCTTCGTTCTCCTCGTAAAATTCTTGATTGAAGTGAATTATATGAAGAAGGTAAGAAAGTAGATCTATAGATTGAAGGTTAGTAAGTATATTTAAGAGCATGAGGATCCTATAAAAAATTTATTTTTATTTATTTTATATAAAGAAAAAAATTTTTTTTTAATAAATACTGGTTCCATAAAAAAAAAAAAATTTTTTTTTTTAAGACCTGACAAATATAGTTTGAGGGGATGTTTTTAGAAATGTAATATAAAACTATAAATGCAAAATTAGATGCAAGAGTGAAAATTTACTTATAATGAGAAAATAAAAAATTGCAAGTGTAAATATACTGGTAAATACTAAAGTATCAGAAAAGTTAGAATTTCATATATTTATGAATTGACTGCCTAACAAACTTCTCTAACATTTTCTCCCTATATTTTTGCAGGTACACTATCCATGTTACAGATTAGGAAAGCATTGCCCAGAATATTATGTAAATAACCTAAAATTTAAAAAGCTGAAAAGTGGCAGAGCTTGACTTTGAACAAAAGAAATCTTGCTCTAAAATCCATTCTCTTAATTTCTATGCTCTTCTACCAAAATAAGAGGAATTACCATCTATAGATATGCCTATGAATACTTACAGTAGCTCAGTAAGGATAGGCAGGAAGTTGGTAAGTGTGTTTACCTTTGCAGAGAAGAACTGAATGACTAAGGAAATAACGTGTGAAGATTTTTTATTGTTTACTTTTCTGTTAGTTTTGAATTTTTCACTATGCTCATGTTCTTATAATTAATAAAATAGAAATAGAAAAATGAGAAGAAGAAAAGAAGGAAGGAAGGTAGAAAGAATAAATGAAGGAAGGTAGAAAGAATAAATAAAGCAAGGAAGGAAGAAACTAATGGAGTCTGTGTCTAAATTATGGATTTTTTATTTCTAATCATAGGCTATTATCTTACTTATCCATAAAAAGTATTTTATGTCCATTTAATAGGGATGACATAGTCTCTTTATGAATGGTGATGGCAAAACCGCGTATCCGTTTGCAAAAAAAATGTAACAAGATCCATACCTCACACCATATACAAAAACTAACTCGAGATGGATCAAAGACTTAAATGTAAAACCTAAAACCATAAAGATCATTGAAGGAAATATATGAGAAAACTTAATAGCCTTAATTTATGAAATAAATGGACTATCAGATATAACTGAAAAAGCACAAAGAGTAGAAGATAAATTAGATGGTTGAGACCTCCTGAAAATCAAATACTTATGCCCATCAAAAGACTTTTCCAAAAAAGCAAAAAGAGAACCCACATAGTGGAAAAAACATTTGGCTCTGACATATGTGACAAAGGTATAATCTCTAAAATTATAGAAAACTCCAACAACTCAAGCACAAAAAGACAATCTAATTAAAAAATGGACAAAGGATAAGGACAGATACTTCACCAAAGTAGACATCCAACAAATACATAGAGATGCTTGTTGATCATTCCCATTAAAGAAATGTATATAAAAACTACAATGAGATACCATCTCAAACCGATAATAATGACACTGATGAAAAAAAAAAAAACAGAAAATAATAAATGCTGGAAAGATTGTGGGAAGATTGGAACTCTCATATGTTGCTGGTGGGAATGTAAAACAGAACAATCGATTTGGAATACAATATGACGCTTCCTCAAAAAGCTAAAAATAGAAATATATATGATCCAGCAATCCCATTTCTAGGTATATAGAGTAGAGAAATAAGAGCAGTGACACAAATAGACATATGTGCACCCATGTTCATTGCAACATTATTTACAACAGCAAAAATGAAAACAACCTAAATGCCAATCAAAGTTGAATAAAGTATGGTACATACACACAATGGAATACCACAAAATGTTAAAGAATAATGAGAAATCTGCAAAACATCTCACAATATGGATGAACCTGGAGGATGTTATGCTGAATGAAATACGTCAATCACAAAAGGACAAATACTGTATGAGACGACTATTACAAAAAGTCAAGAAAAGGTTTTCACACAGACAGAAACATTCTTTATTGATTACCAGGGATGGGGGAGGGAGGCAGGAAAATCACTAAGTAGATAGTAGAAGCATACTAACTTTGGTGAAGGGAAAGATAATAAGTAATATGAGGGAAGTCAGCACAAAATAATCAAAGCAAAGGAAGACACTGAAAGGTACACAAGAGTAAAAGGTGACAAGGGTAAATACTAATACATATACAACCTTGAAACAATAGTAATAACAAACAGTAATGTATGAGTGGATACATGGGTAGATATGTGAGCTGAACATGGCTGGCAGGGTGTATGGAAATACACCCATGCACATATATATGTGTACATGCTGCAAATATACACATGTTTGCAATAGTGCACCCAGGGGCTACAGTCATGAAAACTTAGTCATAAGCATACACCTCCTGGGACTGAAATACTGGGCTGGAGGGCTAGGGACCATAGTCTCAGGGTACATCTAGGTCAAATGGCATATCATTTTCCAAAAAGACAGTGTTCTACATCTTACCTTGGTAAGTAGCAACTGGGGTCTTTAAAGCTTGCAAGTAGCCTTCTAAGATACGACAATTGGTCTCTACCCCTCTAGAGCAAAGAAGAATGAAAATCAAAGACTCAAGGAAAATATTAGTCCAAAGGACTAATGGACCACACAAACCACCGCCTCCAGTAGCCTGAGACCAGAAGAACTGACCACTACTGGCCACTCTGACTGGGACCACAACAGCTGGTTATGGACGGAGTGGGAGAGAAATATAGAACAAAACTCATACTCATAAATAAGACCACGCTTACTAGTCTGATAAAGACTGGCATAATCCCTGAGACTATGGCCTTAGATACCCTTCAAACTTGGAACTGAAATCACTCCCAGAGATCACATCATAGTCATACAATAGGTATGCCTCTAAAATGAACAGTAACACCAGTGAGGAGCGTACACCTCAGAACAATCAACTACAGAGACCTACAGGGCAGCATTTGCCCAAAAGCAAAGTTTAGGAGGAAGGTAGGGGCAGGAAAGGTGGACGAATGGACACAAGGAACCCAGGGAGGAAGGGGACGGGAGTGCTGACACATTCAGGAGTTTGCAGACAATGTCATGAAACAAGCTGTGTTTAAATTGTTGATTGGGAAACTAATTTTCTCTGTAAACTTTCACCTAAACCATAATAAAATGCTCAAAAAAATTTATGAATTTTAAAACAGTGTCAAAGGATATTTATTGACAGAAAAAATTACAAATCATATTTCTGATCAAAAAAGCAACTGATAGAATTTTGTACAGTTAGATACTATTTACAGAAAAATATTTATGTGTATATTATATTCATCAGACAACATGAAATGATAAATATCAACATTAAAAGATAATAGGGACAACTAGGGTTATATCTGTGATTTTTTTTTCCCCAAATGCTTACTAAAATCAAAACACACATAGTATTACTATATAAATAATGCTTAAAAAACAATATAGTTAATTTGTTCCCCACCCCCCAAAAAATATTTTAATGAACCTTATGCATGTTAGGCTGTTTACAAGGTTAACATAATTACTTTAAGAAAAAAAGAAAATATATATATATGTTTTATTCATACCAGTAAGTGTAATTAAGTTGTATTGTGAACCATAGGGAACTAAGAAAAGACTTCATACACTCCAGGCTTAAATATTTTTATTTGGAGGAATGCAAACTTCTTGACTAATTTCTTTACGTGGGCACAGATCAGCTGTGTGGATATAAAATGAGAATTGCTCAGTCACATACCACACTCTTTCATATTCCAAAATAAATAACACTTGTTACTTGTAGTGTACAGTGTCATGCTATCTCTAACCATGATCACACCAGCAACGTATTTAGATTAGATTATGTTGATCTGATAACATTTCAGCGCAAAAGTGCCAACAACACAAAAGCAGATATATAGCAACAACGACAACTTTCAGCCTTTCGCTGCTTTTGAGGAGAGTTCATGGACTCCTGAAGGAAAAAGCTAAGAGTTGCAATTTCTTTCAAACAAGAAAATACATGCCACCATTCTTTGATGAAACACCAGAAATGCTGCTAAATCTGATCAAGCTTCCAACAAGAAAGAAAATAAAATCAATAAAAGTCAGAAACCTTAAATATATGTAAATGTATATGTATATGCACATATATGTATGTATTACACCTATGTATATTATATCTGCATATATTATTGTCAGGTCATAGTCAAATCAATAGACTGGAATTACTATTTGGTTAAAAATCAGTCAAATATTAGGAATAGGAATAGTTAATTAATGGGGTTTTAAAAAAGTCTTTGAAGACATGCATATATGACAAACATGACTGACGACCACTGCATGATGGCTGTCCGCTGCTCTGAAAGCAATTCTTAGTTACTAAGCTTGAATTTTCTCTTCCCCATTCAATAATCTAGCAGTTTTCCAAAGCCTTCCTGACATTTTAGTTTTATTGTGCAGTTCTATCCACAGCACAATAACTGGAGCTTCAGTCAATTCCATAGACCCATCTATTATTAGGTTCTTTGGGGTTTTTCCTGTCTGCTCACTGTACAGTCCCGTAAGAAAACATCTCATTTTCCTGAAAAATCAGGGGAAGTGCTGCTGAGCAAATATGACTTTAGTGTCAAAAAAGTATTCAAGTTCATGACATGAAACAAACAAAAAAAGATGTTAGCAAACTATACTATAACTTGTTGAATAAAACACACATAATCCCTTACTATACATAAGACAAATTTCTTTTGGAGACTTGATTTTTGTGTGTGTGTGCTATAAGTAAAGTATAATTCATAAAAAAATTCATATGAAGAGTTTATATCTCCAATCATTATGAAGGATTTCACTCTGCTTACAGATTTCAACACACACGCAATTTGGGAATTTTTAGATGTAATGCAATTTATTAAATACAAAAATCAAGCATTTAAGAAAATACAGTTTCAGGACATGAGCAAAGTGGAAAGTGATTATATTTACTTCTATGGAAATGCTCGTTAGCACCCACTACGCCCCTAGCATTCATTGTTATGAGAGTGTGGACTACACTGGGTGATTTTATCGTGTGTTCACATAATATACATCTGTCTCAGCTTGTTAGTGCAATGAAATACGTTGATGTTTTTGTCAGATATGATACCAGTGGACATATCAGCTCTGCCCAGATATGCTGCCAACAATTCAAACTACTATCACGTCGTTCCTTTCTTTTCTGTATTTGCTACATTCTGTTGCACCAGCAGGAGATTGCAACTTCGCCACTGTTTTCTCATAAGCAGGGAACTGGAAGGCTGACAAGGGATTGAAAGTGGTTACTCAGTCACGGTTCATTTTGCGATTTTCTGTTACTAGGTAATAGAATTAAGAAGCCTATAATTTTTATCAGATGTAGTTTCTATTTGGGATGAATCCTCCGTTAAAAGTAATAACCAAGCGGTCATGTTTCTATAACAATGTTTCATCATTCCTGGGGCAAGGGAGAGTGGAGACAAGTCAGGTTGTAGTCCTTGCCTTGTGTATTATTGCCTTTTTAAGACATGTTGTAATTATTAGTTTACATATTGTTTTCCAGTGAACTGTAAGCTCCAAAATGACAAGTATCATGTGCTTGCTACAATGAGCGCAGTCCCTTACCCAGAGCAAACATTTAAAAATATATATATATGACTGTTGAATTAGATTTAATCAGATGCTTATACAACTACTGGAAACCCTGGTGGCATAGTGGTTAACTGCTGCGGCTGCTAACCAAAGGATTGGCACTTCGAGTCTGCCAGGCCCTCCTTGGAAACTCTATGGGTCAGTTCTACTCTGTCCTATAGGGTCATTATGAGTCAGAATCGACTCGACAGCACTGGGTTTGGTTTTTATACAACTGCTAGCCCTGAAAAGAATAAGAATATTGGATATGATTTTCAGAGGAGGTTCAGATTATTTTAAAAGGGCCAATCAACAACCATTCTCATTGGTGATTTACTCTTTAAATAAATTTTTAAAAAATGAACTCCTGTTTTTGTCTTATTAAAGTTATTTTTCACATTTAGACAAGAATCTAAACAATTAAGAAATTAATTTCAGCTATTAAAGCACTTTTCTTTCACCTCTCAACTGCAAATGTGAAATTCATATAATGGTTGAAAAAATTGAAAGCCTGTATCTGTGCCATTTCTCAAATGCCTTTCAGTTGTTATCAAACTGCTGGTTATACTACAGAAAATTGTTCAAAAATGCTAATCATGGTTTTTTTTTTAGCTGCTCTTGCAATTTGTGTTTATGTTTTTACTAACAGTCTTTTAATAGCAATGTCATTTCTAACAAAATGTTCCCCTGGTGATACAGAAATTATTAAAAAAAAAAAACTTATAATGTGCTAAATTAGCTGAAAAATGTATCTAAATAGTAAGACTGTTTAATCTCCAAATACTATTCTAGAAAAGTTGTTTCTTAACATTGAGATTGTTACATTAAAACAATTGATTTTCATATTGAGTTATATAGACAGGCTCCTCAGAATGAAGAATGCAAGTTACATTTTGGATTTATCACTCTTTTTTTCTCTAGTCCAAACTTAAAATCAAAAGATTTGGGGCATAGTAGATTTCTCTAGATTCTAAAATTCAATGTTTATGTCAACAAAACACATATAAAGAAAATACCGCATGGCTATGTTTCTGTAACAATGTTTCATGATAACTTTGAGGACTTATATATAGGACCAGATTCCGTTGCTGGCATCACCTAAGGCCCATGAGATACAATTGTTTTCTCAGAGGTATTACGTTGCCTATTCCATGACTTGGTTTAATTCATTCATGAGTAGCTTTTAAATGCCCAGTAGTGTGCCAGATACTTGGTATTCAAAGGTACAAATTTTAAGATATAATCTAGTAGGGGATAAGAGATAAGTAAATAAGTAACTATGATACAGATTATCCTGATGAATTTATATGCCCCCCAAATATATCTTAGATCCTTTCACTTTTTTTAAGGTTCCTAATAACATCGTTTCATTATCCTAAGTATAATCCTTGAAGTACTAAAATTGTATTTGAACCATTTATTCTGCTGTCAGTACCAATTTATTCCCTACAATTGCAGCTAGAGTCATGTTTTATTTTCCTGCTTTTTCTTTTTTAATTATCCTTTTTTTTTCTCTCCCCTAGAGTCATGCTTTAAACAGACAAATCTGAATATTTCATGCAACTAGTAAAGCTCTCTAAATGGTTTCTCACTGTTTTTGGATAAACTTCTAAATTGTTCACATGAGCTACAGGGTTCTGTATCATTTGACCCTGTCTCCCTCTTTAATCTCATCCACAAATACACATACACTTGTTTACTGTGCCTGAGCTACTGAGGCATTTTCTCTGTTCCTTGATTATGCGAAGTTGTTCTCACCTCACAGCCTTGGCACATGCTATTTCTCTGCCTTGAAAGTACCACCTGTTGCTACCCCATCCCTCTCAACTGGCTAATTAATCCCCATTCTTTCCTACTGTGGTAATTCTTGCACAATAATACCATCCTTGACTCCCACCCCTTGACTAGCCCATCTAAATTAGGTTCCTCTGCTGTGTAGTGGCTAAAGTACTAGCTATGGAGCCAGAATTTCTGAATTTGAATTCTGGTTACACATTTTATTAACCCTATGACCTTGCAAAAGTCGCTTAACATCTCTGTACATCCATATCTTCACCAGTAAAATGAAACTATAGTATTTAACTGAAGAGTAGCCTTCCTGATAAATAAAATAATCATTTTGAACAGTGAGCAACATTTAATAAACACTCAACATGTGTGTTGCTATGAGGATGGAAGCTATGCCACTGGTATTTCATATACCAAGAGGGTTACCCATGGTGGACAGGTCTATGGAGCTTCTACACTAAAACACACCTGAAAGAAAGGTCTGGCGGTATACTTCCAAAAAATAGCCAAGGAAAAATCTATTTATAACAACAGAATATTGCCTGACAGAGTGCTGTATGATGAGTCCCCTTCCTCATCCAGGTTGGATGGGTTTAGAACTACGACTCGGAAACATCTGTCTTCTCAAAATAGAGTCAACTATAATGATATGGGTAGAGTAAAGCCTTCAATTCAGAACTTTCATTTCCTCATGTGGTTGACTGAAAATGAGAAGTAACAGCAGCAAACGTAAATTAGTAATGAAAACATGGAGTGCACAAAATATGAATTAAGGAAAATCAGAAGTTGTCAAAATGAAGTGGAATGCTTGAAGATCAATATTCTAGGAATTAATAAGCTGAAATTGACTGGTGTTGGTCATTTTGAATCTGACAATCATATGGTCTGCTATCCCAGGAATGACAAATTGAAGAGGAATGGTGTTGCATTCATTTTTAAAAAGAACATTTCAAGATCTACCCTGAAGTATAATATGATCAGTGATAGGTTAATATGCACACCCTTACAAAAAAAAAAGACCAGGTCCCTGAGTGGAGTAAGTGGTTTACAATTGGCTGTTAATGGTTCTATCCCACCCAGCAGTGTTGCAAAAGAAATTCCTGGCAATCTGCTTCCATAAAGATTAAAAAGAAAATCCATTGCCATCAAGTCAATTTTCACAGCGACCCTGTAGGGCAAAGTTGAACTCACCATAGGATTTCCAAAGAGCAGCTGGTGGACTCAAACTGCCTACTCTTTGGTTAACAGTTGAGGTCTTAACCATTGTACCACCAGGGCTCCAAGCATAAAGACTACAGCCAAGAAAATCCTATAGAGAACTCTTTAACACATCGTGATTAACACAATGACAGCTGGTTTGATTTGATGTTGGTTTACAAAAAAAAAAGCTCATATGACTAAAATTCAAATTTACTCACCAACTACAAATGCCAAATTTTTTTACAACTTGCTACAGTCTCAAATTGATGGAAGCAGCAATCAATGTGCATTGATTATTACTGGTGATTGGAATGTGAAACTTGGAAGCAACGAAGAAAGATAAGTTGATGGAAAATACAGTTTTGGTGATAGAAATGATACCAGAAAAAAAATTACAGAGTTCTGCAAGATGAAAAACTTATTCATCGGAAATACATGTTTCAACAACACAGTTGACTACTATACACATGGACCTTGCCAGATGAACTACACAGTATTCAGATAGGCTAACCCTGTGAAAGAGATGATCAAGAAGCTCAATATTTCAGTAATGAAAAAGCTAGTAACTGAAAGCAGAACAGGCCATCAGTTGACTATGTGCACGTTCAAGTTGATGCTGAAGAAAACCAAAGTAAGTCCATGAGAGACAAAATACAGTCTTGAAAACACACCATCTGAGTTTAGGGACTATCTCAAGTTTAGACATGGCACACTGAGCACTAAAAAAGACAGGAAAGAAGAAAAAATCCAAATGGATGCCAGAAGAGACACTGAAACTTGCCCTTAAGTG
Organism: Elephas maximus indicus; assembly: GCF_024166365.1. Taxonomy (NCBI): domain Eukaryota; kingdom Metazoa; phylum Chordata; class Mammalia; order Proboscidea; family Elephantidae; genus Elephas; species Elephas maximus. The sequence continues at coordinate 177,762,844 of NC_064821.1, forward strand.
CAGAGTAACTGAAATAAACATACGAAATGATGAAGTAAAAGAGCTGAACAGAATATTTCAAAGGGTGGCTCAAGAAGACAAGGTAAAGCATTATGAAGAAATGTGCGAACACCTGGAGTTAGAAAAACAAAAGGGAAGAATATGACCAGGATTTCTCAAGCCAAAAGAACTTAAGAGAAAATTCCAGTCTCAAGTTTCATTGCTAAAGTATTCTATGAAGAAATTATTGAATAATAATGAAGAAATGGGTTCAAGCTACACTGAGGATCTTGGCGAAAATGAGGCTCCAGAAATTGACAGAATATGAATTGAAATTCTTCAACAAATGGATGCAATGCTGGAAACATTTACTCATCTATGTAAAGAAATTTGGAAGACTTTTATCTGTTCAACTGACTGGAAGAGATTCATATCCATGCCCACTTCAAAGAAAGGTAAACAAATGGAATGTGGAAATTCCCAAACAAAATCATTAATATCACATACTAGAAAAATTTTGCTTAAGGTGATTAAAAAATGACTGGAGTTGTACAGTGATAGGGAACTGCCAGATTCCAAGCTAGACTCAGAAGAGGACATGGAATGTGGCATATCATCACTGAAGTCAGATGGATTTAGGCTGAAAGCAGGGAATACAAGAAAGATTTTTACCTGTGTTTTATTGACTATGCAAAGATATTCAACTGTGTGGATCATAACAAATTATGAAAAAACTTTAGGAAGAGTGGGAATTCCAGAACATTTAATTATGCTCATGTGAAATCTGTCTATAGATCAAGGGGCAGTTGTTTCAAAAAAGTAAAAGGATACTATGTGAATGAAAATTGATAAGTCATTCTATTAATGCATCTGGGCTACCATTTGTCAGAATAATACAACTTGCTAACTGAATGATAGAAGCCTGCTTGAGAAAATGAAGATAGCTCAAAGCATTTACTGATGAAGGTCAAAGACTACAGCCTTCAGTATGTATTACATCTGACTATGAAGAAAATGAAAATCTTAATAACTGGATTGATAAACAATTTCATGATAAATGGAGAAAAAGCTGAAGTTGTCATTCATTTCATTCTACTTGGTTTATAATGACATGTTGGAAGTTAGAAAACAAAAAGAGAAGAAAACAGCATTTCTCAAGCTGAAATAACTGAAGAAAAAATTCAAGCCTAAAGTTGCTATATTGGAGAATTCTACAAGAAAAATATTAAACAACACAGGAAGCATAAAAAGAAGATGGAAGGAATACACTGAGTCACTATATCAAAAAGAATTGGTAGATGTTCCACCATTTCAGGAGGTAGCATATGATGAGGAACCAGTGATATTGAAGGATGAGGTCCAAGCTTCACTGAAGGCATTGGGGAAAGACAAGCCTTCGGGAATTGACAGAATATCAATTGAGATGCTCCAACAAATGGATGCAGTGCTGGAAGTGTTTACTCATCTATGGCAAGAAATTTGGAAGACAACTACTTGCAGGAAGGGATCAATATTTATGCCTATTTCAAAGAAAGGTAATCCAACAGAATGTGGAAATCATTGAACAATATCATTAATATTCCTGTACATAAACCCTATGGAGCAGTTCTATTCTATCCTACAAGGTTGCTAAGAGTCGGAACTGACTCGACGGCACCTAACAACATCATTAATATCACGCACAGTAAAATTTTGCTGAAGATGATTCAAAAATAGCTGCAGCAGTACATCAACGGGGAACAGCCAGAAATTAAAGGCAGATTCAGAATAGGATGTGGAAACAGGGAAATCATTGCTGATGTCAAATGGATCCTGGCTGAAAGCTGAAAATACCAGAAAGAAGTTTATTCATTATACAAAGGCGTTCCACTGTGTGGGTCATAAAAAAATTATGGATAACATTTCAAAGAATTCCAGAACACTTAATTGTGCTCATGAGGGACCTGTACACAGATCAAGAGAGGGTTCTTCAAACAGAACAAGGGAATACTGAGTGGTTTAAAGTCAGAAAAGGTGTGCAAGAAGGCTGTAGCCTTTCACCATACTTACTCAATCTGCATGCTCAGAAAATAATTGGAGAAGCTGGACTATATGAAGAAGACTCATTAACAACCTGCATTATGCAGATGACAAACCTTACTTGCTGACAGTGAAGAGGACTTGAAGCACTTACTGATGAAGATCAAGGACCACAGCCGTCAGTATGTATTACACCTCAATATGGAGAAAACAAAAATCCTCACAACTGGACCAATAAGTAACATCATGATAAATTAAGAAAAGATTGAAGTTGTCAAGGATTTTGTTTTACCTGGATCCACAATCAACACCCATGGAAGCAGCAGTCAAGAAATCAAACAATGCATTGCATTGGGCAAATCTACTGCAAAAAAACTCTTTAAAGTACTAAAAAGCAAAGGTGTCACCTTGAAGACTAAAGTGTGCCTGACCCAAGCTGTGGTGTTTTCAATTGCCTCATATGCATGCAAAAGCTGGACAATGAATAAGGAAGACTGAAGAAGAATTGATACCTTTGAAGTATGGCGTTGGCAAAGAATGCTGAATATACCACGGAGTGTCAGAAGAACGAACAAATCTGTCTTGGAAGAAGTACAGCCAGAATGCCCCTTAGAAGCAAGGATGGCGAGTCTTTGTCTCACATACTTTGGACACGTTATCAGGAGGGACAACTTCCTGGAGAAGGACATCAGGTTGTTGAAGTAGAGGGTCAGCAAAAAAGAGGACGACCTTCAATGAGATGGACTGACACAGTGGCTGCAACAATAAGCTTAAGCATAATAACAACAATTGTGAGGATGGTGCAGAATCAGGCAGTGGTTTGTTCTGTTGTATGCAGTGTTGTTATGAGTTGGAACCAACTCGAGGGTACCTAACAAAAAATTTGTATCAACAATCAAGGTCCATGGAAGCAGCAATCAAGAAATCAAAGGACATATTGCACTTGGCAAATCATCTGCAAAAGACCTTTTTAAAAAGCAAAGATGTCACTTTGGTGACTAAGGTAATTAGACCCAAGCCAGGTTTTTTTTTTTTATATATATTGGCTCACATTCATTAAAAAGCTGGACAATGAAAAGACGAGACAGAAGAATTGACACAGTTTAATTGTGGTTCTAGTGAAGAATATTGAATATATTTTGGACTGACAAAAGAATAAATCAGTCTTAGAAGATATACACCCAGAATGCTCCTTTAGAAGTGAGGATGGCAAGGCTTTGAGTAGCTTACTTTGAACTCACCATCAGAAAACACCAATCACTAGAAAAAGACACCACGTTGGTCAGCAAAAATGAAGGAAACCCTTTGGTGAAGGGTAAGACAGTATGCAACAGTGGGGAAGTCAGCACAACTTGACCAACACAAGGTCATGGAAGCTTCGTAGATATATCCAAACTCCCTGAGTGACAGAATTACTGGACTGAGGGCTCTGGACCATGGTATCTGGGCACATATAGCTCAATTGGTATAACATAGTGTATAAAGAAAATATTCTACGTCCTGCTTAGGTGAGTAGCTTCTGGGGTCTTAAAAGCTTGTGGGCAGCCATCTAAGATACTCTACTGGTCCCGCCCCATCTGGAACAAGGGAGAATGAAGAAAACCAAAGACACGAGGGAAAGATTAGTCCAAAGGACTAATGGACCACAACTACCACAGCCTCCACCAGACTGAGTCCAGCACAACTAGATGGTGCCTGGCTACCACCACCAACTGTTCTGATAGAGATCACAACAGAAGTTCCCAGACAGGGCTGGAGAAAAATGTAGAAAAAAATTCTAAAATAAAACAAAAGATTAGACTTATTGCTCTGACAGAAACTGGAGACAACCCAAAAGAATGGCCCCAGGATGCCTTTTAACTCACTTCTAAGGTTCACCCTTCAGCCAAATACTAGACAGACCCATAAAACAAAATGAGACAAAATGGGCACAGCGGCCCATGGGCTAGAACTAGAAGGCAGGAGGGGACAGGAAAACTGGTAGTGAGAAATCCAAGGCTAAGAAGGGGAGAATGTTGACATGTCATGGGGATGACATACAATTTCGCAAGACAATACGTGTATTAGTTTTTGAATGAGAAGCTCATTTGCTCTGTAAACCTTCATCTAAAGCACAATTTAAAAAAAAAAAAAAAAACACAAACGAAGGAAACCCTCAATAAGATAGAGTGACATAATAGCCTCAACAATGGTGTAGTGGTTAGGTGCTACGGCTGCAAACCAAAGGGTTGGCAGTTCGAATCTGCCAGGCTCTCCTTGGAAACTCTATGGGGCAGTTCTACTCTGTCCTCTAGGGTCTCTATGAGTCAGAATCGACTCGACGGCACTGGGTTTTGGGAATGGACTCATGCATCCCAATGGGTCATGAAGCTGGCACAAGACGGGGCAACGTTTCCTTCTGTTATACATAGGGCACCATGAATCGGAGGTGACACAACAGCAATTAACGAAAACAGCACATTAGGCCTTATCATTAGGTGTCTTAGATTCTCTAACACTTTTTCCTTTATTTTAATCTTATAAATGAAACTAAATACATACAAGTGGAATTTCTCTGTCTAATGTATGTCTCCCTGTCCTGAATCTAAACTCTATAAGTGCAGGGCCTATGACCTTTATCCTTGTCACCTAACAGAATGCTTATGTCAGAGTGACAATCAATGGATATTTTGAATAAATAAATGAACAAATGATAAATGTCACTACAGGAGAAGTTGGTGTATATAGAAGAACCCAACGCTACCTGGAGAAATGGGGAAGAAGGAACATAACCATGACCAGAATATTGTCATACCTTTATACATCGGAATTAACAAAATATACCATATTAAAGGAATAGGGGTTTACAATGAGGAGGATTGTGATGCATGTGCAAGAAATGGACATCTATCTCTTCCGGTAGTCATTGTTTGTTCATTTTCCAGCAGGAATAATTAACTTTTAGATACTATTAAGAATGGCTTGTGTTTTTAACCATCACTATTAGCTTTGAGTTCCCATAAACCTTATTTTCATCAAAACCAAGATAAATGCATAAAAAATAAGTTATATGTTCAGATAACACATCAATAATAAAGCAGTACTCATAATACCATGATTCTCTTAAGCCATAAAATATAACCAAAGAAGTCAAGAATGTTTTTTACAATTATAATAAGGTGAAATGGCACTGCACAATTTCAAGCAAGGTAGTAAAACTGTATCAAAATATATGTTTTGTTTTGTTTTCGATTGTTGATAAGGAAAAAGTTTATGCCAGGTAAAAAGCTATTAGTAACACTGTGAGTCGTTTAGAATCAAAGCTTGACCGCTAGTAATATGAAGAAATGCAACAATAATTAGGAGCAGACCAGTCAAAGGGAAACGCTGTGGTGAAGACTGACGTATTTACATAGAAAGCAGGATTCTTTTGAGCAACTAAGTGTTGAAGATAAATGGCCTGCTTCAGAAATTATGCAGGCAAATTGTAGCCCAGAAGAATTAGCTAATAGAATGATGCATCAGATGGAGCAATGCAGTAATGGGAGATTTTAGGTAAATTCTACAAATTGAAGTATTCAGTGTTCCAGAAATCTGAGAGAAATAGCTCTGTCAGGGCCTCGGGTTGCAAGACAAGTGTCTGTCAATAGCCAAACCAATATTCCAGAGTTAGAAAGACACTAAATATCAATAAGCAGGTACCAATACAGAAGAATTGTTTAAAAAGGAAAGAGGGCTTGCCTCAGATATACATGTACCATGTCTTTATTACCTGAGTGCATGTTCAGAGTTGATGCAACAGTATAAAAATAGGCCCCCTTTTCCTCATATGTAGACAAACCCCTAGCATGGATGTGAATTTTCTATAGAATAATGTTTATGAAGTACACAGCACACTAAATGTCATGTGGAAGGTACTCATTAAATATTGTTTGTGTTCCTTTCTATCATAGCAATATGTTATAGACAGGGCCTTCTGGGAAATCACTTGGTAGCTGCATCAATAATCAGCATTTGGAGAGGAAAACTTGATAGATGACAGGGGTAGAGAAAATAAGCAGTATAAGATGTATAAGTACAGATCTCGCTTTGGGAAGTCAATGGTATTTTGGTTGCAACCATGTTCCACTTTCTTATATCCATTATTCATTTTAAATTTTCAGTAAAATGCATTTTTTTCAGTTTCGACTAAATTCATTCTTCTAAGCACATTACATGAGGATATCATTTTATTATAATTATGAATTTCATGTGTAATGCATGTCCAAATTATAAAAATTATCAACAAATGCAAATTTCAGAGTTGTACTCATTTCTTGTATGTCTTACTATCTTTTTCTAAATGTATATTAATATAAAAATCTTCTGTGCTTTTCAAATGTCATCTCTACTTGAAAAATCTTTAAGGGCCTTGTTCCCGCAAAGTATCTAAGTGAAGAGTTTGAAGCCATTAACACCGTATCACACTTTGTTTCAGATCTAATTGATTGTTAAGGGATACTAGAGGGTTGGTTGTCTTGCTCTAGGGAAGTAATGTGTCAGACACAATTCTCTCTGAAGAGCTGCATGGCTTTGATATTCAGCTGAAGCAGAAAATGATGACCCTTATATTAAGCTAAGTGTTTCAATGAGAACTATAGTATGTACAGAATTTTTTTTTACAAAAAGGATCAAGATAAAATTAAAGAAAAAAATAACTCAGATTCTACAAAGTAATCTGAAAGAAAGTTCAGGCATTTGGCATAGCATGGTATTTTAAAAATGATGCCTACTGATGTTTTCTAGCTTTAATAAAAATGCCTGGAGCATAAATTTAAAGCCAAGAGAGGCAGAGGCAGACACTTGTGCTTCATAAGCTGTGTGTTTCTTTCTCTCTTAGGAAGATCGTCTCATTGTAAGACTAATACTGAATCACTCGAGAGGCTTAAGGACAATTAACTTCCGTCCCTAAGGCTGGCGTGAACTATAGCACAGAGAACCAAACATAATTCTTTATACAAAATTCCCACCTCAGCAATTATGGCAGGGCCTTCATAGCCTCCTAGCATGCCATGAAAGAAGATTTCAATTTACAGTATATTGTAGGAAGTATATTACAACATGTACTCACAGTTTTATCTACAGACATGGAGGGTTATTTGATAAGAGAGGATTTACCAGCTATCTCACGATAGGCTCCAATTGCAGCAACCAAAGGGGTTGACAGCCTGGAACCTTCTACTTCAGTGGATCTGTGACAACTTCAGTACTGGGTCAGCACTTGTATCTATCACACAGATAAGGTCTTGGATCATTGCATTTTTCTATAAGAGTATAGAATAACAATCATCCAAATATTTGACAGTAAAATACATAAAATATTCATTATAAGTAATTATTTGATCTGACTAGTGTGTTTTAGCAATTTTAATGGCTTTGTTTCTCTATCAGAATATTTTTAAAACTTATTCTTGATTTTTTAGTTTTCTAGCCATTACTATTGGACAGTAATAATACCTTTTCTACAAAATTATGATTTTAAAATTCTAGATAATTGGCGATGGCATTAAAATGAACATAGATTTTCACTTATTATCACACTAATTTTTATTAGTTATTTGGAGTGAATAATGACTAAAAAGAAAGTTCTTCAGAAAATATTATATTGAGTTTAAGGTTGGCTGTGCATTACTCAAAGAAGCCCTCGCGGTGCAGTGATTAAGTGCTCAGCTGCTAACCTTAAGGTCAGCAGTTGGAACCCACCAGCTGTTTTGTGAGAAAAAGATGTGACAATCTGCTTCCATAAAGATTACAGCCTTCAAAACCCTATGGGGCAGTTCTACTCTGTTTTATGGGGTCACTACGAGTTGGAATTAGTTGAATGGCAATGGGTTTGGTTTTGGGTTTTGGTGCAATACTCAGTTAATAAAAAAGAACATTGTATATCTTTGTGCAAGTTGTTCTCCTATGAGTAAGTTACAGATTTAATAGCAATTGCATTTAAATATTTCATTTTCTTCAGTACTTAAATGACCATTATTTTGCCACTTTAAAGAACATAATTAAGATTACTTGTTAGCCATTAAAACTGTATCTTAATAATTTTTCATAATACGTTACATTTATATTCTCGTATTAAAATGTATTTCTTTGCTCCAGTAAAATGTTATGACATAATCGCTCTTTTTTTTAATATCTCTGAAAAATGCACAATGGTGCATTCTATATGGTTAAATATAAGTTAAATGAATATTTGCTATAAAATTTTCAAATTCGTCATCACAGAGAACTCTTCTTAGAATGACAATAAATCTCTCACTTTAGAACCCAATTAACTTGAGAAATATGCAGAATCCAATCAGATGTCACTTAAATATTGGTGAGCACTCTGGTGTTCCCAGAAAGATAGTATGTAAAGAATTCAGAAAATAATCAAATGTAAGTATAGTTGAGCTCAATCAAATAGTGAAATAGTCTGTAAAGATATCACAGAATTTCATCTTCTCTAACTAGGTGATAAAAATTCCCTTAAGAGGAATTATGGAATGCTCTCCACCTTACAAATAAAGATATCACCTTATTATAGGATTTTGGATGAGGGTGGAATTCAAGTAAAATTTAAACACAGTAGTGTGTAAAGCAAGGTTGGCTGTGTGAAAAGAGGTTACAATCAGGTTTGAATTGAGTAGGCTCAGTGTAGAGCTACAAAGTTTAAAACAATGTGAACTACTGTGTCCAGAAACTCTTTTCTGAAGCTCTGAACCTGGTTTGTAAATTGTGGTGCTTCTCTTTGTAAAAGAGACTCAGCTCCTCCAAACAAGAGTTTTTGTTGCAGTTGTCAGCTGTCATCCAGTGGGCCCCTGATTCATGGCGACACCATACACGATGGAACAAAACTCTCTCCGGTTCTGTATCTTCTTCATGACTGGTTGTGCATTAAACCATTGTAATCCACAGGGTTTTCGTTGGCTGATTTTCATTAAGTAGATCGCTAGGCCTTTCTTCCTAGTTAGTCTTAGTCTGGAAAGTCTACTGACAGACAGGTAGTATTCCATTCGTAGTGACATGATTTCAAACAGAGCCAAGTTTCTAACCATCTATATAAAAGAACTTAATTTTTAGCATTTTTTTTCTTGTTAATTAACAAAAGCAGTTTTTACAAGTTCACCCAAAACAAGAAATTGAAAAAAGTTACCCAGGAATTAGGTAAGGGCTTAAGTTGAACATAAGAAACTGGAGCTGTGTTACAAGGATCATTTAGAATAACTTCAAAAAGAGCTCAGTATTATAATATGGATGTCCACGACAAGAATCTCCCTGGATGTCTGAAGTGCTCTACATTTCACTCCTTGATGATTTCTTTCTTTTCTTTTTTAGTAAGCAACCTCAATCACTCAATCAACTGTGAAAAGAAATCCCAATTTGCTTGAAAAATCCAATTCTCTTGGATGATATAGTATTTTCTTTAGTAGGAAAATGTTTTGACCCCAATGATTATAATTGATAATAGAAATAATGAAAGGAATGCACATAGAGATGAACAAGGGGCAGGAGAGACAGAAACTTCTTCTCCCCGCCCCCACACGGATATTCGTAGAACCCTTTATTCGACTGTACTGCATTCTGGCATTTTGATTCGTGCCATTTTTTGAGTGCATAATGAAAAGTACTTATACATTCATATCTTCTCTTAAAAAAGAAAGAAAGAGCATAATAAGCATAGGCTCTTTCTCTTAAACATGAAAATTCCATGTTGTACACAAAAACACTAACTGGGATCCTATTCTTCAGTCTTTTAAATAGGAAGCTACTTTAAGTTACTGCAAACTAACTCAACCCTAGCAACACAATTCTTAACACTTTATTAAACCACAGTGCTTGCCTATACATAAACAATAAGCTATCATAGCAGGATTTTAAAAACCGCTGAAAGTATTGTTTGCAGTGCTCAAAGGACTAATATTGTGGTTAGCAAGACATTGATGTGTATAAGTGATTTCTCTTAGCAGCCACAGCTGAGAGGAATATCTCTGTTGACATTCAGGATACTTTTCAGAACACATGATTGCAATTTCTACTAATTGCATTTTGGATGTAACTTGAGATCTTCCTGCAAATTAGTTATATGTGTTGTGGTGAGTTTGGGCAATGTAATTATGCGTTTCTTGATTCTGCTTTTTAAGTGTTTTCTTTTTCTTTTTGGCTTTAACAAAGAGAAATTTATTTCCTCACAGTCTCATAGGTTACAAGTCCAAATTCAGGGCATCAGCTCCAGGGGAAGGCTTTCTCTCTCTGTCGGCTCTGGAGGAAGGTCCTTGTCCTCAATCTTCCTCTAGTCAAGGAGCTTCTCAGGTGCAGGGACCCTGTGTCCAAATGGCTGCCCTGTTCCTGGTGCTGCTTTCTTGGTGATATGGAGTCCCCCTTTATAAGTGTTTTCTTGAGAGAGAGTTACATTCTTTGAAATTTGACTAGAAAACCCAACATTTTAAGCCAGGAAATGTTAACTATTTACTTACTTTAAATATCAACGATTTAAAAAAAATAACAGCACATTCGAATATTTAACTGATTAGTCTCCTAGTTAATTTTTTTTCTTTTTAATTGCTGATTTAATTTTGAAAATAATAGTTAAAAACTCAAGAAACTTCGTACTTTGCATATGTATAACTTAATTTATTAGATTTAAAGGAGGTGCATAAATACGTAGAGAGATTTATTTTTCAGCAATTTAAGTACCAAAATATTCAATGTATAAATTTATAAATATAAGATAAAGTACATATGAAATTTTAATTAATAGACAAAATGTAAAACACAGGTATTGGATGTAACTAAATTTCTAAATAGAACAATATCATTCTTTTACAAGACAGCCTTGAAAACATATAGAAAAGCTAATTTTTATGTATTTTACATGTAACCTTAATAAATTGAATAGTAATTGCATAACACAAGTAGCCACGTATACTTAAAAAATAAATATGTCATTAACACAGGCCACCCTCAAGGACACCTAAATCTTATATTGACAGAAATTAGGGAAAATAAACTTTCCCAGATTTTGTCCAGAATTTCCTATTTTCTGTAGAAGTTCCAAATTTATGTTACTAGTTTAAGAACTACTTTGGTTTTCTTTATTTTACATTTCTTGGCTGAAATCTTAGAGTTTGTTATTCCAGGACATACTAGTGACATTTTGTATGTTTTTTCTAGAAGAGTATTTTAAAGTGGCTACTAGATTTTGAATAGGAGAGGCTAACCTACTTTTCTATAGCCATCTCATAAATATTAGAGAAAAGTAACAAGAAAATGTGGCATTCTGATATGCTCAAAATATTTATTTTGGAAAGTTATTACTCATAAACTTTTGTTGAGGCATATAATTCAAGGGGTAGATAAAACATGTATTCTTGAAAGCTGATTCAGCAGGCTGGTACTAACATAAATTAGCTTAGGGAGGAAATATTTATTTAAAAAAAACTGTTTTCTACCAATGAGCCAGTATGTGACAGGAATGCTGCAGAAGTTTTGTTCCTAGTCTTCCAGTTGGTGGGGAAGTGAAAACAAGGATTGCTCCTCATCATTTAATGACAGTTTCCAGGCCAATTTAGAAACTTTAAAAAGTTACACTTCAAGGAATCAATCATAATACTGGATCATAATAAAATATATATTTCAATATTCTAATGTAAGGAAACTAGGCTTAATCATACCAAATAAAGAGAAGAAAACATTATCATATCCTGTTCACCAATGAGAAAGTCAACACCAATACATGCCTATAAAGTAGGAATTACTGTGAGTTGGTAATGAATATTCTGGTTATTAAAAATTATCTGTAATAAAATTATTTGGTAAACATAATATCTTCAAGTCTTATTTTTTATTCACCTCAAAGACTCCAAATGTTAGTGTGGAACTATGAGTATAGACCAGGAGTCAGCAAACCTTTTTTCTGTAAAGTCTAGGTAGCAAATTTTTGACTTCATGGTACCTGTCACGAGTATTCGATTCTGTTGTTACAGAGTGCAAAAGAAATCATAGACAATATGTAAATGTATGAACCTTGATGTGTTCCAATAAAGCTGTTTGCAAATATAGACAATGGGCCTGGTTTGCCTGCAAGCCATATTTTGCTGATCTAGCTCTGTAAGATTGATCAGGAAGTGGTTGTAGGAAGTAAACTTCTTGAGTTCTTGCAACTTCCAAGTGAAATGTGCATCACTTTTGTACTAGAAGGAGACTTAGCTGATATAAAACACTTGGTCCACTCTTTTAACAAAATTTTTAGAAATAGGTCTCTACTGTCTATAGATATAAAAAATTGTAGGAATGTGATACCGACTTGATCATATAATTTATTTTCAAAGAGGAATTCTTTTGAGTGTGAAAAAGACTTCGGGAAGTGAAAAGAAATTGAACACAAGGTATAAACCAGTAACTACCCCAAGAAAGCCAGAATGTATGGTCATTCATCTTAAAAATAACTTGATCATTTACTTAGGCAGCCAAAAGACTTTTTGTTTATTTTTAAAGTCCAATTATTACTGGTAATCAATTCCCGGCTATAGGAGCCAATGTGGCACTACAGACAGAAGCACCATGCCATCCTTCCACAGCAAAGACTGGAAAAACTAAGTAACACAGATACAAACGTCAACCCTGGAAACCTAAGTACAAAATGAAAGTTTAAAGAACTCATCCAAGCATCAAATTGAGTAAGAAATTGGCAGAGAACATAGAACAAGGAGAGCTAGAGTGTAGTCCCTCTCTCAGTTAACACAGCAAGGATCCACCATCTTGGACCCCTCAGCCACCAAGAATGGCAGACAGAGAGTATGGAAAGGCAGCTTCAAGTAGTCCCCAGCAAGAGACAGAGCACCCAGTAACCACGGATACACACTTTTCTAAGCCCCATCCTTCCTCATACACTACCTCCACAGTTTTCTGGGGGGCTGAGGTCCCTCAGCTGGGGAGATGCCAGCTCCTTGTCACTTGGATTTCCCCTACCCCCACCAGCCGGCTCCTTCAGTGCCATTTTTTTGTTGCTGTTGTTGCTTTTTTGACTTTTTTCTCTCTTTCACACCTCCTTCCTTTTCTTTCTCACAAACACCTGGTGCTGTGTGTCAACTCTGGTTCTTCTTGGCAGGCCGTGCAGCACAGCTCAGCTGAGAAACACCTTCCCCAGTCCTTATCACCACACCAGTGGGCACTCTAGGGGCTTGTTTTTGTTTTCTTTTTGCTGTTTATTGTCTATCTCTACCTTCCTTCCTTTCCTTTCTCCCAAACACCTGGCACCATGTGCCATCACTGTTCCTTCTTGACAGGCTGTGCAGTGCTGCTGGCTGGGTAGCTACTTCTGATGGGCTCCCTAGGGGCATTTTTTAATTTTTGTTTTTCCGATGGGCTCCCTCAGGCCATTTTTTCTTCTTTTTCTCCTTACTCAGTTTCTTGTCTCTCTCTACCTTCCTTCCTTACCTGTCTCCTGAACACCTGGTGTCGTGTGTCATCTCCACTCCTTCTTGACAGCCTGTGCAGCACCACTTGGCTGGGGAACTGCTTCCGATGGGCTCCCTCGGGGCATTTTTTGTTTTTTCTTTTCTCAATTTCTCTCTACCTTTCTTCATTTCCTTTCTTCTGACCACCTGACTGTGTGTGCCTTTCTCGCTTTCTTTCTTTTTTTTCTTATTTTCCAGTTTCATATCACTCTCTCCTTTCTTTCTTTTCCTTTCTCCCACCCACCTAGTAGTGTGTTCCAACTCTGCCCCTTATTGCTGGACTGTGCCATGCTTCCTAGCTAGAAAACCACCAGCAAATGGCTTCCCCTGGACTATAGCACTCCAACAGCAGGCTCCCATAGCACTTTTTCTGTTCTTTTTTTTTTGCTTCTATTTCTTTCTTTTCTTCCCCACACCCAGTTAGCTCCACATATCACATTCTCCCATTCGCTCCTGCTTATCTGACCAAACGCTGAGCACCACACCCTTCAGCAGCACAGGCATGACCACTAGACCCTGCCATGCACTGCCCTCTGACTCCTCCCTGTCAACCCCAGTGTGTGTCACAAATGACCCATCCCCACCCTTCTCCCTCCCCTGGACCCGCCCTGCTGCACCACAGTTTAACAACTAGCCCGGTCCATTGGACAAGGTGATGAATAGCATCATACCCACAGATGAGCAAAAAAACAAGGAATTCCCAAACTGCCTGACCAAACATAACCAAATAAAACAAAAAATCAAGACAAAACAAACAAATCTACAACCCTAAATAAATAATAATAATAATAATGATTGAATGTCCCAAAGACAGGAGACAATATCAAAATGTATTTAAAAAAAAAAAAGACAGAATGGTTCCAGTAGGCATCCAAATAAAACACCAGATAACCTTCTGGTAGAAGAAAAGTTACTGGAACTACCTGATAGGAAATTCAAAACTCTAGTATTTAGGGCTCTCCAAGAGATGATGAAAAAAAGCAGACAAAAATAAGCAAAAAGAGACAAAATAATAGAAAATACAAACAAAATCATATAAAAGACAGACAAAACGGTGGAATAATTTAAGAGAATGATACAGGAACAAAATGCCAAAATAAATTCACAACTAGAAATCATACAAAAACAATTAGAAATTCAAAAGATAAACAAGATTTCAGAAGTGGACAGTATGAGATTTAAGGAGTAATTTCGAAACAAGAGAAGACAGGATCAGCAAAACTGAAGACAAATCCTTGGATACTACTTTGAGGAAATTTCAGAGAGAAGAACAAAGAAACCCTGAGAATGATGTGGGATGCAAACAAAAACAAAAATTTGTGAGTTATAGGAGTTCCAGAACAGGGGAAGAAAATGGAAAGCCCAGAGAGGATCACTGAAGAATTGCTGACTGAAAACTTGCCTAATATCATGAAAGACGAAAAGCTGGCCATCCAAGAAGCTCAAAGAACCCCATATATGATAGGTACCAAAAGAAAATCACAAGATATATCATCATCACACGAGCTAAAACCAAAGGCAAAGAACCCTGAGAGCTGGTTGAGAAAAATGAAAAGTCACATACAGAGGAGAAACAATAGACTAAGCTCAGATTACTCAGCAGAAACCATGCAGGCAAGAAGGCAATGGAATGACATATATAAAATCTTGAAAGAAAAAAATTGCCAACCAAGAACAATATATCCTGCAAAACTCTTGCTCAAATATGTAGCAAAATTAGGACATTTTCAGATAAACAGAAGTTAAAGGAATGTGTAAAAACCAAACCAAACTTAAAGAGCTATCAAAGAGGTCCTTTGGTTAGGAAGCAAACAACATCAGACTACAGCTTGAATCTACAATGCAATTCTGCATCAACCAGATAACAACCTAGGTGATGAACTCTCAAGGATAACACAATAGGGAACCAGAAAGAATAATCTGTAAATGTCAACGACATCAGAACAATAAAAGAGAGAACAAACGGTGGAAGTATAGAACTTTCAAAGGGAGAGGAAGTTAAGGCAATACCAAGTAATAAAAAACTGGTTTAAACTTAGGAAGATCAGGGTAAATTTCAAGGTTTCCACAAAGAAAGTAAAAGAACCTACTCATCAAAACAAAGAAGAAAAATATATAGTTTCAGTAAACACAAAATCTACAAAAATGAAAAAAAAAATTGCACAAACAAAAGGAACTCAGCACAGGAGAGTAAGAGGAACAAAGA
The DNA here is from genome assembly GCF_024166365.1 of Elephas maximus indicus. NCBI lineage: Eukaryota > Metazoa > Chordata > Mammalia > Proboscidea > Elephantidae > Elephas > Elephas maximus. Next base: position 177,778,504 of record NC_064821.1, read on the forward strand.
AAACGTCAGCACCACACACACACACACACAAAAAGCACTACAAAATGACAGCAATAAACTCACACCTATCAATAATTACACTGAATGTAAATGGCCTACATGCACCCAAAAAGAGACAGAGAGGTGCAGAACAGATTAAAAAAAAACAAGACTCATCAATGTTTTGCCTGCAAGGGACATATCTTAAACACAAAGACATAAATTTATTAATAATCAAAGGATAGAAAAACATATCAAGCAAACAGCTACCAAAAAAGGGTAACAGTGGCAATATTAATCTCAGATAAAATAGACTTTAAGACAAAATCCACTATAAAGGACAAATAAGGTCACTATATAATAGTGATTAAAGGGACAATCCATCATGAAAATATAACCATAATAAATATCTACATACCCAATGACAGGGCTCCAAAATATATAAGACAAATTCTAACGGCACTGAAAAAAGAAATTGACAGTTCCACAATAATAGTAGGAGATTTCAACACACCACTCTCCATAAAGGACAGAACACCTAGAAAGAAACTTAACAAAGTGACAGAAGATCTAAAGGCCACAAGCATCCAACTTGACCTCATAGACATAGACATGCATAGAACATCCATTCAAATGCAAGAAAGTACACATTCTTTTCCAACACACGTAGAACATTCTCCAGAATAGACCACATCTTAGGCCACAAAGCAACCCTTGACAAAATCCAAAACACTGAGATAATACAAAGTATATTCTCTGATCACAACACCTTAAAAGTAGAAATTAATAACAGAAAGAGCAAGGAAAAAAATTAAATATATGGAAACTGAAATATGCCCTGCATAAAAACTACATCATACCAAAGCCTTTGGGACACAGCAGAGGCAATCCTCAGAGGTCAATTTATAGCAAGAGATGCACACATCAAAAAAGAAGAAAGGGATAAAATCAAAACATTAGCTACACAACTCAAACAAATAGAAAGAGAACAGCCAAAAAAAAAAAAAAAAAAAAGCCCACAACCACAAGAAGAAAGGGAATATTAAAGATCAGAGCAGAAATAAATGAAATACGGAGTAGAGAAACAATAGAATCAACAAAACCAAAAGTTAGTTCTTTGAAAGGATCAACAAAATTGACAAACCACTGGCCAAACTAACAAAAGAAAAACAGGAGATGATGCAATTAACCTAAATAAGAAAGGAAATGGGGGACATTACAACAGACCCAGATGAAATAAAAAGGATCATAACAGAGTACTATGAAAAACTATACTCAACAAATTTGAAAACCTACAGGAAATGGACACATGTCTAGAAATACAGTACCTACCTAAACTAACACAAACTGAAGTTGAAAATTTGAACAGACCCTTAACAAGGGAAGAGATTGAAAAGGTAGTAAAAATACTCCCACTCAAAAGAAGCCTCGGCCCAGATGGCTTCACTGGAGAATTCTACCAAACATTCAGAGAAGAGCTTACATCAGTACTACTCAAACTATTTCAGAACATAGAAAAAGAAGTGATACTTCTGAATTCATTTTAGGAAGCCATCATAACCCTAATACTAAAACGAGGCAAAGACACCACAAAGAAAAAAAAAGAAAATTAAACACCCATATCTCATCAAGAATATAAATGAAAAAATTCTCAACAAAATTCTATCCGTTAGAATTCAGCATCATATCTAAAAAATAATACACCACAGCCAAGTGGGATTCATACCAGGTATGAACATTAGAAAATCAATAAATGTAATCTACCACACAAATGGAACCCTGGTGGTGTAGTGGTTAAGTGCTACAACTGGTAACTAAGAGGTCGGCAGTTCAAATCCGCCAGGTGCTCCTTGGAAACTCTATGCGGCAGTTCTACTCTGTCCTATAGGGTTGCTATAGGGTCACTATGAGTTGGAATCGACTCGATGGCAGTGGGTTTGGTTTTTGGTTTTGGGCCACCTAAATAAAAAGAAAGAAAAGAATCACATGATCTTCTCAATTAACACAGAAAAGGCATTCAACAAAGTCCAACATCCAATCCTGACAAAAACTCTCAATAAAATAGATACAAAAAGGAAATTCTTCAACAAAATAAAGGACATCTATACAAAACCAACAGCCAACATCATTCTTCATGAAGAGAGGCTGAAAACATCCCCCTTGAGAACAAGGACAAGACAAGGATGCCCTTTATCACCACTCCTCTTCAATATTGTGCTAGAAGTCCTAGCTAGAGCAATAAGGCAAGAAAAAGAAATAAAGAGCATCCAAATGGGTAAGGCAGAAGTAAAACTGCCCCTTTTTGCAGATGATATGTTACTATGCATAGAAAACCTAAAAGACTCCAAGAAAAAACTACTGAAGCTAATAGCAAGATTCAGCAGAGTAACAAGATATAAGATAAATATACAAAAATCAGATTCCTAGACACCAATAAGGAGAATGACTAAAAGGAAATCAGGAAAACAATAACATTTATAATAGCCCCTAAAAAAGTAAAACATATAGGAATAAATGTAACCCGAGGCTATACAAAGAAAACTACAAAACACTACTTCAAGAAACCAAACAAGATCTACATAAATGGAAAAACATACCATGCTCATGGATAGGTAGACTTAACATAGTGAAAATGTCAACTCTACCCAAAGCCACCTACAAATACAATTCAATCCCGATACAAACATCAACAGCATTCTTTAAAGAGATGGAAAAACTAATCTTTAACTTCATATGGAAAGGGAAGAGGCCCTGGATAAGTAAGTCGGTATTGAAGAAGAAGAAATTAGGAGGACTCACACTACCTGACCTCAGAACCTACTATACAGCTAGGGTAGTCAAAACAGCCTAGTACTGGTACCACAACAGATACAGTGATCAATGGAACAGAATTGAGAACCCAGATGTAAATCCATCCACCTATGACCTCCTGATATTCCACAAAGACTGAATGTCCATCAAATGAGGAAAAGACAGTTTTTTTTTTTAACAAAAGGTGCTGACAAAAATGGATGTCCACCTGCACAAATATGAAACAGGACCCATACCTCACACCATACACAAAAACTAGCTCAAAAGGGATCAATGTCCTAAATAGAAAACTGTAGAATAAAATGCTAACAACAACAAAAAGACCAGACCGAGACTGGGGAAAGCCCAAGAATATGACCATCAGACGCCATTTTAGCTCAGTAACAAAGTCACTCCTGCCAAAGATTAGACTGGCCCATAAAACATGATGGGACTACATAGGCACACCAGCCCAGGGGCAAGGACAAAATGGCAGAAGGGGACAGGAAAGCTGGTAATGAGGGACCTAAGGGAAGAGCGTTGAAATGTCATGGGCCTGGCAACCAACGTCATAAAAGCATATGTATATTAATTATTTAATAAGAAGCTAATTTTCTCTGTAAACCTTCTAAAGTCCAGTGAAAAACAAAAATAAATTAAAAAATCCTGGTCTGAATATGAAAAAAAAAATTTTAAATAGTAATAAATTTCTATTGATTACTAAGACATATTGCTCTTCTGGATCAAATTTTCCTGGAATACAACGTGTATGTATGTTTAATGTATACTGATATTTCCAATTATTTCAAAAATTGTTTTTGAATTATGATCCCAGGATGGCTGGATGTTGATGGTTTGAATCCATCTAGCAGTGCTGTGGAAGAGAAGCCTGGTAATTTGCTTTCATTAAAAATTTACATCCAAGAAAACTTTATGAATAAGTTCTACATGGTAACAAGTGGGGTTACCAGGAGTTGGAATTGACTCTATAGTACAGGTTTTTTTTTGTTTGTTTTGATATTTTTAATTAAATTTTCAAATACTCTGTTCAATTAGTTTGGTTATCTTTTCAGAGTCTTCACGTGTGAACATATTGCATGTTCTTTGACAGTCTTCTCTTTCAATAGATTCCTTACTTTTTCTTTTTCTATCTATTGTGATTCATTTTGTTCTTGGTTTTTATTTAAAATTCATTCCTTTATTGCACATGTTTTGGGTTTATTCTTCATTTTATTCCTTGTAGCTTAGCCTTTATTTATTTTTTTTTAATTATTTTATATTTTTTATTTCTTCCAAAATTTCACTAATTCTACCAGGTTCATTTCCATTTGTTTGGTAATAGTCTCTGTTATTTGGTCATATATTCCCTGTGTGCTTATGGAATCCCTTCCTACTTCATAGTTTTTTTTTTTTTTATATAGTTATAATTGCCTCATCAACATAATATAAATGTGTTTCAATCTTCAATTGAAAGTAGTCTTTATGTCCCCCCCCCCCACTTATATCTAAAACAAATCTTCCTCTATCATCAGTAATGGTCTCTTGGTGATTTCATGGGCTCTCTCCTGGTGGCATAGTGGTTAAAAGCTTGGCTGCTAACCAAAACTTTGGCAATTCAAATCCAATTCAAATTGGAAACCCTGTGGGGCAGTTCTACTCTGTCCTATAGGGCCACTACGAATCAGAACCAACTCAACAGCACCTAGTAACAACGACAACAACTTCTGTACAGCGAAAGTGATGGGCAAATTCTTTACAAACAGTAATTCTGTGTGGCTGGGCCTCCTACTGATCCTCAGGTTCTAACCCAATTCAGGATTGTTCTTACCATGGGCCTTGAATGTTCTAGGGTCCTTTATGACCTGTGGACATAAGAGACACTATCCCTGCTTTCCAAAGAGAAACCCTCTTTTTCTGTAAGTAATATTTTCTTAAACTCTGTGCTCCCTAGACAACTTCCACATTCCTCTTTGCTTCTCTCTCCTTTCCTCCTTCTCTGTATTTTTGCTATCCCCATAATTCCATAACTTTGCCCCCGTGATAGTTAAGGTTGTGTGTCAACTTGGCTAGGCCATAATTCTCAGTGGTTTGGTAACAATGTAGTGATGTGGTTTGGCAGTTATGTAATGATATATTTTGGCAGCTATGTCATGATGTAGTCATCCTCCATGATGTGATTTGTTGTGATCAGCCAAACAGTTGCAAGGGGAACTTCCTTGTGGGTGTGGCCTGTATCCAACATACAGGTATATCATGGAAATGCTGTGGGTTTGGTTCCAGACTATCGCAATAAAGCAAATATTGCAATAAAGCAAGTCACATTAACTTTTTGTTTTCCCAGTGTATATAAAACTTATGTTTACACTATACTGTAGTCTACTGAGTGTGCAATAGCATTATGTCTAATAAAAACTGAACATACCTTAATTAAAAATTACTTCATTGCTAAAAAATGCTAAACAACATCTTAGCCTTCAGTGAGTCATAATCTTTTTAGTAGTGGAGGATGTTGCTTCAGTATTGTGGCTGCTGACTGATCAGGGTGGTGGTTGCTGAAGGCTGGAGCGGCTCTGGTAATTTCTTAAAACAAGACAATGCCAAAGTTTGCCACATCAATTAGCTCTTCCTTTCATGCAAGATTTCTCTGTAGTATATGATGCTATTTGATAGCATTTCACCCACAGTAGAATATGTTTCAAAATTGGAGTCAGTCCTCTCAAGGCCTGCCACTGCTTTATAAACTAAGTTTATGTAATATTCTAAATCCTTTGTTGTCATTTCAACAATGTTCACTGCATCTTCACCAGGAGTAGGTTCCATCCCAAGAAACCACTTTCTTCCCTCATAACTAAGAAGCAACTCAACTGGTAAAGTTTTGTCATGAGACTGCAGCAATTCAGTCAGCTCTTCAGGCTCCACTTCTAATTCTAGTTCTCTTGCTCTTTCCAACACCTCTGTGGTTACTTCCGCAACTGAAGTCTTGAACTCCTCAAAGTCATGCGTGAGAGTTGGAATCAACGTCTTCAAAACTCATGTTAATACTGATATTTCAACTTCCTCCACTGAATCATGAGTGTTCTTAATGACATCGAGAAGATTTTCCGAAGGTTTTTAATTTCCTTTGCCTAGATCCATCAGACAAATCACCATCTATGCTAGATATAGCCTTATGAAATGTATTTCTTAAATAATAAGACTTGAAAGGTGAAATTACTCCTTGATCCATGGGCTGCAGAACAGATATTTTACAGCAGGCATGAAAACAATATTAATCTCCTTGTACACCTTTATCAGAGCTCTTGGGTAGCCAGGTGCATTGTCAATGAGCAGTAATATTTTGAAAGGACTCTTTTTTTCTGAGCAGTAGGTCTCAACAGTAGGCTTAAAATATTCAGTAAACCATGTTGTAAACAGATGTGTTGTTGTCATCCAGGCTTTATTGTTCCATTTATAGAGCACGGGCTGAATTGATTTGGCATAATTTTTGATAGCCCTAGGGTTTTGGAGTGGTAAGTGAGCATTGGCTTCAACTTAAAGTCACCAGCTGCATTAGCCCCTAACAAGAGAATCAGACTGTCCTTTTGAAGCTTTGGAGCCAGGCATTGACTTCTCCTCTATAGCTATAAAAATTCTAGACATCATCTTCTTCCAAAGGAAGGTTGTTTCATCTACGTTGAAAATCTGTTGTTTAGTGTAGTAACCTTCCTCAATTATCTTAGGTAGATATCTTCTGGATAACTTGCTGCCTCTACATCAGCACTTGCTGTTATAGAGATGGCTTCTTTCCTTAAACCTCATGAACCAACTTCTAGCTCAAAGTTTTCTTCTGCAGGTTCCTCACATCTCTCAGCTGTCACAGAATTAGAGTTAGAGCCTTGCCCTGGATTAGGCTTTACCTTAAGGGAGTATTGTGACTGATTCGATCTACCTAGACAAGTGAAACTTTCTCTGTATCAGCAATAAGGCTGTTTCTCTTTCTTGTCATTCATGTGTTCATTGAAGTAGCACTTTTCATGTCCTTCAAGAACTTTTCCTTAGCATTCACAACTTGGTTAACTGCTTGGCATGAGAGTCCCAGCTTTGGGCCTATCTTGGTTTTTGACAAGCCTTCCTCACTAAGCTTAATCATTTCTAGCTTTTGATTTAAATTGAGAGATGTGCGTGACTCTTCCTTTCACTTGAGCGTTTAGAAGACATTGTAGGGTTATTTATTGGCCCAATTTCAATATTGTAATATCTCAGGGAACAGCGAGACCTGAGGAGAGGAGAGAGACAGGGAGATGGTCAGTCGGTGGAGCAGTCAGAACACACACAACATTTATCAATTAAGTTCACCATCTTATATGGGCACGGTTCATGCCCTCTAAAACAATTACAATAGTAACATCAAAGATCGCTGATCATAGATCACCATAACAGATATAATAATAATAATAATGTTTGAAATATTGTAAGAATCACCAAAATGTGATGCAGAGACATGAAGCGAGCACATGCTATTGGAAAAATGACGTCAATACACTTGCTTGACATCCCACTAAAAACCCACTGCCTTCGAGTCGATTCTGACTCGTAGCAACTCTGCAGGACAGAGTAGAACTGCCTCATAGAGTTTCCAAGGAGTGCCTGGAAGATTTGAACTGCCAACCTCTTGGATAGCAGCCGTAGCACTTAACCACTATAATGGTGTCAATACACTTGCTTGACACAGGGTTGCCACAAACCTTTAATGTGTAAAAAAAAAAAAAAAATGTAATATCTGCAAAGCACAGTAAAGTGAAGCTCAGTAAAATGAGACATGCACATATATGTGGATGTCCTAGCAAAGCTCATTTGCTTACTCTGGATCCTGCATCCACCTCTTCATCATCTGACTTGGGTTTTGGGACTTGAGCCAGTGGCCTGCCACGTTGCCTTCTGGCCCACTGACTTGGAATTTGCCAGCCTCTATTTTTTTTTTTTTTTTACAACCACAAGAGCCATTTCCTGGAGATAAATCTCTCTTTCTCTCTCTCTCTCTCTCCCTGTATATATAGGCTTCACTGGTTTTGGTTCCCTAAAGAACCCAACATAAGACAGTCCTTGTCTGTTGTCAGTCCTGTTCCCAGTAGTTCTCATTCTAGGTTGGGCCATGTCCGGGGGTAACTATCTGATTTCATTCTTTAAGACCTGCCATATGTTTACTCTACTCATCACTAACAAAGCTACTTCATCTTTCTAAGTTTCTATGTTGGTTCTGTTGTATTCAAGTATTCCTGACCACATACAAGTATATGGATTCTTTTTTTTCATCTGGATTCTAATTTCACTAAAAATTGTTTATCATTTTTGTTTGTTTTAAATTATTTCACTGTGCTCTACGGCTTTGAGGAAGAAAATTGACTCAGTTTGAAACTAGGCTGTAGCTATTCAGTTATCAAAGTCATTCCTCTTTATATTTCAGAAGCCAGTACTATAATATTTCACCCATTTGAAGATACATATTTTTTCACATTTTAACATCTCTAAAATATGGGTGCATCTTAAAAATGGAATCATCTAAAAATTATAATTGTAAATATTTCTTAATGGTATATAAAATATTGGTACATTAGATCCAATACAATACAGGAAGAATAAAATTTGAAAGTTTTTAATAAATATTGAATGAATGAACAAATCAATGAATAAATAAGTTAATTTTATTGAATCTCACAAAATTCTTCTGGAATTTGTCAGCTATCAATTCCCGTATTTAAGAGACGAGTAAACAAAAAATTAGGTAATTCTGGTAACTATCAGAGTTAAAGAAGATCTCCTGGGGATACGGAAATAAAATCATCTGACTTTAAATTAAAATCCCAGTGATGGTCAGGACAATCTCCCACATAAGGGGATATGCTAATGAGTTTACAGCTAAACCACTTACATTTTTGTTTGTTTATTTCTCATTAAGATTATTTTGTTTTAATTTTATTGTATTTAAGGTGAAAGTTTACAGTGCAAATTAACTTCTCATTTGAAAATTTATATAAAAATTGTTTTGTGACATTGATTGCAGTGTCTGCAATGTGTCAGCGCTCTCCCTTTTTTCATTTCCACCCTCGTTCTCTATATCCATTCATCCAGTTTTCCTGTCTCTTCTTGCCTTCAGGTGTTTTTGGTCTGATCTATTTAACTGAACTAAGAAACGTGTTCTTTACACGAGCTATTGTTTGATAGGTCTGTCTAATCTTTGGCTCAAAGGTGGACTTCAGGAGTGGCTTCAGTTCTGAGCTAGCAGGGTGTCCAGGAGCCATAGTCTCTAGAGTTCCTTCAGTCTCTGTCAGAACAGTAAGTGTTCTTTTTTTGTGTGAATTAGAATTTTTTTCTACATTTTTCTCCTGCTCTGCACCTGACCTACTGCGATCCTTGTCAGAGAGGTCTGTGGTGGTAGTGGGGCACCATCTAGATCTTGCTTAGGCTGGTGGAGGCTGTGGTTCATGGTCCATTAGTTCTTTGGACTAATATTTTCCTTATGTCTTTGGTTTTCTTCATTCTCTTTTGCTCCAAGAAAGATGGGACCAATAGTTGTATTTTAGATTGCCAGACACAAGGTTTTAAGATGCCAGACACTACTTACCAAACTAGGATGTAGAACATTTTCTTTATGAACTATGTTATGTCAATTGACTTAAATGTCCCCCAAGATATTGATCCTCAGCTATCAGCCCAGTAACTCTGCACCCCAAGGTGTTTGGATGTCTCTAGGAAGCTTCTATGGGTTAACCTTGGTCAAGTTGTGCTGACTTCCCATATATTATCTGTTGTCTTTCCATTCACCAAAGTTAACACTGTCTGCTATTTTTTTTTATCCCCTCCCTTCTAACCATCATTTTTTTTTTTCCTGTATGCAAGCATTTTCTTCAATTTTTATGATAGTGGTCTCAAACAACACTTGTCCTTTTGTGATCCACTTATATCACTCAGCATAATGGCCTCCTGATTCATCCATGTTGTGAGATATTTCACAGATTCATCAGTTTCTTTACCATTGTGTAGTATTCCATTTTGGGTACATACCATAGTTTATTTATTCATTCACCTGTTGATGGGCTCTTAGGCTGATTCCGTCTTTTTGCCATTGTGAATAATGCTGCAATGGATATGGGTGTGCATACATCTATTCGTGTAATGGCTCTTATTTCTATTGGACATATTCCTAGGAGTGGGATTGCTGTTTTATAAGGTATTTCTATTTCTAGCTTTTTAAGGCTATGCCGTATAGTTTTCTATAGTGGTTGTACCATTTTACACTCCTGTCAGAAGTGCATAAGAATTCAAATCTCCCTTTAGCCTCTCCAACATTTGTTACTTTCTGTATTTTTGATCAATGCCAGTAGTGTCAGGGTAAGATGATATCTCATTATTATTTTTATTTGCATTTCTCTAATAACTAATGATGCTGAGCATTTCCTTATGCATCTGTTAATTGCCTGAATGTCTTCTTTGGTGAAGTGTCTGTTCATATCCTTTGCCCATTTTTGATTGGATTATGTCTTTTTGTTGTTGAAGTGTAGATGTATTCTATAGATTTTAGACATTAGATCCTTGTTGGATATGTCATAGCCAAGTTTTTTCCCAGTCTGTAGGTTCTGTTTTTACTCTTTTGGTGAAGTCTTTTAATGAGCTTAAGTGTTTCAGCACCATTTATTAAAAAGACCTTTTTTTCCCCCACTTAACAGACTTCGGTCTTTAGTCAAAGATCAGCTGACCATAGAGGATGGATTTACATCTGGATTCTCAATTCTGTTCCATTGGTCTAAGTGTCTGTCATGGTACCAGTACCAGGCTGTTTTGACTACTGTGGCTGCATAGTAGATTCAGAGATCAGATAGTTTGAGGCCTCCTACTTTGTTCTTTTTCTTCAGTAATGCTTTGCTTCTCTGAGGCTTGTTTCCTTTCCATATAAAGTTGGTGATTAGACTTCTATCTCATTAAAGAATGCTGTTGGTATTTGGATTGTGATTACACTATACCTGTAGGTCACTTTGGGTAGAATTGACATTTTCACAATGTTGAGTTTTCCTACCCATGAACATAGTATATTTTTCCATTTGTGTAGGTCTCTTTTGGTTTCTTGCAATAGTGTTTTATAGTTTTCTTTGTATAGATCTTTTACATCCCTGGTAGATTCATTCCTTAGTACGTTATCTTTTGAAGGGCTATTATAAATAGTATTGTTTTCCTGATTTCCTTTTCAAAGTTCCAACTTATTTTTATATGTCGATCTTGTAACCTGCTGCTCTGCTGAATCTTTTCTATTAGTTTCATTAGTTTTCTTAGGGAGTGTATTGGATGCTGTATGTATAGTATCATATCCTTTGTAAATAAGGACAGTTTTATATCTTTCTTTCCAATTTGGATGACTGTTTTTTTTTTCTTACCTCATTGCTCTAGTTAGGACTTTCAGCACAATGTTAAATAGGGGTTGTGATAAAGGGCATCCTTGTCTTGTTCCCATTCTCAGGGAGAATGCTTTCAGTCTCCCTCTATTCAGAATGATGTTGGCAGTTGGTTTTGTATAGGTGCCCTTTATTATGTTGAGGAATTTCCCTTCGATACCTATTTTATTGAGAGTTTTTATCAGGAATGGGTGTTGGGCTTTTATTAAATGCCTTTTCTGCATTGATTGAGATGATCATATGATTCTTTTATTTTCTTCTATTTATGTGGTAGATTATGTTGACTGATTTTCTAAAGTTGAACCATCCTTGCATATCTGGTATGAATTCCACTTGGTTGTGGTGTATTATTTTTTGATATGTTTCCATTGGCTAGAATTTGATTGAGAATTCTTGCATCTATACTCATAAGAGATATTGGTCTGTAATCTTTTTTAATAGTGTGTTTGCCTGGTTTGGTGCTACGGTTATGGTGACTTCAGAGAATGAATTTGGGCATATTTTTTCCTTTTCTGTGCTCTGAAATAATTTGAATAGTACTGGTGTGATCTCTGACTATTTGATAGAATTCTCCAGTGAAGCTGACTGGGCCAGGGCTTTTTTTTTTTATTGGGAGTTTTTAAATTACCTCTTCAATCTCTTCTCTTGTTATAGGTCTGTTCAGAAGTCTTAGTTTGTGTTAGTTTAGGTAGGTAGTGTATTTCTAGAAATTTGTCCGTTTTCTGTAGGTTCTCAAATTTGTGAAGTACAATTTTTTTTTAGTATTCTGTTATGATCTTTTTTATTTCAGTTGGATTTGTTGTAATTTCCCCATCTCATTTCTTATTTGAATTTTTTGCATCATCCCCTGTTTTACTTTTGTCAGTTGGCCAATGGTTTGTTGATTTTTTCATTTTTCAGAGAACCAACTTTTGGTCTTCTTGATTCATTCTATTGTTTTTCTGTTCTCTATTTTATTTGTTTCTGTGCTAGACTACATTCTTTCCTTTCTTCTATTGCCTGTGGGACTCTTTTACTGCTTTCTTTCTGTGTTTTCAAGTTGTAGGGATAACATTTTGATTTTAGCCCATTCTTCATTTTTGATGTATGCACTTATTACTATTAATTGACCTCTAAACATTGCCTTTTAAACATTGCCTATGCTGTGTCCCTAAGATTTGGGTGTGACGTGGTTTCATTCTCCTTTGACTCTAGGATGTTTTTCATACTCTCTTTGATTTCTTCTCTTACCCAGTTGTTTTTAAGCAGTTACCATGTATTTGATTTTTTCCCCTCCTCTTCCTGTTAGAGATTTCTGCTTTTTTATCTTGTAATCATAGAGAATGTTTTGTATTATTTTTGACGTTTTGGATTTTATTGAGGATTTCTTTGTGGCCTAAAATGTGAGTTCTGGAGAATATTCCAAGTGCATTGAAAAAAAATGTCTAATTTTCTACTGTTGGGTGGAGTGTTTTATATATGTCTATAAGGTCAAGTTGGTGACCGTGGCCTTTAGATCTTCTGTATCTTTGTTGAGTTTCCCTCTAGATGTTCTCCTTTACTGACAGTGGTGTGTTGAAGTATCCTACAATTATTGTGGAACTGTCTATTTCCTTTTTCAGTGCTGTTAGAGTTTGTTTCCTGTATTTTGGAGCCCTGTCATGGGGTGTGTAGATATTTATTAGGTTTTGTCTTGGTGGATTGTCCCTTTAATCATTATATAATGCACTTCCTTTTCTTTTATGGTTGATTTTATCTTAAAATTTATTTTATCTGAGATTAGTATTGCCACTCCTGCTCATTTTTGTTTACTGTTGGCTTGATGTATTTTTTCCATCCTTTGATTTTTAATATATTTATGTCTTTGTGTCTAAAGTGTGTCTCTTACAAGCAGCATATTGATGGGTCATGATTTTTCATCCATTCTGCCACTCTCTGTCTCTTTATGGGAGCATTTAAGTCATTTACATTCAGCACGTTTATTACTGTCACACAGTTGTGCTTTTTTGTTTGTGTGTGTGTGGTGCTGACGTTTTCTTTGTTCCTTTTTACTTTCCTGTGCTGAGTTCCTTTTGTTTTGAGATTTTTTCTCTTTTTTCATTCTTATAGTTTTTGTGTTTACTGAGTCTGTTTTTCTTTTTATTTTGATGAGTAGGTTTGTTAACTTTCTTTGTACTTACCTAGAAATTTATCCTTATCTTTCTTAGTTTAAACCAGGCTTTTATCACTTGCTATCACCTTGATTTCTTCTGCAAGTTCTATAACTACCACCTTTTCTCCCCTTTTATTATTTTGATGTTGTTGTCATTTACAGATTGACACCTTTGTTTCCTTGTTTTAAGTCTTCTAGCTTTGTTTTATTATTAAGAGTTCTTTACCTAGGTTGGCATTTTTCAGTTGCTATCCTGTGTCCTAGACTCTGGTGGTTGTCTGATGTTGGTATTTCTCTAACCAAAGGACTCACTTCAGTATTTCTTGTAAGTTTGGTTTAGCTTTTATGAATTCCCTTAATTTGCGTTCATCTGAAAATATTCTAATTTTACCATTGTGTTTGAGAGAGAGTTTTGCAGGATAAATCATTCTTGCATAGCAATTTTTTTTTCATGGTTTTATATATGTTATCCCATTGCCTTCTTGCCTGCATGGTTTCTGTCAAGTAATCAGGGTTTAGTCTTATTGTTTCCCCTTTGTAAGTGACTTTTTTTTCTTTAGCGGCTCTCAGGATTCTGTCTTTGCCTTTGATTTTGATAAGCGTAATTACGATATGTCTTGGTGACTTTCTTTTGCTGTCTATTGCATATTGGGTTTGTTAAGATTTTTGGATAGTCATCTTTTCCATCTTACCTGGTACTTGGGAAGTTTTCTGCCAGCAAATTGTCAACAATCTCCTCTGTGTTTTCCATATTCTCCACCTGTTCTGGAACTCTAATCATGTGCAGATTTTTGCACTTGATTGTATCCCACATAATTCTTAGGTTTTGTTCATTTTTTCTGTGATTTTTTTCAAACAAAGTAGTGCCCATAGATTTGTCTTCAATCTCACTTTTTCTGCCTTCTGTTGTTCAAACTTGCTCCTAAGACCTGCTATTGTGTTCCCTATTTCTGAAATTTTGTAGTTTATCTTTTAGATTTCTATTTGCTGTTTTTGCATGATTTCTAATTATTTATTTTTACATTTTGTTCCTGTATTATTTTCCTGAATTCATCTATTGCTTTGTCTGTGTTTTCCTTGATTTTGGCTGTTTTTGTTTGTGTTTTCCATGATTTTGTCTATTTTTTCCTTGGTTTTATCATGTTTTCCTTGATCTCTTTAGTAACCTTCTGAAAAGCCCTAAATATTAGTTTTTAGAATTCCCTATCAGGTAGTTTCACTGCCTTTCCTTCTACCAGAAGGTCCTCTTACTCTTTATTTTGATCACTTCCAGGAACCAACTTATCCTGCCTTTTTATATATTTTAATATTGTCTGTTGTCTCCAAGATATTAAGGTATTATTTTTCTTATTTATTGATTGTCTGTTTCTTTGTTTTGTCCTGCTTTTTTTCTTTTGTTTTAATATGTCAGGGAGATCGAGCCAGGCATGCTTTGTTACTTGCTCATCTGTGAGCATGAAAGCTCTCACAACCTTGTCTGGGTAGACAAAGAAGCAGTAGACAGGGTTAGCCCACTTCACCTGTACACTGGTTTGGTGAGATGGATGAAGGCTGACTGGGTACCTGCTGTCTCCTTCCTGATGTTGGTCCAATGGTGTGAGTGCATTCATAGTTCCTCCAGGATACCTGGACAGGGAGTGTTATAGGCTTGATCCCACTGTTCAGCTGCTTATCATAAAGTGGCAGGAGAAGAGAGGTGTATCAGTCCTGGTATGATGGTAGGTCTGAGTGCCAAGTATGCTTTAGCTATGGCAGTATGGCAGAGGTTGGCAGGAAGGAGGGCTGGCATATGGGAATATGTAGGGGGTGGAGAAAGAAAAGGAAAGATAGAGACAGGAAATAAAGAGCAGATAGCTAGTGGGTGGGATGAGGCAGACATGGGGGCCAGCAGGAACGGGGGGTAGGGGGCATACGAAGCTAGGTTGGAGGTAGAAAGAAAAGGAAAGAAGAAAAAAACACTAAAATCAATGGCAGTAACATATGGTCTGGTGGGTAGGAATGGGGCAGACATGAGGCAGTGTTGGGATGGTGTACCTGTATCACTCTAGCCACAGTGGTACAGCAGGGTCCAGCAGGAAGGGTAGAAGTGGCTTACAAGGCTAGGTGGGAGGAAGAAAGAAAAGGAAAAAAGAGAAAAGAAATGGCAGTCAGGTGGGGGCTGGCCAGTGGGGATGGGATGAACCCAAGAGCCAGTGGAAAAGGAAGAGAGTTGATGTACTGGGCTAGGTGGGAGGGAGAAAGAAAAGAAAAAAAAAAAGAAAAGAAAATGGTGGTGTGATTGGGCTATGAATGATGGCAGGATGGACCCAGAGCAGTGTTGGGCTAGTGTAGCGGAGTCTGGCAGAAAGCGGGGAGGTGGCTTACAAGGCTAGGTGGGAAGGAGAAAGAAAAGGAAGAAAGGGAAATAAAATGCTGCTCTGGGAGCCAGTGGGTGTGGGCAGGGCAGACCTGATCTGGTGGCACATAGATGGCTCTCTAGCTGAGCAACACAGTTTGGCTTGTCAGAAAAGGGTGGAGGTAGTGTACAGGGCAGAAGTCTGAGGGGTGGGAAAGAGTGTTTGATTACCAGGTGTTCTGTTTCCTGTTGGGAGCTCCATGAAGTTACCCTCCTGTACTCCCCATCCAGGGTTGTTGTTGACTGTTTCCCAAGATGATGATGCTGTGCCGTGTTCTTTGGCAGGGGAACTCTACCCTGTATCTCTCCTTTTCTCTGTTTTCCTTCAGTTTCTTCTTCTATTCAGTGTTTGAACTAGCTCTTCATCCCTTCATTCTATGCGTAGGGTTCCAGGATTGACATTTCTCTGTTTTACTCAGTGTTTTGGGTCTTTGCTGCAGACAGTTGGCATGATGTGTCTGTCTAGGGTTCCATGTTGGCTCTGCCTCTAAACTACTTATATTTTAAACAAAAGTTATCAGGGATGGGATGGGGAGATGAAAATTGTTCCATGACCTAGCATGACTATGTTTTGGCCTTTGTTTATATTCTAGATTCTTAGTTAGATACCACTGTCCCTTTATTCTCTATTGCTTGGCCAAATGGTCCAATCTTTTATTTGGACCTCTCCAATTATCATAGTGCCTTTACCTGAACTACACAGTCTGGAAAGGCCATCACTTCTTGTTCTACTCTCTATGCAACCCACATAGGTAACTCCTAATTATCCTTCTGTCTTTCAGTTCAGATCAAGCATCACTTTTGGTATCAGTGATACTGTGCCTGATACTGCCTTTGGTGCTTTATAGTGGTATTGTCTAAATCAGGTTAATTTTTCATATGCCTTCAGACAGAGATGAATAGTGATGCTAATGAAACTTAGGCTTCAGGGTCTCTTACTTTCTGGTGTCCCTAAGATTTTATTGGTACTTTTATATTCTTTTCCTTAAAAGAACTTTCAGATTGTAATAGTTTCAGGCCTCATGACACGTAGATTTATTTCTC
Organism: Elephas maximus indicus; assembly: GCF_024166365.1. Classification (NCBI taxonomy): domain Eukaryota; kingdom Metazoa; phylum Chordata; class Mammalia; order Proboscidea; family Elephantidae; genus Elephas; species Elephas maximus. The sequence continues at coordinate 177,795,266 of NC_064821.1, forward strand.
CCCTCAAAGAGTAATTGCTTTCCTTCATAAAAAATAGTACATCTTTATTGTGATTATTTAATACCTGCCTCCAAGAGAGTAAAGACTCTGCCTCTTCATAGTCACAATTTTATCCTCAGGGCCGGGAGCAGTATCTGGCTTAACAGGGATGTCAAGTAAACATTTGCTGGATGAATGAGCATCACTTTAAATAACAATCTTTACATTCTTCCATATACAACTCCCTATATAGTCAAAAGTACCACAGGCACAGATACAGTGCATTCTTCCAAATATGTATTCTATAGAATTGGAAATGAGCAGCTTATGGCTGCTCAGCATAACATTGCATTAGAGATAACATTTGTTGTAGAGGCAGGATTACTCTGAGATACCTGTATTTGGAAACCTGTTACGCAAGTAAGATGCATTTTTTAAGACATCTTTTCCTTAATAGGATTCCAGGTAGCTTTTGGAAGTAGCTAAAATAAATTGCTTTCAAATGTTTGTCATATCACTTTAAATGGGGTTATGCATCAATACCTACCAGGTGCTAAAATGTACACCTTTATTTTTTTTATCATATAATAGAATTAATCATGGATTAAAAAAAGAAACTCTTTCCTGGCCTTCTTCCAGCTCACATATCCTTCTGTCCTTAAAATGATGAGATTTTCAAATGACATATAACTATAATAATTAATTGTAAGTATTCAATGTTTTGCCTCCTCTAAAGTAATTTAATGACCTCTTGCTTTCTTCATGTATGAGTTCCTTAATTTTATTCCACAACTCATTTGGTTTTTGGTCATCAGTGTTCAATGCATCAAATCTGTTCTTGGCATGGTCTTATAAAATTAGGTAGGGCGTACTCAAGGCCATACTTCGGCTCTCGTGGAATTGTACTAATTTTCTTCAATTTCAGCTTCAACTTGAATATGAGCAACTACTGGCCTGTTCCACAGTTGCCCCTGGTCTTGTTCTAACTGATGATATTGAGGTTTTCCATCATCTCTTTCCACGAATGCAGTCAATTTGATTCCTGTGTATTCCATCTGGAGAAGGCCACTTGTACAGTCATGGTTTATGTTGTTGAAAAAAGATATTTGCAATGAAGTTGTTCTTGCAAAATTTTATCATGTGATCTCCAGCATCATTTTTATCACCAAGGCCATATTTTCCAACTACCAATCCCTCTTCTTTGTTTCCAAGTATTGCATTTCAATTGCATGTAATTATCAACGCGTCTTCATTGCCTGTTTGATCAATTTCAGAATGCAGAAGTTGGTAAAGATCTTCGTTTTCTTCATCTTTGGCCTTAGATTGGTGCATAAATTTAAATAATAGTCATATTAACTGGTCTTCTTTATAAGTGTATGGATATTATCCTATCACTGACAGCACTGCACTGCAGGATATATCTTGAAATGCTTTTTTTTGACAATGAGTGCGATGTCATTCCTCTTCAATTAGTCATTCCTGGCATAGTAGACCACATGATTGTCTGATTCAAAATGGTCAAAACCAGTTCTATTTCAGCTCACTAATGCCTACGATATTGATGTTTATGTGTTCTAATTCATTTTTTTTTTTATTGTGCTTTAGATGAAGGTTTACAGAGCAAATTAGTTTCTCATTAAACAATTAATACACATATTGTTTTTGTGACATTGGTTGCCAACCCCATGAGGTGTCAACACTGTCCCTTTCTCAACCTTGGTTTCCCCATTTCCATTCGTCTAGCTGTCTTGCCCCCTCCTGCCGTCTCATACTTGCCCCTGAGCTGGCGTGCCCATTTAGTCTCATATCTCATAGGGTTCCCACTGGCTGATTTTTCAAAAGTAGATCACCACGCCTTTCTTCCAAGATGCTTTTTTTTTTTTTAATAACTTTTATTAAACTTCAAGTGAACGTTTACAAATCCAATCAGTCTGTCACGTATAAGTTTACATACATCTCACTCCCTACTCCCACTTACTCTCCCCCTCTTGAGTCAGCCCTTTCAGTCTCTCCTTTCGTGCCAATTTTGCCATCTTCCCTCTCTCTCTATCCTCCCATCCCCCCTCCAGACAAGAGTTGCCAACACAATCTCAAGTGTCCACCTGATATAATTAGCTCACTCTTCATCAGCATCTCTCTCCCACCCGCTGACCAATCCCTTTCATTTCTGCTGAGTTGTCTTCGGGGATGGTTCCTGTCCTGTGTCAACAGAAGGTCTGGGGAGCATGGCCACCGGGATTCCTCTAGTCTCAGTCAGACCATTAAGTTTGGTCTTTTTATGAGAATTTGGGGTCTGCATCCCACTGATCTCCTGCTCCCTCAGGGGTCCTCTGCTGTGCTCCCTGTCAGGGCAGTCATCGATTGTGGCCGGGCACCAACTAGTTCTTCTGGTCTCAGGATGATGTAGGTCTCTGGTTCATGTGGCCCTTTCTGTCTCTTGGGCTCTTAGTTGTCGTGTGGCCTTGGTGTTCTTCATTTTCCTTTGTTCCAGGTGGGTTGAGACCAATTACTGCATCTTAGATGGCCGCTTGTTAGCATTTAAGACCCCAGACGCCACATTTCAAAGTGGGATGCAGAATGATTTCATAATAGAATTATTTTGCCAATTGACTTAGAAGTCCCCGCAAACCATGTTCCCCAGACCCCCGCGCTTGCTCCGCTGACCTTTGAAGCATTCATTTTATCCTGGAAACTTCTTTGCTTTTGGTCCAGTCCAATTGAGCTGACCTTCCATGTATTGAGTGTTGTCTTTCCCTTCACCTAAAGCAGTTCTTATCTACTGATTAATCAATAAAAAAACCCTCTCCCACCCTCCCTCCCTCCCCCCCTCGTAACCACAAAAGTATGTGTTCTTCTCAGGTTTACTATTTCTCAAGATCTTATAATAGTGGTCTTATACAATATTTGTCCTTTTGCCTCTGACTCATTTCGCTCAGCATAATGCCTTCCAGGTTCCTCCATGTTATGAAATGTTTCAGAGATTCGTCACTGTTCTTTATCGATGCGTAGTATTCCATTGTGTGAATATACCACAATTTATTTACCCATTCATCCGTTGATGGACACCTTGGTTGCTTCCAACTTTTTGCTATTGTAAACAGAGCTGCAATAAACATGGGTGTGCATATATCTGTTTGTATGAAGGCTCTTGTATCTCTAGGGTATATTCCTAGGAGTGGGATTTCTGGGTTGTATGGTAGTTCTATTTCTAACTGTTTAAGATAACGCCAGATAGATTTCCAAAGTGGTTGTACCATTTTACATTCCCACCAGCAGTGTATGAGAGTTCCAATCTCTCCGCAGCCTCTCCAACATTTATTATTTTGTGTTTTTTGGATTAATGCCAGTCTAGTTGGTGTGAGATGGAATCTCATCGTAGTTTTAATTTGCATTTCTCTAATGGCTAATGATCGAGAGCATTTTCTCATGTATCTGTTGGCTGCCTGAATATCTTCTTTAGTGAAATGTGTGTTCATATCCTTTGCCCACTTCTTGATTGGGTTGTTTGTCTTTTTGTGGTTGAGTTTTGACAGAATCATGTAGATTTTAGAGATCAGGCGCTGGTCTGAGATGTCATAGCTGAAAATTCTTTCCCAATCTGTAGATGATCTTTTTACTCTTTTGGTGAAGTCTTTAGATGAGCATAGGTGTTTGATTTTTAGGAGCTCCCAGTTATCGGGTTTCTCTTCATCATTTTTGGTAATGTTTTGTATTCTGTTTATACCTTGTATTAGGGCTCCTAGGGTTGTCCCAATTTTTTCTTCCATGATCTTTATCGTTTTAGTCTTTATGTTTAGGTCTTTGATCCACTTGGAGTTAGTTTTTGTGCATGGTGTGAGGTATGGGTCCTGTTTCATTTTTTTGCAAATGGATATCCAGTTATGCCAGCACCATTTGTTAAAAAGGCTATCTTTTCCCCAGTTAATTGACACTGGTCCTTTGTCAAATATCAGCTGCTCATACGTGGATGGATCTATGTCTGGGTTCTCAATTCTGTTCCATTGGTCTATGTGTCTGTTGTTGTACCAATACCAGGCTGTTTTGACTACTGTGGCTGTATAATAGGTTCTGAAGTCAGGTAAGGTGAGGCCTCCCACTTTCTTCTTCTTTTTCAGTAGTGCTTTGCTTATCCGGGGCTTCTTTCCCTTCCATATGAAATTGGTGATTTGTTTCTCTATCCCCTTAAAATATGACATTGGAATTTGGATCGGAAGTGCGTTAAATGTATAGATGGCTTTTGGTAGAATAGACATTTTGACTATGTTAAGTCTTCCTATCCATGAGCAGGGTATGTTTTTCCACTTAAGTATGTCCTTTTGAATTTCTTGTAGTAGAGCTTTGTAGTTTTCTTTGTATAGGTCTTTTACATCCTTGGTAAGATTTATTCCTAAGTATTATCTTCTTGGGGGCTACTGTGAATGGTATTGATTTGGTTATTTCCTCTTCGGTGTTCTTTTTGTTGATGTAGAGGAATCCAAGTGATTTTTGTATGTTTATTTTATAACCTGAGACTCTGCCAAACTCTTCTATTAGTTTCAGTAGTTTTCTGGAGGATTCCTTAGGGTTTTCTGTGTATATAATCATGTCATCTGCAAATAGTGATAACTTTACTTCTTCCTTGCCAATCCGGATACCTTTTATTTCTTTGTCTAGCCTAATTGCCCTGGCTAAGACTTCCAACACGATGTTGAATAAAAGCGGTGATAAAGGGCATCCTTGTCTCGTTCCCGTTCTCAAGGGAAATGCTTTCAGGTTCTCTCCATTTAGAGTGATATTGGCTGTTGGCTTTGCATAGATGCCCTTTATTATGTTGAGGAATTTTCCTTCAATTCCTATTTTGGTAAGAGTTTTTATCATGAATGGGTGTTGGACTTTGTCAAATGCCTTTTCTGCATCAATTGATAAGATCATGTGGTTTTTGTCTTTTGTTTTATTTATGTGATGGATTACATTAATGGTTTTTCTGATAATAAACCAGCCTTGCATACCTGGTATAAATCCCACTTGATCAGGGTGAATTGTTTTTTTGATGTGTTGTTGGATTCTATTGGCTAGAATTTTGTAGAGGATTTTTGCATCAATGTTCATGAGGGATATAGGTCTATAATTTTCTTTTTTTGTAATGTCTTTACCTGGTTTTGGTATCAGGGAGATGGTGGCTTCATAGAATGAGTTGGGTAGTATTCCGTCATTTTCTATGCTTTGGAATACCTTTAGTAGTAGTGGTGTTAACTCTTCTCTGAAAGTTTGGTAGAACTCTGCAGTGAAGCCGTCCGGGCCAGGGCTTTTTTTGGTTGGGAGTTTTTTGATTACCGTTTCAATCTCTTTTTTTGTTATGGGTCTATTTAGTTGTTCTACTTCTGAATGTGTTAGTTTAGGTAGGTAGTCTTTTTCCAGGAATTCATCCATTTCTTCTAGGTTTGCAAATTTGTTAGAGTACAATTTTTCATAATAATCTGAAATGATTCTTTTAATTTCATTTGGTTCTGTTGTGATGTGGTCCTTCTCATTTCTTATTCGGGTTATTTGTTTCCTTTCCTGTATTTCTTTAGTCAGTCTAGCCAATGGTTTATCAATTTTGTTAATTTTTTCAAAGAACCAGCTTTTGGCTTTGTTAATTCTTTCGATTGTTTTTCTGTTCTCTAATTCATTTAGTTCAGCTCTAATTTTTATTATTTGTTTTCTTCTGGTGCCTGATGGATTCTTTTGTTGCTCACTTTCTATTTGTTCAAGTTGTAGGGACAGTTCTCTGATTTTGGCTCTTTCTTCTTTTTGTATGTGTGCATTTATTGATATAAATTGGCCTCTGAGCACTGCTTTTGCTGTGTCCCAGAGGTTTTGATAGGAAGTATTTTCATTCTCGTTTCTTTCTATGAATTTCCTTATTCCCTCCTTGATGTCTTCTATAACCCAGTCTTTTTTCAGCAGGGTATTGTTCATTTTCCAAGTATTTGATTTCTTTTCCCTCGTTTTTCTGTTATTGATCTCTAGTTTTATTGCCTTGTGGTCTGAGAAGATACTTTGTAATATTTCGATGTTTTGGACTCTGCAAAGGTTTGTTTTATGACCTAATATGTGGTCTATTCTAGAGAATGTTCCATGTGCGCTAGAAAAAAAAGTATATTTTGTAGCAGTTGGGTGGAGAGTTCTGTATAAGTCAATGAGGTCAAGTTGGTTGATTGTTGTAATTAGATCTTCCGTGTCTCTGTTGAGCTTCTTACTGGATGTCCTGTCCTTCTCCGAAAGTGGTGTGTTGAAGTCTCCTACTATAATTGTGGAGGTATCTATCTCGCTTTTCAATTCTGTTAAAATTTGATTTATGTATCTTGCAGCCCTGTCATTGGGTGCGTAAATATTTAATATGGTTATGTCTTCCTGATCAATTGTCCCTTTTATCATTATGTAGTGTCCTTTTTTATCCTTTGTGGTGGTTTTAAGTCTAAAGTCTGTTTTGTCAGAAATTAATATTGCTACTCCTCTTCTTTTTTGCTTATTGTTTGCTTGATATACTTTTTTCCATCCTTTGAGTTTTAGTTTGTTTGTGTCTCTAAGTCTAAGGTGTGTCTCTTGTAGGCAGCATATAGATGGATCGTGTTTCTTTATCCAGTCTGTGACTCTCTGTCTCTTTATTGGTGCATTTAGTCCATTTACATTCAGGGTAATTATAGATAAATAAGTTTTTAGTGCTGTCTTTTTGATGCCTTTTTATGTGTGTTGTTGACAATTTCATTTTTCCACATACTTTTTTGTGCTGAGGCGTTTTTCTTAGTAAATTGTGAGATCCTCATTTTCATAGTGCTTGACTTTATGTTAGTTGAGTCGTTACATTTTTCTTGGTTTTTATCTTGAGTTATAGAGTTGTTATACCTTTTTGTGGTTACCTTATTATTTACCCCTATTTTTCTAAGTAAAAACCTAACTTGTATTGTTCTATATCGCCTTGTATCACTCTCCATATGGCAGTTCAATGTCTCCTGTATTTAGTCCCTCTTTTTGATTATTGTGATCTTTTACCTATTGACTTCCATGAGTCCCTGTTATGTGTATTTTTATTTATTTATTTTTAATTAATCTTAATTTGTTTGTTTTTGTGATTTCCCTATTTGAGTTGATATCAGGACGTTCTGTTTTGTGACCTTGTGTTGTGCTGATATCTGATATTATTGGTTCTCTGACCAAACAATATCCTTTAGTATTTCTTGTAGCTTTGGTTTGGTTTTTGCAAATTCTCTAAACTTGTGTTTGTCTGTAAATATCTTGATTTCACCTTCATATTTGAGAGAGAGTTTTGCTGGATATATGATCCTTGGCTGGCAGTTTTTCTCCTTCAGTGTTCTGTATATGTCGTCCCATTCCCTTCTTGCCTGCATGGTTTCTGCTGAGTAGTCTGAACTTATTCTTATTGATTCTCCCTTGAAGGAAACCTTTCTTTTCTCCCTGGCTGCTTTTAAAATTTTCTGTTTATCTTTGGTTTTGGTGAGTTTGATGATAATATGTCTTGGTGTTTTTCTTTTTGGATCAATCTTAAATGGGGTTCGATGAGCATCTTGGATAGCTATCCTTTCGTCTTTCATGATGTCAGGGAAGTTTTCTGTCAAGAGTTCTTCAACTATTTTCTCTGTGTTTTCTGTCCCCCCTCCCTGTTCTGGGACTCCAATCACCCGCAGGTTATCCTTCTTGATAGAGTCCCACATAATTTTTAGGGTTTCTTCATTTTTTTTAATTCTTTTATCTGATTTTTTTTCAGCTATGTTGGTGTTGATTCCCTGGTCCTCCAGATGTCTCAGTCTGCATTCTAATTGCTCGAGTCTGCTCCTCTGACTTCCTAGTGCATTTTCTAATTCTGTTATTTTATTGTTAATCTTCTGGATTTCTACATGTTGTCTCTCTATGGATTCTTGCAACTTATTAATTTTTCCAGTATATTCTTGGATAATCTTTTTGAGTTCTTCAACAGTTTTATCAGTGTGTTCCTTGGCTTTTTCTGCAGTTATCCTAATTTCATTTGTGATATCATTAAGCATTCTGTAAATTAGTTTTTTATATTCTGTATCTGATAATTCCAAGATTGTATCTTCATTTGGGAAAGGTTTTGATTCTTTTGTTCGGGGGGTTGGAGAAGCTGTCACGGTCTGCTTCTTTAAGTGGTTTGATATGGATTGTTGTCTCCGAGCCATCACTGGGAAACTAGTTTTTCCAGAAAATCCGCTAAAAAAAAATGCAGTCAGATCCCTATCAGAGTTCTCCCTCTGGCTCAGGCTATTCAGATGTTAATGAAGCCGCCTGGGGAGGGTGGGGAAGGGAACAGAGAGATAGGAGAGTAGCACCTCAGAATATAGCCAGAGTTGCTTGTCTTGCTTGGAATGACTATTATATCTGAGATTCCCACGGGGCGGGTTGCCTATGTGTGCTGGCTGTGTGGAGATTGCCCCCGGGGGGTCTGGCCCGCTGGAGTCACGGTCAGATCCTCCGCTTCCAGCCCCACGCCCAGCGCCAAAGCTCCCCTACTGGGACGTTGCACTCTCGACTCCAAAATCAGTCGCTGCCTCCCGGGGACTTCTCGTCCCTCTAGCCGCGTGGCCGTGCCGCCCGAGAACCAGTTGAGCTTCCTCCCGGGGTTAGTTCAGATGGGTGGAGCAGGTCCCCGTGCTTGTGCCGTGACCGAGTGTCCCAGCTGGGACGCTGTTCTCCCCACTCCAATACCAGTCGCTGCCTCCCGGGCACTTCTACCGGCTGCGTCCCACGCCGCCCACACGACCCGGCTGGTCCCCTTCCCGGGGTTAGTTCAGGGGGGTGGAGCAAATCTCCGTGTTTATGCCGTACCTGCGTCCAGTCCAAATCCCTGCGGGACGGTTCCCCGGCTCGGACGCTGCTCTTTCTGCTCCAAGACCAGTTACTGCCTCCTGGGGACTTCTCCTACCGGCTGCGTCCCACACCGCCCGTGGAACCGGCTGGTCCCCCTCCCGGGGTTAGTTCAGGAGGGTGGAGCAGGTCTCTGTGCTTGTGCTGTACCTGACCGGTACGCTGGCTCCAGGCTCTGGAAACAATCGCTGCTTCCCCGTATTAGTTCGTTCTCCGTCTCTAAATCTGTGTTTGTTGTTCAGGGTTCGTAGATTGTTATGTATATGATTAATTCACTTGTTTTTCCGTGCTTTGTTGTAAGAGGGATCCGAGGTAGCGTCTGCCTAGTCCGCCATCTTGGCTCCGCCCCCTAATTCATTTTTGAGGATTTATAATTTTCCTAGTTTCATACTTTGTACATTCCACTCTCTGATTATTAATGGATATTTCAGCTGTTTCTTCTCATTTTGAGTTGTGCCACAATAGCCAATGAAGGTCTCGAAAGCTTGATTCCATCCCTGTTATTAAGGTCAACTCTACTTTAAAGAGGCAGCTCTTCCCCAGTTGTATTTTGAGTGCCTTCCAACCTGAGGGGCTCATCTTCTGGCACTACATCAGACTATGTTCTGCTGATATTCTTAAGGTTTCACTGGCTAATTTTTTTCAGAAGTAAGCTGCCAGATCCTTCTTCCTAGTCTCTATTAGCCTGGAAGTTCAGGTGAAACCTGTCCACCAAGGTTAACCCTGTTAGTATTTGAATACCGATGGCATAGCTTCCAGCATCACAGCCACATGCAAACCCTCACAGTATGACAAACTGACAGACATGGAGAATGATGAGTTCTGGAATGACATCAAGAACAAGAGCATTATACATGAAGAAAGCAAGAGGTCATTATAAAGACAGAAAAGAAAGAAAAGAACAAAATGGATGTCAGAAGAGACTCTGAAAGTTACTCTTGAATGTAGGATAGCTAAAGTAAATGGAAGAAATAATGAAGTCAAAGAGCTGAATAGAAGATTGCAAAGTGGTGGGGAGGGGGTTGAGAAGACAAAGTAAAGTATTTTAAAGACATGTGCAAAGCCCTGGAGGTAGAAAACCAAAAAGGAAGGACACGCTTGGCACTTCTCAAGCTGAAAAAACTGAAGAAAAATTTCAAGCCTTGAGTCGTGATACTGAAGGATTTTATGGACAAAATATTGAATGACGCAGGAAGCATCAAAAGAAGATGGAAGGAATACACAGAGTCACTATACCAAAAAGATCTGGTAAATGTTTGCCCATTTCAGGAGGTAGTATATGATCAAGAACGGATGGTACTGAGGGAAGAGGTCTAAGCTGCACTGAAAGCCCCGGTGGAAAACAAGGTTCCAGGAATTGATGGAATATCAGGTGAAATGTTTCAACAAATGGATGCAGCACTGGAAGTGTTCACCCATCTAAGCCAAGAAATTTGGAAGACAGCTACCTGACAAATCAACTGGAACAGATCCATATTTGTACAAATTCCCAAGAAAGGTGATCCAACAGAATGGGGAAACTATGGAACAATATGATTAATAGCACACAAGTAAAACTTTGCTGAAGATCATTCAGGAGCAGCTGCATCAATCCATCGACAGGGAACTGCCAGAAAATCAAGCTTGATTCAGAAGAGAATGTGGAACAAGGGTTATCATTGCTGATGTCAGATGGTTCCTGGCTGAAAGCAGAGACTACCAGAAAGATGCTTACCCGTGTTTTGTTGACTATGTAAAGGCTTTGAACTCTGTAAATCATAACAAATTATAGACAACATTTCAAAGAATGGGAATTTCAGAACACTTAATTGTGCTCATGAAGAGCCTGTACATAAACCTAGAGGCAGTAATTCGAAAAGAATAAGGGGATACTGTGTTGTTTAAAGTCAGGAAAACTGCATGAAGGTTGTATCAGTTCACTATACTTATTCAATCTGTATGCTGAACAAATAATCCAAGAAGCTGCACTATATGTAGAAGAATGGTGCATCAGGATTGGAGGAAGACTTATTAACAACCTGTGTTATTCAAATGACACAACCTTGCTTGCTTGCCGAAAGTGAAGAGGACTTGAACCACTTACTGCTGAAGATCAAAGACCACAGCCTTCAGGATGGATTATACCTCAACATAAAGAAAACAACATTACCATAAACAGAGAAAATATTGAAGTTGTCAAGTATTTCATTTTACTTGGAACCACAGTCAACATCCATGGAAGCAGCAGTCAAAAAATCAAACAATGCATTGCACTGGCAAATCTGCTGCAAAAGATCACTTTAAAGTATTAAAAAGCAAAGACGTCACCTTGAAGGCATGCCTGACCCAAGCCATGGTGTTTTCACCCACCTCATTTGCATGCAAAAGCTGGACAATGAAAAAGGAAGACTGAAGGACAACAGATGCCTTTGGATTATGGTGTTGGCAAAGAATATTGAATATCCCATGCAGTGCCAGAAGAATGAACAAATCTGTCTTGAAAGAAGTACAGCAGAACACTCATTAGGCTCAAGGATGGCAAGACTTTGTCTCACACACTTTGGACATGGTATCAGGAGGACCACTCCCTGCAGAAGGACATCAGGACATCGTGGTTGCTAGAGTAGAGGTTCAGCAAAAAAAGAGGAAGACCCTCAGTGAGATGGATTGACACAGTGGCTGCAACAATGAATTCAAAAATAACAACAATTGTGAAGATGGCACAGGACTAGGCACTGTTTTGTTCTGTTTCACATAGGGTCACTATGAGTCAGAACCAACTATGGCACCTAATAAAAACAATAACAAAATAATTTGGTTCTTCATTAATGACTAACAATTTAGAATTTCTCCTAAAGTCTGCTTAAATCACATTGCTTATTTGATGAAAGAGTGTTTGATGGTACAAATTCTCAGTGTTTCATAATATGGTATTAAGAGTTAATACTGGGCAAAATTGTAGAAAGGTCTGTCAAGTGAGTCCCCAACATTCCTTCTCTTATCCTTTTGACTATCATAATTTTTTTGAACCTTTAATTAAACAACAAACACCTATTAAATATGTCCTCCATGTTCGTGATCATTATAGGTGTCTGTGAATTCAGAATCTAGTGGAGAAGACAGCCATGTTAATAGATATTTACAATTCAGTGTATTTAGTTCTACATAAGAGATAAATATTATATGTGAAAATGTGGATGAAAAAAGGAAAAACAATTTAACTAAGGTATGCTTTTCAGAAAATATTTGGCAGAGAAGATGATATTTCAAATGTTTTAAAAGACAAAGATCACTTCTATTGGAGAAATGAGTGAAAGAAAATTTTGAGTAGACAAGTAGGACCATTTTAGAAATAAGAAGTTCAAATTGACTAAAGTACAGGTTGAGATCAGTGGTTTTTTTAATGGTAGCATTCTTACATTCCATGGGAGAGATCTGGGTTCAATTACCAGTCAATGTACCCTCAAGCATAGCCTCCACTCTTCCATCAGTGGAGGCTTGCATGTTGCTGTGATGCTGAACAAGTTTCAGTAGAGCTTCCAGACTAAGACAGACTAGGAAGAAGGGCCTTGCAACTTACTTTCAAAATCAGCCAAAGACAATCCTATGGATCACAACAGTCTGATTCCTCTTGTGTATGGGATGCCACGATTTGGGGGCTGACTTAACAGCAGTTAACAACAACAGCCACAAAATACAGGGTACAGAAAGTTATGAAACTGTAATTGAGGATGTTGCCAGATTATAAAGGGCTTTTAAGACCTGCTCAAGGTGAAAATGACAGACCACCACTCCTCTGTCAGTTTGTCATACTGTGGTGACTTGTATGTTGCAGTGATGCTGGAAGCTATGCCACTGATATTTCAAATAACAACAGGGTTGCCCATGGTGGATGGGTTTCAGCAGAGATTTAAGACTAAAATAGACTAGGAAGAAGGCCCTGGCAATCTACTTCTGAAAACAATTGGCCAGTGAAAACCTTATGGATAGCAGCAGAACATTGTTGGCTATTGTGCTGGAGGATGAGACCGTCAGGTTGGAAAGCACTCAAAATACAACTTCGGAAGAGTTGCAGCCTCAAAGTAGAGTCAACCTCAGTGAAATGGATGGATTCAAGCTTTCTGGGCCTTCATTTGCAGATGTGTCATGACTCAAAATGAGAAGAACAGTTGTAAGCATCCATTAATAACCAAAACATGTAATGTACAAAGTATGAATCAAGGGTAATTGGAAGTTGTGAAAAATGAAATGGAATATTTGAAGATTGATGTCCTAGGCGTTAGTGAACTGAAATGGACTGCTATTGGCTATTTTACATCTGATAATCATATGGGCTACTATGTCAAGAAGGACAAATTGAAGAGCAACAGCATCTCACTCATTGTCAAAAGAACATTTAAAAATCTACACTGAAATAAACCCTGTCAGTGATAGGATAATATACATACACCTACAAGCAAAGCCAGTTAATACAACTATTATTCAAATCTACACACCAACCACTAATGCCAAAGATGAACAAATTGAAGATTTTTACCAACATCTGTAGTCTGAAATGGATCAAACTTGCAATCAAGATTCACTGATAATTACTGGTGATTGGAATGCAAAAGTTGGAAACAAAGAAGAAGGATCGGTAATTGGAAAATATGAACTTGGTGACAAAAATGATGCAGGAAGGAGGTGGAGTGAAGATGGCGGAATAGACAGACGCTTCCAGCAAGCCCTCTTTACAACAAAGACCCAAAAAAGCAAGTGAAACGAGTATATTTGTGACAAACTGAGAGACCTGAACATCAAATGCAAGCTTAGACAATGAAGTGAGGGGCAGGGGTAGGAAGAGGCCGTTCAGAAGTGGAAAGGAGTTACCGGACCTGAATCACTGGGAGCCCTCAGGCACCATTCCCAGAGCAGTGGCAGCAGAGGGCTGGTATTAGCTTTCAGCCAGAGTTTCCTCAGGGAGAAGCGGCCAGCCACACAGCCTACTCACACCTCCAGAACATGAGGAAAAAAGCACTCTCAGCAAAAGCTAAGTACTTGCATAAATTTTACCGTGCCCCTCCTACCTTCAAGCCAGCCTCAGCAGCTGAATCTCCGGGCCTGAGAAAGAACCTGGTAAGCACCTAGAGCCATCCTCCTGGCCTTAGGGAAGGAAATAATTTGCAACTAGGGGGAAAAGATAATTTGTTAGCTCCATTAACCAGGGGAGCTCAGGACAGAAGCAGCTCCTGTCCAGGCATAAACCGTCAGTGGATATTGAGCATATTTCCCTTCTGCATGGACCTGTGTGGGCCTATTTCAGGAGAATAGGCCCTTGTTGGCAGACTCCGACCATTTCAGCTGTACGGTGGAAAGACGGGTGTTTGATGTTTGACATTCCTTTGGCTGTTAAACAAGGTCCTCACCTATCCACATCAGGGACCTAAGGACTGTAGCTCCACTCAGGTCACCCAGCCACCTGAGACATGGGTCCAAAGATAACTGGTACCTCCCAGTCCTTACAACCAAACACTTTGGGTGCCCACGGTCCCTCTGCAGAACCCACCCACCAGCACGCTCTAGGGTACAGAGATGCGTTTTCCTCAGAGGCTCATGGGGGTCAGTTCTCAGCTCTCTGCCTTGTTCAGAGCATGACTCCCTGCTGCAATCAGATACCGGTATATACGGCAATCACCCCTGACCCTCTAAGACTTCAGGACAGAACCTATACCACACACGTGATGATCACCTACCTGGAAACCTGAGCTGAATTCATACAAGAAAACTGAATAGACTCCTAGACTGATATACCTGATAACAGCTCTAGCCAGCTGGGGACAGGACACCAGAGCTCCAAAGGTAAAAATAATCAAGCTAGCTCACTCAACCAACCCACAGGGGTATACCAAACCAAAACAAAGCAAGCAGCTACGACACAGTAAGCAAGCATAAACTAATACAATAACTTATAGATGGCTCAGAGATAAGTCAATATCAAGTCACATAAAGAAACAGACCATGATCACCTCAACAGGCTCTCAAAACAAAGAACCCAGAGATCTTCTAAATGAAAGTGCATTCCTGGAATTACCAGATATAGAATACAGAAGTTTAATATACAGAACCCTTCAAGACATCAGGAAGGACATGAGGCAATAAGCAGAACAAGCCAAGGAACACACAGATAAAGCAACTGAAGAAATTAGAAAGATTATTCAGGAACATAATGAAAAATTTAATAACCTGGAAAATCCATAGACAGACAGTAATCAGAAATTCAGAACATTAACAATAAAATTACAGATTAAACAACTCAATAGAAAGTCAGAGGAGAAGAATTGAGCAAGTAGAAGCTAGAATTTCTGAACTCGAAGATAAATCACTTGGCACTAATATATTTGAAGAAAAATCAGATAAAAGAATTTAAAAAAAGAAGAAACCTTAAGAATCATGTGGGACTCTATCAAGAGAAATAACCTACAAGTGATTGGAGTACCAGAACAGGGAGGGATAACAGAAAATACAGACAGAATTGTTGAAGATTTGTTGGCAGAAAACTTCCCTGATATTGTGAAAGATGAGAAGATATGTATCCAAGATGTTCATCAAACTCCACATAAGGTAGATGTTAAAAGAAAGTCACCAAGACATATTATAATCAAACTTGCCAAAACCAAAGATAAAGAGAGAATTATAAGAGCAGTGAGGGATAAACGAAAAGTAACCTACAAAGGAGAGCCAATAAGAATAAGCTCAGACTACTTGGCAGAAACCATGCAGGCAAGAAGGCATTGGAATGACATTTTTAAAAAAAATTGAAGGAAAAAAATTGCCTGCCAAGAATCATATATCCACCAAAACAGTCTCTTAAATATGAAGGTGAAATTAAGACATTTCCAGAGAAACACAAGTTGAGGGAATTCATAAAAACCAAACCAAAACTACAAGAAATACTAAAGGGAGTTCTTTGGTTAGAAAATTAATAATATCAGATATCAACCCAAGACTGGAACCCTGGACAGAGCAACCAGAAGTCAACCCAGACAGGGAAATCCAAAAAAACAAAGCAAGATTATTAAAAAAAAAAGCCTGAACCAGGATAACAGAGATGTTATTACGTAAAACGAGACAACATTAAAATAATAAAGAGGGACTGAGAAATATAATCATACACCTTCCATATGGAGAGGAAGATACAGTGATACAAAGAAATAAAAGTTAGTTTTAAATTTAGAAAAACAGGGGTAAATAATAAGGTAACCACAAACGAGACAAACTACTCATCAAAATAAACTACAAGGGAAAAATACAGACTCAGCAGAAACAAAATCAACAACAATAAATATGAGGAAAGGACAATATATAAAGAAAATCTACTCAGCACATAAAATCAAGAGGGAAAAAGAAACTGTCAACACACAAAAAAAGACATCAAAATGATAGCACTAAATTCATACCTATCCATAATTACCCTGAATGTAAATGGACAAAATGTACCAATAAAGAGACAGAGAGTGGCAGAATGGATTCAAAAACAAGATCCACCTATATACTGCCTACAAGAGACACACCTTAGACTTAGAGACACAAACAAACTAAAGCTCAAAGGATGGAAAAAAATATATCAAGCAAACAACAATCAAAAAAGAGTGGGGTGGAAATATTAATTTCTGACAAAATAGACTTTAAAGTTAAATCCATCAGAAAGGATAAGGAAGGACACTATACAATGATTAAAGGGACAATACACCAAGAAGATATAACCATATTAAATATTTATGCACCCAATGACAGAGCTGCAACACACATAAAACAAACTCTATCAGCATTGAAAAGTGAGATAGACGGCTCCACAATAATAGTAGGAGACTTCAACACACCACTTTCGGTGAAGGACAGGACACCCAGAAAGAAACTCAATAAAGACACGGAAGATCTAAATGCCACCATAAACCAACATGACCTCATAGACATATACAGAACACTCCACCCAACAGCAACCAAGCATACTTTCTTTTCTAGTGCACATGGAACATTCTCCAGAATAGACCACATATTAGGTCATAAAGCAAGCCTTAGCAGAACCCAAAACATTGAAATATTACAAAACAACTTCTCTGACCATAAGGCCATAAATGTGGAAATCAATAACAGGAAAAGCAGGGAAAAGAAGTCAAACACTTGGACACTGAACAATACCCTGCTCAAAAAAGACTGGATTATAGAAGACATTAAGGATGGCATAAAGAAATTCAGAGAATCCAGTGAGAATGAAACATTTCCTATCAGAACTTTTGAGACACAGCAAAAGCGGTGCTCAGAGGCCAATTTATATCAATAAATGCACACATCCAAAAAGAAGAAAGGGCCAAAATGAATTATCCCTACAACTTGAACAAATAGAAAGAGAGCACCAAAAGAAACCCACAGGCACCAGAAGAAAACAAATAATAAAAATTAGAGCTGAACTAAATGAAACAGAAAACAGAAAAACAATTGAAAGAATTAACAAGACCAAAAGCAGTTTTTTTGAAAAACTCAACAAAATTGATAAACCATTGGCCAAACTGACAAAAGAAAAACAGGAGAGGAAGCAAAGAACTGGAATAGGAAGTGAGAGGGGTGATATTAAAACAGACCCAACTGAAATTAAAAGAATCATATCAGATTACTATGAAAAACTATACTCAAATTTGAAAACCTAGAAAAAATGGAGGAATTCCTAAAAACACACTACCTACCTAAACTAACACAAACAGAGGTAGAACAACTAAATAGACCCATAACAAAAGAAGAGATTGAAAAGGCAATCAAAAAACTCCCAACAAAAAAAAGCCCTGGTCCGGATGGCTTCACTACAGAGTTCTACCAAACTTTCGGAGAAGAGTTAACACCACGAGTACTAAAGGTAATTCGGAGCATAGAAAAGGATGAAATACTATCAAACTCATTCTATGAAGCCACCATATCCCTGATACCAAAACCAGGTAAAGACACCACAAGAAAATAAAACTATAGACCTATATTCCTCATGAATAAAAAAAAAAGTAGATGCAAAAATCCTCAACAAAAATCTAGCCGCTAGAATTCAACAACATATCAAAAAAATAATTCACCATGACCAAGTGGGATTCATAGCAGGTATGCAGGGTTGGTTCAACATTAGAAAAACAATTAATGTAATTCACCACATAAATAAAAGACAAGAATCACATGATTTTATCAATTGATACAGAAAAGGCATTTGACAAAGTTCAACACTCATTCATGATAAAAACTCTCAGCACAATAGGAATAGAAGGAAAATTCCTCAACATAATAAAGGGCATTTATAAAAAGAAAAAAAAATTTTTTTTTTTCTTTTTATACAAAGCTAACAGCCAACATCACCCTAAATGGAGAGAGCCTGAAAACATTCCCACTGAGATCAGGAATCAGACAAGGATGCCCTTTATCACCACTCTTATTCAACATTGTGCTGGAAATCCTAGCCAGAGCAATTAGGCTAGATAAAGAAATAAAGGGCATCCAGACTGGCAAGGAAGAAGTAAAAGTATCTCTATTTGCAGATGACGTGATCTTATACACAGAAAATCCTGAGGAATTCTCAAGAAAACTACTGAAACTCATAGAAGAAGAGTTCAGCAGTGTATCGGGATACAAGATGAACATGCAAAAATCAGTTGGATTCCTCTACACCAACAAAAAGAACATTGAAGAGGAAATCACCAAATCAATGCCATTTACACTAGCCCCCAAGGAGATAAAATACTTATGAATAAATCTTAACAGAAATGTAAAAGACTTATACAATGAAAATTACAGTACACTTCTGCAAGGTACCAAAAGAGACTTATATAAGTGATAGAACATACCTTGCTCATGGATAGGAAGACTTAACATTATAAAAATGTCTATCCTATACATTTAATGCAATTCCAATCCAAATCCCAATGACATTCTTTAATGAGATGGAGAAACAAATCATCAACTTCATATGGAAGGGAAAGAGGCCCCAGATAAATAAGGCATTACTGAAAAAGAAGAACAAAGTGAGAGGCCTTACTTTACTTGATTTTAGAACCTATTATACCACCACAGTAGTCAAAACAGCCTGGTGCTGGTACAACAACAGATACATGGACCAATGGAACAGAATTGAGAGTCCAGACATAAATCCAACCACATATGAGCAGTTGATATTTGACAAATGCCCCAAAACAGTTAAATGGGGTAAAGACAGTTTTTCTAACAAATGGTGCTGGCATAACTGGATATCCATCTGCAAAAAAATGAAACAAGACCCATACCTCACTCCAGGCACAAAAACTAACTCAAAATAGATCAAAGACCTAAATATAAAATCTAAAACAGTAATGATCATGGAAGAAAAATTAGGGACAACGTTAGAAGCCCTAATACATGGCATAAACAGTATACAAAACATTATAAAGAATGTAGAAGAAAAACAAGATAACTGGGTAGAGAAAGAAAAAAAAAATTTTTTTTTTTCTTTCTCTAGCTCCTAAAAATCAAACACCTATGCCCATCCAAAGACTTTACCAAAAGAGTAAAAATCTACCTACAGACTGGGAAAAATTTTTAGCTATGACTTTTCTGATCAGCGCCTGATCTCTCAAATCTGCATGATACTGCAAAAACTCAACTGCAAAAAGACATATAACCCAATTAATAAATGGGCAAAAGATATGAATGGACACTTCACCAAAGAAGACATTCAGGTAGCTAACAGATATATGAGGAAATGTTCACGATCATTAGCCATTAGAGAAATGCAGATCAAAACTACAATGAGATTTCATCTCACTCCAACAAGGCTGGCATTAATCCAAAACACACAAAATAATAAATGTTGGAGAGGCTGTGGAGAGATTGGAACACTTCTACAGTGCTGGTGGGAATATAAAATGGTACAACCACCTTGGAAATCGATTTGGTGCTTCCTTAAAAAGCTAGAAATAGAACTACCATAGGATCCGGCAATCCCCCTCTTTCGAATTTATCCTAGAGAAATAAGAGCCTTTACACAAACATATATGCACACCCATGTTTATTGCAGCACTGTTTACAATAGCAAAAAGATGGAAGCAAACAAGGTGCCCATTAACAGATGAATGGATAAATAAATTCTGGTATATTCACACAATGGAATACTATGCGTCGAAAAGAACAGTGAGGAATTTGTGAAACATTTCATAACATGGAGGAAACTGGAAGGCATTATGCTGAGTGAAAGTACTTGCAAAAGGACAAATATTGTATAAGACCACTATTATAAGAACTTGAGAAATAGTTTAAACTGAGAAGAAAACATTCTTTTGTGTTCACAAGAGGGGGGAGGGAGGGAGGGTGGGAGAGGGACATTCACTAATTAGATAGTAGATAAGAGCTACTTTAGGTGAAGGGAAAGAGAGTACACAATACAGGGGAGGTCAGTACAACTGGACTAAACCAAAAGCAAAGAAGTTTCCTGAATACACTGAATGCTTCGAAGGCCAGTGTAGCAGGGGCAGGGGTCTGGGGACCATGGTTTCAGGGGACATCTAAGTCAATTGGAATAACAAAATCTATTAAGAAAACAGTCTGCACCCCACTTTGAAGAGTGGCATCTGGGGTCTTAAACGCTAGCAAGCAGCCATCTAAGATGCATCAATTGGTCTCAACCCACCTGGAGCAAAGGAGAATGAAGAACACCAAGGACACAAGGTGATTACGAGCCCAAAAGACAGAAAGGGCCACATGAACCGGAGTCTACCTCATTCTGAGACCAGAAGAACTAGATGGTGCCTGGCTATAACCGATGAATGCCCTGGCAGGGAGCACAACAGAGAACCCCTGAGGGAGCAGGAGAGCAGTGGGATACAGACCCCAAATTCTTATAAGACCAGACTTAATGGTCTGACTGAGACTAGGACCCCAGTGGTCATGGCCCCCAGACCTTGTGTTGGCCCAGGACAGGAACCATTCCTGAAGCCAACTCTTCAGACATGGATTGGACTGGACAATGGGTTGGAGAGGGATGCTGGTGAGGAGTGAGCTTCTTGGATCAGGTGGACTTTGAGGGTATGTTGGCAATCTCCTGCCTGGAGGGGAGAAGAGAGGATAGAGTTTAGAACGCGGCAAAACGGACACGAAAAGAGAGAGTGGAGGGAGAGAGCGGGCTGTCTCATTACGGGGAGAGTAATTAGGAGTGTGTAGCAATGTGTATATATGGGTTTTTGTGTGAAAGACTGACTTGATTTGTAAACTTTCACTTAAAGCACAATAAAAATTACCAAAAAAAAAAAAGATGCAGGAAATAACATAATATAATTTTGCAAGACCAGTGACTAATTCATTAGAAATATCTTTTTCAACAACACAAATGGTGACCATACTCATGTACGATGCCAGATGGAATACACAGGAATCAAGTTGACTACATCTGTGGAAAAAAGACCGTGGAGAAGCTCAATATTATCAGTCAGAACAAGGCCAGGAGCTTACTGCAGAACAAACCATCAATTGCTCATAATCAAATTGAAGCTGAAGAAAATTAAAACAAGCCCATGGGAGCCAAAGCACAATCAGGAATATATTTCACCTGAATTAGAGACCATTTTAAGAATAGATTTGACACACCAAACACTAATGAAGGAAGACCAGATGAGTTGTGAGATGACATAAAGAATATCATACATGAAGAAAACAAAACATCATTAAAAAGACAGAAGAAAACAAAAAAAGACCAAAATCGACGTCAAAAGAGACTCTGAAACTTGTTCTTGAACATAAAGTAGTGAAAGGAAGAAATGATGAAGTAAAAGTGCTGAATAGAAGATTTCAAAGAGCAGTTCGAGAAGACAACATAAAGTATTATAATGAAATGTGCAATGACCTGAAATTACAAAGCCAAAAGGGAAGAACACACTCAGCATTTCTCAAGCTAAAGGAACTGAAGAAAAAATTCAAGTATCGAGTTGTAATTTTGAAAGATTCTATAAGCAAAAAATTTAACAACACAAGAAGCATCAAAAGAAGATGGAAGGAATACACAGAGTCACTGTACGAAAAAGAACTGATCAGGAGGCAGAACGTGAGCAAGAACCAATGATACCGAAGGAAGAAGTAGAACTGCACTGACGGCAATGGCAAGAAACAAAGTTCCAGGAATTAACGGAATACAGTTGAAATTTTTCAACAAATGGTTGCAACACAGGAAGCACTCACTTGTCAATGTCAAGAAATTAGAAGACAGCTACCTGGTCAACTGACTGGAAGAAATTCTTATTTATGCCCATTCCAAAGGCAGGTTAGTCAATGGATTGCAGAAATTATTAAATAATAACAATAATATCACATGCAACCAATATCATAGTGAACATAATTCAAAAATGGTTGCAACAGTATATCGACAGGGAACTGCCAGAAATTCAAGCCAGATTCTGAAAAGGATATCATTGCTGATGTCAGATGGATCTTGGCTGAAAGCAGAGAATATCAGAAGTATGCTTAAATGTGTTGTATTGGCTATGCAGAGGCATTCAACTGTGTGGATCATAACAAATTACGGGTAACATTTCAAAGAACAGACATTCTAGAACACCTAATTGAGTTCATGCAGAACCTGTACATAGACCAAGAGGCAAATGTTGAAAGAGAACAAGCAGATACTGTATGGTTTAAAACCAGGAAAGTGTGCATCAGGATTGCGTCTTTTCACCATACTTATTCAGTCTGTATGCTGAGCAAATAATCTGAAAAGCTGGACTATATGAAGAAGGAAGACTCATTAATAACCTGTGATATAGATGACAGAACCTTGCTTGTACAAAACAGAGGACTTAAAGCACTTACTGATAAAGATCAAAGACTACAACCTTCAGTACGGATTATGCCTTAACATAAAGAAAACAAAAATCCTCGCAATGGAAGAAATAAATAACATCATGATAAATGGAGAAAAGACTGAAGTTGACAAGGCTTTCATTTTACTTGTATCCATGATCAACGCCCATGAAAGTAGCAGTCAAGGAGTCAACACATTGCACTGGACAAATCTGTTACTAAAGAACTCTTAAAAGTAAGAGAAAAGATGTCACCTTAAGGACTAAGATGCACCTGTTCTAAGCCATGGCATTTTCAATTGCCTCATGTGATGCAAAAGATGGACAATAAGTAAGGAAGACCAAAGAAGAATTGATGCCTTTGAATTATGGTGTTGGCAAAAAATGTTGAAAATACCATGGACTACCAGGAGAACAAATAAATCTGTCTTGGAAGAAGTATAGCCAAAATGCTCCTTAGAAGCGAGAATGGTGAGACTTCATCTCACATTCTTTGGACATGTTGTCAGGAGGCACTAGTCCTGGAGAATGACATCATGCTTGGTAAAATAGAGGGCCAGCAAAAAAGAGGAAGACCCTCAATGAGATAAATTGACACAGTGGCTCTAACAATGGGCTCAAACATAGCAGTGACTGTTAGAATGGATCAGGACCAGGCAGTGTTTTGTTCTGTTGTACATAGGGTCACTGGGAGTTGGGACTCTCTCAATGGCACCTAACAACTACAACAAAGATATGGATGGTTAAACACTGCTAGTAGCTAAAAAGTTGCTGGTTTGAGCCTACCCAGAGGTGTCTCAGAAGACAGGCCTGACAATCTGCTTCCAAAAGATCACAGTCTTAAAAACCCTATGGAGCAATTCTCCTATACAGACACGAACACATGGATCGCTTGATGGCAGCTAACAACAACAAGGAGCTTAGATGTTACAAGTAGATGACATAGAAACTGAAGAAGTTACATGGAAGAGGGGAGGGTGGGAAGGAAGACACATTTTATTTATTTACTTATTTATGTTTTTATGAAGTAACATCTCACAGTTATGTAGAGAATATACTTAAGTGATGAGTCCCAAGTTGCGATATTCCAGGTGAGCAATGAGGAGGCCTGAACTAACACATGAGGTATAAAAATGTAATGGAGTATCTGAGTACAAAGATATTTACAGTGGTACGTTGGTAAATGTTTAACAACTAGCTCAAAACAAATAAACAAAATATACCTGATCTGTACCACTTGCCAACTTCTGTCTTATAAATATCACAAGTGTGGCCAGTTTCAAACAATTAGTGCTACATCATGAATGCACAGTTGGGAAGAGATGTACACAATCACCTCTCCTGAGCAAGTACCAGCCATCTCCAGGACTCACTAGATATTTCTGAGGTGTAATCAATAGAAGACGGAGGTGGACTTCCCGGTATAATAAGAAAAAAAATATTTTACATAAATCCTAGATTTCCATCCTGAAAAGCTGAACATGTTAATATTTTATAGCTTGTTTTATTCTGAGATGGCTTTGCTTTCTCCTGGGGGAGGGAAGAACGTAATGCTTATTAAAATAATCTTTTCAGTCAATATTTGCAATTAAAATGACATCCTCAAGAGATATAATATCTTAACTTAGGAGCATACAAATAATAATCCTGAGGGATCTCAGTAAAGGACATCAGTTGAGAGGAGGTTAGGTGTTGAGAATAAGAGAAGTTAGGCACGTCTCAAATGATTGAATCAATATCAATAATCCCTAAACTAGTCCAACTATCCCAGCCAACTAGCCCAACTATAAGAAAATAGCTATCAATAAACAGAGAAAAGGTGGAAATTTTCAAGGATTTTATTTCACTCAGATCCACAATCAACCCATGGAAGCAGCAGTCAAGAAATCAAAAGATGCTTTGCATTGGGCAAATCTGCTGCAAAGGACCTCTTTAAAACGTCGAAGAGCAAAGATGTCACCTTGAAGACTAAGGTACGCCTGACCTAAGCCATGGTACTTTCAATCGCATCATATGTGTCTGAAAGCTGGACAATGAATAAGGAAGACCAAAGAAGAATTGATGCCTTTGAATTGTGGTGTTGGCAAAGAAAATTGAATATACTATGGACTACCAAAAGAAGGAACAAATCTGTCTTGGAAGTACAACTAGGATGCTCCTTAGAAGCAAGGATGATGAGACTACATCTTACATACTTTGGCCATGTTGTCAGGAGGGATCAGTCCTTGAAGAACGACATCGTGCTTGGTAAAATACAGGGTCAGCAGAAAAAAGGAAAGCCTTCAACGAGATGAACCGACACAGTAGCTACAACAATGGGCTCAAGCATAACAACGATTGTAAGGCAGGTGCAGGACCGGGCGATGTTTCGTTCTGGGGTACATAGGGTCACTACGAGTTGGAACTGACTTGATGGCACCTAACAACAACAACAACAATATTGTTATCAAGGCCTTTCAAACTCTGAAGCAGGAATAGCATATACAGTATTTTCTAAACTTAATTCAACAAAAATTTCTATTTTGACCAAGTGTCTTGAAAGATCAGTATTCTTGGTAAGAATTGATCTAGGCGGTTCTCCCTATTGAAAACTCTGGTGATGTAGTGGTTAAGAGCTACAACTGCTAACCAAAAGGTTGGCAGTTTGAATCTACCAGGTGCACTTTGGAAACTCTATGGGGTAATTCTACTCTGTCGTATAGGGTCACTATGAGTCTGAATCTACTAAATGGCAATTTTTTTTGGTTCCTCCCTATTAATTGAATCAGCTTTCTCTGCATTATAAATTCCAAAATTCAGCGACTTACCTATTTTTTTAAAAAAATCATGAATAAATATGATTTTACATAAACAGTTCAGTAAACCATAAAAGTTTGGATACTTGGCCGATATATTTTCTTGCAGGCCTATGCAGAAAACCAAATAGGTGTACCTGTAACTTGTACTATGAAAACTACAGATGAAATAGTATTTGGCAGCCTAATAAACATATTGTTACTACAAAAATACATTTGTCAGGGAAGCTTGAAATGAGTCACCAGGTGAAAACATTTTCTCCAAGACCATGTTATAAAAAAATGAAAAGGCTGGTTTTGAAGGTGCACCCATTTTAAAACAGGTTACCAGGTGAAATATGTAGAAATTGACTTTATCACTGCATCTAAAACTTGACAACTGTATAATTTTTTCTGAAGGAATAATATATTGATAGAAGGAGGTGTCCGGCATACAGTATAAAATAAAGGGTGCCCAAGAAACCGTTTACTTGAAATAGAAAATAATAATATGAGCAAAGAAACAATAATAGATAACAGGCACAGGGTAAGTGATTTATTAATATTTTCTCCTTTAATCCTAACGACACCCTTATGAGTTATAAACACCATTATTTTTATTTTTCATATGAAGAAATTCAATTTTAGGGAGGTTAAATAACTTGGTATTTGAATTAATTTCTGTCAAGATCATAGATACATGCTCTTAATCACTGCATTGTACTTATATCCTTATCAACAATAAGAAAAATATTCTGTATTCTTCACAGTGTGAACGTCCAAATGTGCAATAATATTTATTCCCAGAGGGAAAGCTAGTAAATTTTCTTAATGAATGAATGGATGTCATAATATTTCTCAGCTCAAGCTGTTTCCTTCTTCTGTTTGCTTTCTCTTCTTGACATCCCTTTTTGCCTCTGCAATGCTGTAAATTCTGTTGTCCCTACTATAGCATTTATGTTTGTGCTGCTTTGACACTTCCTTCTTCGGCTTTTATGACTCTCCTATTGTCTTTTCTTGCTTTTCTACTTTTACTTACACCACTTTTGGGGGGCCGTTATTTATTTATTTTCATTTTTCAAAACTCTTTGGAGAGAAGATATTTTGCAAGTATTCAAAACGATGAGGCTCTATGTACACTATCTGTGGGCAAGGGTGCGAACATAGAGGAAATGACTCTGTCTCTGTGTCATAAAAAAGCAGTTTATATCTTATATAGTTTCCTTCCGCTATCTATTAATTCCTCATCAAAGCCCTTCACCCAGTTTCTGACATGGCTGTGCCTGTTTTATCACACAGCCTCTCTACTGACCCTCCCAGTTATACCCTATATGGTTTCCTTTGATAGTAGCCCATTACTATCTTGTAGCCCAGTTTCTCAATGCCTCTAATTACTCCTTGTCTTCCTGGTCATGCCCCATATGGGTTCCCATGATTAAAGCTTCTCAATATTCCTGCACTGATGCACTAAAAACTTTTAAACCAGTCAATAAGACTTAAGGGTACAGTAACCCCAAGATCCCGCCCTCCTACAATTGCAGCTTGTCGCCTTGTAAACCCCCTGTCTGACCCCGCATCGAGTCATGTTGCAGTGTTCTCTCTGAGACCTGCAAATGCTAAATCAGATTTGTTTTCTGGCTTTCCTGCACGGTTTCCTCTTCCTCATGTCATACCTCACAGAACCATTCAAGATGCCCATAGACCCCCATGCTTAACACACTCAGTAAAGCAACGTGATGTCAACCATGAACATATTCTAGAAGAACAGGTTGATAATATTGAAAAAAGAAAAATGTCTTCTAACTATAATCATCATAAATGATGTTACTCATTTTCACCATTTGTGTCCACTGACTCTTCAAAAATGACACATAGAAAGATCCATCAGCTCTTAGTAATGCTTTAAAGCCAACTCAAATTTGAGGAATTATTTGCTTGGTCTGTAAGAGGGTATTCTAACACTTATATAACATTATTAGATATGTATTTTCCAAATTAAAAAAAAAAGTCATTGAGTTGATTTTGCCTCATGGCGACCCCTTGTGTGGCAGAGTAGAAGTGTACTCCAAAGGGTTTTCAGTGGCTGTGATCTTTCAGAATTAGATCACGAGGGCTTTCTTTCGAAGCACCTCTGGGTGGATTTGCACCGTCAACGTTTAGGTTAGCTGAGTGCTTAAACTCTTGCACTAATCAGGGACTCCTATTACCCAAATAGTTAAATGCAAATCCTGTTAAAGAATTTAGAACATATTTGCTTGATAGTAAACTATTCATTGATTAATCACTTGATTAATTAGGCAGCATTTGATTAATTTACTAAAAAAAAAGTCAAGGTAGACTTAAATGACTATTTTCATTCAGATTTTTAAGCATAATTAGAAGAGTGCAGAAAGAGCTAAAATGCTTGCTGAAATAACTTTTGAGTTAGTCAAATTGGAACTTTTGAGGGATCTAAAAATACATTAAGGATATGGACTCTGATGTGAGAATATAAAAGATAATCTCATGTGTATTAGGATGCATTTGAGTGTCATTGATATCTATTTCCACTGCTATGGAATCAGTTTTGACTCATAGCGACCCTATAATACAGAGAAGAACTGCCCAGTAGGGTTTCCAAGGCTTTAATTTTAATGGAAGCAGAATGCTACATCTTTCTCCAGTGGAGAAGCTGGTGGGTTTAAGCCACTGACCTTTTGGTTAGCAGCCGAGTGCTGTGCCACTGGGGCTCCAAATGTCATTGATAGGCACAAATAATTTGACATTTTTATCTGTATTTGTTGATTTCTCTCAACATGAAGTCCATATGCAGTGATAAAATCACAGAGCAAAATTTAGATCAGGATTTGTGGAATCATGACAAGGCTTAGAATTACCATTTAAAATAAGCAAGTTATCACTGAAGAGGCCCTTAAATGACTTTTATTTTATTTATTGTTTGCTTTTTTTTTTAAACTATTCACTTAAAAGAGGCATTACATATATACATATATACACATACTATTTTTTTTATTCAGGAAGAATCTCCTTTTTTTTGGCTAGAACATGGTCCAGGACATCTGCTCTTAAAGAAACATAAGAATACAATGAAAACATAATAACCGGAAGAAAAATACAGAAGAAAGAGTAGAAATTTTATGTGGATATTCCTGAATTTTGTAACATAGTTACTATTTTATTTTAGTCATAGCTCTATCTAAAAATCTATTTGATCCCTGATATAACAAACTTCAGATACAAAAGATACAACACACCATAGCTTGAATTGGGGAAGGTACCTCACAATTTAATAGCATGATTCTTAATCAGAAAATTGTTCTTAGAATAAAACTATGTTCATTTTATAAAAACATTGTGAGGGTAATGTACTAACAAAACTATGGGACATTGCCCATGCCTACAATCACATTCATTATTTTCATTTTCTCAGTGTTCAGTGCCTATTGCTATTAATTACACACACAGGCAATTCTGCCTCATTTGTTGGGCTATTCATCCCATGGGTAGCTGTGTAGAATCTTGCAGAAAATGTGCAAGTATCCAATCCATTCTGCCAGTGGACTTCCTTACAAACCATTAAAAACTGTCACTATGCAATACTCTGAAATACATATTGTCACTGAGTGCATTTAAAAATAGATATTCACAATGGCAATTTGACTTTTAAATTGGCCCTTGCTTAATATCTGTAAAATGATTCAGACTTCTGCACCAACGAAGTATTCATAGCTTCCTGTGTAATCCTTACAACAACAACAACAAAAAAAGCCATACTGTCCTTCACCCACTTCAGGCTGGTGTCTATAGCCCTTGCATTGCCGTTTTGCCTAAAGACATTACTACAAGAGACAAGAGAGACACACAAATCTATCCACTTTCTCCCTCTATGCCAAAAAAAAAGCCTTCGAGGCAGAGGCTTCAGTTCAGCACATTCAATACCTTTTAATTGCTTCTAAATTGCATTGTGACCTCTCACATCAAGAGCCAAATCTATATAACTGAAACTAGCATGATTTGGGCATGTGTGCTCTGAAAAGCTTTCTTGTCAATTGGTGTGTGTGTGTGTGTGTGTGTAGTGTCTGCTTGGGCGTGCTTGTGCAGCTGTGCCTGTTATTATAAACTCAGTTAAAGACTCTGTCAAAAGAAAAAGCACATGCATTGCTGGGAAAACAGCTAAATATTGAAAACAGACAATTTTTATCCAACCATCTGCAGTGTTATAAATGGTTAAATGAGAACCACATGAAGAAATGCAAACTTCTAACTGAATAAATAAAAATATTTACAATGTCAGATTTTTCATATGTCAGAGAAAAACATGGAAAGTCACTACAGAATTAAACATCGCATTTGAAATTCTAAGCTGCGTAGAAAAATTGCACTCAGAGAAAAGATAAATTCACTTATGTTAGGCTGCCCACAGCAAACACAATGCCGTAAAAAAATAAACTGCTACATCAACCGTTGTGACCACTGAACTATAAAAATCATCACTCCCCTGCAAGACTTGCTCAAAGCTATTTCACAATCACTCATGGAGTGTACACACGCCATCCTACCTTGAAAAGAGTACAACCAGAAAGCTCATGTTGCTAGGCTTGCAAAGAAAAATGCCATCTTTCAGAACCTTAAGTGGAGCTTTCAATCCACCTTACCAATTTACATTTCTTCCCCATATCCCTTTTCACAGTTCAGTAAAACAAAATAAAAATGTAGACAGAGTGAATGAATCCACTTATTTTCTCCTTCAGTTCTTATGTCTACTCTTTATGGTCAATTAAGCTCTTTTTTAGAAAAGGTGTTGGGAACAGTGGGAAATCTAACTGCCTCACAAATGAGAAAAGGACTATAGTCCAGGGCCTTTGCTCAATAGCCCTAGCAAGAACACAGTGCTTTGCTGAGCTGGTCAGCATGGGTAGCAGGTTCAGCTTTGTCACTGGCACCATGTGAAGAAGTTTAAAAGCAACATCTTTGCTTTTAGAAGAGATGGGAAGAGAAATGTAAATAATGATTACAGAAAGCTCGTTCAAGGTCTTTCGTAGAGAGGAGCAGACACATTGAATAATGATTTCTGAAGGATGTGGGGTAAGGAAGACTTTTTCTTAAAGATGATAAATACATTATTTGAATAAAGGTGAGTATATTTATTACTATAGTAGTGAGGGGGGAAATTGATGGTGGATATAGCAAGGAGTAAAATTCCTGCAGGAATATTCTTCAGTAGGCTATAAATACTAGGATCTAGTGCACAAATCACCATATATAGGAGCATGGGAAATTCATCAGTTGAAAAATGAGGGAAGTGATATCACACCAGTACAGATACAAAAAGAGGACAAGATAGTTGGGAAGAGAACATGAATGTTCTCCTCTGATTTCTACTTTTTCCCCCCCTCAATGGAATAGAATGAAGACAATCAACTAAAAGTGGGGAAGAAGGAAGGCATACTTGATGTTTGAGGAGGTAAAGTGAGAAATGATTGTTCAGAAGAGCTGGAGAGTGAAATTTCATAGGAAAGTGTAACAGTATTGCTGAGTTACCTTAAGATCCCACAGGGGTTTAATGGTTAAGAATTAAAAGTGTGATTAATTGTTATAGTTGTATGTTTTCTGTATCTACACCTAGCTGCTAGCAGGAAGGTGATAGGTAGTAATGCTGGATTTAATCAGGAATAAAATTTTATCAAATGGTGTAAAGAAACAGAGATTGCATGCAAGCAAATAATTATAATGGTAGACCCTAGAAGTTTTGTCAAGAGGGAAGGAAGGATATAAGGGGATAAGAGAGAGTAGAAACAGGTAAGAAAATGGACAAGTGAGGTCAAGAATTGCTAGAATGGGGTTCTAGAAATTTGAGTTGGGATGATGAGGTGTTGTCAGAGTAGGAAGCTTGAAAATAAGATTATAATGGGAGCTGTAACTGAAAATATCAATATCTAGGATATGACCATGGGAGTAAGTGACTAAAATGGTGTTTAGGACAATATCATTAAAGGCAATGAGGCCAAAGAAGCGAAATCCATGGAAGGACTATTTAGGTGAATTAGAAAACACCAAGAATTGTGACAGAAAATAATGTCAACAAGAGTGACAGTGAGCCCAATGTAGATGGAATCTGGAGGTGTGCTGAGACCTCTAGGATCAAGTGTGATTTCTAAAACCTGTAGAATTTGGCCATATTATTGTAACCCCTTCTTCCTATACATAAAATGGAAGCAATGATAATAATATCGACCTTAAGGTTTTTATGAGCATTTAAAAAAACCATTGCTGTCGAGTCAATTCTGACTCATAGTGACCGTATA
Source organism: Elephas maximus indicus (assembly GCF_024166365.1). Taxonomy (NCBI): domain Eukaryota; kingdom Metazoa; phylum Chordata; class Mammalia; order Proboscidea; family Elephantidae; genus Elephas; species Elephas maximus. The sequence goes on from NC_064821.1 coordinate 177,826,991, forward strand.
GGACAGAGTAGAACTGCCACATAGAGTTTCCAAAAAGTGGCTGATGAATTCAAACTGCCAGTCTTCTGGTTAACAGTCATAGATAGCTCTTAACCACTGTGCCACCAGGGCTCTTTATGAGCATTAAAAAAAAATTAGATGACTAAATTTGCTTCTAAACCCAATGGCTGAGTTTTCATCATTCTTGGCTTAGTAGCAGCAAAATTAATACAATTGTTCTTTCTCTTCATCTTGAAATAGTTTCTTTTTTTTGTTTGTTTTTTAATTTGTTTGACTCCTAAAGAACACATTCCCTTGTCTTGGTTTATCCTTCTGGTTGCTAACTCTCATCTCATTCTCTTCACTGGCTCCACTTTTTCTCCCAGATCTTTGAATTCTTTGAATGTTGGAGTACCCCAGTACTCATTCTATGTTCCTGTTCTCTTCTCTGTTTTCATTCACATCCTTGGTAATCTCTTCTAGCCACATGCTTTAATTTCTTGTATAGAATAATGACTCCTATATTTATATGTCTTATTCAGTTAACAGTCTTGAGCTCAGGATGTATAACCAGTTCACTTTTTAAACTTGCAGCATCTGCAGATTTTCCCCATCTCAGTTGATACAAATCTAATCTTCAATTTCCTCAAGGTAAAAGTCTTGAGATTATATTTTATTGCTTATTTTTCTTACACTTTATAGTTTATATTCAAATTATTAGGGAAATCATGTTGGATTTATAAATATGCCCAGAACTCACTCTTCCTAATCATGTAGGAGGAGCCTATATTAGAAAACAACCAAACTTATAAGAATAATTAAAATCTGGATAAAATACAAACACCCCCCCCAATACACACACAGCTATTTTAAGCATCAGATAGCAACCAAGTCAGCTAAGACCTGAAGGAGGATACACAATCCCAAAGAAAAAGGGAACATTACATGTATTTTTTTTTTTTTTCTCTTAATGAAACAAGTTCAGGGCCCACCAATGAGTAGAGACTTTAGAAACATTCTAGATATTTAGTTCAGTGACCTGAAAGGATATACTCTAGGTGTAGGGGCAAATTGGAAATTGACCAGCCAACCCCTCAATATGACTGAAATTCTGTCTGAAATTATACAAAGGCTTGATTGGATCAAGGTGCTCTGACTCTTTAACTGCCTGCAAGAAACAAAAATTACATCTTTCTGGAGGAAAATGTGTCATTCTGAATCTCTGCAATTTTTTAAATACAACTTCCAGCATTTAGTCAAAACTTACCAGATATGCCAAAAACAAACAAACAAAACCTACAAATAGACACACAAAACAAAACAAACAGAAGTCAGGAGCAAATGACCAAATTCCAGAGAAAAAAACAGATGTTGGAAATAGATTATTTAGTGATTCAGACATTAGAGTTGTCATACATAATTTTTTTTAATTATTTTGATAAAATACATGACAAGAGGGAGAATTTCACCCAAGAATGGACTCTGTACTAAAACATAAAACTGAAAAACATAATAATTGAAGTAAAGAACTCAACAGGTAGATTTAAATACACATTAGGCGGAGCAAAAGACAGAATTAGTAATCTGGCTTTTAGGTGAGTAGAAATATCCAGCACAAAGCACAGGGAGAAAAAGAGGATGGAAAGTATCTGATGTATGGGATCTGAGGGGAAAGTTCTAACATATGTGTAATTGAAGCACTTGAATGGGATGTGAGAGATTAAGAGGCAGCGAGTACTTTAAAAGAAACTGAAAATCATCACAAATGGTAACAAACAAATAAAATACATTTATGGAAGCTCTACAAACCCCTAGGAGGATAAAAGAAACAAACAAACAAAAAGACCTCTACACTTAGGCACATCAGAGTAAAACTGCTGAAATCCAAAAAAAACAAACAAAGACGAAGGCAAAAATCTAAAAGCATCCAAAGAAAAATAAAGGTACAACACTGTTAAATAAGAAGAGTAAAAGTGACGGCTAACTTTTTAACAGGAATAACAGAAGCCAAAAGACAATAGAATGAACTCTTTGAGGAGCTGAAAGAGAATACGTGCCAATTTAAATTTTAAATCCCTTAAAAATGTCCTTCAAAAATGATGACGATGTAAAGATGTTTTAGGAAAATAAAAACTAAAAGACTGTTTTATCTACAGACTTAAAATAAGGTAATTCTTAAGACAGTAGAAAAATTAATCCAGATGAAAATATGACAATGCAGGAAGGAAGAAAGGACCCTGGAAAGGAAGCACATAGGTAAATAAGAAGTACATCTATTAAAGTGACAATCAAAATGTTTTGAGAGGTTTAAAATATATGCAGAATTACAATACATGAATACAGTAAGGCAAAAGGTAGGAGAGGAAAAATGGAAATAAAGAGCCATAAATCCTTATTCTAAGTCTAGAAGGTGATAATAGTAGTACTAATATAAGTACTAATATATAATACACCAAAACAAAAACAAACAAAAAAAACCACGACTGTCGAGGGCTCCCACTTTCATTTTTTTTGGTTAATTTACAATGGAAGATAATAAATCAAGGATGCATATTGTAATCTCTAGTGAAACAAATAAAAAATATTAAAAGAAAGTAAACAGGCAAATTAATTAAGGAGCAAAATAAAATTACACATGCAAAATATATCCAAAATCCTACTACAGTTCATTTCTCCCCTTGCTGCAATTATGGTTTGAGTCACCAGCATCCTTCACTTGGATTAGTGCAATAAATGCTTATCGCTTTGTTGCCACCTTTTTTCCATTCCACAGTTTTCTCCATATAGTAGCCACTGCTAGGAGCCCCGGTGGCATATTGGTTAAGAGTTCAGCTGCTAACCAAAAGATTGGCAGTTCGAAACCACCAGGTGCTCCTTGGAAACCGTACGGGGCAGTTCTACTCTGTGCTATAGAGTTGTTTTGAGTGGGAATTGACTCGACAACACCTGGGTTTTTTTGAACCTGCTGAAAGAAAGGTGACAATTTGAACCCATCAGTGGCTCTGAGGGAGGAAGATATGGCAGTCTGCTTCCTAAAGATTACAGCCTTTGAAATCCTATGGGGCCTATGGAATAAACTCGACATCAATTTTTTTTTTTTTTTTCCTCTTAGGTCCCTGCACGGCACAAATGGTTTGTGCTCCATTACCAACACAAAAGTTGTAGGTTCAAATCCACCCAGGAAGAAAGGCCTGGCAATCTACATACATAGATTATAGTCATTGAAGACCCTATGGAGCACAGTTCTACTCTGAAAAATGTTCTGAAATACGTGGAGTCTCTGAGGCAGAATGAACCTGATGGCAGTGGGTTTGGGTTTGTTTTCCGTGTGTTCCTACTAAAATATGTCATATCATGGCTTGATATCAATGGGTTTGTTTGTGTGTGTATCTGTGTTCCTATTAAAATAGGTTGTATCCTGGCATTCTTCTCCTCATAACCTCCAAATGCACCCAAATGCTCTGAGGGTAAAGGGTAAAGTCATTGCATTGGCCCCTAATGTCCTCTGTGATCTTCACTCAAGACCTTAATGGTATCATTTACCACTTTTCTCCTCCCTTGTTACCTCACAGGCTTGGCTGTCCATGCGTACATCAAGCACACTTAGCCTTAAGGTCTTTGCTTTGTCTTATGCTCTGTCTGGAATACCCACCCTTTCTAAACATGGGTTGCTCAGTTCCACATCTGTTTCAAATCTTTGTGGAAATGCTTTCCAAGGAGACTTACATACACCATCCTATTTAAAATTTTACTTGCTTCAGTATTTCTGGTCTCTTTTACCTTGTTCTACTTTTGTCTTCTCCTGTATAGCTCTTACAAAAAGCAAAACAAACAAACAAACCTGTTCCAGTTAAGTCGGTTCCAACTCATAGCAACCCTGTAGGACAGGGTAGAACTGCCCCATAGAGTTTCCAAGGAGCGCCTAGGTGGATTCAAACCACTAACCTTTTCGTTAGCAGCTGAACTCTTAACCACTATGACACCAGGGTTAGCTCTTATCATATTCTAAATGAGTCTTCAAAATGAGTTATCTGTTCTCCAAATGCAGTGTATTTCTGGATCAAGGGCAAAGACTTGAGGGTGGGGTGGAGGGTTAGTGCATGCCAAGCAGAAAGACTAGTGAAGGCAAAGAAGTGTGAATCACTGTGACATATTTTAGAAATAGCTAAGTCACTCTTTTTTTTTTCTCTGTCATGGATATAGAAAGGAGAAAGTACAGCAAAAGCTGAGGCCAGCAAGTTAGGCCGAGGCAAGATCACTGAGGCCATCTTGCTATACTATCTAGTTTTGAGTTAAGTCCTAGACAATAGGGAGAACAAAAGAACTTTAGGAAAGGGGACAAAAAAGCACCTTTTTTAAAAAAAGGTTGCAGCAGATATAGAACCAAAAAAACCCATTGCCATCGAGTTGGTTCCGACTCATAGCGACCCTATAGGACAGAGTAGAGCTGCCCCATAGGGTTTCCAAGGAGCACCTGGTGGATTTGAACTGCTGGCCTTTTGGTTAGCAGCTGTAGCACTTAACTACTACTCCACCAGGGTTTCCAAATAGGAGACTCAAAATTGATTTTAAAAAATGATTGAACTGTCACTTGCCTTATTCTTTAAATTCTACTTCCATTAAAGTCACATTATCTCTCCTGAGAGCCATTGTTCATTTATTTTCACACGTGTTGAACTATACTGTCTACTCTTTCCACATGTACATCTTCTCTACTTGTGCAGTGTTTGCTCTTTTTTCCTTTTTTGGACCTATGCTTACAGTTAGTGGAAATCTTTTTTGGAGTCTGACTCATATATTTTCTGCTAAAAAATGTGATTACCAGGTCATTTTTTTTTTTAATTTAACTTATGGCAAAAACTTGGCAGAGATTTCTAGTATGTTACTAGGGCGACGGTTATCAACTAGGGCAATTTTTCCCCTCAGAGTACATTTGACAACATCTGGAGTTATTTTCGGTTTTCACAACTGGAGGTGGGGAAGTACTACTGGCTTCTAGTGGGTGGAGGCTATTGATACTGAGATATGTTCTCTAATGCCCCAGACAGCCCCACAATAACAACAAATTATTTGGCTTAAAATGTCAAAGGTGTCGAGGTTGAGAAGCTCTGCACTAAGGATAAAGTTATTTTTATTTTCAATTTGAAAAATAGTAAAATTTTTATCATGTATTCTAAAAACAACTAGGTTGTGTGGGATTTTGACTTTTTCACATTGTTTTGTATATATGGTCTCTGTGATATGGTACTGTTTTCCTTTCTGAGTTATCTCCATTCCAATTCCTCTTTCATAATTTATCTAGTTATTTGTGTGCTCTGCAGAACAAATTGTGTTCCTTTCCAGAGCCTCTTCTCCACCTGGTGAAACTTACCCTAAGGATGAGCTCACCTTTCACGTTTTCACTCATCTTTTTCTATTATCTTCCTAAATCAGAATAAATCATTTCTCCTCCGTGATACTGCTGTTAGAACAGTAATCTAACTGCATCACGCTAATTATCTGCCTGTCTCTATTTCCTACAAGTCTTTGAAATTCTTGAAGAAGACAGTGTTTGTTATCCCATCTGGTATTGTACTTAATAAGTCATTTCTAAAATAATGCAAGTGCAAAATAATCAAAACATAACCCTGTCTTTAATATTTTTCGAGTACATGTGGATGACACAAAATTTGAAGGTGGGAGAATTGACAAATGAGTTACTCACACAATGGAATCTAGATAACAGTGAAAACAAGTAAGTTATAGATACACAAGAGAAGATAGATGTATCTTAGAAGAAAAATGATAAAAAATCAGACATATATGTTTACATTTGATATGATAATCTCTATAAGACTGAAAAATATAAGCAAAACAACATATTGCTTTAGGATTAAAAAAAAAAAAAAAGCTGTTCCTGTTGAGTCTATTCTGACTCATAGCGACTCTATAGAAAAGAGTAGAACTGCCCCATAAGGTTTTCAATGAGTGGTTATCAAACTGCCGACCTTTTGATTAGCAGCCGGGTGCTTAACCGCTGCACCACCAGGGCTTCCGTATTTTGAAAAGACATAGAACAAGAATGATGGCACTAGGTTCAGGAAAGTGGTTATCTCTAAGTTTAGGCAGTTGATGGGATTGGGATGTAGCACACTGTAACTTAAAGTATATTGGCAACGTTCTTAATTGTATTAATAGGTTCACAAAGTTCATTTTATTATTAGATTTCATAACTCACTTTATATTTATTTTCAGGTCCATTCTTTTGTATATTTCAGACCAGCCAAAGTATTATCTATATGCCTTCTACTCCTCTTAACTAATTTTTTTTATTATATGGTTCTTTTAGAGTATAGCTAAACTAACTACAAAGACTTTTCCTGAGTGTTAGATTTCTACAGTCACACTGTTTAATAATGATAATGTAAAGACTACAATTTACTCAGTTACATTCATTAGCAATTAGGGATATGTTTCATAAATGAGGACATGGCGTAATTCTGTTATTTTAATTACCATCTACTCCAAGAAGAAAAGTGTACCTTCTTTAATTTTGCAATTAACTCTTGAGAAATGAGATAGTTTATTTTAAGAAGCTCTTTAATACTATTGACATGATTCATTTAAAAATGGGAAAAGTTCTAATTCTTATATTTTGAAGGTCAATGAACAAAAAGACTAAGAGTGACTCTTTAGACTCCTTGAAGAGACTAAAATCACTTTCTTAATAAAACATCTTTAAAAGGTGACACTATAAGAATTCATTTTGAGCTTTCCTGTGCTTATTTCTACTCAGTTAAGGATAATAAAGTTACCTTGAAATGTATTCATTTGTGTTTAGTACATTCAGTGAGCAATCTTAATCCCTCTTCAAGAGAACATACAAGTTCAGCAAAGCCTATTTTTCCTTGAATGGTTCTTTGATTTGTTTTCCCTTAGATATATGGGAAATGGCTCAAAGGTCATTAGTACTGGCATTCACATACGTTAGCCATGGGAGTAGCCCATTTCCCAATTGGGCAATGCCACATTTCCAATGGCTACTCAATTAATGACTGTCTAATTGACTCATCCACAAATCTTACAAAGCAATACTTTTACTGAGTAAATTGAACTTTCTGTTGCAAAAACTCTGCAGGGCTGAGGGGCATAATTAAGTATAGTGATGCATACTTGATCTTAGAAGCCCTGGGGGTAATCAATAACCAGTTTCATTCTGAAATGGCTTGGTCGCTATAACCATGACATAATATTTCTGAATTACCAAAGTTTTGATGACTTTTGTTTATTTGGATCAGAACAGAAAAGCTATAGCAAACCCAAGAGCTTTATTGCATAATAAATTTTCCAAACTATCTTGAGATTAAAAACAATCAAAGTAAATGAAGCATCAAGTGCTATTTATCTTCCAAAATATTACTGCTTACAGAAACAGAGGAGGCCAAACCCACAAACACTATGTATCCATCACATTCAAAGTTATATATCAGCCACATTTCATTTCAAAATAAAAGAAGATTGAAGGATATGATTGGGTGGTAAAAATCTTAAACTGTGGCTTCTTGGACAATTCATGGCCTAAAATTTACAAATCTCACCACTTAATTAAGAGTAAGAATTCTGAGCACAGAGACTATAATCAGTACAATTCATGTGGTTCAATATTTATGGGACCCATCAGTTAACAAAGTAGGCAGAAGGTATTGAACATTTGATAGTCTAATAATAATTCTAAATAAAGCAAATTCATAGAACTCAAATTTACTTAGCATATGCTATGTCACTAGACTTTTAAACATAATTTTCTAGTTTTCATGACTCCATTTTTCTTCAGTATTAGAAAGATACTATTAAATTGTTGAAACTATCTCTCTCATCTAGTTCAGTAGATAATATTGAAGCCAATTTATCTTTCTGCTTCACAGTTGTAAGGATGTGGGCTTTGGTTAGGTGAGATCAAATACTCTTTAGTAATGTATTAAGATTTTGTTCTAGAACTGAAATAGACATAACAAAGGAAATGCAGACTTAAAAAGATTTCCTTAGTCACAATTACAGATAATCTGATATTAAAAATAGTAACCTCAGAGCAGTATAATGTCGTCAAAATATACTAGTGACTGTAAGATTTATAATAATCAGGACCAAATGGTGTTAACACAGTAGCTTTCAAGTTGTGATACATATCAAAAAATTTACTGAATTACTAAAATATACAACTTATAATACTACGGTATGACTACTAGAGCATTTAACTAAATAGGTATGGAGTGTGGGGACAAGTGAGATAAAACTTTCTTTGTCTAAGAGGAAAGATGTATAGCTTGAGGATAAGCCTCTATCATACAAGTCACAGAAAAACTTTTCTCCCGAGTATATGAAAGAATTCAGTTTCCCAATAGTGGGTTCTCTAATTGAAGAGTGTTTCTGCATTAGTCTGGCTCATTCACAGGGCTGCGTAACATTTCCAAGACCATAAAGCTCCCTAGTCTAAGTGGGATTGTTGTCTCTTCACTTAGGAATAAAAAAAGGAAATCAGAGACATTCTCATACAAAAATGTAAACTAGAATTTCCTCTCAATTGAAGCACGCAGAACACCATTAGCAATTAGTGTGAAAAAAACACCTAAGTGCCTAAACCAGGAGGAGAGAACCTGATGTGGAATGGCTCTGGAGCTTACAATGCACAGGTGTATAATGCAAACTCCAGCCTTTACCAGTTGTGTGATCCTGAACAATTTATTGAACCTCTCTATGATCTTGGTTTCCTCATCTGTCAAATGGATTAATATTAATATTTAACAATTGTACCACATATGATTGTTATGATAAAAAAAAACTTCTTTTTTTTTATGATGGTTCCATTAAAAAAAATCATGTAAATGCATGTAAAAAAAATGATAATCATTATTCTGCTTATCTCAGAGATGATTGCAATGGTTATACATTAAATGACATTATTATTGGTGATGATGAGAGCTAATATTTATTGAGCACTCACTATGTTCTAAAAGCTTTCCATATACCAAACCAAAAAGCCAAACCCACTGCCATTGAGTCCTTTCCGACTCATAGAGACCCTGTAGGACAGAGTAGAATGCCCCGCAGGGTTTCCAAGGAGAAGCTAGTGGAGTGGAACTGTCAACCTTTCAGTTAACAGCTGAATACTTAACCACTGCACCACCAGGGCTGCTTACATATACAAAGACATATATTTTATAGATGAGAAAACAGTGGTTTAGAAAAATAATTTGCCCAAGATTACACAGGTAGTAGATCTGGGATGAAGGAGTTTAGACTAGAGTATCTTGGGACTCCAAGCGACACATTTGGCAAATTAGGAAACCAGAACGGCTGCTGATTCCAGTGTCTGGAGGCTTGATACTTTTAAATTACAGAGGCCAGAGGGAGCAGTCATTGCCTGAATAATGAAAACAATGCAGTTTCCACGGAAAATAATCCTTTACGCTTAGAAGAAAACGGCACTACTATATCACCACGTCTAGAAGTAGTTTTGCTTTTTTTTTTTTTTTCCAGATATGACATCTTATAAAACCAAGTTTTTGCATGCACAGGACAAAATAAACAAGAGTTTATAGAGAAAAAAGTATTTCTGCTTCTATCAATGGAGCCAGTTATCATATATTTAAGAGTCTTCATATGTTTCAAGTGGAAAAAATGACTTCCCTACTTTCAGCAGGGGATCCATTTGATTAAAATGAGACGATAGTTGTAAAAATGTTTTAAGAATCAAATGATTATGTTGATAAAATGCAAGATATTTTTAATATTAATTGGTTAGAAAACAATCACAAGCTTAACACTGAAAAAGTAATAACAGATAAATTTACAGAGAGAATACATTTAAAACCTGACATTTTCTGAAGACTATTTTAAATGTACCCTTAACCACCTGCTTCATTTTTAACTTATTTATCCTATCTACGTGCCATTTATCCTTCTCCAGCATGGAACTTTAGACTTGAACATACCCTTAGAGCTCATTTAGAGATAACCAACAATCCTGAGAATATCATTGTTTTCCCATCTGAGATTCAAATCCTTACACCCTATTTTCAACGACTTGTGAATAACTTCCATACCAAAGTCCTTTTTGAGTGATAAACTATTTTAAAGTTCACCCTGATGGCACAGTTGTTAAGAGCTCAGCTGCTAACCAAATGGTCTGCAGTTCGAATCCACCAGCCACTCCTTTGAAACTCCATGGGGCACTTCTACTCTGTCCTGCATGGTTGTTATGAGTCGGAATTGACAAAGGCAACAGGTTTATTCCTTTATAAAACAAATTTGGATGTTTGAAGAAAAAATCACTGTTGGCTACAATTTTTGAAGTTAACTTTAAATTTCTGAAGCTATTTATATTCTGCAGAAAATGGAAGAAACACGTTTTTAAATCAAAATGAGTCAAAGGCAATACGAGGACAACACTATTTTGTGCTTAGAATATAGTATTTCTTGAAGATTAGGCTGTGCATTTCAGCACAGTCTGTACTTTTCGTTTAAACAATTTATTTCTGCTACTGCTCTATTTTGTGCTGGAGACTTTGAAAGATAATTAAAGCCATATTGAATGGTTCCAGCCAAAACTAAACAATGATGAATTTTCAGAAGAGTTTTGTATTCAGGCTTAAAAGTTTTTAAGGAGGAAATGCATCATCTCATAAATCTGCCTTGTTCTGGCATTTCTTCATTTCTAATGAGGCAACATCTAACAAACGAAGGAAAACCCTGATGATTCAAAATCAGAAATTTAAGAATAAAAAAATAAATTTTCTGATTTTTCTGAAATTTTTTCTAAATCCAAATGAACTTGGAGTTTTGCAAAATCAAATAGGTGACAAATTTATTTGCCTTTTTTTTTTAACTCACTTGAGTTGGTATTGAATTAAATTTATTAGAAAAAACAGTGTTAAATTTGTATACTAGTGTAACGAAGCTGTGACAAGCAACTCAGGTATGACTCATTCAAATTAGGTAAAATAATCTGATAAATTGTAGGGTCCCTATGAGTTGGAATCAACTGGGAGGCAATAGGTTAACAATACAGTAGAATCAAAGTAATAGTATCACAGCCATAAATTGTGATTAACCCACAAATTCCATCATACAAATAACACTTTAAGAGTCCCCAGGTGGTGCAAATGGCCAATGTGCTCAACTGCTAATCAAAAGATTGGCAATTCAAGCCCACCCAGAGGCATCTGCAGAGAAAGTTTTGTGACCGACCTACTTCTAGAAATCAGCTGCTGATAACTTTATAGTGCAAAGTTCTATTCTGACACACATGGGATCGCCCTGAGTCCAAATCTATTCAGTAGCAATTTTTTGATTTAACACAGCTTTCAGGTTCAAGGGCGTATATTAAATGTCTCACAATCTGACTCAAAATGTCATGACCACCTTTTTCCACCCTAGGATATTGGCCATTTCTCTATAAACCTTTATATACTGTTACCAATGGTTACCATTGTAAAGCCATCTTCTACTTAACTTGGAGTTGTAGAAGCCATGTTTCAATTCATCTTCCACAAACATTTAGCTGGTGTTGGGGGCATAGGAGAGTGGTCAAGTAGAAGTACACTCTCCACCTGAATGCCATCTATTGACCATAATCAACAGCTATCTTGGATTCTTAGCTTCTTACATTACTTATCAGGTAAACAATTCTTTCAGTTGACATTTTCTTTAATACAGACTCTGTCTTCAACTAAGCTATAAATAATCGTATACATTCCTTCCATCCCAAAACCATTACTTTAAGAAGTAGCTTAAATACTTTAACCTTTTTTTTTTTTTAATTTCAGGATTAGTGTTTTTCCATTCAATATACCAGTTGGCAGTTACCTATTATCTCATCTCCTCTTGCTTTAATCATGGGGCTGGGCAATATCTCAAGTTTTACTATCAAATCTCCTAATTGAAAAGTACTCAAAACAAAAAAGATTATGACTCTGTTACATCTTGCTTAATAAAACAGAACATATAATCATAAATATGCAAAGAGTCACCCTGTATTCTTCTTTTTAGCTCTCTTTCCTCTCTTGGGCACCTGTTCTTCACTTCCCAGCTCCAAGAACACATTAACAGAAATAAAATAAAACAAAACTTCCAAATTCCTTCTCTTTTTCCAAACGTCTCAGTCAGTTGAGGCCCTGTTTTGGTCATCTTTGTATCCCAAGTATATAGAATATGACAGGGAGATATGTTTGGGGATATTTGGTATACCACTTGTACATTCTATTCCTTTTGAAGCTGTGTTCGATGCACATCATAACCTTCATGAAAGTGCCAAGTAATATGGACACAGAGTCCAACAGATCTCAGTCCTGCTCTGTGTGCAGTTAACCTGGTATAGTGTACATTTTTGATGGTAAACTTCAAAAATCAATAAGGGGCTTTAAAAACCTATGAACCACAGTTGTAGTCTCAAACTCTTAATAGTCTAACACTAAACCAAAACCCAAACCAAACCAAACCCATTGCCACTGAGTCAATTCCTACTCATAGTAACCCTATAGGACAAAGTAGAACTGCCCCATAGGGTTTCCAAGGAGAAGCTCGCGGATTCAAACTGCCAGCCTTTTGGTTAGCAGCGAAACCCTTAATCACTGCACCACCAGAGCGCCAGTCTAACACTAAGACTTGCAAAGTTAAATAATCATGGGGCAAAAAGTACACCAGGACAGTCAAAACAAAGAAAAAGAGAAAACAAATGTGTCTTTAAGTACAATGCTTATGTATTTTTTAAAAAACATTTTTAGAAGTGTCCTAATATTATATTAAAAATATTATATTGCTTTTACTCTCTAAGCAAAAAACAAGAATATTTTGATTACTTGGAAATGCTAAAACAAAATATGCAATATATTATATATTTTGCAATGATTAGCTGCCTAAATTATTCATGATACGGAGCCCAATTTCTAGCCAATGCAAATTTAAAAATGAAATTTTAAAAAGATCTAATACACTTTTATTTAATTATGATCTTAGTAAGGCAAATAGATTCAATTTTACTGTGCTTAAATGAGTCTCTCTGCTCATTCAAGTCTTAATCATCTTTCAATTTAGAAGTAATAGGACATCAGTAATTCTCTAACATTGCAATTTAACAAAATTTGGTGTGCTTATTGCCATCATACTATAATTTGTATCAGCAAAAGACACACTTTCAAAGAAAACTAGAATAGGTGAATGGTTAGGAATATCCACTTAACTTGTTAGAAGGAAAAAACATGCTTTGAACATTAGGATATCAATTCAAAAGTCAGAACTCTCCACCATCGTTTATTTCTCTATTAGTCTGTGTCTTCTTGAATATCTGGAATAAAAATGCTAATGTATTTTTAAAGGTTAATAGTTGCCTAAGTGATCCATAAAACAGAAGCTTAAACATAGCAGCTTGTGAAATTTAATGAGAGGGCAAACACAAGTTCACCTTGTCTTTTTATCTTCCTTAGCTGTGTCGTCTAGAGACCTGTAAGTGTCTGAAGATGATTATATCAACTTCAGGATTAGGCGATGTGTGCCCAGAGCAGATTAAATGGTTCAACGTCTATGCTCTTGGGGTTTCCCATGGCAGAATGTGTAGGCTTCATTCAGAGGACAAAAGCGTACTCCTGATGTCTGCAGTGTCATGAGAATAACTATCAGGTTCTGACTTCCATCCATCATTTTTATATCTGAAGAATGCCTGCCTCCAGCGTAATGAATGCTGCAGAATACTGAAGTCAATGGAGCCACTTGTCTTCTCCGATATTAACCAATGCACTAAATTACACAGGAACTCATACCTCCATGATGAAACTATGTGATACACTTTGCTTTATTTTCTATTACTGCAGATAAGTTTAAGTACACCAAAATAATTATATCAATACCAACAATAACCCATTTAACTAAATGTGTTAACATATGGCTATGTCAAAAGTGGAAACCCTGATGGTATAGTGGTTAAGTGCTATAGCTGCTAACCAAAAGAATGGCAGTTCAAATCCACCAGGTGCTCCTTGGAAACTATGTGGCAGTTCTACTCTGTCCTATATGGTGGCTATGAGTCGGAATCAACTCGATGGCAATGGGTTTGTTTGGTTATGTTAAAAGTATGCCTAAGATATTTTACTTTTTATTTTGTTCTCTAATTCTTTACAGGGGTTGATTTTGCCTTTCACTCAAGTAGAGTTGCCAGATAGAGCAAATAAAAATACAGGACAAATGGTTAAATTTGAATTTCAAATAAACAACATTTTTTTTGTTGTTGTTGTCTTTGTTGTTAATGTAAGTCAAATCCATGCAATATTTGGGACATATTTACACTAAAAAAGCATTGGCTATTTATCCAAAATTCAAATTTAAGTGGGTATTCTGCATTTTATCTGATAACTCTATGGCACCCAGGGGACATTTTAGTAATGACTGGAGACTTTTTTTTTGGTTGTCACAACTAGGGTGGGGATGCGGTGCTACTGACATCTAGTGGGTAGAGACCAGGGATGCTGTTAAACATCCTATAGTGCACAAAACAGTCCCCTTATGACAAGAACTTATCTAGCCCAAAACGTCAACAAGAAAACCATTAATGGAAATCTAAAATGTTTGAAGAGAGAGCTGATGAGTTAGGAGGGATGCAGGAAATGAAAATTTATCTCCTAAAAGCATTCAGCAGCATCATAGTGATAAGACTATACGAAGACTTTTTGACCAGATTTTTTGCCTTCTTTTTTTTTGAATCTCGGTATTAAATGTTACTACTATTCAGACCCTCAAAAATGTACACAATTGCAATCTATGGGATTTTTAGGACAATAGTGATTTTTATTATATTTAAATTGCTTTATATAAAGAAAACCATTGCCATCAAGTCAATTTTGGCTCATAGTAACCTTATAGGGCAGAGCAGAACTGCTCCCATAGAGTTTCCAAGGCTATAAACCTTTATGCAAGCAGACTGCCACATCCTTCTCCCAAGAAGCGACTGGTGGGTTCCAACTGCTGACCTTTTGGCTAGCAGCTGAGCGTTTAACTACTATGTCACCAGGGCTCCTTTCTTTAAATAACTCTACACTAAATTATTAGGGTTTTTTTTAGTTTTACACTAAATTATATTTTGGTTGTCGGTAAGAGAAAGAGAGACACAGAAAGAGAGTTTGAGGTTATGGTCTGCTTATTTTCTAAGCCAAACCAAACAGGAAAATTGTCAATGGAGGTGAAATGCATAAAATAGAGAATTAGGGTCACATGGCCATATATGCCACCACTGTAGCCATATATAGCACAAAATATTCAAAGGATATAATCAAACTGTGGAACTGAAAATGAACTTAGCTATTCCCATGTTTAGATCTCTATTTACAGTTTAGAAACTTAAAGCCTAGAAAGGGTTTTATTTACACTTCATTAAAGTGTATCTGAAAGAGTGACTCAGAAGTGTCTTAGAAGCCAAGCCTTCAGACATTCTATTTTAAATGAACCAAAGTAACACCAATATCAGGGCCTTTGTGGCAAAGTTGTTAAGCATTTGTCTGCTAACCAAAAAGTCGGCAGCTCGAATCCACCAGCTGCTCCTTGGAAAAACTACAGGGCAGTTCTACTCTGTCCTATAGGGTTGCTATGAGTCAGAATTGATTCAGTGGCAACAGTTTTTGTTTTTAACAACAATATCACTGTTCAGTGTCAGCAATATGTGTTTATGTATTCATATACAAAAAAGGACCTCTTACTCAACTTTATTTTAAAAACAACCCCTTAATGAAATCTCTACTGATGTCTACCATGACAGATTACTGTTTTCTTCATAATCCTGTCTCATGTGCACACAACTTTATAAAGTCATGTCTGCAGGAAATACGCTCTACTACTCTATTCACTTTGGAATTCCTAGCACAGTGCCTAGTACTGAATATGTGCTTGCTCATATTGCACACCTTTATTTGTCCCTGCATTGTGCAAATAGTTAAAGACTTGGCTCGAAATTTGATGATTCAAGCCCATGCAGAGGTGCCTCAGAAGAAAGGCCTGACTCTGCTTCCAAAAGTTCATGGCCAAAAAAAACATTACTGGGTGCATTTCTACTCTGCAATACTTGGAGTCACCATGAGTCAGAATAGACTCAACGGCAGCTGTTTTTTGTGGTTGTTATTTTGACCTTATGTCTACTAATAGACTGGATTCATTTTGTTGAATTAATGTTTTAAAATAACTAACAAATCCTTTAGGCAACACACATCTACAGAACAGGGACAATATGATTCACTGTTCTATATCTAGCCAGTCAAATTTTTACCACTTATCAGGCATTCAATAAATATGTATTTAAACTAAGGGATCATCTCCAAGAGTTTTGATATCCTAATATGTTAAAGATCTATGATAATGGAAGTCTGAATTATAACAATTTAAGACTTACCTTTAAGTTCGGGGAAAGGTGATCTTATGTAGATTTTTTGAAAGGTTTTCATGAAAATTCACATATTCGTTTTGAAACAGTTATCTTGGCTGATGTAAATTTCTTTGGATTTTAAGAATATTTACAACAGAAACGTTGGCTTTCATGGTTGAATATTAATTCGTTGATGAATATAGTGATTAGTGCAACATCAAATTAATGGAAAGCCGGCGGCAATTTGCTGATTATAATAATGGAAATCATTTGAGATTCTTCTGCTGACGTTCTTAATATGTCAGCATAATTGTGTAGGAAAGTGATGAGTGTCATAGCTTCTTTTTGCTTATACAAGAAGAAAAAAAAAGAGAATCTGGAATTCCCTAGTGCAGAGATTTCTTCACTTTAGCAAAAAGAAACTACTGTTCAATTAAAAAAAAAAGACAGAGATTGAAAGGAATTGAAAATGAAATCCAAGACCACAAATACAGGTTCTGACAATAAGATCCATAGAAAGAGGTAGAGAGAGAGAGAGAGAGAGAAAGAAGCAAGGGATTGAGACACAGAGAGTTATTTCAGGAGAAAAGAAAATCCCAGTTAATCACTGAAGGGTTAGATTTTAGAAGCAGGCTTATCTATCAAGAAAGACTTCAGCATCTAAATCCTGATATAGTGTTTTTTTTTCGCCTAAGCTCTACATATTACTAATTTTTCCACTATGCAGAAGTATTACTTAACCATAATGATTTTACTATCGTTTATTATGATTTGCTAAGATTGAGAATTGTGATAGTTACTAAATTCTTACTACATAATTGTTATTTTCTAAAATATTTGGGACTGCAAAGTAGACACTATGTTTATAGCTGTATTGCTTATTTTGAGAGAATGGTGTTCCCTGAGGATGTTTACATTTCCCTTGGTTTTTTCTCCTCTGTCAGTCCCATATTTGTTAAATAAATCACTTTACTGAGATAGTGGCTTCATCACCCATTTCTCCTTTCTCCCATTCATCGTATCCACCAGTCCCATAAAATCTGTTTTTACTGCAAAATTCTCCATAGCGCTGACCAAAACACCCAGGGTCTTTTCATAAGTACACATGTCAACCTTCTGTGTGAAATGTTCACTCATGGCTTCCTACCATCTTGTGCTTCCCTCTGTTTGTGGCTGTTGGTAGCTGCTGCCAAGCTGGCCCTTGACTCATAGAAACTGTGTACAATGGAATTCCTCCTTGTAAATCTATCTCTTCTACTAAATAGTATGCTCTTCAAAGGCAAAAATTGTATTTATACAGGTTCTCAAAATATTTTAAATATATAATTTAATAAATGAATTTTAAAAATACCTAATTATTATACACGTGGAATACAGGCAGAAAAATATACCTTGATGAACAAATCAGCCTTACAAGTGTGCTTTACTGCTTACCTGTACATCCAGTTGAGACGTATTATTAACCAATTTAGTTCATAGAAGTACCAGTTGGTAATCATATACTGAGACCAGAAATCACCAAAAAAGATATAAAAATGAGAAAGTACAAACATGACAAAAATATAAACCAAAAGTAAACAGAAGTGATACATCAACAACTAATGACTAATAAATAGAATAAAGAAGAAAACAATTAAATGGACTCAAAATGTAAAATAAAAAGCCAGTTCTGTTAAAAAAAAAAAAAAAGTGCCATACATTGCAAGACTAATCAAGAACATTGGAAAGAAAAGCCAAAAAACAACAACAAAAAAATAAAAAGCGGAACACATATCTGATAGAAAAGATATGGACAAAAAAGAAAGACATAAAAGTTAATTTTTTTTCATTGTAAGGGAATATTGAAATCTAAATTCAATAATTCAACTGAAAAGATATGTTTAACAAAGCTGACTTATAGGAAAATTATCCTAGGAATGCAAAAATTCACGGAGCTTTTGCACTTTATATGTAAATTTCTCTATATTTATTATACTTCAACAATTTTTTTAAAAGGACTAGACGGCACTGGGGTTTGGTTTTAGAAACACTGAAAAGCAAGAGGTGAAGAGGAAGGAGGAAGAAGAGGGCAACAAGAAAGGTAATGAGGAGAAGTATTAGGAAGAGGAGAAGAAAGAGGAAGAGGACTACAAGGAGATGGAGAAGGAAGGTGGGGAGGGGAAAGGGGGAAAGAAAAAGGGAGAACAGTAGGAAGAGGAAACAAAATAACAATGATAAACTACTCCCCAGTTAAGGAAGTAGTAAAGAATTCCCTAAAGCCAGAAACAAGTAACAAGAATGGTAACAGTCATTGCTTTTAGAAAAGCTTGTTCTGGAGGTCCAAGGCAATACATTAAGATAAGGAAATTTTATAAATATACACATACACATAAATATGAATTGGAATGTAAGAAATAAACCAATCATTTTTAAAATATGTATTTGTCTACATTGAAAATACAAGGACTTGTGCTTACAATTTATTAGAACTGATAAGTGAGGGGAAAAATGATAGTCAATATAGTATACATAAAAACCTATTCCTGTTTATACACTGACATCTAACAGCTAAAATAATATAACTACAGGGAAAAATTAGGGATACCATTGATAATAGTCAACAAAAATGATAAAGGATTTAGGTTTAAATCTAATAAAAATGTGCAAAATCATTATGGAGATAATAAAATACTGTTAAAGCTCATTAAGAAAACTATATTTTTGTGGCTGGGGAAGGAACAGATTATAAAAATGACAATGCTTTCCCAAATTAAAAATGCGTTCAATGTAATTCTAATTAAAATCTCAAAATTCTTTCTTAGGTAACTTGAAAAGCTGATGCCTTTGGACAACAGCCAAGAGTATAGGTTGGTAATTTTGAAAAGTTATATATACATTTGTTATATATAGGCACATTTGTTATATATATACAAAAAAAAAAATTTTTTACAGTTAGTAGTAAATAGTTAATATATATTGAAATTGAGAAAGCATAGAATACTTTTTACAGAGACAAAATTTTAGAGAAAATAGAAATCCTAGAAGCAAACTTATGTGTAACAACAAAAAAAAAAAACTTATGTATAGAAACCTGATTTATGCCAAACCTTGCATTACAAGTTGGTGGACAAAATATGGACAAATTCAGTACGATACTGGGGTAATTCATTAACCATATCCACAGTAATTAACATAAGATTCCTTCTAGGCAGCATATACAGTACTTAATTTCAGATTGATTAATATTGTAAAGTAAAGGACAAAACTTTATTTTAATAAGATAACATGATGTTGTTGTTGTTAGGTGCCGTCGAGTTTCTTCTGACTCATTGCAACCCTATTTACAATAGAACAAAACACTGCCTGGTCCCGTGCCATCCTCACAATCATTGCTATGCTTAAGCCCATTGTTGCAGACACTGTGTCAATCCATCTCATTGAGTATCTTCCTCTTTTTCTGTGACCATCTACTTTACCAAGCATGTTGTCCTTCCCCAGGGACTGATGCCTCCTGATAACATCTTACCATCTTTGCTTCTAAGGAGCATTCTGGATGTACTTCTTCCAAGACAGATGTGTTCATTCTTTTGGCAGTCCATGGGATATTCATTATTCTCTGCCAACACCACAATTCAAAGGGAGCAGCTTCACTTTGGTCTTCCTTAAGCATTGTCCAGCTTTCGCATGCATATAATGCAATTGAAAATACTATGGGTTGGGTCAGATACACCTTAGTCCTCAAGGTAACATCTTTGTTCTTCAACACTTTAAAGAGGTCCTTTGCAGCAGATTTGCCCAATACAGTGCTTCTATTGATTTCTTGACTGCTGCTTCCATGGGTGTTGATTGTGGATTCATATAAAATGAAATCCTTGACAACTTCAATCTTTTCTCCATTTATCATATTGCTCATTGGCTAGTTTTGAGGATTTTTGTTTCCTTTACACTAAGGTGCAATTCATACTGAAGGCTGTGGTCTTTGATCTTCATCAGTAAGTGCTTCAAGTCCTCTTCACTTTCAGCAAGCAAGGTTGTGTCATCTGCATAACATAAGTTATTAATGAGTCTTCTTCCAATCCTGATACCCCATTCTTCTTCACATAGTCCAGCTTCTCAGATTATTTGCTTAGCACACAGATTGAATAGGTATGGTGAAAGAATACAACCTTGAAGCACACCTTTCCTGACCTTAAACCATGCAATATCCCCTTGTTCTGGTCAAACAACTGCTTCTTGATGTATGAACAGGTTCATATGAGCACAATTAAGTGTCCTGGAATTCCCATTCTTTGCAATGTTATCCGTAATTTGTTTTGATCCACATAGTCAAAAGCCTTTGTATAGTTAATAAAACAGGTAAACATCTTTCTGGTACTCTCTGCTTTCAGCCAGGATCCATTTGACATCAGCAATGACATCCTTTGTTCCATTATATAACATAACACAGCCCAAATATGTTAAATTAAATATTTATTAAAATTTAGTATTTCTTTGAAAAATATTTGAATAGACATTTCATCAAAAAAAATACAAATAAGCATGTGAAAAGATGCTAAACATCATTAGTCATCTGTGAAATGCAAAATAAAAGTGCAATAAGAAGCCACTGCACACCTATTACAATTTATAAAATTAAAAAATCTTGACTATACCAAGTGTTTGCAAGGCTATGGAGAAACTAGAATACTGCTTGTCAGAATATAAAATGGTACAACTATTTTAGAAAAGTTTGACCATTTCTTAAAACTTAAACACATTCTTGCCGTATGAGCCAGGATTTTTCTCTTAGGTTTCTCTACTCAAAAGAAATGAAAATATATGTCCACACAAAAGTTGTGCATGAATTTTATTTCAGCTTTATTCAAGACAGCCAAAAACTGAAACCAACTCTAATGTCCGTTAATTGTCAAATACATAAGCACAGTGTGGTATAACTATACAAAAGAATATTATTAGCACATCAAAAAGGAACAAACTGCTGTTACATGCAATAACATGGATGAATCAGAAAAACATTTAGAAAGTGAAACAAACCAGTCACCAAATTTAATATTTCTTTAGAAAATACCAAACACTACATATTTTATGATGTCATTTATATAAAATCTCTAGAAAAGGCAACTGTACAGAGACAGAAAACAGATTGGTGGTTGTCTGCGGTTAGAGGTGGAAAAAAAGGTTGAGTGAAAAAGGGAATGAGGGAGTTTTTGAAGTTAAGGAAATGTTTTAAAAAACTAGGTTGTGTGAGGCTTCCGTACATATACATATTTACTGAAAATACTTGAATTTTATGGTATGTAATTATACTTCAATAAAGTAATTAAAATTTAATATTTCTTTAGAAAATACCCATAAAGAATGTGAAAAAAGAAAATAGCTGTGGACTGAGAGATCTCAGCAATGCATTAAAGTTTAAAATATCAGTGTTCAAAATGTAGAAACAGCATCTAATGGAAAAATGGAAGAAATGAGTAAGTGTTTCATGAAACAGGACATTTGAATGGCTAATGAACCAATGAACATATAAATTGATTCTCAATCTCACAAGCAATCAGTGAAATGCAATTGAAAGTCACAGGGCATTTCATTTCATCCCCATCAGATTGGCAAAATGAGAATGTCCGAAAATAACTAGTTTTGGCAACATTATGGGAAGCGATTCATGTACACTAATGAGTGCAGTATAAACTATCTGTAGTGGGTTGAATAGTGCCCTACCAAAATGTATACCTACCTAGAACCTAAAGATGTGACCTTATTTGGAAAAAGAGTCTTAATTAGTTAAGACCAGTTCATGCTGGACTCTCCTGATACTAAGAGGAGAGGACACATAGTCATACATGTAGGGAAGAAGGTCACGTAATGACAGGGGCTGAAATTAGAGTGATATAGCTACAAGCCAAAGAATGACAAGGATTACCAGGGGCCACGAGAAGCTAAGAAGAGGCAAGAAAGGATTCTCCCCCAGAACCTTCAGAGGTAGCATTTCCTTGCCAATACCTTGATTTCAGGCATCTAGCCTCCAGAACTGTGAAAGAATAAATTTCTGTTGTTTTAAAACACCCAATTTATAGTATTTTGTTATAACAACTCAAGAAAACTAATACACTGCTACAAACATTTAGAGAATTTGGCAGAAGAATTGCAGGTGCTCATATACCACAGTTCAATAGTTCTGTTTCTCAGTAAATAACTATGGAGTAGTTTGTGCAGCTGCACAAAAGGCGTCAAAAAGATGAACCATAACTTGTACTATTTTTGTAGCAATGAAAAACTAGAAGGTATGAAATAGTCAAGAACAGAAGAATGATAGAGATTTTTATTCAATGAAATGCTACAAAGCAGATAAAATTGATAAAATTACAGATACCATTTTGGAATCTTAAAAGAAGCAAAAACAATTAGATGCAGACATCTATGCTGTTTCTATAATATTTTAATACATACAAATAACATTTTATATTGCTTATTGAGATATGTTATGGGTAAATACATAAAAAAGACTTGCATGCAAATGAGAATAAAAAAAGCCACATAATAGTTTCCTCTGAGGAGCGAGGAAGAACTGGATCAGGGAGTACTACCAAAGGGGCCTCAATTTGTTTCTGTAACATTTAATATGTTGTACTAGGTGGTTGGTGTAAAGAAAGATAAAAAGAGATTATTCTAATCTCTAATATTGTATATTCCTGAAATATGTCATGGAAAAGTATCACCAGGCACAGGTTTTCACACTAGCAAGTTTTCCTTTCAAAGACACAGATAATTTCAATATTCAAAAAAAAAATTCTGGAATATAGGAATAGATGAAAACATTCTAACTCATTTTATGAAGATTGCATAATGTCAATTACAAAATCTGGTAAGGAAAAGAAAAGAACATAAAACCAGAAGACAGTTTTATAATATAAAAAAACAATAATTCAAAAATCGTAAAGAGAATAACAGTAAATAAAATTAAGCTGTGTAATAAAAGTATCCTAAAACATGAAAAACCTTCCAGAAATGCAAGAATGGTCGACATTGGAGAGTTTGTTAAATTTCCTTCATTTTAACAACAGATGAGTGTAGAATAAAAATGTTGTTACCTCAATTATGGTGAAAAGACATTGAAAAATTTCAGCGATAGTCCTATGTTACTAAAAACATTAGCAAACAAGGAATTCAAATCACAACAAAAATATTTTAAATAATATTACAAGCTAATCCTAAAATTATATATAAGAGAAAAAAAATTTAAAAGGTTTCACTAGGTATCAAGTGCATTAAATACATAATAATTGTTAGTTCATTCACTTATTTGTTCATTCAGTAAATATTTCTTGAATGATGAGTTAGTAACAGATATTGTCCCAGTTATAGGGTATGACACTGTGAACTACGTAAGCAGACACACTTCATACTGTCATGGACTTTTTATTCTAGTAGAAGAAGACAGACAATAGACAAATAAAGCAAATACCTAATATGGCAGAAAATGATAGAACAAAATAAGAAAGTGTGAAATTGTTTATGGGAAATTCCCTTCTGGTAATGTCCCATTTGAGTTGAGACCTGAAAGATTGATCAAATATATTATTCTTGGTAGAATACACAGTATAAAGACATTAAAGCAGGAATATGGAATATTCAAAGAGCAGTGAGCAAGTCACTGTGGCTTGAGTAGAGTAAGAGAGGAAAAGAAGTAAGAGGAAAAATCAGTGAAGGTGGTATGCTACCATATTCTACAGGGTCTTATGGAAAATAGTACAATTTTCTTTTTATTTACTACTTTGTTCTGCATCAGGTGGAAAGCCTTTGGATAGCCGAATAGTGATATGATCTGGTTATAATTTTATAAAATATTCATTTGACAACTGTCTTAGTTTTCCAGGGCTGCCATAACAAAATATCAGAATGTGGGAGACTTTAAAGGACAGAAATTTATTTTCTTACAGTTCAAGAGGCTTGGAGTATGAATGCAAGTTTTGGCCCTAGGGAAAGCTCCTTCTTCCTTTCTTTCAGCTTCTGTTGTTTTGCACATTTTTTGGTATTACTTATTGGCTTGTAGATGTATTTTCACCTGGCATCTGTCTTCTCCCTGTGTGTGTATGTTTTCTTTTTTTTTATATGACACCACTTTGAAAAGATTGGGTTTGGGAACCACCCCACTCCAGTATGACCTCATGAACATAACAAAATAAATCCCTATTTCCAAACAGGGACATATTTACAGGTGCAGGGGTTAGAAATTCAGTACATTTTTTGTGGGGTGGTTACAATTCAATTCATAGCAAACAAGATGTAGAGAAAAGATGGGTAAGGCTATGATAATGGTGACAAGTTAGGAGCTATTTCAATAATCCAGGAAGCATACAATGAATTTGAAAGTTGTAGCCATAGAAGGAGCAAGAAATAGTTGAGGCCTGATTATATTTGAAAGAAAAGTCTACAGTCTGCTGATGGCATTGATATTGACTGTGAGAGAAAAATTCAACAATGACTGCAATGTATTTGACCTGAACTTCTGAAAGGATAGAGTTGTCTGTCATTAACTGAAAAGGCTGGGGCTGGGGATAGCAGCCTTATGGAGAAAGAGCAGCAGTTAGTGTTTGAAAATTTATATTTTAGATTTCTATAACAAATTCAGATCGAGATATCCTGTAGGCAGTGACTTTACAAATATGAAGTTCTGGGGAAAGGCATGAGCAGAACACTTTTGAGTCATGAGCATAGAGTTTAGAGCCTGAAGTAGATCACCTGCAGAGTGGATTCAGATGAAGAAAGGAGGTCTCAGTCTGAGTTAAGTATAAAGGGTAAGGAAAAAAAGAGGAACCAGGAAACTAGACAGGAAGGAGTATCAAGTATTACAAGAATAAAATCAAAATAGGTGTCCTGGAAGAGAGGTGAATAGTGTTTCACAAAACAGAATCATTAGCTCAAATCGTGTTGAGCAAAATAAAGCCTCAAATGTGTTTTTTGACGTGGCAACATGAGGTCACTTGACAAGACCTGTTTTGTGGAATATGTTTAGAATGTATTCAAGAAATTTTTGGCAGTGTGGAAGTAGAGGGGGTATGTATAGACAACTCTTTGAGGAGTCCTATTATAAATTACAGCATTAAAATGGAGTGTACCTGGAGACTAATATACGATCAAGACATAATGTTTTATTTTTAAATAATACTGGATTATTTCCATCATGCTGATGGAAATAATCGAGTAGAGATTCAGGGGAGGTGATAACTGCTAAAGTGATATGCTTAAATAGACAAGAGGGCCTCTATTTTACTAGTACATGAACAGCTGAGCCATATAATTTATCTGGAAAGTATAGGAGGACAAATGTAGAAATGGTGGTAGATGTACTGACGAGAACATACAAAAATCCTCTTCATATTGCCTCAGTTTTCTAAGTGAAATACAATGCATCATCACCACCAAAGAGTGAGGAGAAGTATTGAGAAAAGTGTGAGATAGTAAACTAGGAGAATACAAGAGTGAATGGGACAAGATAAAACTTTCAAAATATGGTTCACAAACAGTTAATAGACATTAAAATCATTCCAATGGATCACAGCCAGCATTGTTAAAAAAAAAAAAAAAAGAGAAAATAAAGTTCATTGCATGGAGTTAGTATATAGTATTTTTCATGTATATTTGTTTCAGTTTAGTGTGTGTATGTATGCTTGGAGTTATTCTGTGTTTATGTGTGTGTGTACCAAGTAGCAAATATATGAATGTCTTGACTAGGTAAATGTACACAGACTATCTAGACCACTGTGAAGGTCCAGTGGTTAGGGTTATGAGACAAAATGAGACAAACAGCATGGTGCCATTTTATTTTTCTGAAGGTACAATTACCTGAGTACAGCATGGAGTAGGGAGAGTGTTTTAAGTAGGGTTGAGGTTGTTTTAAGTGAGTTTACAGCATAAGCATTCATGATGTAAAATTTGCAATTTTCCTTGAGGATGCCTCAGGTAAAATAAAGAGAAATATACAAATGAGGCATTTCCAAAGAGGAAACACGTTAATATCAAACACACTATCCTCATTAAACCTACAAAATGTTTAAATTACCCTTCCTATTCTGAGATTAAATAAGAGAGAATATGTATAAATATCTTATTCTCTTATCTACTCTCCTACCTGACCATTAGACATAAGTTAACCTGCTTTTATATTTGCCCGGCTGGTTTGTGACCCTTTCTTAGACCTTCCTTTCCATTCATAACTTGTAATAATATGTTGTCATTTTTTTATAGAACATTCAATGATGGCATAGGAGTGAAGTGATCACATATTCCCTCCTATAGTGACAATTTAAAAAAAATTAATTTTGTAAAAGCTATTTAAAGACACTGGAAACTATCCAAAAGCAGAAGCTAGAGAAGAATTTGATCTCAGAAAACTACAACTGAAGAAAAAGGGATTGTGAGTTTGTGATCTTATGGACTGAGGACAGTCCTCAAATGCCTAAGACTATGACAGTAGAAAATGAATCAGAAGCCACAGGTTACCTGCTAAATCATTTGAGATCAGAGTCCAAGGCTCAAAAATCTGTTGAGAATGTAAAGGGAAACTTTGGCACCAAGAAAATTGCAGAAGTGAGTCCCAAATTCTGAATATAAACTTTGCCGGAATTCCTGACTGATATAGTATATCAGAAGCCCTGATGGCATAGTGGTTAAGTGCTATGGCTGTTAACCTAAAGATCAGCAGTTTGAATCCACCAGGCCGCTCCTTGGAAACTCTATGGGGCAGTTCTACTTTGTCCTGTAGGGTCGCTATGAGTCAGAATTGAATCCACAATTTTTTTTTTTTTTTTAAATGGTGTTGTGGAGAAGGAGCCCTCATTGTTCAACAGTTAAGTACTTGGCTGCTAACCAAAAGTTTGGCAGTTCAAATTCACTCAGCAGCCCTGCAGGAGAAAGACCTGGCAATCCGGTTTCATAAAGATTACAGCCCAGAACATCCTATGGAGCAGTTCTACTCTATTAACACATGGGATCACTATGAGTCCGAATCAACCCAATGGTACCTAACAGCAATCATGTTGGGGAAAATACAAAGGACCTAAAGGAAAAGCAGGCAGAATACAGAAAGAAATCTACTTTTGAAAAACAAAGATGTGTGGGGATGGGCCTGTGAATTTGTTTTCTTTTTAACTGAGTACATCCTCTAACTGTGTATACAGCGAAGAAGAAAAAAGCTAAATGATTATGGGATATAAGTATTAAAGAACAGGTCCCAAAGTTGGCACAACATCTGAGCCTTAAGGGAAAATCTTTAGAGGCAAGAATACTCTTGAAAGAATGAACCCCATCTCTACCCAAATTTTTGTCTGAATACCAA
The DNA here is from genome assembly GCF_024166365.1 of Elephas maximus indicus. Taxonomy (NCBI): domain Eukaryota; kingdom Metazoa; phylum Chordata; class Mammalia; order Proboscidea; family Elephantidae; genus Elephas; species Elephas maximus. Next base: position 177,854,662 of record NC_064821.1, read on the forward strand.
ATTATGAAGGTACAGCAGAGATTCCTGGCAGTCAAGCTAAAAAATACTAGTAGCGTGAAGTCAAAAGGATAGAGTAAGCTAATAAAAGACCAATTTTCCAGTTTGAGTCCAATCATTTTAACTGCTTCTGGAGAAGGAAAAAGAGCGCAAAAGAACACAACATACTTCAGATTAGTTACAGTGTTTGCCTACAATGTCCTGCAATGCCTACAATGTCCACTTTTTAAACCAAAGCTTACTTGGTTAAAGTGTAAACAATACTCAGGAAAAGTGACAGTCAAGAGAAAACACTCAGAGAGGTCCTGAATATGGGATGTGGCAGACAATGACTTCAACTGAGCTATTATAAAAGAATTATGTAGAAATATGTCCAATTAATAAAGAGAAAAATATGTATTAGTGAATGAACAAATGAAAATATCAACAGAGAAACTGAAATTTAAAAAGTCAAATTCTAGCCTGTAAAATTATAAGAGAAATAGAAATTCATTAGTGGATTCAGCTTTACAGTAGAAATGGCAGAAGAAAGAATTAATTAATTTTAGGACAGATCAATAGGAATTACCCAATCCAAAGAACAGAGAGAAAAGGGGTTAAATGAACAGAATCTCAGAGACAAGTGAAACAATATCAAGTAGTCCAATATATGTATAAGCAGAATACCAAATGGTAAAGGGAAAAAGGAGCAGAAAAAAATATTTGAAGAAATAATGGCCAAATTATAGAACTAAATATGGTGATGTAGAGCAAATGGAAATATGTGGTTTCAAGGTCACTATACATTACTTGAAGTAATTTGATCTTAAATCAGCATATTGAAATGGCTCAAATATTCATATTATTCTTCCTAGAAAAAATTTCTAAAAATAATGCAAAGCTTTTATAGAGCTAGAGAGCCAACAGAAAAGTTAAGATAAAATTAAAATAGAATAATAAAATAACAATTAGAACAAAAGAAGACAAGAAAGAGAAATCAAGGATTGAGACAGAATACATGTTTTTTTAAAAAATAAAACACATAGAAAAAGGTAGACTCAACTACAACTATTTTAATAATCCCATTAAATGTTAATAGACCCAAAGTTTAACTAAAAAAAAAAAAAAAGGAGAGATTGTCAGACTGAGCAAAAAAGCAAGTATCAACTATGTGCTATCAAAAACATACACGTCTTAAATGCAAAGCCACAAGTAGAATGAAAGTAAAAGTCTGGAAAACATGCAAAGAACAAAATAAGATAGCTAGGGTAATTACATTATTATCCTACAAAATAGTCTTCAAGATAAAGTGTATTAACCAGAAACAAAGAATTCTTTATAATGATTTATAGAAAACAACAATAACAAAAAAAAATGAATCCCGTTGTCATCTAGTTAATTTCAACTCACAGTGACCCCATGTGCTTCAGAGTAGAACTGCTCCATAGGGTCTTCTTGACCGTAATCTTTACAGGAACCCTTTTTCTCCGGTGCTGCTGGTTAGGTTCGAACCACCAACCATTAGGTTAGCAGCTGATTGCAAACCACTTGTGCCACTCAGGAACATTTCACATTGATTAAAGGGCCAAAATAGCATGAGTAAAAATGAGTATGAGACCTATATATATGTATGCACATGTATGTATTTATTTTTATGTTTATGTGTGTGTGTATAAGAGGGCTTCAAAATAAATAAAAAGCAAATATTGACAGATCTCAAAATAAAAAGATAGCCCCACAATCATAATTAAAAACTTTAACATGCTTCTCTCACTGATAAACTAGACTAAAAATAAGCGAGAATATAAATGGTCTGAATGACACTAGTAACCATCTTTACCTAATTTACACTTTTAGAACATTAGATACAACAACTGTAAATAAATACACATTATTTTCAAATGCTTATGGAATGTTCACCAAGATAGTTCATATTCTAGGCTATTAAATCTCAATAGAAAACATAGGATTAAAATCTTACAGAATATATTCTTGGGCCACAATAGAATTAAATTAGAATTCAACAACAATAATTCATCTATAAAAATCCCAAATCTATGAAAATTAAGCAAATCACCTCTAAACAATCTATGCCAAAAACGAAGAAACGAAAAATATTAGAAAATAACATGAACTGAATGATAATAAAAATATAACAGCAAAATATGTGGGGTAGAGCTAAAGCAGTGCCTTAAGGGAAATTTATAGCTTTAAATGCTTATAAAAGATGAAAGAACTAATATCAATTGCCTAAACTCTCACTTAAGAAGAACACATTGAACCCAAAGAAGATAAATAGAAGGGAGGAAATAATACATTTAATAGCAGCGATCACTGAAGTAGAAAATAGGCCAACGATAGAGAATATATAGAAAAGGAAAAGCTATTCCTTTGAAAAATTAATGAAATTAATAATTAATAAACCTCTAAACAAACTGATCATCAAAAAAAGGGAGAAAGCATTTAATTCGGAGTAAGTCTCCTAAATACCCCTATCTTCCACCTTCTTTCTGTGGCCTAAGGTATTATCCTGGTATATGGCATAAAAATATATCATCTGTTTATTGACTATCTTCTGCTGCTACTCTCACTTGTTCCAACTCATCTGTCAAATTAGTCTTTCTAAATTTAAATCGGGTCTTGTTACTCCTTTGCTTAATCCTTTCAAGACCCAATTATTTTCTACTTCGAATTTTTTGTTGATACCATATGTTTTCAGTAGTGTAATACATCTTGAGTCATTGAGTGTATTTAAATTTTTGATTGTTAATACAGATTTTGATAAATATTATGTGAAAATACATGATTTGTGGGAGCCCTTTTTTTATCTGATCCACCAGTCTTGGATAGCAGGCTTTATTGCAAGGGGCTTTCCTTTTGGGAACATGGAGCACTCTGGTCTTGCCTAACACCCCAGCCATTTTGCTTCAACAAACGTTTCTTCTGCCTTTCACTGTTACACAGGTCCCCACTGGAGGGAAGCAAATAATTTCAGTGGAACAAGTACACTCCCAAAGAACTCTAAAATAAAAACCTGTGGCCGTCGAGTCGATTCTGACTCAAAGTGACCCTATAGGACAGGGTAGAACTGCCCCATAGAGTTTCCAAGGAGCACCTGCTGGATTTGAAGTGCTAGGCTTTTTGGTTAACAGCTGTAGCACTTAACCATTATGCCACCAGGGTTTCCAAAGAACTCTAGAGGCATAAAAAGTGGGTGGAGTATTTTATGTTCCATGAGTCACAAGAGGGTTAAAATCATAGTCTCCCATTTGCCTTTTCATACTTCTTATAATGACATTAAAGACATTTTGCTTTCTGGTCTCTGAATCTCCGTCTGTTCTAACCTGCTAATATTGCTTCAAACATACTGAATAATTTGCCTGCAGTTTCCAAGGCATAATTTGCACTCTTATCTCTAGCATACACTATTCCTTGGATACCCAATGCCACTCCTCCCTCTCCACCTGCAGTTATGCTTTCCGATAAGCAGCTGACTTATCAATCCCTTTGGAAAAGAAATGCTCAATAAATGTTTCAAAATTCACTTGACTAATCTCTCAGGGTGTTTTATTTGCTCTTTCTAAGTACCCACATAGGGCTTTGTACGTATGTTTATATAGGTACATTTTGTACTATTCTGCAAATACCTGTTTGCCTCTCTGCTCTCTGTTACCTACAGTGTCAAGCTTTTGAAGGAAGAGACCATATCTTTTATTCATGTATCCCTCATGCCCAGCTCAGTGCCTCATGGTAAAAAAAAAACAAAGATGCTTAAAAAAGCAAATTTTGTTGGTACATAAATGTAAGCCTGCACAAACTGATGTTTTTCATTGGGAATCAATAGGGAAAGCAGTATTTGCCATCTGGGGTGGTGAACATGTTCACTATTATGCAAACCATGAAGAGAATTATCTGTCCTCAGGTATTCAAATGTGAGGTAAACCTGCTCTAATGCCAGAACTGGTTCAGGGATGCAGATAATCAAAGGACCTAGTCCTGCAGGGAATGCTTCATAATTTCTGGAATATATTTTTTGGGCTAAATTTTCCAGTGGCTCTATTATCTTGTTACAGAAGTAAGTGCGATAGAGATAACTGAATTAACAAAAAGAATAAATAAGCTCACATGCTTGCTTTATGTCCCATCAGTTTTCACCCAGTTCTAATCCTCTATAAATACATGTTGACTAAGTGATTTATTTTTTTTTAGAAAATAGAATTTACATATTAAATAAATTATTGAAGTTCTGAGTTATCTTTTCTCATCTTATTCTTCCCTTCCACTGAACTCATACCAAGAAAACCCTGCTTTTTATAAACTAGCTGGTAAAGTAATTTTTTTTTCCCTCTGCTCTTTCATTTTTCTTTAAGTTCACTGTTATAGAGAGATTGAACAATTCCTGTGGATATAAACATGGATTTGAAAAATTTCCTTTTAAGGTTATTAAACCCTTTGCCATCTAAACTCAAAGCAACAGGGTAGAACTGCCTCAAAGGGTTTCCAAGGAGAGTCTGGATTCCGACTGCCGACATTTTAGTTACCAGCCATAACTCTTAATCACTGCACCAGCAGGGCTATAGGTAATCAGAAAAAGTGGAAATTGTACAGGTAAGCAACAAATTTAATTGGAAAGAGTGACACTGCTGAAAGTTTATGATGAATTTAATAATTTGCACAATAAAAGAAAAGTTGTATAGACTAGTAATGTGTCAGCCTCTTCTAGCAATGTTTAAATAGCAGCACTGTAAGATGATTTCTTATCATTATTCTCATTTTATAAATTGAAAATCAAAAACATATTTTAATAACTTTACATATATTAAATAACTTCAGAAATTCAAATTTACTCAAATAGAAAACCACTGAGATGGCATATGCCTAATAAAGTTTTAATAAAGAAAACGTGTAATATAATATATATAATATATATTATATTATATAATATAATATATATATATATGTATATATACCAAAAACCCATTGCCTTTGAATTCATTCCAACTCATAGTGACACTGTAGGACAGAGTATAACTGCCCCACAAGGTTTCCAAGGACCGACTGGTGGATTCGAACTGCCAACCTTTTGGTTGGCGCCCAAGCTCTTAACTACTGCACCACCAGAGCTCCATATATGTGTATATATACATATATATGTGTGTGTGTATACATATATTTATATACATATATATATGTATCCAGGTAAAGGATATATAATAGCAAATGTAAAAATGCAGACTCCCTTCACTTTCCTTTAGGTGTTCAGATAGGCATTGTATAGATAAAACAAAAACCAAAACCAAACCCACTTCGGTCAAGTCAATTCTGACTCACAGCGACCCTATAGGACAGAGTAGAACTGCCCCATAGAGTTTCCAAGGAGCGCCTGGCGGATTCAAACTGCCGACCTTTTGGTTAGCAGACGTAACTCTTAACCACTGCACCACCAGGGTTTCCTTTGTATAGATAGCCTCTATAAACCTCCACCTCTGCAGGCCTATGTGCTTCTCTTATTTGTGAATTTTCTCCTTAAAGCTTTTTAAATGGTAACTTATTTTCCTAATATGATAAGAAAAAATGCAGGGAAAAGGAAAAGAAAACAGATGTAAACTAACCTTGTATTTGCTCACATTTACAGCATGGCATTTCCTGGCCTCAATATCTCTCTCATTTTTGAATTATAAGGTCTTTGATGTGTGAGCTTTATTTGTAGACTATCATGTTCATTATCAATGCTTTAAAAATAATAAATGAAAGCAATAATGAAGTAAAAATATATGAATCTGTCTTCTTCTAAGCTGATGGAATGCGAATTTAAAAACCGTTTGACCCAACAAAAGTAATAGCAAGGAAAAAAAAAAAAAAAGTTTAGAAGTCAAGCAAAACTGCAAGATCTAATTTTTTATTTTAATTGAGGTAATATTTACATAAAATAAAATGATAGACTTTAATCTTAAAACTTGATGAGTCTTATGAGGAGTCAGTAAATAGTAAAACCCTTATCAAAAACAGAGAATTTTTACATCACCCCATAAAGTTTTCTTGTATTCCCTTCTGTCAATCTCCTGCCTCATCAGGAAGCCACTCTCCAAATTCCTTGCCTTTCCTCAAGCTTCATATAAATGGAGTTACACAGTGTGAAATCTCCTGTGATTATCTTCTTTTGCTGAAAATACTTATTTAATTTATTCATATCGTTGTAGCACCAGTGTGGGAATTTTGTGTTTTTGTTTTTTAAATTCTGAGTAGTATTCTCTTAAGTGAATATACCACAATTTATCTTTCCATTTATTGATGGACTTTGGGCTATTTTGAAATGTATGACTTTTATGAAAAAGGATCCTACAAACTTATTCCAGACCTTTTGTAGAAACATGCTTTCATTTATTTAGGGTAAGTGCTTAGGAGTGGAATTGCTAGTTCACGGGGTGGATACATGGTGTACTTTTTAACAAAATGAAAAGAAGTCTGTTTATTATTGATTTGTAGAAGTACTTTATATACATATTAAATACAAATATTTTGCCAATATATATTGCAAGTATTTTCTGTAAGTATTTGCATTTCTTTTTCTTAACAGTGACTGAAGTTTTGAACTAACTCAATATATTTTAGCATTCCATTTTAATTGATCTATTAACATTCCAGTAAATTTCTTCATAATTTTTGGTGGTGGTTCGAAGGATCACAATACACATTTTATTTGTCACAGCTTTCTTATAGTTAAAATTTTATCACTTCACTTAATACCTAACAATCTTCTAACATACCCATTTATCAGCCCACTATTTTATACCACTGTTGTCATATATTTAAATATTTACAAATGTTCCCAAAACCCAGTGCTGTCGAGTTGATTCCGACTCATAGGAACCCTATAGGACAGAGTAGAACTGCCATATAGAGTTTCCAAGGAGTGCCTGGTGGATTCAAACTGCCGACCCTTTGGTTAGCAACTGTAGCACTTAACCACTACGCCACCAGGGTTTCCTTTACAAATGTTATAAACCTCAAAATAGAATGTCACGACTTTTGTTTTAAAGTCAGTTTTCTAAAAAAAAAAAAAAATGCATATATATACATACAGAAATATATATATATATACTTAACAAGATATTTAGCTTATTTGAGTGCCCTTCATCCTTCATTCCTTTCTTTGTTGCTAACAGTTTCATCTGTTATCATGCCCTTCCTGCCCAAAGTACTTCTTTAGTATCTCTTTAAGTCTAATTCTGTCAGCCAAGAATCCTTTCAACTATTGTTTATTTATAAATCTCCCTATTTAACCTTTATTTTTTGGATATTTTTTGCTGGGTGTAAAGGCTAGATTAAGTTTCTTTCCTTCTTTATTTTCTAAGAACACTTTAAAGATCCATTTGCTTCTGCTTGCTGTTTGAGTAATTGGTTGTCACTGTTCCCTTGTTTGAATATGTTGCTTTTCTCAGATTTCTTTCATGGATTTTCTTATCTCTGGCTTTGAGCAGGCTACTATGTGCCTAGGTGTGGTTTCCTTTGTTTTTATCCTTCTTAGGGTTTTATGAGCTTCTTGGCTCTGTAAATCCATGTTTTTCACCTAGTTTAGATATTTTCAAATATACCTCTTTTCTCCAATTTTTTTTTTTTTCCTCACTTATTCTCTCTCTCTCTCTTCTACTTTTGGGTCTAAAATCACACAGATGTTAGACTGATTGATATTATCCCAGAGATTATTAATCTATTTCAAATTCACTGACTTTGCTTTCTGCCATCTCCAAATAGCTGTTAAGTTCATCAAAGGAATTTTTCATTTCAGACATTTCATTTTTGTTTTAAAAGTTATTTGCTAGATTTTGTAAATTCTAGTTCTCTTCTGAGACTCTCTATTGTTTACTTTTCTATGCCCATCTTTTCTTTTAAGCCTGGAACATATTGAATATAACACCTATAAAGTTCTTGTTCATTAATTCCAATATCTGTGTCATCTAAAGTTATATTTCTATTGATTGCTTTTTCTCTTAACTATGAATTGCAATTTGTTTCTTTTCTTTTCAAGTATTTTTATTGTAAACTAGACACTGTGAATAAAATGTTTTAGAAACTTTCTAGATTATGATTTTTTTCCTAAATACTGATTTTTAATATAATAGGCAGATGAATTACCGAAAGTTCACCTTGAACTAGCCGACCCTTGGCTTATTTTTTAATATTAATTCCCATGCCTAGTTTCTGTATTTGTGTTAATTTTTAGGAAGCTCAAAATATTTATTGAACACTCTTACTTGGAGGGCTAAAATTCTAAACTCTGACTCCTTTCACCATACTTATTCAATCTATATGGGGAGCAAATTATCCAGGAAGCTGGACTATATGAAGAAGAACATGGCCTCAGGATCGGCGGATGACTCAGTAACAACCTGTGATATGCAGATGACACAATCTTGTTTGTTCAAAGTGAAGAGAACCTGGAACATAACTTATGAAGACCACCAACTACAGCCTTTGTATGGATTACACTCCCTTCAAACTTCATTATATTCTGCTTAGAATTTTTTGTTGATACTATATGTTTTCATTAACGGAAGCACGCTGAATCATTGTGTGCCTGTTTCTTTAGTCATAAATGCCACCCCCTTTCATCAGCATGCAAAGTCAGTGGGACAGGAGTTTCCCAATAAACCCCAGAGGCTGAAAAATCAAGGGGTCACTATATGTACCACCATACATGAAAAAGTTTTAACTAAAAGGAAAAAAAAATCCTCACAACTGGAGCAATAAGCAAAATCATGATAAATGGAGAAAATGTTGAAGTTGTCAACGATTTCATTAATGTGGATTCACAATTGACACCCATGGAAGCAGCAGTCAGGAAATCAAATGACATATTGCATTGGGTAAATCCATTGCAAAAGACCTTTTTAAAGTGTTAAAAAGCAAAAATGTCATCTTGAGGATTCAGATGCACCTGACTCAAGCCATGGTATTTTCAATTACCTCATATGTATGAGAAAGCTGGACAATGAATAAGGAAGACTGAAGAAGAACTGATGGCTTTGAATTATGGTGTTGGTGAAGAATATTGAATATACCATGGCCTGCCAGAACAAATAAATCTGTCTTGAAAGATGTACAGCCAGAATGGTCTTTGGAATCTAGGATGGCAAGATTTCGTCTCACGTATTTTGGATGTGTTATCAGGAGCGACCAGTCCCTGGAGAAGGACATTGGGCTTGGTAAAGTAGAGGGTCAGCAAAAAAGAGGCAGAGACTCGATGAGATGGATTGACATAGTTTCTATGACAATGGGCTCAAACATAGCAAAGATTGTGAGGATGGCGCAGGACTGGTTAGTGTTTTATTCTGTTGCACATGAGGTCTTTATGAGTCAGAACCAACTCAATGACACCTAATAACAATAACATTGCTCACTCTCCAAAGCCTTCAAATATAAATTATCCCACAGTTCATAATGTTTATTCATGGGAAAATGTGTGTGCCTATCTACTTCTCCATTATCTGAACCAATTGCCACAGGATTTATTTAGTATATACTTTAGTGGCATAGTGGTTAAGAGCTCAGCCACTAGCCAAAAGGTCAGCAGTTCAAATCCACCAGCCACCCCTTGGAAACACTGTGGGACAGTTCTATTATGTCCTATAGGGTCTCTATGAGTTAGAACTGACTCGACAGCACTTAACAACAACAACAAAATATTTTAATAACTCAGTACCTCGAACTGGTATTTGTCTCATTTCTCAAATACGCTAGTTTCTTTTTTTTTTCCCCCATTATTTAGATGTTCAGTTTTGTTCTTAGTTGCCATTGAATCAATTCCAACTCATGGCAGCTCCATGTGTGCAGAGTAGAACTGCTTCATATGGTTTTCAAGGCCTCTGATGTGTTGGAAGCAGATTTCTCAGCCTGTCTCCTGAGGCACCTCTGGGCGGGTTCCAACTGCCAGTCTTTTAGCTGGTAGTGGAGCACTTAACTGTTTGTACCACCCAGGGACTCCTATGTTCAGTGTAGTCGAACTTATTTCTTCTTTTACTGTCAAAATATCCCAAATCCCTTTGTCATCGAGTTGATTCCAACTCATAGTGACCCTATAGCACAGAGTGGAACTGCCCCCATAGTGTTTCCAAGGGTGTAGATCTTTAGGAAAACAGACTGCCATATCTTCCTTCCATAGATTGACTGGTGTGTTCAAACTGATGACCATGTGGTTATCAACCAAATGCTTAACCACTGTGCCACCACAATATACTACACTTAATTTGATTTGCTGAATTCTTCTTTAATAAATTTTCATGATAGTCAAAGTTATTTCTAGTAACCAAAGATATTAATATTATTAATCTTTGCAGAAATAAAATATCAAATAACGATTTTTCTTTGGGCAATTCATTTTAATAAAGTAGGAATTATACTTTTCTCACATTAGGAAAGTCTACTGGGATGTCTACTGAAAATCATTTTATAACACTATTGGCAGTTCAAATCCACCAGGCACTCCTTGGAAACTCTATGGGGCAGTTCTACTTTGTCCTATAGGGTTGCTAGGAGTCAAAATCGACCCAATGGCAATGGGTTTGGTTTGGTTTATTAAATGAAAATAAAATTTACCTGTTTTTGGAAATCATCCCACAATCTGTCGTATTTAATTGAAACTCCGAGTTTAAAGTGTTCTCATGAAAAAGAACAAGGATTATTTGTACATTTTAAAAATAAAGTATTCAAAACCACAAGCAGTTCAATTTTTCAAAAAGCAAAACTTGTTATTAATAGTCCTTGGCTAAATTAAATATATGATATTTGTTTGATGATGTAAGATAGTTAAACTTATTTTTCAGTTGAAGTTATCCTAGATTAAAAAAAACACAAAAAAACTAGTGCACTGAGTTTGATTCTTGCACCCTCGTGTGTGGCAGCAGAAATGAAATGAGTAAAATGTCTGCTTCATCCTTTCACTATTTTGAATCTTCCATGCTCAGCAGAAAATCAGGATGATAATACTCTCTGTTATTAAAGTACATAAAACCCAGAGGCCTGTAATTTCCAGACAATCCAAAAGCTATTCAGTTTTAATGTAGTCAATCATCCGTATAAAATAATTTGGTTTATAGCTATATATTTCTTTTGATTCTCCTGAAATTTAACTTTTCCCTGGAATTTTACTTCTTGCTCACACAAAAGTCCTGAGGTTTGTATGCAGTTTAGCATAGTGGTCTGTTTTTAAAGTTTTGGCTGGCTAGGCAGCTCTTTTATTTTCAACATGTGACTTCCACCTTTAAATCTAAGATGGTTACTCTTATTGTCACCAGCTGGAAAAAGGGACTCAATTTGTTACTGGGGGATAGTCTTGGTTCTTGTCTTTGGTGTAGGAAAGAATTCAAGCACTGAGACAAATAGTGCCAAGCAAGCAGGGGTTTATTAGCTAGCAAAGATTTAGTAGTGACAGTATACTTGACCAGGGAGCTTCAAGCGGGCTACTCAGAGGGAGAGTCTGAGAGCCCTGATACAGTTGTTTTCTTAGAGCTTTATACCCTTTTCTCTTATCCCCTCCTCTTCTCATGAGGCCACCTTCCCTTTTGTTGACCTTTTAAGGGCTGGAATGCTCAATGTTTAACTGCCCCATCAGGGACCCCTGTAGGGACCCTCCTATTGAAGAATGTCACCACCTCCTGTCTCTTTCTCTTCCTGCGTGCAAGCTCTCCCTCTCCCTCTTACAAATTGACTCTTTTTTTAAAGCCTAACTCAAAAGTTGCACAGATTATTTCTTCTCATATTTCATTGGCCCAAACATAGTTACGTGATTTGTTTAGATCAAGGGAGACTATAAATTGTAGAATTTTTCTTACAATGAATACTTACTGGAAAGAACCAGCCATGAAACCACCACGGTGCTTGGCAAATTATCTCATAACATTGTTTTAAGTTTTAATTTAGATCTTTTATTTCACTGTATTTGTTATCAAGAGTTTATATCATCTCTAAGATCTGAAGGAAATAGACAATAGATAAGTGATAACTTTGGTGAAACTTAAAACAATACACAGCACTGGGGAAGCCAGCACAACTTGTCCAAGACAAGGTCATGGAAGCTTCATAGACACATCCAAACTTCCTGAGGGACTGAATTTCTGGGCTAAGTGCTGTGGGGACCATGGTCTCAGGAAACATACAGCTGAATTGGTATAACGTAATTTATAAAGAAAATGTTCTACATTCTACTTTGGTGAGTAGTGTCTGGGGTCTTAAAAGACTGTGAACAGTGATCTAAGATACTCCAGTGGCCTCACGCATATGGATCAAGGGAGAATGAAGAAAACCAAAGATACAAGGGAAAGATTAGTCCAAAGGACTCATGGACCATGACTACCATGGCCTCCACCAGACTGAGTCCAGTACAACTAAATGGTGCCCAGCTACCACCACCAATTGCTCTGACAGTGATCACAATAGAGGGTCCCAGATAGAGCTGGAGAAAAATGTAGAATAAACTTCTAATCCTCTCACACACACACACACACACAAACAGACTTACTGGTTTGATAGAGACTGGAGGAGCCCTAGGTGGACCCTCTTTCAGCTCAGTAATGAAGTCACTCCTGAGGTACTTCCTTCAGCCAGAGATTTTCTGTTGCCATCAAGTCGAGTCTGACTCATAGCAACCCTATAGGTTAGACAGGTATATAAAACTAAACAAGACTAAAGGAGAACATCAGCTCAGAAGCAGGAATGAGAAGGCAGGAAGAGACAGGAAAGCTGGTAATGGGGACCCCAAGGTCAAGAAGGGGAGAGTATTGACATGTTGTGGGGTTGTCAGCCAATGTCACAAACAATATGTGTGTTAACTGTTTAACGAGAAACTAGTTTGTTGTGTAAACCTTCATCTGAATTACAATAAAAAAAGAAAGAAAGAAAAATTTGGCAAAGATCATATTAAGAGAGTAAGGAAATAGAACATTTGAGTAAAATGGAAACAGAACAACCCATAGGATTCTGAGGGACACTCTAAAAAAAAAAAGAGGTGAAGGTATTAGAAACTAAAAGATTGTTTTAAGTATAATTTTGATCATTTTTGTCTTGAAGAGACAAGAGAATAAAACCCCCTCTCAAAAGGGGAAAATAGAAACATCCTGTAGAAGGAGATGAAGTTGAGAAAGCAAACTAATAAATTACTGAGAACATTAAATCCAAAACCAAACTTACTGTCGTCAAGTCAATTCCAACTCATAGCGATCCTATAGAACAGAGCAGAACTGCCCCATAGGGTTTCCGAGGCTATAAGTCTTTATGTAAGCAGTTTGAACTGCCAAACTTTTTGTTAGCAGCTGAGCGCTTTAACCACTACACCAGCAGGGCTCCTTACTGAGAATATTACTTAGTCTCAAAGCAAGTTTACATCAGGCAGAACAGGTAGAGAAGTCAGGAGGCCTCTTAATGATAAGAGAGTTTGAACCAAGGGGAGAGAAACCAAGGATTAGTCAGATAGTTAAAGTGCAGTACAGGCCTGAAGGTCGGTGCACCCAGAAGGAGAACTAGGAGTCTAATTTGAAGAGATATTGAAGATCATTACCTGCCTAACAAAATCACCAATACGAAATTATCAGAAGCACACGCTATTCTGAAAGAGAAAAGAAAGGGAAGTCTATGTATATGGTAAACTCATCTTAGGTAATAAACATTATAGTTGTTTGTTAGGTGCCATCAATCAGCTCTGACTCACAACAACCTTGTATATAACAGAATGAATCACTGTCCTGTTCTGTGCTTTCTCCATGACCTTTGATATGCTTAAGTCTGTTATTAAAGCTGTTGTGTCAATCTATCTCATTGACTATTTCCCTAGTTTTCACTAATCCTCTATTTTACCAAACATGATGTTCTTTTCCACTGGTTGGTCTTTGATGAAGTATTGTTCAAAGTAAGCAAGTGAACTGTAGCCATCATCACTTCTAAGAACCATTCAGTTGTATTTCTTATAAGAATTACTCATTCTTCTGAGAGTCCATTGTACGTTCAATGTTCTTGGCCTACACCACCATTCAAGTGGATCAATTCTTATTTTTTTTTTTAATTTTCCAGCTGTTGTATGCATATGAGGTGATTGAAAAGACCATGGCTTGGGTCAGGCACACCTTTGTCATCAAAGTGACATCTTTGCTTTTTAGAACTTTTGTCACAAAATTTCCCAATACAATATGTCTTCTGATTTCTTGAATGCAGCTGTCGTGGGTGTTAATTGTTGATCCAATTAAAATGAAATCCTTGACAACTTCAAATTCTTTGACATTTATCATGGTGTTGTTTACTGGTCCAGTTATGTGGAGTTTTGTTTTCTTTATGGTCAGGTGTAATCTATACTTAAGGCTGTAGTCTTTGACCAACTTCATCAGTAAGTGCTTCAAGTCACCTTCATTTTCAGCAGCAAAGTAGTATCATTTGCAAATCACAAGTTGTTAAGGAGTCTTCCTCCACTCCTAATGCTGCATTCTTCTTCACATACTCTGAATATTCAGATTATTTGTTCAGCATACAGATTGAAGAAGCAAGGCAGTAACAACAGAACTATTTAAGTAAAAAAATGTAACTTTTTGTGAGGAATTCTCCTTACTGCACTATAACAATGACTTGGGAGTTGCAATTAAAAGAAAGTCAAAATTGGCACTCCAGCAACTTAGAGACACTGTTCCCATGGGCCAAAATTTATGTAACCAGAAGATGATACCTTCCTCAGGATATTTCGAACTAAAGCCTGAGAAGCTGTTCAGTTTCCGCGGTGGAAAAAATGTGCCATACAGGACCTTTAATGGTTGTGTTTCCAGTCATGTGGAGGATGCCAGTATGGGAAAATGAAGCCAACACGTAGAAAGAAGCAGAATGAGATCCATTAATCTGTTCTTAATTTGTACTTTTTTTTTCTTTTACTTATAAACAGTTGTCTTAGTTATCTAGTGCTGTTATAACAAAAATACAAGTGGGTGGCTTTAACGAAAAGAAATTTATTTCCTCACGGTAAAGTAAGCTAAAAATCTAAATTCAGGGTGTCAGCTCCAGGGGAAGCCTTTTTCTTTCTGTCAACTCTGGAGGAAGGTCCTTTTCATCCATCTTCCCTTGGTCTGGAAGCATATCAGCACAGGAACCTCAGGTCCAAAGGACATGCTCTGCTCCTGGCTGCTTTCTTGGTGGTATGAGGTCCCCAACTCTCTGCTTACTTCCTTTTCCTTTTATCTCTTAAGAGATAAAAGGTCCTGCAGGCCTCACCTCAGGGAAACTCTCTTTAGGTTGGATCAAGGATGTGATCTGTTAAGGGTGTTACAGTCCCACCCTAATTCTCTTTAACATAAAATTACAATCACAAAATGGAAGACAACCACAGAATACTGGGAATCATGGCCTAACCAAGTTAATACACACATTTTGGGGGGACATAATTCAATCTATGATTGCAGTTATTCTCCCTCCTCTTTGAACCATGGCTTTTAGGACAGGATATATTTCTCATTTCCCTCCCACCACTCCAACTGTACTTTTTTAATTTGTCTATTGGCTCCTCCTCATCTCTTCAAATTCTAAACATTGATCTTCCTGGGTTCAGTCCTAATACTTTTTCCCCCTCCATCTGTAGTCACTTTTTTAGCAATCTCACCTAGTCATTGTAAATATTTTCTCTACGCTAATAACTTCCAAAGTTAAATATCCATCCAGACCTATTCTCTGACCCCTACACTTGTGTATCCTAGTACTTACTCACTGTTTTGAATGTAATTGTTTTCCCCCAAAAATACACCTTGAAGTCCTGGACACTGTACCTTTGGGTGTGATCCTGCTTGAAAATAGGAGTTTGTTTATGTTTTTCCTCTTTTTGTTATGAGGTCATGCCAGTGTTGAGTGGGTCCTAAACATAGTCACACATAAATTATAAAGAAAGCAGAATAGACATAGACACACACAAAGGGAATACAGATGCCATATAAGAATTTTCTACAAGAAAACCAAAGCCAAAGATTGCTGGGAGTCAAAAGAAACTAGTAGAGATGCCCACAGAAAGAATCAAAATAGCTGAGGCTTGATTTGGACTTTTGACCTCCAGAAAGGTGAGAAAATATCTGTTCTTTAAAACAGAACAGAACTGTACTCCTGATCTTTCCCCTTTGCAATTATTTGGATCAGAGTAAGTACAAAACCACTTCTTCCATATCTCAAGCCAAAAGCCTGGAAATCACCCGTGGTTCCTCTCTTCATCTTACACCTACATCCATTCCTACAGTAAAACACGTTGACTCTATGTTCAATATACAACCAGGCTTCAACCACATTACATCTATGTTATGTTCCTAGTTGAAGCCACACCCATCTCTCCTCTGGGTTAATTAAATAATTTTTGACATGTCTTCCGTCATTGCCTGCTTTTGGACTTGTTCCAATGATGTACTAAGAGTTATCTTGGTAAAACTTACAGGTGATTTTATACACACTCTGCCTTTTTTTTTAGCCAGGTTAGTTTTATTGATGTTTGAATCTGCAAGGCATGCTTCCATCTCAAGGCCTTTACATTTACCATTTCTTCAACCTAAAAAAAAAAAAAATTTTTTTTTTTTTTCCAACCTGGAATGATTTTCAGGCATATTAAAAGGATGGCTTTTCCCTAACCTCCCTCAGCTGTTTACTCAAATGTCACCTCTATCTAAAATTCTGATCACCACAAGAAAAAGCACCCACCCTATTCAGCTCACCATAGCCTCCTTCTTTGCATTATTTTCCTCAGAAGGTATCAACTTCTAACAGAATACATTTTAGTTATTTTATTTGTTTACTGTCTATCTCTCTCCCATCACCAGAATAGGGACTCCATGAAGGCAAGTACTTTTATCTGTTTTGCTCAGTGCTATACTCCAGTGTCTAGAACATATGACTTATAATGGGCTCATGGAAAGTGCTTAGAAATATTTATTAAATAAGGGAATTCAGAAACAACATCCCAGGGGCATTTGATTCCTTCATCACTTGTCCGTTCTATAGTTTTGCCTAGGTATACAGAACCATTAAGTGTGGAGATACGGTTTGTACTTAGGCTTATGTGTATCCAATGACATATTCTTTATAACCTTGCAATGTTAGCCTTCATCTTGGCATCCCTAGCATCTTTCAAAATGTCCAGAATATAATAATATACCCCAAAATCAAACCCATTGCTGTGGAGTCGATTCTGACTCATAGTGACCCTATAGGACAGAGTAGAACTACCCCATAGAGTTTCCGAGGAGTGCCTGGTGGATTCGAACTGCTGACCTTTTGGTTAGCAGCTGTGGCACTTAACCACTACACCACCAGGGTTTCCATAGTAATATAGTGGGTGATAAAAAAAAAAAAAACTTGGTTTTTAAATAAAATTTCATTCTGCCTCAATTGCAATAAGCACAAACATAGAAAAGACTGGGATAATAGAAGGGAGGAATCAAACAGCAAACTTTGCTCAATGAGCAGGTGTCAGGATAGCACTGGTAGTTTCTATAGGGAAGTAAAGGAAATCTCATCAGGCTTTGCATAAGAAAATGAGGTTACTTCCCCCGAGAGACAGCTGTGACTTTGCTTCCTTCCAGGGCATCAAGCTGGTATGAAACAGTTCAGGAATGGTTCAGTAACTGTTGATGTAAACGAGGCCAGTGTATGGGTTGCATAGCAAGAGAATCTGTTGTGTATAGATTTTGACCCTAGAGGAAACAAACAGCAGTACGCCTCTCAAAGGTGGCAAGTGACCATACTGCTTTGAATGTGTGTCAGTCTCCACATTCCAGCCTATAATCCAGTCTCCCTCAGCAGGCTCCTAAAACTTTCGGGATCCATGCAGGAGAACAGTTTCAAACTGGTTCAAAGCCCTGCTTCCTTCCCAAGTGTTTGGTTACCCAGGAATCTTGATCAAAAGCTAAATGTAAGTACATCTCATCCTGGTAAGCTAATTGCTATGTATCTATACATATAGATTTTTTTTTAAGTAGTATCTTAAATTTTATTTTCAAAAACATATTGCTTAAAGTAACATTATGGTAACATTAAAGAAAATAAAACATTAATCTTACCCTAACATCTTAATTATAAATAAAAATGATTACATTTTTATACATAAAATTGAATAAGTATGCATTCTTACTTTAAGGAGCCCTAGTGGCTCAGTGGTTAAAGCTCTGGGCTGCTAAATGAAAAGTCAGAAGTTCAAACCTGCCATGGGAGAAAGATGTGGCAATTGCTTCCATAAAGATTTACAGCTTTGGAAACCCTGTGGGGCAGTTCTACTCTGTCCCATAGGGTCACTATGAATTGGAATTGACTTGATGGTAATGGGTTTGGTTTTTGGTTTACTCATACTTTAATTAGTGTGTATTTATATTTACAGGGTTGTACTCACAGTATGGAAACCCTGGTGTTGTAGTGGTTAAGTGCTATGGCTGCTAACCAAAGGGTCGGCAGTTTGAATCTGCCAGGCACTCCTTGGAAACTCTATGGGGCAGTTCTACTCTGTCCTATAGGCTCGCTATGAGTTGGAATCTGCTCAATGGCACTGGGTTTGTTTTTTTTTTTTGTTTGACTCACAGCATATGAAATATTTTATATTCTGTTTTTATTGCTCCACTTTCTTATCAGTTAATGGATTATAATTCATTGACTAATGGATTGACTAAATGGTAATATCTACACATATGTACTTTTTTTGTTTAGGTTGACAAGTTAGTCACCTCTCTTGGTGTCGACTCTCCCATTTCCACTTCTTACATAATTCCAAAGTAAAGTCACTCAAGAATGGCTGCAGAGATTTTTTTTCTTTTTTGTAAAACAGTTTTATTGAGTTGTAATTCATATTCCACACGATTTACTCTTTTAAAGTGTATATTTCTTTTTTTACTCTTTTTTTTAACATTTTATTGTGCTAACTTATTAGCAAATTAGTTTCCCATTCAACAATTCATACACAGATTGCTCCATGACATTGGGTGCTATTCCTGCAATATGTCAGCATTCTCCCCATTTCTACACTGCCTTCCAGTTTCCATCACGCCAGTTTCCCCGCTCCTCCTTGTTTTCTCATTTTTGCTTTTGGGAAAATGTTGCTCGATTGATCTAGTATAGTTGATTATTCTAAGGAGCACATTCATCACAGTTGTTATTGTTAATTTTATAGGCCAATCCATTCTTTGGCTGAAAGGTGACCTCTGGGAGGGGCTTCAGTTCCAGGATAAAAAGGTGTCTTAGGGTGATAGTCTCAGGGGTTCCTCAGTCTTTATCAGTCCAGTAAGTTTGGTCTTTTTTCTGAATTTGAGTTTTGTCTTACATGTTTTTCCCATTTTAACCAGGACCTTCTATTGTGTCCCTTGTCAGAGTAGTGAGTAGTAGTAGGCAGGCATTATCTAGCTCTTCTGATCTTAAGCTAGAGGAGGTTGTAGTTCATGTGGGCCATTAGTTCTTGGACTAATTGCTTTCTTGAGTCTTTGGTTTTAGGGATGATTAAAGTTTTGTGTCAACTTGGCTGGGCCATGATTCTCAGTGGATTTGCAGTTATTTAATGAAGTATTTTGGCAGATATGTAATGATGTAGTTATCCTCCATTTTGTGATGTAATGGAATCACCTCCATGATGTGATCTGATGTGATCAGCCAATCAGTTGTAAGAGGAGTTTCATCGGAGGCGTGGCCTGCATCCAGTATGTTTGTACATTCTGGAAAAGCTTAATGGCTTTTGCTCACTCTGGGTCCTGCTCATCAACATCTGACCTCCGTTTCTTGGGACTTAAGCCAGCTGCCTGCCGTATATCTATGGATCTTGGGCTTCTTTGGGCTCCACGGCCTGTGAGCCAGCAGCAAGCTGTCTGACCTGCTGATCTTGGGTTCATCAGCCTCTGCAGCTACATGAGTCTGGAGAAGCCTCCAACCTCACCCATGGACTTAGGACTTTTCAGCAGCTATAACCACATTATCCAGTTCCTTGTGGTTAAGAGCTCAGCTGCTAACCAATAATTTCAACAGTTCAAATCCACCAGCCACTCCTTAGAAACCGTATGGGACAGTCTACTCTGTCTTCTATGGTAGCTATGAGTCAGAATCAACTTGAAGGCAACAGGCATATATATATATATATATGTATTTATATTTATACTTGTATTTGTATTTATATGTGTGTATATGTGTGTGTCTGTGTATATGTATATATATATGTATATATACATTATATATGTATATATAACACAATTCCTTGGTTTTGCTTCTCTAGAGAACTCAGCCTAAGGCATTTCGTACTGAGAGTACTTCTAGAAAAAGAAAATTTTAAGGATGAATTTTCTAAATTGGTTTTCAAGCCTAGTTAATCTTAGAAATGTTGATAACCCTGCTTCCAGTAGTAAAGAAAGCACTGCTAATCCATGTGTGAGGTGGCAATAGAAATACATGAAATACCACCAAAAATAGAAAAAGTACTGGTGAGATTCAAGGCTCCGGATGATTGCATCTTTGATGCATTTCTACAGTTTTGTCAGACTGAGAAGTATAAGGAAGCTGGTTGGTCCTATTTTTGCTAGGCAGAGTTGCCATGAGTTGGAATCTACTTAACTGCTACTAACAATAACGATAACATGAATAATTTAATAAGTACATCTGAATGCTACAAAGCTAAATTGAGATTTTGTGGATCCAATTTTTAGATTCCACAATTTAACTGTGATTTTGATTTTTTTTAAAAATATATTGTTAAAACATCATACTCTTACATGCATAACTTTGGAGAAGTAGCTGAACTAATGAGATAAAAAATAATCTATTTTTTCCTTAAGGCTGTATTTTATAATATCCCTACTCATTCTCTTATATGAAGTAATCAAATCTGGCACAGAAATAGAGAAAAGACATATACAAGACCCTCTAGAAACTATTACAATTTTCTTATCAGTTAAATGAATTATGTGAATTCAATTACTCTATCAGTCACATTTCATAAATGTCCTATTAATATTCCCCACTCAGTGGCATCTCTACACAAGAAGAATTTTAGGAATTTGGGTAATGGAAAAAAGAGGGATAAAAATCAAGAGCTACAAAACTGATATTTAAATTTCAGTATTACAAATCAGAGTAGTAATAATAGCATAATAGATAATAATAAAGAATTCAAAGAGTGTCTGTTAATTATCTTGATCTCATGTCTGTTGTTTTCTGACTCCTACCAGTAAAACTGAGAAATATATTTGTTGTTTAGAAATATCCTCGAAACCTTAGGCCTAAACATGTTACCTTTAAACCTGGGTAAAGGTCTCACGGTCATCTTTGGAAGTTCTATTCCCCATGTGGCAAAGAGTCTCCAGGGACAAAGGGGGCATGTTCATCTTATCACATGCCTTCCCCTTCTAGAACATGCCCCAGGTATCTACCAGTTACCACTTGCTTTTGAGTACATTTCAACTTATAGTAATTACATGAGTGTCAGAGTAGAACTCTGCTCCACGGCATTCTCAGTGGCTGAATTTTGAGCAGTAGGTCACCAGGCCTTTCTTTTGAAGTGCCTCTGGATGGACTCAAACTGAAAATCTTTTTGTTAATAACCGAGCATTCGATCATTTTTGGTACCTTCTCTAGGTACCTGAGACCCCTTAATTCCTTGTCCAAATGGCCCCAAGCCCAATTCCAAGGCCTGCTCAATTTCAATGTTTACATCATTAAGCATGAGGCCAGAAAAAGGGTAGCTGCTTTCATGAGTACTGACAGAGCTTGGACTGCAGAACCAGACAGCCATACCCATGTACATGATTATGGATGTGTACATTGTGTTCAAAATGGAATGAGGACTTGGGAAACAAGAAAGGTAGGTGTTGGGCCAAGAGAATGGCTCCCATTGGCTAACAGACTCTGGTGAAAGAAAACTTAACCAAAAACCAAACCCGTTGACATCGAATTGATTCCAACTCATAGTGACCCTACAGGACGGAGTAGAACTGCCCCATAGGATTTCCAAGGAGCAACTGGTGGATTTGAACTACCTATCTTCTGGTTAGCAGCTGAGCTCTTAACCACTGTACTATCAGGGCTCCAAAGAAATCTTAGGGGTTTGGAATTCTGCATATGAACTTTATTTATCTCTAAGTGTTATGAAGGTCTACTTGTCAATGTAGAATTGTTCAATATTTGGACATACAGGATGTGGACCTTTATTGTCACTTCTGCCCTGGGCCCAACAAATACAAGCCTGAAGTCTGACTGCATGTAATTGGAGGGTCACAGTTCTGGTTGTAATACTGAAGTGATAATGCTATCTACATACTGGAAAAACAATGGAAATAGAAACTGGGGTAAAAAAAAAATGAGAGGCGGAGCCAAGATGGCGGACTAGGCAGACGCTACCTCGGATCCCTCTTACAACAAAGACACGGAAAAACAAGTGAATCGATCACATACATAACAATCTACGAACCCTGAACAACAAACACAGATTTAGAGACGGAGAACGAACTAATACGGGGAAGCAGCGATTGTTTCCAGAGCCTGGAGCCAGCATACCAGTCAGGTACGGCACAAGCACAGAGACCTGCTCCACCCCCCTGAACTAACCCCGGGAGGGGGACTAGCCGGTTCCACGGGCGGCGTGGGACGCAGCCGTTAGGAGAAGTCCCCGGGAGGCAGTGACTGATCTTGGAGCAGAAAGAGTAGCATCCGAGCCGGGGAACCGTCCCACAGGGATTTGGACTGCACGCAGGTACGCCATAAACACGGAGAGTTGCTCCACCCCCTGAACTAACCCTGGGAAGGTGACCATCCGGGTCGCGCGGGCGGCGTGGGACGCAGCCGGTAGGAGAAGTCCCCGGGAGGCAGCGACTGGTATTGGAGCGGGGAGAACAGCGTTCCAGCCGGGACACTCGGTCGCGGCACAAGCACGGGGAGCTACTCCACCCATCTGAACTAACCCCGGGAGGGGGCCCACCTGGTTCACGGAGGCGGCACGGCCACGCGGCTGGAGGGACGAGAAGTCCCCGGGAGGCAGCGACTGATTTTGGAGTCGAGAGTGCACCATCCCAGTAGGGGAGCCTTGACGCTGGGCGTGGGGCTGGAAGCGGAGGATCTGACCGTGACTCCAGCGGGCCAGACCCCCCGGGGGCAATCTCCACACAGACAGCACACATAGGCGACGCGCCCGCGGGAATCTCAGATATAAGAGTCATTCCAAGCAAGACAAGCAACTCTGGCTATATTCTGAGGTGCTACTCTCCTATCTCTCTGTTCCCTCCCCCACCCTCCCCAGGCGGCTTCATTAACATCTGAATAGCCTGAGCCAGAGGGAGAACTCTGATAGGGATCTGACTGCAGTTTTTTTTTAGCGGATTTTCTGGAAAAACTAGTTTCCCAGTGATGGCTCGGAGACAACAATCCATATCAAACCACTTAAAGAAGCAGACCGTGACAGCTTCTCCAACTCCCCAAACAAAAGAATCAAAATCTTTCCCAAATGAAGATACAATTTTGGAATTATCAGATACAGAATATAAAAAACTAATTTACAGAATGCTTAATGATATCACAAATGAAATTAGGATATCTGCAGAAAAAGCCAAGGAACACACTGATAAAACTGTTGAAGAACTCAAAAAGATTATTCAAGAACATACTGGAAAAATTAATAAGTTGCAAGAATCCATAGAGAGACAACATGTAGAAATCCAAAAGATTAACAATAAAATAACAGAATTAGACAACACACTAGGAAGTCAGAGGAGCAGACTCGAGCAATTAGAATGCAGACTGGGACATCTGGAGGACCAGGGAATCAACACCAACATAGCTGAAAAAAAATCAGATAAAAGAATTAAAAAAAATGAAGAAACCCTAAGAATTATGTGGGACTCTATCAAGAAGGATAACCTGCGGGTGATTGGAGTCCCAGAACAGGGAGGGGGGACAGAAAACACAGAGAAAATAGTTGAAGAACTTCTGACAGAAAACTTCCCTGACATCATGAAAGACGAAAGGATATCTATCCAAGATGCTCATCGAACCCCATTTAAGATTGATCCAAAAAGAAAAACACCAAGACATATTATCATCAAACTCACCAAAACCAAAGATAAACAGAAAATTTTAAAAGCAGCCAGGGAGAAAAGAAAGGTTTCCTTCAAGGGAGAATCAATAAGAATATGTTCTGACTACTCAGCAGAAACCATGCAGGCAAGAAGGGAATGGGACGACATATACAGAACACTGAAGGAGAAGAACTGCCAACCAAGGATCATATATCCAGCAAAACTCTCTCTGAAATATGAAGGCGAAATTAAGATATTTACAGACAAACACAAGTTTAGAGAATTTGCAAAAACCAAACCAAAGCTACAAGAAATACTAAAGGATATTGTTTGGTCAGAGAACCAATAATATCAGATATCAGCACAACACAAGGTCACAAAACAGAACGTCCTGATATCAACTCAAATAGGGAAATCACAAAAACAAACAAATTAAGATTAATTAAAAAAAAAAAATACACATAACAGGGAATCATGGAAGTCAATAGGTAAAAGATCACAATAATCAAAAAGAGGGACTAAATACAGGAGGCATTGAACTGCCATATGGAGAGTGATACAAGGCGATATAGAACAATACAAGTTAGGTTTTTACTTAGAAAAATAGGGGTATATAATGAGGTAACCACAAAAAGGTATAACAACTCTATAACTCAAGACAAAAACCAAGAAAAACGTAACGACTCAACTAACATAAAGTCAAACACTATGAAAGTGAGGATCTCACAATTTACTAAGAAAAACGCCTCAGCACAAAAAAGTATGTGGAAAAATGAAATTGTCAACAACACACATAAAAAGGCATCAAAATGACAGCACTAAAAACTTATTTATCTATAATTACCCTGAATGTAAATGGACTAAATGCACCAATAAAGAGACAGAGAGTCACAGACTGGATAAAGAAACACGATCCATCTATATGCTGCCTACAAGAGACACACCTTAGACTTAGAGACACAAACAAACTAAAACTCAAAGGATGGAAAAAAGTATATCAAGCAAACAATAAGCAAAAAAGAAGAGGAGTAGCAATATTAATTTCTGACAAAATAGACTTTAGACTTAAATCCACCACAAAGGATAAAGAAGGACACTATATAATGATAAAAGGGACAATTGATCAGGAAGACATAACCATATTAAATATTTACGCACCCAATGACAGGGCTGCAAGATATATAAATCAAATTTTAACAGAACTGAAAAGCGAGATAGATACCTCCACAATTATAGTAGGAGACTTCAACACACCCCTTTCGGAGAAGGACAGGACATCCAGTAAGAAGCTCAACAGAGACACGGAAGATCTAATTAAAACAATCAACCAACTTGACCTCATTGACTTATACAGAACTCTCCACCCAACTGCTGCAAAATATACTTTTTTTTCTAGCGCACATGGAACATTCTCTAGAATAGACCACATATTAGGTCATAAAACAAACCTTTGCAGAGTCCAAAACATCGAAATATTGCAAAGCATCTTCTCAGACCACAAGGCAATAAAACTAGAGATCAATAACAGAAGAACGAGGGAAAAGAAATCAAATACTTGGAAAATGAACAATACCCTCCTGAAAAAAGACTGGGTTATAGAAGACATCAAGGAGGGAATAAGGAAATTCATAGAAAGCAACGAGAATGAAAATACTTCCTATCAAAACCTCTGGGACACAGCAAAAGCAGTGCTCAGAGGCCAATTTATATCAATAAATGCACACATACAAAAAGAAGAAAGAGCCAAAATCAGAGAACTGTCCCTACAACTTGAACAAATAGAAAGTGAGCAACAAAAGAATCCATCAGGCACCAGAAGAAAACAAATAATAAAAATTAGAGCTGAACTAAATGAATTAGAGAACAGAAAAACAATTGAAAGAATTAACAAAGCCAAAAGCTGGTTCTTTGAAAAAATTAACAAAATTGATAAACCATTGGCTAGACTGACTAAAGAAATACAGGAAAGGAAACAAATAACCCGAATAAGAAATGAGAAGGACCACATCACAACAGAACCAAATGAAATTAAAAGAATCATTTCAGATTATTATGAAAAATTGTACTCTAACAAATTTGAAAACCTAGAAGAAATGGATGAATTCCTTGAAAAACACTACCTACCTAAACTAACACATTCAGAAGCAGAACAACTAAATAGACCCATAACAAAAAAAGAGATTGAAACGGTAATCAAAAAACTCCCAACAAAAAAAAGTCCTGGCCCGGACGGCTTCACTGCAGAGTTCTACCAAATTTTCAGAGAAGAGTTAACACCACTACTACTAAAGGTATTCCAAAGCATAGAAAATGACGGAATACTACCCAACTCATTCTATGAAGCCACCATCTCCCTGATACCAAAACCAGGTAAAGACATTACAAAAAAAGAAAATTATAGACCTATATCCCTCATGAACATTGATGCAAAAATCCTCAACAAAATTCTAGCCAATAGAATCCAACAACACATCAAAAAAATAATTCACCCTGATCAAGTGGGATTTATACCAGGTATGCAAGGCTGGTTTAATATCAGAAAAACCATTAATGTAATCCATCACATAAATAAAACAAAAGACAAAAACCACATGATCTTATCAATTGATGCAGAAAAGGCATTTGACAAAGTCCAACACCCATTCATGATAAAAACTCTTACCAAAATAGGAATTGAAGGAAAATTCCTCAACATAATAAAGGGCATCTATGCAAAGCCAACAGCCAATATCACTCTAAATGGAGAGAACCTGAAAGCATTTCCCTTGAGAACGGGAACCAGACAAGGATGCCCTTTATCACCGCTCTTATTCAACATCGTGTTGGAAGTCTTAGCCAGGGCAATCAGGCTAGACAAAGAAATAAAAGGTATCCGGATTGGCAAGGAAGAAGTAAAGTTATCACTATTTGCAGATGACATGATTATATACACAGAAAACCCTAAGGAATCCTCCAGAAAACTACTGAAACTAATAGAAGAGTTTGGCAGAGTCTCAGGTTATAAAATAAACATACAAAAATCACTTGGATTCCTCTACATCAACAAAAAGAACACCGAAGAGGAAATAACCAAATCAATACCATTCACGGTAGCCCCCAAGAAGATAAGATACTTAGGAATAAATCTTACCAAGGATGTAAAAGACCTATACAAAGAAAACTACAAAGCTCTACTACAAGAAATTCAAAAGGACATACTTAAGTGGAAAAACATACCTTGCTCATGGATAGGAAGACTTAACATAGTAAAAATGTCTATTCTACCAAAAGCCATCTATACATTTAACGCACTTCCGATCCAAATTCCAATGTCATATTTTAAGGGGATAGAGAAACAAATCACCAATTTCATATGGAAGGGAAAGAAGCCCCGGATAAGCAAAGCACTACTGAAAAAGAAGAAGAAAGTGGGAGGCCTCACCTTACCTGACTTCAGAACCTATTATACAGCCACAGTAGTCAAAACAGCCTGGTATTGGTACAACAACAGACACATAGACCAATGGAACAGAATTGAGAACCCAGACATAGATCCATCCACGTATGAGCAGCTGATATTTGACAAAGGACCAGTGTCAATTAACTGGGGAAAAGACAGCCTTTTTAACAAATGGTGCTGGCATAACTGGATATCCATTTGCAAAAAAATGAAACAGGACCCATACCTCACACCATGCACAAAAACTAACTCCAAGTGGATCAAAGACCTAAACATAAAGACTAAAACGATAAAGATCATGGAAGAAAAAATTGGGACAACCCTAGGAGCCCTAATACAAGGTATAAACAGAATACAAAACATTACCAAAAATGATGAAGAGAAACCCGATAACTGGGAGCTCCTAAAAATCAAACACCTATGCTCATCTAAAGACTTCACCAAAAGAGTAAAAAGACCACCTACAGATTGGGAAAGAATTTTCAGCTATGACATCTCCGACCAGCGCCTGATCTCTAAAATCTACATGATTCTGTCAAAACTCAACCACAAAAAGACAAACAACCCAATCAAGAAGTGGGCAAAGGATATGAACACACATTTCTCTAAAGAAGATATTCAGGCAGCCAACAGATACATGAGAAAATGCTCTCGATCATTAGCCATTAGAGAAATGCAAATTAAAACTACGATGAGATTCCATCTCACACCAGCAAGGCTGGCATTAATCCAAAAAACACAAAATAATAAATGTTGGAGAGGCTGCGGAGAGATTGGAACTCTCATACACTGCTGGTGGGAATGTAAAATGGTACAACCACTTTGGAAATGTATCTGGCATTTTCTTAAACAGTTAGAAATAGAACTACCATACAACCCAGAAATCCCACTCCTCGGAATATACCCTAGAGATACAAGAGCCTTCATACAAACAGATATATGCACACCCATGTTTATTGCAGCTCTGTTTACAATAGCAAAAAGTTGGAAGCAACCAAGGTGTCCATCAACGGATGAATGGGTAAATAAATTGTGGTATATTCACACAATGGAATACTACGCATCGATAAAGAACAGTGACGAATCTCTGAAACATTTCATAACATGGAGGAACCTGGAAGGCATTATGCTGAGCAAAATGAGTCAGAGGCAAAAGGACAAATACTGTATAAGACCACTATTATAAGATCTTGAGAAATAGTAAACCTGAGAAGAACACATACTTTTGTGGTTACGAGGGGGGGAGGGAGGGAGGGTGGGAGAGGGTTTTTTTATTGATTAATCAGTAGATAAGAACTGCTTTAGGTGAAGGGAAAGACAACACTCAATACATGGAAGGTCAGCTCAATTGGACTGGACCAAAAGCAAAGAAGTTTCCGGGATAAAATGAATGCTTCAAAGCTCAGCGGAGCAAGCGCGGGGGTCTGGGGAACATGGTTTGCGGGGACTTCTAAGTCAATTGGCAAAATAATTCTATTATGAAATCATTCTGCATCCCACTTTGAAATGTGGCGTCTGGGGTCTTAAATGCTAACAAGCGGCCATCTAAGATGCAGCAATTGGTCTCAACCCACCTGGAGCAAAGGAAAATGAAGAACACCAAGCCCACATGACAACTAAGAGCCCAAGAGACAGAAAGGGCCACATGAACAAGAGACCTACATCATCCTGAGACCAGAAGAACTAGTTGGTGCCCGGCCACAATCGATGACTGCCCTGACAGGGAGCTCAGCAGAGGACCCCTGAGGGAGCAGGAGAGCAGTGGGATGCAGACCCCAAATTCTCATAAGAAGACCAAACTTAATGGTCTGACTGAGACTGGAGGAATCCCGGCGGCCATGCTCTCCAGACCTTCTGTTGACACAGGACAGGAACCATCCCTGAAGACAACTCATCAGACATGAAAGGGACTGGTCAGCGGGTGGGAGAGAGACGCTGATGAAGAGTGAGCTAATTATATCAGGTGTACACTTGAGATTGTGTTGGCAACTCTTGTCTGGAGGGGGGATGGGAGGATAGAGAGAGAGGGAAGCCGGCAAAATTGTCAAGAAAGGAGAGACTGAAAGGGCTGACTCAAGACGGGGAGAGTAAGTGGGAGTAGGGAGTGAGATGTATGTAAACTTATATGTGACAGACTGATTGGATTTGTAAACGTTCACTTGAAGCTTAATAAAAGTTATTATAAAAAAAAAAAAAAAAAAATGAGATAAATACCCTGAATCCACTGAAAGCGTCTCAGTCATCATCTAAAAGCTCAGACTTCATACTGGCTGTAAGAGCTAAACTGAGTGGATCAAATGGTTTCCTATTTGCACTTTGCTTCTGAGAAAAATCTACTGCTTTTGAAAATTGAAATAGCATATTTTGGAATTCTAATCATTTCAATCACGTTTTGTACGATATTTTCATAAATTAAGATACTAGTAGTCTATCATCAAATTAAAATCTATGTGGAGGGGCAAAGATAGAGTGAGGGGTGTAAAACACTGAAATTCTTTCAATTGGTGTTTGAAATTCTACTCCACTATCTTTTATCACTGTGTGTGGAGATATAATTTTGTTATGAACATTTGGGTTTGAAATGTTTCTTCTTGTGTTTAAAATATTTATTCAAAAGGTGTTTGTCCTCATTAAATGTACAGGGGGTGTGTCTGTAAATACAGGTTAGATTCAGCTATAAGCCTGGAAAAAAATGTTGGGATCCTGCCAAGTTTTCCTAAATTCATGTGTTCATAAACTGGATTTTGGGAAATAGGAAATTAACAGTGCAGACTTAGGAGACACAAGGAATCCAAGTTTCTTGCAATTAATATAAATCGGGCAGGCCCATATTTATCTCACGTGCTTAACCCCTCCCCATCTGTGTCCTCAGAGCTCTCCTGCACCAAGTGGCCATATACCCAGGCCTCTGTTTACACCGTATGCTGGATCAAACCATCCTCCATCCTGAAACATTCCTGAGAGTTTTTGTGTTAATTGCTGATCCATTAAAACCCTGATGCTCTCCTGAGCATATCTAGGCTTAGAATCTAGAAACAAGAGTCAGGAGTCTTTGTAATAACCCAAATCAGACATTGTATCATGTTTCTTTTAGTACCCAAAAACCTCTCAATGGCTTAATATGGTTCTACTGTTAACCCTATAGTCTGCCAATGTGGCTGCTATCTTTCTTCACTATGTGGACCACTAGGACCACTTATGTACCAATTGGGAGTGAATGTTGTTCACTCAATCTCTTTGTATCATGTTGCACTACATTTGCTTATCCATCAGGGAGGATGACTGAATTATGCTGTCACCATGAGATCCCAAATATTTTGCTAAACACTTTTTTTTTTTTCTGTGATTAGTTAAGTATAAATATCTTCATGGCTTTATTTAGAAAAATGTCAAATTAGTCCTATGTAAATTAGGTATTAACAAAATGGACTTGTGCAGTGCTATATATACTTGCAGAAAGTGAGCTACAAAAACGAATTTATGCTTTCTATTAATAAACAGAAGGGAGAAAATATCATTCTGAACCATGGATAAAAGTATATCCCAACAAATCCCTGAAACTCACACTCCAGTTTCTGCAGTTACAGATGTTTTAAACTATCTAAAACAAAGTTAATAAATTCACCATTCCACATGCAGAAAGTCCAGTGCTATGGTCAATATTTAAGATGACTCCCAAGGCAAGGGTAGTGATGGTTAAATTATTATGTTGATGGCTTCTTTAGGCTCAGTTTTCAGTGGCTTAAGTCAATTCAGCTATACCTCTGCAAGCTTCTTTCCTATCCCCACACCTAGGGTAGTCATGACCCTCTACTTCCTTCTCTAGGTGAGCAAAAGACTATAGATAAACGTGTGGCATTTTCACAAATTATGATAGTGCCTAATATTGTCTTCAGGCATGATCATTTCTTCATTCATTTATTTATTCAATAAACATTAAGTGTGTATCTAAAGGCACTGTTCTAGACAAGAGCAAACAAAATAAAAATCCTTGCCCTCATGGAGTTTACATTCTGAGTGAGAGATGAGCAGCGAAGGTGGAGATAAAATACATAAAAAAAGTCAAGTGAGACATACAGTAATCAGGTGGTGATAAATAACATTGCCAAAAATAAAGTAAGGAAGTATGGAGCACTGTGGTGGGTAAGGTTGAAATTTGAAAGTGTGGTCAGGGAAGGCCTCGTTGACATAGTAACTTTTAAGTAAACATCTAAGAGAATGAGTTAAGGTAAAAAGGGTAAGGATAAAGTGAGTTAAGGTAGAGGGATGAGAGGTAAGATCACAGAAATAAGCAAAAGCCAGATGGGTGGACCATTATAAGAATTTTGATATTTACCTGAATAAAAATAGGAAGTCACTGAATAATTTTGAGCAATGTAGTTACTCAATTTTATTTGCATTTCAATAGGATCATATGGGTTGCTGCATTGAGAGCAGACTGAAATGAGAGGTAAGTCAGAAATAGGAAGACCAGGTAGGATGTTATCACAATAATCAAAGTTAGAGATGATTGCACCTTGGACCAGCTGATAGCAGTGGAAGTGGTGAGAAGTGGTCTAGCTGACAGAATTTATTGATTAATTACATATGGAGTGAGTAAGGAGCTAAACTAGTTGACTCTAGGATTTAGGACATGAGACACAAACAAGGAGAAATGTCAAGTTGGCAGTAAAAAATCGCGGATGTGTAGTTCAAGAGCAAGGCCTGGTTTGTGTCTATAATTTGGGAGTTCTCAGCATATTGATGGTATTTGCAGCCATGAAACTGAATGAGATCACTGGAAGAGAATGAAAAATAAAAACAGAAGAGTTTGAAGACTGGAATAATGGGATGAGGAATAACCCCAAAAAGGTGGGGTGGGGAGGCTTAAAAAAGAACAATAATATAGGATAAAAAAAAGATAATATGGGCTCCTGAACACAGAGTGATTCAATTTTTTCAGGAAAGAAGGTAATTCATGCTGATGAGAGGTCAATTAAATGAGGACTTCATATTGACCATAGCATTAAACATCACTGAGATTATTGGCAAGTCTAATGAGCAGTTTCAGTGAAGTGATGGCAGCAAAAACCTGATTAAATGGTTTCAAGAGAGACTGAGAGGGGTAAAATTAGAGTCCTTGATGAATTTGGAGGGTAGTCACTGGAAACCTTGTCTGTAGTAAATTAAGTGAAGTAAAGACATGATTTCGTTTAACACAGAATAAATTTCAGCATTTTTGAATGATGATATAGTTTATGTAACAGGGATTGGCATTGATGTCAATGAACTAACAGTAGATGCAGAGATGTTCTTGAATAGACAAGACATGATATAATACACAAATGGAGCTTTTGGTCTTAGATAGGGTCACAGGCAGTTTGAGGTCAGTAACAGAAATGAAGAAAGAATATATAGTTCTTGACATAGGACAGTGGATGTGATGGTGGAAGCTTGTGAAGTTCTTTTTTATTTGCTTCTGCTGTCATCTTGAAATAGAATTTAGATAATTAGCTATATACTTCCTTGGGTAGAAAACACTGTTAAACACTCGGGTATGAACTGAAAGGGTAGCAGTTTGAGTTGCAGCCAGACTTATCTTGGAAGAACAAAAAATTAGCCATTGAGAACCCTATGAAGCACAGTTCTACTCTGACACATATAGGTCACCTTGAGTTGGACTGGAGGGCAACTGGTTTGGTTTGTGTTTCCTAACTCACTATAAGTAACAATGGATGAGGATGCATTGGAGGATTGAACAGAGATGTGAAAATATGAAATAGTCATCTAAGAGAATGTGAGAATTAATTGATCAAAGCCCATTTGAAGTTAGTCACCTTAATATTAGGAACGACAAATCGGAATGTGTGTGTGTGTGCTCACATGTTATCTTCAGGTGTATTCATCTGTGATGGTGAAGGCTCACAGTGGGCTGAAGTTGAATTCATTTTTTTCTAAATTAGGGGCTTTGACAGGGAAGTTATAATAATGGCAGTACTGCAATGGATTTAAGACTATAGTAATCAGGCTGACAAAGAAAAGTAAAGACTTGAGGAAGATAAGGAATAGCAAAAGGATAAATTACATGTCCTATTGGGGTTAAATAATTGTTGGAGTCAGAGCATGAAACAGAGCCACCTGGTAAGATAACAGATAGAAATCCATATGCTTGAAAATGAGATTATGGAGGATTTTCAATGACAAATCTAGAGCATCATTATAGATAAGATTGAGTGATTAGGTGAAGGGAGACAACCAGGCAATTATAAATAAAATCAAGGAACAGTGAGGACAAGGCATAAGGAAACCTATATATCTGGATACTGAAATCAAGTATTATGACAGAGAGTCCAAGGTGAAGCCACCTGCTAAAAATCTTCAGGAAATGAAGGGGAAAACCTGCGCAGGGAGTCAGTAGACAAATGCTACCCTGAGGGCTAGAGGGTGACACAGTCCACAGGTAAGATTTTAGAGCTAAGATGACCTCATGTCCTATAAAACAGAGCTAGAGAGCCTTGTTGTTACTGTTGTTAGGTGTTGTCGAATCGGTTCCAACTTGTAGCGATCCTATGTACCACAGAACAAAACACTGCCCGGTCCTTAGCCATCCTTACAATCTTTGTTATGCTTGAGCCCATTGTTGCAGCTGCTGTGTCAATCCATCTCGTTGAGGGTCTTCCTCTTTTCCACTGACCCTGCACTTTGCCAAACATGATGTCCTTCTCCAGGGACTGATCCCTTCTGACAACATGTCCGAAGTGTGTAATATGCAGTCTCGCCATCCTTGCTTCTAAGGAACATTCTGGTTGTACTTCTTTCAAAACAGATTTGTTCATTCTTTTGGCTCTCCATGGTATATTCGATATTCTTTGCCAACACCGCAATTCAAAGGCATCAATTGTTCTTCAGTCTTCCTCATTCATTGTCCAGCTTTCACATGCACATGGTGCAATTGAAAATACCATGGCTTCAGTCAGGAGCAACTTAGTTCAAGGTGACATCTTTGATTTTCAACACTTTAAAGAGGTCCTTTGCTGCAAATCTGCCCAATGCAATGCATCTTTTGGTTTCTTGACTGCTATTTCCATGGCTGTTGAGTGTGGATCCAAGTAAAATGAAATTCTTGACAACTTCAATCTTTTCTCTGTTTATCATGATGTGGCTTATTGGTCCAGTTGTGAGGATTTTTGTTTTCTTTATGTTGAGCTGTCACCCATACTGAGGTCTGCGGTCTTTGACCTACATTAGTAAGTTGTTCAAGTGCTCTTCACTTTCAGCAAGCAAGGTTGAGTCATCTGCATAACACAGGTTGTTAATAAGTCTTCCTCCAATTCTGATGCCCCATTCTTTTTCATATAGTCCAGCTTCTCGGATTATTTGTTCAGCATACATATTGAATAGGTATGGTGAAAGGATACAACCATGGCTCACAGCTTTCCTGACTACAAACCATGCAGTATCACCTTGTTCTTTCTGAATATCTGCCTCTTGATCTATGTAAAGGTTCCTCATAAGCACAATTAAGTGTTCTGGAATTCCCATTATCCCCAACATTATCCATGTTTTGTTATAATCCACATAGTCGAATGCCTTCCCATAGTCAATAAAACACAGGTAAAAATCCTTCTGGTATTCTCTGCTTTATTTCAGGATCCATCTGACATCAGCAATGATATCCCTGGTTCCATGTCCTCTTCTGAATCCAGCCTGAATTTCTGGCAGTTCCCTGTCAATATACTGCTTCAGCTGCTTTTGAATGATCTTCAGCTAAATTTCGCTTGCTTGCAATATTAATGATATTTTTCAATAATTTCTTCATTTGGTTGGATCACCTTTCTTGGGAATAGGCATAAATATGGATCCCCTCCAGTTGATTGGCCAGGTAGCTGTCTTCCATATTTCTTGGCATAGACAAGTGAGCACATCCAGAGTTGCATCCTTTTGTTGAAACATCTCAGTTAATATTCCGTCAATTTCTAGAGCTTTGTTTTTTCGCTAATGCCTTCACAAGGAACCTTTACATAGATCAAAAGGCAGTTGTTCAGACAGAACAAGGGGACACTGGTTGGTTAAAGTCAGGAAAGCTGTGCGTCAGGGTTGTATTCTTTTACCATACCTATTCGATTCGATGGCACTGGGATTTTTCGTGGGATTCAATCTGTATTCTGAGAAAATAACACAAGAAGCTGGACTATATGAAGAAGAACAGGGCATCAGGATTGGAGGAAGACTCATTAACAACCTGCATTATGCAGATGACACAACCTTGCTTGCTGAAAGTGAAGAGGACTTGAACCACTTACTGATGAGGATCAAAGACTACAGCCTCCAGTATGGATTGCACCTCAACAAAAAGAAAACAAAAATCCTCACAACTGGACCAATGAGCAACACCATGATAAACAGAGAAAAGATTGAAGTTGTCAAGGATTTCATTTCACTTGTATCCACAATCAACAGCCATGGAAGCAGCAGTCGAAAAATCAAAAAACGCATCACATTGGGTAAATCTGCTGCAAAGGACCTCTTTAAAGTGTTGAAGAGTAAAGATGTCACCTTGAAGACTAAGGTGCGCCTGACCCAAGCCATGGTATTTTGAATTGCATCATATGCATGTGAAAGCTGGACGATGCATAAGGAAGACCGAAGAGATGACCTCTAAATTTAAATGGGATATACTCAAGGTCGTATTTTGGTTCTCGTACACTTGCTCTGATTTTTTTTTTTTTTAGACTTGCTCTGATTTTCTTCAGCTTCAACTTGAATTTGCGTATGAGCAATTGATGATCTGTTCCACAGTCAGCCTCTGGCCTTGCTCTGACTGACAATATTAAGCTTTTCCATCATCTCTTTCTACAGATGTAGTCGATTTTATTCCTGTGTATTCCATCTGGCAAGGTCCATGCGTATGTATAGTCACGGTTTATGTTGGCAAAAAAAGGCATTTGCAATGAAGAAGTGGTGGGTCTTGCAAAATTCTACCATATGATCTCAGGCATTGTTTCTATCACCAAGGTCATATTTTCCAACTAATGATCCTTCTTTGTTTCCCAACTTTTGCATGCCAATCACCAGTAATTATCAATGCATCCTGATTGCATCGATGCATCGAAATTGCATGTTCGATCAATTTCAGACTCCAAAAGCTGATAAAAATCTTCAGTTTCTTCATGTTTAGCCTTAGTGGTTGCTGCATGAATTTGAATAATCGTCCTATTAACTGGTCTTCCTTATAGGCATATGGGTATTATCCTATCACTGACAGTGTTGTACTTCAGGATAGAGCTTGAAATGTTCTTTTTGATGATGAATGCAACAACATTCCTCTTCAAGTTGTCATTCCCTGCATAGTAGACTAAATGATTGTCCAATTCAAAATGGCCAATGCCCATCGTTTTGAGCTCATTAATGCCTAGGATATTGATGTTTATGCTTTCATTTTCATTTTTGACAATTTCCAATTTTCCTAGGTTCACACTTTGTACATTCCATGTTCCAAATATTAGTGAATGTTTACAGCTGATTCTTCTCATTTTGAGTCATGCCACATCGCAAATGAAGGTCCCAAAGACTTGACTCCATTCATGTCATTAAGGTCAACTCTAATTTCAGGAGGCAGCTCTTCCCCAGTTTTATTTTGAGTGCCTTCCAACCTGGGGGTCATCTTCCAAACTACATCATACAGTGTTCCGCTGCTATTCATAAGGTTTTCACTGGCTAATTCTTTTCAGAAATAGACTGCTGGGTCCTTCTTCCTAGTCTGTCTTAGTCCAGAAGCTCAGCTGAAACCTGTCTGCCATAGGTAACCCTGCTAGTATCTGAATACTGGTGGCATAGCTTCCAGCATCACAACAACACATACCCCCCACAGTATGACAAACTGACAGATGCATGGGGGAGAGAACTATATGGTGATTAAAAAATTGACCATGTGTAATAAGTGGTGAAAATGGGAAAAATACCATGGCTGAAGTAAAGAGATTTGGAGGTAAATAAATAAAGGTGTGAATGAAGAGAAAATAATAAAAAATATGTTTAAAAATATTCTTGACAGCATTAGGTCAAAGAATGGATATGATTAAAGAGAGGGTCAGGAGTAATATGTTCAGTTTTGAACATGTTGAGTTTGAGATGCCTGTGATATATCCACATAGTAATAACTAATACACAGCCTGAAATATGTGTCTGGAGCTCAAGAGAGGTGATGCAATATTGGTAGTCATATACTGAGACCCTAAAAACTCATGATTTCTTAAGTGCAGCTTGGATTTTGAGGCCCTAGCGCAGAAAAATGACCCAATAAGTTTGTTGAAGTACTTCTTATTATTAAAATACTGTAAGTGGTAGTGGTATATAGGTAGCTAGTGGTAGTAGTAATAAGAAAAATAAGATGCTTTTTATGAGAAAGAGTGAAATCAAAATCTATTGTCCCACAGGTTGACTAAAAATCATGTCTTCTCAGAAAAAGGAGAAAGAGGGACAAGTCTCTGTCTCAGGCTGGGTTCTCCAGAGAAGCAAAACCAGCAGAATATATATATATAAAACCAAACCCGTTGCTGTCGAGTCAATTCCTTCTCATAGCGACCCTATAAGACAGAGTAGAACTGCCTCATAGGGTTTCCAAGGAGAGCCTGGTGGATTCGAACCACTGACCTTTTGGTTAGCAGCCATAGCTCTTAACCACTATGCTACCAGGGTTTCCATATA
Organism: Elephas maximus indicus; assembly: GCF_024166365.1. Taxonomy (NCBI): domain Eukaryota; kingdom Metazoa; phylum Chordata; class Mammalia; order Proboscidea; family Elephantidae; genus Elephas; species Elephas maximus. Next base: position 177,892,789 of record NC_064821.1, read on the forward strand.
TATATACATATATGAGAGATTTATATCAATCTCTCTCACACAGATTTATTTCAATCTCTCTCACACAGCCCCTTGAGGCTGTACATCCCAAGTCTACGAGGCGGTAAAGAGGATTTTCCCCATCCACAATCCACATAACTGCAGAGGCTGGCAAAACCAAGATCGACAGGCCAGAGAGCAGTGCCACTCCAGGCCATGAATATGGACGAATCTCAAGATCAGCAACCAAGACCGCTGGCAAGCCACCAATCCAAGTCTCAAGAATTGGAGGCCAGATGAACTGGAGCAAGCTGCAGGATCCTGAACAAGCAAAAGCCCCAGCAAGGTGAGCAGGCCGAGGAGGGTGGAGAAATGAAGGCTGAGAGAGCAGTGATAGGCTCCGCTTCTGTCAGTACCACTCGACAGGTAACATCATGGGGGTGATCATGTACCAGATTTCAACAGGGAAGTGATCACAACAGTATACAACTCCCAAAATACTGAGAATCATGGCCCAGCCAAGTTGATACACAACCTTAAACATCACAGCCTTTTAGGCAAAGTCACCCAGTGTTGGATTTACAGCGTAGCTAGAAATATATAGGCAATTAACTAGATAGCATCTTCACTCTAATTTTATGACCCTGCTCCATTCTTCCACTGCTTTCTTTTCAAAATTCCCTCATAATTCACTAAAGAAGCAGAGAGACCCTATTGTATGTGTTGTTTCCTTCATCTACAATAACTTTTCCTCCTTTCCTGAATTCAACTACAGATGATATAGAATATATTTTATTCAATGATGTCAATATTAATAGAAATCACATTGCCTGACCCAAAATAAGCATGGAATCAAAGTGTTGGAAAAAAAAAAAAAATTCCTTGAAAGAGCAGACCAAAGGTCTATATTACTAAAACAGCTTGAATGAAGTTCAATAATCTTTCACCTAAAATTTTGTACCTATCTTTTTTTCATCATAGTATTTCAGGGATCTGTGTGGGAATCAGATCTTTCCTATTTTCTTGTGAAGCCAATCACTATAACATTTAGAAACTTGTCAGGGGAGCTGGACAAGCTGATCAATAAAAAATAATAAGGGTGCCAGCCCACCCTGTTGTAGGTTGAACTGTGTCTCCCAAAATGATACATTGAAGTCCTAATCCCTGGTACCAGTGAATGTGACATTTTTGATACAGGATCTCTCACATGTAATCAAGTTGAAATTAAGTCATACTGAATTAGGGAGGACACTAAACCCAATAAGTGGTGTCCTTTTAAAGAGAAAAAGTTTTGGAGGCATACACATGCACACAGAGAAAGAGGCAGAGATTGCAGTAATGTGTCTTCCAGCCAAGAAGTGCCAAGTACTGCTGATAAGCACCAGAAAATAGGAGAAAGTAGGAAAGGCTCTTGCAGAGCCTCCAGAGGGAGCATAGTCCTGCTGACACATTTATTTTGGACTTCTAGTCTCCAGTAGTAAGGATGGAGAGACTACATCTCAATAATTTGGACATGGTATCAGGATGGATCAGTCCCTGGAGAAGGACATCATGCTTTGTAATGCAGAGGGTTAGCAAAAAAGAGAAGACCCTCAACCAGATGGATTGACAGAGTGGCTGCAAAAATAGGCTTAAGCATAACAATGATTGGGAGGATGGTGCAGGACCAGGCATTGTTTCATTCTGTTGTACATAGGGTTGCTCTGAGTTGGAACTGACGTAATAGCACCTAACAATAACAACAACAGCCTCCAGAACCACCATGCTTTTGTCAATTTATCATACCGTGGTGGGTTTCATGTTGTGGTGATTCTGAGAGCTATGCCACCAGTATTTCAAATACCAACAGGGTTAACCATGCTGGACAGGTTTCAGTGAAGCTTCCAGACTAAGACAGACTGGGAAGAAAGATCTGGTGATCTACTTTGGAAAAAAATGACCTGTGAAAACCTTGTAAATAGCAGGGGAGTGTTGTCTGATATAGTGCCAGAAGTTGAGCCCCTCAGGTTGGAAAGTATTCAGAAGACGACTGGGAAAGAGCTGCCTCCTCAAAGTAGAGTTGACCTTAATGATGTGGATGCAGTCAAGCTTTCAGGACCTTCATTTGCTGACGTAGCACCTCTCAAAATTAGAAGAAACGGTTGTAAATATCCATTAATAACTAGAATGTGGAAAATATGAGGAATGGATCTAGGAAAATTGGAAATCATCAAAAACCAAATGGAACACATAAAGATCCATATTCTTGGCATTAACCTGTTGCTGTTGAGTCAATGCTGACTCATACTGACCGTATAAAACAGAGTGGAGCTGCCCCATAGTGTTTCCAAGGCAGTAATCTTTATGGAAGCAGACTGTCACATCTCTCTCCCATGGAGTAGCTGTTGGGTTCGGACTGCCAATACTTTAGTTAGCAGATGAGTGCTTTAACCACTGCACAACCAAGGATCATAGGCAATAGTGACCTGAAATGGGCTGGTATTGGCCAGTTTGAATCAGGCAATCACATGGTCTACTATGCCGGGAATGACAAATTGAAGAGGAATGGTGTTGCATTCATTGTCAAAAAGAATATTCTAATATCTATCCTGAAATACAATGCTGTCAGTGATGGGGTAATATCCATAAACTACAAGGAAGACCACTTAATACAACTATCACTCACAAACCACTCATGCCAAAGTTGAGGAAATTGAAGATTTTGCCAACTTCTGCAGTCTGAAATTGATCAAACATGCAATCCAGATGCATTGACAATTACTGGTGATTGCAAAGCAAAACCTGGAAACAAAGAAAAAGGGTCTGTAGTTTGAAAACATGGCCTTGGTGAACGAAATGACACCAGAGATCATATGATAGAATTTGGCAAGACCAATGACTTATTCATTGCAAATACCTCTTTTCAACAACATAAGTAGCTACTCTACGTGTTGTATTTACCAGATGGGAAACAAAGGAATCAAACTGACTACATCTGTGGAAAGAGACAAAGCAAAATATCAATATACCAGTCAGAGCAAGGCCAGGGACCAACTGCAGAATAGACAATCCATTGTTCCTATGCAAGCTCTACTTGAAACTGAAGAAAATTGAAACAACTTCTTGAGAGCCAAAATACAATCTTGAGTATATCCCACCTGAATTTGGAGACCATCTCAAGAATAGATTTGACACACTGAATATTAATGATCGAAGACCAGATGAGTCGTAAGATGACATAAAGGACAGCATACATGTAAAAGGCAAAAGGTTATTAAAAAGACAGGAAAGAAAGGAAAGACCAAATTAGATGTCAGAACAGATTCTGAAACTTGCTCTTTATATAGTGTGACTATGAGTCAGAATGGACTTTATGTCACCTAAGAACAATAAAAAGTCTCCAGAGCTATTAGAGAATTCCTGTTGTTTTAAGCTACCCGGTGTGTGGTATTTCGTTATTGCATTTGGAGGAAACAAATACACAGTCTTTCCCCAGTTTTTAGAGTTGTAACTAAAACAAGCCCGTGCATCTAAAACTCTCCTTAGTATTTGTCCTACTCTTTTCCTTGATGCCAACCTTCTCAGACCTATGTAAATCCCTGTGCTGAATATAGTTCAGGCTCAAGCTAAAACTGCTACTATTCCTATTTTGCAGATGGAGAAATTGAGATTCCAAAGAATTGCTACTTGTAAAGAACAACGGAGCTAATAAATTACACAGCCTTGAATTGCAGTTATGCATGCTCATTCTAAAACCCAAATCCTGCCCATATCTTACATGTATATCAAATGGAACCAAGCGATATTCTAAAATATGCCTGATACAGTGATTTAAAAATTGACTGATTTCTTCTTAAACCATGTATCTGGAAACTTAAATATCATAAACTATATTTGAATTACATATTTTCCACGACACCTAACCATTCTATAAATGCTGCTTTTAGGCAATGGGATTTGTCTTACTTATCATGCTCATGGAAACCCTGGTAGCATAGTGGTTAAGTGCTATGGCTGCTAACCAAAAGGTTGGCAGTTCGAATCTATCAGGGGCTCCTTGGAAACTCTATGGTGTAGTTCTACTCTGTCCTGTAGGGTGGCTATGAGTCAGAATCAACTTGACAGCAGTGGGTTTGGTTTGGGTTTATCATGCTCATAATAGAATGTAATTGAGCTAACGTCAATAATAAGAAAAGATAAACCTCCTATTTAATGGCTCACTTTTTCTTTGTTCATATAATGTTATTTGGCTGCCTCAAAGAAAACAGTAGGTGAACGTTGTTAAAGTTCTGTTTACATTATGCTATAAATTTGAAGCTCTACTAATATATACAAATTTATTAGTGTAGATAGGTATGCCAGTAAAAAAAAAAAAAAAAGCCAGTGCTGTCAAGTCGATTCCGACTCATAGCGACCCTATAAAAAATATACATGGAAATACTTTTTTGTTACCATCTATAAAATATACTGTTTATCAGAATTTAATTCCTTTTTAAGAGCTTAGTTGACTGGGATATGTTTTAAAATACACCTTATAAGGCATAAAAACTGTTGCCTTTGAGTTGATTCTGACTCATAGAGTCCCTATAGGACAGAGTAGAACTGCCCCATAAAGTTTCCAAGGAGCACCTGGTGGATTCAAACTGCTGACCTTTTGGTTAGCAGCTGTAGCTCTTAACCACTGTGCCACCAGCATAGCCATTAAAGCAGTTCATGGAACAATGATAAGAACGACAGATGGTGAGAGGAAAAAAAAATATATTTTTCATTCTATGTTGCTTTGCTTCAAAGAGAAGTAAAATATAGTCTTTTGTAATTAACACATAATTTTAATGGCATAAAATATACCTCCATCTATGACTGTACAACTGAAAATAAATGGAAACCCAACAAATTAGCCATTTAATTTCACCAATGAGCATAACTTTACTGGCTTAAAATTGTTATTCTAATTTATATATTTGATCTAAATTTAAAAATGAGAGATGTCATTCCTTGTCACGACATTAAAATAAACATGCATGATCTATTTAAAAAAATCTAAAATGATGTTTATTATCTGTTAGGCATTTGTTAGATAATTATTCTTAAAATGAGTGGGAAGAATCTGTATATCTTTTGCATGCAATAAAATGCTTCCCAAAGAGTGTCGCTTTAGTTCTAATAAATTATCACTAAGGCTCCTAAAATTATCCAAGAGTATTTACCCAGAGTGAGTAGATTATTACCTATATTTAATATCAGTTAAATTGTAGATAAATTCCAGTTTCTTCTTTCATTATGGTTTGGCTAATTTTCTGGTTTTACATTTTATAATAGTGACATTCCTTTCTCATATTTATGTCTAGCCAAGCAAGATAGTATGATCTATCATACAGGTATTTAAGGTTAATGGGTAACAACTAGATATGTTATGAGAGAAAATGGAAAAAAAAAAAAGGTCTGAAGGAGCTCAAATTTGATGGATGTTGGAATAAAAACTTCTTTAACCTCTGAAATGTGCAGATACTTGTTGGTTAGAAGAAGCAAATGTTATAAATGAATGTGGCAATGTAAATGAACACAGTGGGGAAACCCGGTATTCTTCATTTTTATTACAATCCTTACGAAAAGGAAAATAGCAAAGACTGCTACCTGGTAAAACATGTCAAACACATGTACCTCTGCAAGTTTTTAAAACTTGATAAGTGGAAAAAAAAAAGAATATGTCAGTTATGAAATGAATCTTGAGCTTTGCCAATGAAGGTAAATGTGATACTTTGAATGGACAGACACCTTGTTTGACTAGAAATGATCATGGCTTTTATTTCTTGTCAAAAATGTTAGTTTCTTGCTGTCAGAGAGTGCTGTGCCATTTCTGATATTTCAGCATCAGTCTTTTGCCATTACAAAACCAGTGCTCTTGGCTGTCAGGACTTTGCAGTTTCAATTGGCAGACTTATCTGTTCAGCAGGATTAGACAGAAATATTTCTCATTCAGAGGCTGCTTCTGTGGAAGACAGTCTCAGCCCCAGGAAATTTGAGTACATTAGCTTCAAAGGACCTGTCTGCCACCCCTCTAACAGTACATTCTGCCAAGTGCCTTCCAATCACCTCTACCTTGGGCAGTTTTCTCTGCATCTTCAATAAGTATTCTCGACATTACATACAAATGAGCAATTTCTATGTTTTAATAATAATTTACACAAACACAAATATAAACCATAGATGTTCATTCAGAGGACACTAGACATTTCTGGTAAACGACATTAAAATCATGGGAGAAAAATGAGAGACGATGACTCTAACATAAAATTAAGATAATGTCGGTAGGACAGAGCAACACAATGAAATAGATGAGAATTTTACACCAATAGTCTATAATTTTAAACTAATGCTTTCCTTAAGAAAAAATGTTTAAATAGTACTTTCGATTATTATTTAATATTTAAACTAGAGGAATTGTCAGAGGAAGTCACGATGCTTTAGTTATTTGCAAAGAAGGGACAATTACCTCTGTGTTTCTGAAAGGGTACATCCATCTCCTTTTTCCCTTTCTATTTTTTTCGGTTCACCCTCTTCACAGTCTCACAGTCCCTGCCCCCACAAAAGGCCAAGGAAGCTTCTGGAGATAGAGACAGTATGTGTGTGCCTGTGTTTCCCTTCCCTAACAGACTACGTCTCTTGGTAGTTCTATGCCTCTAAAATTTTATCAAGTGCTTTATAATCTATTCATTGAATATTTTATTACTCTATAAAATCTGCAAACATCTCTACTCAGAAAATCGCAAGCCTCTGTCTAGCATGAGAAAATAGATTGTAACACTGAAAAATGTCAGTGGCCACAGCTGGGTTTGACTATTTTAGGGTGACAGAAATAAAATCTTTAAAGAATGTCCCTTTAATTCTCATTTTTAACATGTTTTGTTGGTAAGTCATAAAGTCACTCTGGTTTATTTTATTTGTTTCTGTCACCTATGTTTTTGCCACCATACTCAGAGAAGGATAGTATCTAATGAGTGAGTAGCTTGTTTCACTATCTTTATTCAGTGGCTTTGAAAGAAACAATTTAGAGTGTCCTTTCCTTATCTGGAAATAATTTAAATAGGCTTTTAAGGCATAAGGCAGAGCCATAAAAGCAATTCATGGAACAATGACAATCAGAAGCCTCGAAGGTTGAAAAAAAAAAATTATTTGCATCCTACATTGCTTTGCTTCAAAGAAAGGTAAAATTAGTCTTTTTAATTAACACATAATTTTAATGCCAAAAATATATCTCCATGTATGACTTTATAACTCAAAGTAAGTGAAAATCTAACAAATGGGCATTTAATTTCATCAATGAGAATAACTGTACTGGATAATTATTATTTAATACAGATTTATCTCTCACAAGGGTACAAGAAAATATACAATGTAAACATGTGGCACTGTCTCTAAGGGGCATATTTCATGTGCATAGATTGATTATTATTAACGACCTTACCCTCGTACACATTTGCATTTATCCCCAATGAAATGCAAGTGACTAATTACATTAAATTTTCTCGTAGGAATTTTGTTTCCAATTTTATAATTACCTTTAGTACTTTTCTCTGGCAAAGTCTTCCACATCTCAGTCACACTGCAGAGGCTCAATTAGGAACAGCACAATGATGGTATTAGCGTATGGTTCACTGTGAAGTTCTCATCTCTCTCCACGACATAACATGGATCCAGGTAACTTATTTACAAAATATTTACTATTTCATTTCTGCTACTTATTGAAGATTCTTTCTACTTCTTTAAGGAGTTCACAATTTGTGAATGAAGGAATACAGACAAATGTCTAATTGTAATAAGGCTTATGTCAAACCACCATTACGAATTAAGCATTATGGGAGCCTCGAGGGAGACCAATCCATTCTCTCTGAAAGGATTTGCAAAGATTTTAGAGGAATATTAACTCACTGCTTTATACAACCAGTATCAGTTTACTGTCTACTGTGTGAGGGGTACTGACTAAACACAAACCTCTATCCTAAAGGAAGCCTGTTTCTGAATTTAAAAAGGCATTTCGTCTTTGTTGAATGTGGTTCTCAAAAAGGAAGAGTTCTCTTGTTCTGACTGTGTGTGTGTGTGTAAATAGAACGTTATATTAGCGGACAAAAGATCTAGGTAAATTATGATTTTCTTTATGTATCATATAATGCAGTTTATATACTTATTATTACAAAAATGACTTTAGACTGAGGCTTTGGCATACATAGGTGAGCTCTTGGGTACACAATCTAAGAATCAGTTGCCTATCCAGTAAATGAGGCAGTCAAGCTTAATGCACCAATTGTTCTGCAAATTTTACATACCTAACTGTTTCATTTATATGCCCTGGGCCCACTGCAAATACGGTTATTCATGATTGTCATCAGGAAAGAACCATGAGCAAATCACAGGTCTTCCCGCTTGTCTTTTGTTTATCTTAATAATGGTCTATGCTTGAATATAGGAAAGTTCTAATTCAGAGAAAATATTCAAATACTTATCAGCCTGAAAATAATAATGCGTATATTGCTAAGCTACTAATTCTCATCCACTGATATTTATTGGTTTTATTTATATCATTCTAATGTGTCTATTTTAGATATCAACTGTAAAGTAAATGAAATCTCTGGGTAGAAGAGTGCAGAAGCTGAAAAGAAGACACAGTTCTCTAATATTATCACGTACAATGATTTATTTTCATTTATGGTATGATGATCTAGGAGTTTTTTTTTTTTTTCCTAAGCATCATTCTCCAAATACTCAAGTACCTTATTCTCTAACATTCACTGTCTCTCTAAGTTGCTTTTTATTAGAAACTGCATTGCTTAAAACTGACATTTTCCTAATAGTGGTATGGTTTTCCCTGCATTTCATGCCATTAAAAATCATGCATGCCTCAACAACGGCATTTCCCAGTTGAGTCATATCAATGCAAATAAAAATGCAAAGAAGCAAAGTCGATAATATTACCAAAAAATTGGTGTTTGGGGTATAATATGGGGATTCATACTGCACAGATGTTCAGCAGAAATGAGATCTGCACCTCCACTGAGTAAGAGTATTACCTGTTTTATTGCTCTATGTACAGCAGGCAAGGGTAGAAAGACTGTGACCTTGAATGCATCACAGAAGAACATGCTGCTTTAAAATATCATTGCTCAAAGGCGAGAATGTTTAAGCGGAGAAAAAAGAAAAGAAAAAAAGTGTTATTTTTTTTAAATCAAAATTAAACTAGCAAACATAGTAATATATATTATTTAGATCTAAGATGACAGCTGTGAATGCATAAATTTAGTCAAATAAAAGAAATGAAATTATATGTTTTATTTCTTCTGTAATACTGGAATTTAAAGAAGAAACCAGTCCCTATCATTTCGACATTGCTTCTTCCCAGATAATAAATAGCAATTACTTGAAATGCAATTATTGTGCATTTTGTCTGGGTAGGTGGTGTGAAGGTACTTGTTTTTATGGATTTTATAATCAACTTGTTTTTTTAATAAATGAATTTATATATGAATATATATGTGTATGTATATGTGAATATATGTGTATATTATATATTTTATATGCTCAAATTCTTAGCTCTTTGGGAATACACCCTTTCCTCATTTATCGACATGTTTAGGTTCCAAAGACCAGGTTATTATGTGAAATTGGTGTTATGTGAAAATGGAGAATGACCACATCAGATCACAAAATGAAGGATGACTATATCATTACACAACTGCCAGATTACATCATTAAATAACTTCCAAACCACTGAGAATCATGGCTCAGCCAAGCTGACAGATAATCTTAACTATCGAAGCCATCGTTACTTTCACCTCACACTTCGGTGTTGGTTTACTGCCAAAGGTACATTATTAATCCACAAAATAGACAGTAGATTCTTTTAAATATTGTCGCAAATGTGAAATGTTGGATAACAAGATAGTCAATATTTTAAATGAAACAATAGCTACCAATTTACTTCAAAAGTTAAAAAGTTAATTTGTTGTAAAATTTGAGGATTACCACCAAAAGGGGAGGAAGAACTGCAGCTAGATATCTGGGGAAGTTTGTAGCATTATTGAGGACTTAAATAGAAGCATTTTCTGAAATTTGGCATTCCCTTCAACTATGGATCTATGGATATAGGCTCTGTCATCAATAGCCATGGACAGTATTTTCATAAAAAAAAAAAAAAAGCACAGTATAAATGTCTCTTATCAACGATAATTATAATCCAAAGTCTGATGTTTTATACATTTTATGTCTTTTTTTGGTTGTCAGGTAGGAGAGAAAATATAGCTTCTATGTCACCATTTGGTCCAAAGCAGAAATCATCCCTTATTCTTCTCTTTTTCTGTTTTACATATATGTGTGTGTGTGTGTGTGTGTAAATATATATATAAATGTAATTAAATCTTAAATGTATGTGATTACAACATATATATAACATTACAATAATTACAATATATATTGGCATTATCCAAGATTTTATCCTCTTTTGTCTTCTCTCTCTTTAATCTGTCATTGAGAGATCACTTCTGTACTCTCAAATTAACCGTAAACTCTGTGACCATCCCAAGAGGTTTTTCTACATAATCGTCCCACAGACACCCTTGTCACCAAATCTGTGAATTTTGTTCTTTCAAAATTCCAGAAAACATCAGGCAAGGGAAACCCAAGTTATGTAGTCCACAGAGGTCAGTTTCCTCAGGCATAGAGCAAGCCAGAAAAGGGCAAGTATGGATGGGGCGGGGGTGACTGGGGGATGTTAAACACTAATAATCAGCACACCAAGTAATTGCATTTTCTCTACCCCAAGGCTAATTTCTACTGGTGCTTAGTTCATGTTATACTAAATTATATTGCAATAAGGCTAATAGGGTAGAAAATCAGCCAGGTTTATTCCTGGTTAAAAGTTTAGTGGTCTTTTTAATTTCTTTCTTTTTTTGTGTGCAGTGAACTCCAAGTAACTCAGCACCAGGAAACTTTAGATAGTAATCTATACATTTATTCTTAGCAGCTTCACATTATTGTTAACTCTGGTTCATATACTTTTTAGATCCTTCAGAAATAAATATTTTGACAAAAATTTGAATTCTTTAAGGTAATCTATATTTTCTTAAATGATAAACATTATCATAGCCTTCCTTTAACTATTTACTCTTATCTGTGTTTAGTAATACAGGATAATTTTCATATTAGCCATTAACTGATCCTCCTCTAAGAATGTTTTCAACACTATAAAGCTGTGCATAACACTGGAGAAATTTTCGCCTGTAAATCTGTCCCCTGGAGACCTTGACTGCTTATAGGAGTGGTTTTCAACCAGGACTGCATATTTGAAGGATCTAGGCAGTTAAAAAAAAAAAGGATTGATTAAATCATAACCTTTGGGAATGAAATTAGGCATCAGAATCTTTAATAGCTATCAGGATATTTTAATATTTCAAAACTATTAATAGAGGTGTTCAAATTTTATATTCCTTAAGCTATCCTTGATGCATAAAATTATGTTCTATGTATTTTCTATAACTGTATTATATATTCTTGATTTAAATTGGGGTGTTCCTAAATTACTCACGTACTAAATTGTATCACACAGGCCATTGCATCTTTAATTTTGTAAACTGGTCTCTTTGTTGACATCAACTTTGATGTCATTTCTGAGAATAAAAATGATGAGATTTGTAGAGAAATGAAAACTTTACTGATGATGCAAATACTTAATTTTCTTTAAGAAATTCTGCTGAGGAGCCTTTTTATTGCAATTCATGATAAACATAAATTATAAATTTGAACTAAATGTAACTCATTTTCAGGTTCTTTTTCTTGAGCTCTGTTAATAATTAAAATTTCGTAATTCTCTGTTAAATGATATCATTAAAAAACCAAGTTGAAAAAAGTTTAATATTCAGGTTAAATCCTTTTATCATAACTTCAAAACTTTTAATAACTTCTTTTTTACTCTGTATATCATTCCCGTTTAAAAAGAAAACAATGGAAAACAGAAGAGTGTACCTAAAAAAAAATTACCCATAATTTCAAAATTTTGAGATGATTGTTTTTCATATTTTGGTATAGTTTCTTGTAGTACTTTTTTTTTTTTTCTTTTTTCCTTTTTATTTATTTATTTATTTATTTTTAATAACTTTTATTAAGCTTCAAGTGAACGTTTACAAATCCAATCAGTCTGTCACATATAAGTTTACATACATCTCACTCCCTACTCCCACTTGCTCTCCCCCTCTTGAGTCAGCCCTTTCAGTCTCTCCTTTCTTGAAAATTTTGCCGGCTTCCCTCTCTCTATCCTCCCATCCCCCCTCCAGACAAGAGTTGCCAACACAGTCCCAAGTGTCCACCTGATATAATTAGCTCACTCTTCATCAGCGTCTCTCTCCCACCCGCTGACCAGTCCCTCTCATGTCTGATGAGTTGTCTTCGGGGATGGTTCCTGTCCTGTGTCAACTGAAGGTCTGGGGAGCATGGCCACCGGGATTCCTCCAGTCTCAGTCAGACCATTAAGTTTGGTCTTTTTATGAGAATTTGGGGTCTGTATCTCACTGATCTCCTGCTCCCTCAGGGGTCCTCTGCTGTGCTCCCTGTCAGGGCAGTCATCGATTGTGGCCGGGCACCAACTAGTTCTTCTGGTCTCAGGATGATGTAGGTCTCTGGTTCACGTGGCCCTTTCTGTCTCTTGGGCTCTTAGTTGTCATGTGGGCTTGGTGTTCTTCATTCTCCTTTGCTCCAGCTGGGTTGATACCAATTGCTGCATCTTAGATGGCCGCTTGTTAGCATTTAAGACCCCAGACGCCACATTTCAAAGTGGGATGCAGAATGATTTCATAATAGAATTATTTTGCCAATTGACTTAGAAGTCCCCGCAAACCATGTTCCCCAGACCCCCGCGCTTGCTCCGCTGAGCTTTGAAGCATTCATTTTATCCCGGAAACTTCTTTGCTTTTGGTCCAGTCCAATTGAGCTGACCTTCCATGTATTGAGTGTTGTCTTTCCCTTCACCTAAAGCAGTTCTTATCTACTGATTAATCAATAAAAAACCCTCTCCCACCCTCCCTCCCTCTCCCCCTCGTAACCACAAAAGTATGTGTTCTTCTCAGGTTTACTATTTCTCAAGATCTTATAATAGTGGTCTTATACAATATTTGTCCTTTTGCCTCTGACTCATTTCGCTCAGCATAATGCCTTCCAGGTTCCTCCATGTTATGAAATGTTTCAGAGATTCGTCACTGTTCTTTATCGATGCGTAGTATTCCATTGTGTGAATATACCACAATTTATTTACCCATTCATCCGTTGATGGACACCTTGGTTGCTTCCAACTTTTTGCTATTGTAAACAGAGCTGCAATAAACATGGGTGTGCATATATCTGTTTGTATGAAGGCTCTTGTATCTCTAGGGTATATTCCGAGGAGTGGGATTTCTGGGTTGTATGGTAGTTCTATTTCTAACTGTTTAAGATAACACCAGATGGATTTCCAAAGGGGTTGTACCATTTTACATTCCCACCAGCAGTGTATGAGAGTTCCAATCTCTCCGCAGCCTCTCCAACATTTATTATTTTGTGTTTTTTGGATTAATGCCAGCCTTGCTGGTGTGAGATGGAATCTCATCGTAGTTTTAATTTGCATTTCCCTAATGGCTAATGATCGAGAGCATTTTCTCATGTATCTGTTGGCTGCCTGAATATCTTCTTTAGTGAAGTGTGTGTTCATATCCTTTGCCCACTTCTTGATTGGGTTGTTTGTCTTTTTGTGGTTGAGTTTTGACAGAATCATGTAGATTTTAGAGATCAGGTGCTGGTCGGAGATGTCATAGCTGAAAATTCTTTCCCAGTCTGTAGGTGGTCTTTTTACTCTTTTGGAGAAGTCTCTAGATGAGCATAGGTGTTTGATTTTTAGGAGCTCCCAGTTATCGGGTTTCTCTTCATCATTTTTGGTAATGTTTTGTATTCTCTTTATGCCCTGTATTAGGGCTCCTAGGGTTGTCCCAATTTTTTCTTCCATGATCTTTATCGTTTTAGTCTTTATGTTTAGGTCTTTGATCCACTTGGAGTTAGTTTTTGTGCATGGTGTGAGGTATGGGTCCTGTTTCATTTTTTTGCAAATGGATATCCAGTTATGCGAGCACCATGTGTTAATTGACACTGGTCCTTTGTCAAATATCAGCTGCTCATACGTGGATGGATCTATGTCTGGGTTCTCAATTCTGTTCCATTGGTCTATGTGTCTGTTGTTGTACCAATACCAGGCTGTTTTGACTACTGTGGCTGTATAATAGGTTCTGAAGTCAGGTAAGGTGAGGCCTCCCACTTTCTTCTTCTTTTTCAGTAGTGCTTTGCTTATCCGGGGCTTCTTTCCCTTCCATATGAAATTGGTGATTTGTTTCTCTATCCCCTTAAAATATGACATTGGCATTTGGATCGGAAGTGCGTTAAATGTATAGATGGCTTTTGGTAGAATAGACATTTTTACTATGTTAAGTCTTCCTATCCATGAGCAGGGTATGTTTTTCCACTTAAGTATGTCCTTTTGAATTTCTTGTAGTAGAGCTTTGTAGTTTTCTTTGTATAGGTCTTTTACATCCTTGGTAAGATTTATTCCTAAGTATCTTATCTTCTTGGGGGCTACTGTGAATGGTATTGATTTGGTTATTTCCTCTTCGGTGTTCTTTTTGTTGATGTAGAGGAATCCAAGTGATTTTTGTATGTTTATTTTATAACCTGAGACTCTGCCAAACTCTTCTATTAGTTTCAGTAGTTTTCTGGAGGATTCCTTAGGGTTTTCTGTGTATATAATCATGTCATCTGCAAATAGTGATAACTTTACTTCTTCCTTGCCAATCCAGATACCTTTTATTTCTTTGTCTAGCCTGATTGCCCTGGCTAAGACTTCCAACACGATGTTGAATAAGAGCGGTGATAAAGGGCATCCTTGTCTGGTTCCCGTTCTCAAGGGAAATGCTTTCAGGTTCTCTCCATTTAGAGTGATATTGGCTGTTGGCTTTGCATAGATGCCCTTTATTATGTTGAGGAATTTTCCTTCAATTCCTATTTTGGTAAGAGTTTTTATCATGAATGGGTGTTGGACTTTGTCAAGTGCCTTTTCTGCATCAATTGATAAGATCATGTGGTTTTTGTCTTTTGTTTTATTTATGTGATGGATTACATTAATGGTTTTTCTGATATTAAACCAGCCTTGCATACCTGGTATAAATCCCACTTGATCAGGGTGAATTATTTTTTTGATGTGTTGTTGGATTCTATTGGCTAGAATTTTGTTGAGGATTTTTGCATCTATGTTCATGAGGGATATAGGTCTATAATTTTCTTTTTTTGTAATGTCTTTACCTGGTTTTGGTATCAGGGAGATGGTGGCTTCATAGAATGAGTTGGGTAGTATTCCGTCATTTTCTATGCTTTGGAATACCTTTAGTAGTAGTGGTGTTAACTCTTCTCTGAAAGTTTGGTAGAACTCTGCAGTGAAGCCGTCCAGGCCAGGGCTTTTTTTTGTTGGGAGTTTTTTGATTACCGTTTCAATCTCTTTTTTTGTTATGGGTCTATTTAGTTGTTCTACTTCTGAATGTGTTAGTTTAGGTAGGTAGTGTTTTTCCAGGAATTCATCCATTTCTTCTAGGTTTTCAAATTTGTTAGAGTACAATTTTTCATAATAATCTGAAATGATTCTTTTAATTTCATTTGGTTCTGTTGTGATGTGGTCCTTCTCATTTCTTATTTGGGTTATTTGTTTCCTTTCCTGTATTTCTTTAGTCAGTCTAGCCAGTGGTTTATCAATTTTGTTAATTTTTTCAAAGAACCAGCTTTTGGCTTTGTTAATTCTTTCAATTGTTTTTCTGTTCTTTTTTTTTATTCATTTAGTTCAGCTCTAATTTTTATGATTTGTTTTCTTCTGGTGTCTGAAGGATTCTTTTGTTGCTCACTTTCTATTTGTTCAAGTTGTAGGGACAGTTCTCTGATTTTGGCTCTTTCTTCTTTTTGTGCGTGTGCATTTATCGATATAAATTGGCCTCTGAGCACTGCTTTGGCTGTGTCCCAGAGGTTTTGACAGGAAGTATTTTCATTCTCGTTGCTTTCTATGAATTTCCTTGTTCCCTCCTTGATGTCTTCTATAACCCAGTCTTTTTTGAGCAGGGTATTGTTCATTTTCCAAGAATTTGATTTCTTTTCCCTAGTTTTTCTGTTATTGATCTCTAGTTTTATTGCCTTGTGGTCTGAGAAGATGCTTTGTAATGTATCGATGTTTTGGACTCTGCAAAGGTTTGTTTTATGACCTAATATGTGGTCTATTCTAGAGAATGTTCCGTGTGCGCTAAAAAAAAAAGTATATTTTGTAGCAGTTGGGTGGAGAGTTCTGTATAAGTCAATGAGGTCAAGTTGGTTGATTGTTTTAATTAGATCTTCCGTGTCTCTCTTGAGCTTCTTACTGGATGTCCTGTCCTTCTCCGAAAGTGGTGTGTTGAAGTCTCCTACTATAATTGTGGAGGTATCTATCTCGCTTTTCAATTCTGTTAAAATTTGATTTATGTATCTTGCAGCCCTGTCATTGGGTGCATAAATATTTAATATGGTTATGTCTTCCTGATCAATTGTCCCTTTTATCATTATATAGTGTCCTTCTTTATCCTTTGTGGTGGATTTAAGTCTAAAGTCTGTTTTGTCAGAAATTAATATTGCTACTCCTCTTCTTTTTTGCTTATTGTTTGCTTGATATACTTTTTTCCATCCTTTGAGTTTTAGTTTGTTTGTGTCTCTAAGTCTAAAGTGTGTCTCTTGTAGGCAGCATATAGATGGATCGTGTTTCTTTATCCAGTCTGTGACTCTCTGTCTCTTTATTGGTGCATTTAGTCCATTTACATTCAGGGTAATTATAGATAAATAAGTTTTTTGTGCTGTCATTTTGATGCCTTTTTATGTGTGTTGTTGACAATTTCATTTTTCCACATACTTTTTTGTGCTGAGGTGTTTTTCTTAGTAAATTGTGAGATCCTCATTTTCATAGTGCTTGACTTTATGTTAGTTGAGTCGTTACGTTTTTCTTGGTTTTTAACTTGAGTTATAGAGTTGTTATACCTTTTTGTGGTTACCTTATTATTTACCCCTCTTTTTCTAAGTAAATACCTAACTTGTATTGTTCTATATCACCTTGTATCACTCTCCATATGGGAGTTCAATGCCTCCTGTATTTAGTCCCTCTTTTTGATTATTGTGATCTTTTACCTATTGACTTCCATGATTCCCTGTTATGTGTATTTTTTTTTTTAATTAATCTTAATTTGTTTGTTTTTGTGATTTCCCTATTTGAGTTGATATCAGGACGTTCTGTTTTGTGACCTTGTGTTGTGCTGATATCTGATATTATTGGTTCTCTGACCAAACAATATCCTTTAGTATTTCTTGTAGCTTTGGTTTGGTTTTTGCAAATTCTCTAAACTTGTGTTTGTCTGTAAATGTCTTGATTTCGCCTTCATATTTGAGAGAGAGTTTTGCTGGATATATGATCCTTGGCTGGCAGTTTTTCTCCTTCAGTGTTCTGTATATGTCGTCCCATTCCCTTCTTGCCTGCATGGTTTCTGCTGAGTAGTCTGAACTTATTCTTATTGATTCTCCCTTGAAGGAAACCTTTCTTTTCTCCCTGGCTGCTTTTAAAATTTTCTGTTTATCTTTGGTTTTGGTGAGTTTGATGATAATATGTCTTGGTGTTTTTCTTTTTGGATCAATCTTAAATGGGGTTTGATGAGCATCTTGGATAGCTATCCTTTCGTCTTTCATGATGTCAGGGAAGTTTTCTGTCAAGAGTTCTTCAACTATTTTCTCTGTGTTTTCTGTCCCCCCTCCCTGTTCTGGGACTCCAATCACCCGCAGGTTATCCTTCTTGATAGAGTTCCACATAATTCTTAGGGTTTCTTCATTTTTTTTAATTCTTTTATCTGATTTTTTTTCAGCTATGTTGGTGTTGATTCCCTGGTCCTCCAGATGTCCCAGTCTGCATTCTAATTGCTCGAGTCTGCTCCTCTGACTTCCTAGTGCGTTGTCTAATTCTGTTATTTTATTGTTAATCTTTTGGATTTCTACATGTTGTCTCTCTATGGATTCTTGCAACTTATTAATTTTTCCAGTATGTTCTTGAATAATCTTTTTGAGTTCTTCAACAGTTTTATCAGTGTGTTCCTTAGCTTTTTCTGCAGTTATCCTAATTTCATTTGTGATATCATTAAGCATTCTGTAAATTAGTTTTTTATATTCTGTATCTGATAATTCCAAGATTGTATCTTCATTTGGGGAAGATTTTGATTCTTTTGTTTGGGGGGTTGGAGAAGCTGTCATGGTCTGCTTCTTTAAGTGGTTTGATATGGATTGTTGTCTCCGAGCCATCACTGGGAAACTAGTTTTTCCAGAAAATTCGCTAAAAAAAAAAATGCAGTCAGATCCCTATCAGAGTTCTCCCTCTGGCTCAGGCTATTCAGATGTTAATGAAGCTGCCTGGGGAGGGTGGGGGAGGGAACATAGAGATAGGAGAGTAGCACCTCAGAATATAGCCAGAGTTGCTTGTCTTGCTTGGAATGACTATTATATCTGAGATTCCCACGGGGCGGGTTGCCTATGTGTGCTGGCTGTGTGGAGATTGCCCCCGGGGGGTCTGGCCCGCTGATGTCACGGTCAGATCCTCCGCTTCCAGCCCCACGGCCAGCGTCAAGGCTCCCCTACTGGGATGGTGCGCTCTCGACTCCAAAATCAGTCGCTGCCTCCCGGGGGCTTCTCGTCCCTCCAGCCGCGTGGCCGTGCCTCCTCCGAGAACCAGTTGGGCCTCCTCCCGGGGTTAGTTCAGATGGGTGGAGCAGCTCCCCGTGCTTGTGCCATGACCGAGTGTCCCGGCTGGGATGCTGTTCTCCCCGCTCCAATACCAGTCGCTGCCTCCCGGGGACTTCTCCTACCGGCTGCGTCCCACCCCGCCCGCGCGACCCGGCTGGTCCCTTTCCCGGGGTTAGTTCAGGGGGGTGGAGCAACTCTCCATGTTTATGCCATACCTGCGTCCAGTCCAAATCCCTGCGGGACGGTTCCCCAGCTCGGACGCTGCTCTTTCTGCTCCAAGACCAGTCACTGCCTCCCGGGGACTTCTCCTACCGGCTGCGTCCCACACTGCCCGTGGAACCAGCTGGTCCCTCTCCCGGGGTTAGTTCAGGAGGGTGGAGCAGCTCTCTGTGCTTGTGCCGTACCTGACTGGTACGCTGGCTCCAGGCTCTGGAAACAATCGCTGCTTCCCCGTATTAGTTCGTTCTCTGTCTCTAAATCTGTGTTTGTTGTTCGTAGATTGTTATGTATGTGATCGATTCACTTGTTTTTCCGTGTCTTTGTTGTAAGAGGGTTCCGAGGTAGCATCTGCCTAGTCCGCCATCTTGGCTCCGCCCCCGTCTTGTAGTACTTTTAATAAGGCTATAATGTAACTACTTCTTACAGACTAAAAGTTTTTATCAAAAGAACTTTCTAAGAATTTGTAAAACGTTTTGGCAAATATCCCCCTTATCAAAACTACTTTCTCATGTCATATGACTTGTAATACCTACTATGACATTTTTCAGTCACCATTGACCTCTTTCCAGTGCTACTGCATCAAAGTCCTTGGTTATTTTAATAACTGTGTAGATAATCCTTTAATACTCTGCTGTCTCAAATACTTACATCCTCTCTCCCAGTGAACTTTTCCTAACCCTTTCTTACCACTCACTGCTATCGCCTTATATTAGACCTATGTCACCAGTAAGTATAACTCCTTTATAATCTCAATTTCAAATACCTTCTATTTAAGACACCATCACCTATTTTTCCATCTCAATTCTTCTAGAAGTCTGCCTCCAACAATCTTTCAACTTTACCAGGACCTACATGTCATTGAGCTACCATTTTTTTTTTTTAATTTTTATGTTCTGTGTCTATTTCCTTTTTTACACTAAAGCATCTATCCTCGGCTACTGCTCCCCTTTCCCTTCTTTGTACTCTTGACAAAAGTCCAACCTTGATTTAGTACCATTTGCCTATACTTACATAGTTAAACATACCTAGAGGTGAAAAAAATACCATCATGCTGATTTTTCTTACTTTAAATACATGCTAACCTCAAGTTATCCCTCAGATTGCCTGGCAGTCCTACTATGTTTCCTCATTTGATTCATATTTTCACTTTCTGAGAGGACTATTTCAAATTTCTTACTCTTCTTGAATACCCACCACCTCATCCCCATTCTTGCTTTCAGTTCCTAGTTCACTAAGAAACCAGAAGCGTTTAGAAGAAAACACCCACCATCTAACTCCAACATATCTACCCATCCATTTCTGTGCACTGCCTCCATCTGTTACCACAGATTAACAGTCCTCTATTTTATCTAAGGCCGTATCCCTACTTGTGCCATGGCTCCATCCTCTATCACCTTCTCCAGGGCTTTGTTCCTGCAATTTCCCCCACATTATCCTGCATCATTTGTTTCTATTCTCTCCCTCTGATTATTATCATCGACATTCAAGCATGCAGTTATCTCTCTTATCTCTAAATTTTCTCGACCCCACTTCCTCCTCTAGTTACCAGTTCATTGTTTTACCTCCATTTACCAAAAAAAGTTATAGAAGTTTTATCTTCTCTTTACATCCAAATTACTTCCTTGTATTATCTCTTAAACTCAGCTGCTAACCAAAAGTTCAGCAGTTCAAATCCACCAGCTGCTGCCTGGAAAACTATGAGACAGTTCTCTCCTGTCCTATAGGATCAATGTGAATTGGAATCAACTAGACAGCAATAGGTTTGTTGTTTTATTATCACTTGGGGGCCCCAGTGGTACAGTGGTTAAGAGTTTGGCTACTAACTGAAAGATTGGCAGTCTGAATCCACTAGCCACTCCTTGGAAACCCTCTGGGTCAGTTCTACTCCATCCTATAGGGTTCCTATGAGTCAGAATCAACTAGTTGGCAACGAGGTTGGTTTGGGGTTTTTATTATCTCTTGAGAAGGAGTCTGGTGGTACGGTGGTTAAGCATTGGCCTGCTGATCAAAAGGCCAGCAATTTGAACCCACCAGCCACTCCAAGGGAGAAAGATGTGGTAGTCTGCTTCCAGAAAAGATTATAGCCTTGGAAATCCGTGGGACAGTTCTACTATGTCCTTTAGGGCTAATAAGAGTCAGAATCTATATGTGGGAAATGAGTTTGGGTTTTTTCGGTTTATAGTCTCTTGAAGGATCCTTGATGTGGTGCAATGGCTAAGCTCTTGGTTGCTAACCAAAAGGTCAGTGGTTTGAGCCCATCACCCATTCTGCTGGAGAAAAGACCTAGAGATCTGCTCCTGTAAAGACTGTGCCCTAGAAAACACTATGGGGCAGTTCTGTTCTGTCATATAGGACGGCACAGCAAAATATCACTTGAGAAGTTCCTGGGTGGCACAAATAGTTGAACATTCAACTAGTAACTGAAAGGTTGGTGGTTCTAACCACCCAGAGGTGACTTGGAAGAAAGTCTCGGTGATCTACTTCCAAAATGTCACTGTCTTGAAAACCCTGTGAAGTGCGGTTCTATTCTGCCACACGTGGCGTCACCAAGAGTTAGAACTGACTTGACAGCAACTGGCTTGGTTTATTACCTCTTGAGGAGTCCTTGGGTGGTGCAAATGTTTAATGCACTCTCTGTTAATCAAAAGGCTAGAAGTTTGAGTCCATCCAGAGGTGCCTCAGAAGAAAGCCCCAGCAATCTACTTCCAAAAAAATCAGTCATTGAAAACCAGATGGATTACAGCTCTACTCTGAGACACATGAGGTTGCCATGAGTTGGACTCGACTTGATGGCAACTGGTATTGGCTGTTCTTTCTTGAACCACTCCAGTCAGGCTTTCATTTCTCCGTTCATTGACATTGCATTTGTCAAGATCACAATGATGTCCACAATGCTAAATTCAAAGGTTAATATTCAGAGCTTATATTATTTGACATTTCATCAGGCTTTCATACTGTCGATTGTTCTCTCCTCCTTGAAACACTTCCTTCTTTTGTTTTCCATGATACCACAATTTCATTATTTTCCTCCCAATGCACTGGATGCCTCCTCCCAAATGATCTCATTTTTACTGTTGCATTGTCCAGGGTTTAAACCTTGGAGATCTTCTTCTCTTCTGTATTCACTCCCTTGGTGATCTCTTTAGCCTTGTAGCTTTAAACATCATCTATAACCCTGGTGGCGTATTGATTAAGAGCTACGGCTGTTAACCAAAACGTTAACAGTCAAATCCACCAGGCGCTTCTTGAAAACCATATGGGGCAGCCCTACTCTGTCCTACAGGGTCACTATGAGTCAGAATCAACTTGACAGCAAGGGGTTTGGGTATGCCATATTTTTGAAATTATGTCTTCTTCACTGAATTGCAAATTAGAATAACCAGTGAATGACCTACTCAGCATGTTCACTTGGAGATCTAAATCAGAATGCCCCAAAGAGAATTCTTAATCTCTAATACCATGTTCCCCCAAAACATTCCTCCTTCAGGCTTTTCCCCATGTCAAAGATGGCAACTACATTATTTCAGTTATCTGGCCCAAAATTTTTAAATCATCATTATGTTCTCTTTTTGTCTCACAAACAACTTTCAATCCATTAGTAAGTGCCATTGAGTTTACCCTCAAAATATATCCAGAATGTGACCATCTCTCATCATCTCTTCTCTCTAGCCTGCCCCAAAGCTCTGAGATATCTTGCCTATATTACTGGAATAGATCTAACTGCTCTCCTTACTTCTTCCTTATTCTCACTTTAGTATATTCTCAATTGAAAGACAATTTCTCTGTTCATAACTTGCCATTGGCTTCCACCACCAATATAGTTTCCTTACTGCCCAGTATTTACTCTGTCTCTGCAATACAGATAGTCCCTGACTTACAATGTATTCAAGTTATGACAAGCTGAACTTATGACCGTCTGTTATTTTGTTTTGTACATCTTATTGTTAGTAATATGTACTACAGACCTATATTCACAAAGAGGTGAAGTTGATGCCTGCTTTTAAGACATTTATAGACAGAATCACACTGATGCTTGGAGGAAACACTGCTGGATTTAAATTAAAACTTTTTATTGTTTACTGTTCTGAAAACCCCCTGAGCATTAAAAAACATAGACAAAAATAAGCTGCTGATCTACTGCAGAAGTAACTCCAAGGCCTGACTGATGATACTGTTGTTTGAAGACTGGTTTTTAAATTGTTTCATCCCAGAAGTTCAAGCCCACTGCCTTGAAAGGAGCATTTCTTTCAAGATTCTATTGCTACTTGGTAATGCCCCAGGACATTCTTCTCACGTAGATTATCTAAATCAAGATGTGAAAAGTAGTGTTTCTGCCTCCCAATACAGCTGACAGTTGTGATTCATCCTATGGTTCTAGGTGCAATAGCCACCTTCAAGGCACACAACCTATGGACTACATTTGCTCAGGCAATAGCTGCAACAGATTGAGGTACAGTAATATTTCTGGAAGAATTACAATATTCTTCAGTGTATCTGGAACACTGCATCTTCCTGAGAGGAAGTTGTAGGAAAATGCATGCAGGGAATATGAAAAAAAAAAAAAAAAGCTGAATTACGTGAACACACTCCAAGCATTTGTTCAGGATAATATATTGGGAGGGATAGGTGGAGAAATCATCCGTATGGCAAGAATAGCGAATTTAGAGCTTGATATCACTGATGTGCAAAACATCATAGATCACAAAGAAGGAATTGACAGGTCAGGATTTCATGGATTTTGAAGAGGAAAGAAATGTTGAAGAAAAAAATAATAATAATGAGGAAGAGAGAGGAGAGTTGTCAAAAAATTTTACAGTGAAAGGGTTAGCTGAAGCTATTTTAAACCAAATCAGGAAGACCCTGATTTGTTGCTAGAAAACATGGATCCACATGCTAATCACTTTGCGAAAGTCAATAAGTATTCAGAAGCAGTGAGATGGTACTGTGAAATATATGAAGAAAAAAGAAAAGGACCATACAGACAATTTTCACAAATTTTCTGACTAGAAATACTGACTATTCCCATTCCCAGAGATAATGAAGATGATCTAGAACCTTCCACAAGTGCAGTTATTATGGCAAATGACAAAATACCAATGTAGTCCAACTAGTCTTCATAAAAGGAGTAATTTTCATGATTTGGGTATTTTTATATATGTATTTATTAAAATATTTCTGTAAGCTTATATGTAACATTTCCAATCCCCCAAAACAAATATAGATCGGATTGATAAAGATGCTGATAAAAAAGGCAATAATAATGAAAATAATAACAAAATTATTCTGCTTACGTCAGAACTAATTTACCATGGAATCATGAGAATGGAACCCTTCATAAATCAGGGCTACCTGTACTGTCCATTTTTCCCAACATTCTCTTGTTTTAGGTTTTTGTATTTGCCATTCCCTCTGCCTAGATTGCTCTCCCACAAATAATTTGTAAGCTTCCTTCAGGTCTTTTCTCAAAAGCCATTTTCTCAATTACGCCTTCATAATTACGTGCTTAGAAGCGGCCCTGGTGCCACGATGGTTAAAGTGCTTGGCTGCTAACTGAAAAGTCTGTACTTGGAACCCACCAGCCACTCTGCAGAAGGAAGATGCACTAGTCTTCTTCCTTAAAGATTTACAGCCTTGGAAACCTGATGGGGTGCTTCTACTCTGTCCTGTAGGGTCTCTATGCATTGGAATCAACTTGACTGCAGTGGGCTTGGTTTGATTTTGGAATTACCTACTTAAAACTGCATTGCAAGCCCACCTCCCGCCAGCGCGCGCACGCACACACACAGAGCTACATTCTCCATCTCTCCTACTTGCTTTTTTTCTTCTCCATAGAACTTATTCCCTCTTATAAGTACAATTCTTTGTACTTATTGACATTATTTTTTTAGTTTTTTTTTTTTAATTGCACTTTAGACGAAGGTTTACAGAACAAACTGGTTTCTCACTGAACAGTTAGTACACATATTGTTTTATGACATTGATTAACAACACCACGACATGTCAACACTCTCCCTTCTCAATCTTGGATTCTCTATTACCAGCTTTCCTGTTCCCTCTTGCCTTCTAGTCCTTGCCCCAGGGCTGGTATGCCCCTTTAGTCTCCTTTTGTTTTATGGCCCTGTCGAATTTTTGGCTGAAGGGTGAACCTCAGAAGTGAAGTGACTTCATTACAGAGCTGAAAGGGTCTGCAGGGGCCATACTCTCAGAGTTTCTCCAGTCTCTCTCAGGCCAACAAGTCTGAATTTTTTGTCTTCTCTAATCATTTTTTTGTTGTTGTTGTTCCTCAGTGTTTTATACTCGTATTTTAGAAATAGACCAAAAGAGACATTTAATAAAAATTTGAAAAATGAATGAAGGTACATTTATATGTAAATCCTCAATAGATCATGCTAAGCCTTTTATATAAAATTACTAATCTTAACAAGTATTCAATACCAATATGCAAAGGATGGTCCCATCTTACCTCCTTTACTTTTCTCTCTTTACTGGGTCATTCCCATACACTTACACATATTCTGTAACGCCAGTAGCTCACACCAAAATAACATAAAATAAAACTCATCTGGCTGCCTCACACTCCTTCAGTCATTTCAAAAATTCAAGAGTTGTTTGTATTCACACAATCTCTATTTCTGCTATTCTTACTTTTCCTCAACCACACTTTAATTAGAACTTCAATCCAATCTCTGGACTGAATCTGTTCTTGTTAAGGTGAAAAATGATTTCCACCCTGCCAATAATCACACTCAGTCTTCATCCTACTTGACCTATTAGCAACTTGTGACTTACTTGATCACCTCCTCCCCCTTGCAGAATTTTCTTCAGTTGAACTCTGAGCAAACAACCTCTTTGGGTTCTACTCCTACATCACAGGCCATTGAATCTCATTCCCACTGGTTAAGCCCTCCTCTCTGTTCAATCTCTCTGCATTGAGGTACCCCTGGCTCAGCCTTTTAAACTTTTTTCTCTCTACAAAGACTTATTCAGTGGCCCCAGCCAATAATGCAGCTTTAAATCCATTGTTTGAGTTCATTACTCCCAAATTTATATTTCAACAAGGAACTTTTTTCTCAAATTTCTATCTCAATATTATCTGCCTAACTGACATCTCTGTGGATTTCTGATAGGCATCTCAAAGTTATCTCTCCCAAAATTTATTGCTGATTTTTCAAAAACAAGCAAATCCTTTTTGTTCTTAGTCTTTTCCATCTCAATAAAAGCAATTTCATTCTTCCAGGCGCTCAAGCTAAAAAATTGAGTCACCCTCCACACTCCTTCTTCTTTTACACTCATGTTCAATTGAACAAAACATTCTCTAAGTCATAACTCAATAATATACCCTGAATCAAGCCATTTTTCAACTTCCATAATACTATCACCTTAGCCGAAGACAGATCTATTTCTTTTTGGGCATATTACAAAGTCTCTTACTAGATCTCTGCGCTTCCATCTTTACCTCATTAGACTATTTTTCCTTATGAAACATAAATCAGATCATGAAGATCTCCTATCCCTCATTTTTACCTGGATTTAAATTTTCCTGACAATAGTACGCATAGTTGTTAAGATGATATATAAAGTCTTGAAGATAGAACTTCCAGTTATCTCCTGATTTAACCTGCTGTAATAAAAAAAAAAAAAAAAATTTTTTTTTTTTTTTGAATCACCTATTTACCACTTTTCAGTGATATTCTGCTCCAGAGTCTTGGTTTACAATGGAGGGATACTTTCACCAAGGAATACAGCAAGAATCCTCTTGGACTTTGAATTATAGCTGCTACTCAGAAACTTAGAGTTTCTTATGTCAAGGAATCAGCAGACAAGTAGAAGAGTAATTATTCTGCCAAATTAATCAACCCTGATAGTCAACAAGGGGCAGAGCTGAAGTTATACAATGTGCACAGGTAGGACAATGTTTTATTCCATGGTGATCCATTGAATATATTTTTATACCGCCTTTTCCAATTATGATAATAAACGAGTACATGCAGGAGCTCAGATGCTTCAGGTTTGAGGATCTGAGTCATACCCCCAGGCAAGCTACCTAGAACAGCAGAGATGCTAAGTTTCTTTTATAAAATCCCAAAGAAGGAAGTCACCAGTCCTTTGAAGGAGCTTCTCTGAAAAGGTTAATAAAGAAATGGCTCTAAGAAGCTTAAGATGTGAAATGTAATAGGCTCTATGCTATGCCACCCTGATCTATTTTTCAGAATTGAAAGATGCATTGCACCAGCTGCTGGTTGACAGCCTTCAGCTCTTAGATCCTCTTGTAAATTCCCCTCAGCTAGGTAGAACTACTTTGACAAAGGCCAGGACCTCTTTCCAGGGCTAACCTTCGTTCAATGACTAATTGAATATAAGAATAAAGGCTTGGCCTCCTGATACTAACTTGGGACAATTCCAAATAATTGTCCAAATTTTAGTATTCACATGGGATGAGGCCTCCTTGTGACTGCATCACAACCGAATTTCTTCTTCTTCTTTATCTTGCTTTCTTTCCTTTCCACATGGGTGATGATCCTGAGAACAATCTTCAATAAATTTCATACATGCTAATTGTCGTCTTGGCATCATTCCAGAAATTATAACTTGCAACATTTCTGGATTTCCATTGGTTCCTTACAATCTCAACTCTTCCAATTTTTCCTGTATACCAACTAAGAAAAATTTTGTCAGAATACCATTTTGATTATGATTTTCCTCTGCTTAATTATCTAAATTTATTCTCCATGTATATAAGATTGTGCTTAAATTTCTTAGCTGAAACTAACTCAAAGTTCTCAGGATCTGGTATCCATTTTCCAAGACAGCTTCAAAAGCCACTATTATATAACAATGCTTTCCACTTTAACTCTCTAATTTTCACTATGTCTCCTTACATGTCGTGATCATCCTCCCCATGCACTATGACTTTGCTTATGAAAGCAGACATTTGCAATAAAATTCTCAAACCTATGTTTTTACAGATCTTACCATCTTGTAAAATCCATCTCGAGTTTTTTCTTTATTAACTCTCTGTGATTACTATTAGCTAATAAAAAGAAAAAAAAAAGTTGCCACTGAGTCAATTCTAACTCATAGCAACCCTCTAAGGACAGAGTAGAACTGCCCCTGCAGGGTTTCCAAGGAGCAGCTGGTGGATTCCAACCGCAGGGCTTTTGGTTAGCAGCCAAACTCTTAACCACTTCACCACCAGGGCATCCATTAGCTAATAGTCATCTCTTATCTTACTCACTATCTAAAACACCATACTGATTAATTCACTTATGAAAAACAAAAATTGAACGTTTTATATGCAACAACTGCTTTATAAAATGGAGTGAAAATGTAAAAATAGCTCAGTTGAAGAATATAAAAGCTACTTAAAAATAACAATTTT
The DNA here is from genome assembly GCF_024166365.1 of Elephas maximus indicus. Lineage (NCBI taxonomy): Eukaryota > Metazoa > Chordata > Mammalia > Proboscidea > Elephantidae > Elephas > Elephas maximus. The sequence goes on from NC_064821.1 coordinate 177,921,185, forward strand.
GTCACTGAAAATTTTTAATTAGCTTATGGTTTGTACTGTGTTCCTTTTTCCCTTTTTTTTTCTTTTTTTTGTTTATGTAAATCTTAGCTTTCCCAATGTATTGATATATACCTTAAGTGCCTTTAATGTACATGCTCTTTTTCTCTCTGTCTTACTCTCTGCACTTTTATGAAATATACATTCAAAAATTGCTTCTTGAATTGAACTGACAGAATATAAATTAGTTTGGATAATATATGTATGTTTTATTAGGGAAGAGGGAAATAATCTCATAAAATAGCCTCAAGAACTTTTCATGTATTAAAATATTAAAATTAAAACTAATCTATGAAGAATATGCCTAAAGGCTCCCTTATGATATAGAACTAAAATAGAGAAACAGGCAAATATAACACCAATCAAAACCTATTTTGATTTGAAAAAGGCATGGAACAAGATGACTGTCACTACAGATGAATACATCTTTGTACTCTGGATAAAATTTCCAAGAATGCTAGATGACATTTGAAATTTTATCTGCAATAAATAGAACAAGAATTGAGAGTCAACAATAAGCTATATGCTATCAACCTACCAGAGAATAGAGTAAATAAGATAATAAGATATAAGGTAACAACAGCAAAACATTTCCTTAGTACTGACTTCACAACTCATTGTGTATGTTTAACATAAAATTCCTAAAACACTAAGCAAACATCATTCTCTTACAATTTCTACCACTTCATTATGAAAATAAAATGAAGCTATTTATAGAGAAAAAGTTTAGAATAAAGAAGAGGAAAGGAAGGAGAGAAGGAAAGAAATAGAGGAAGAAAGACAATTGCAGAGAGCTGACTAGTGCTAGAATTTACCTAGAACAGTTAGTAGTATTTGACTTGATCAGTGTGTTCTATGACATTCAATGACAGTTTGAGATTAATTTCCTAAGATAAATAAAAGGAAGTGCCAAAAAAATTGTTTTTCTTTTTTGCTGTTACTAGTAAAGTCATATTTTTTTGACAGAATTTGTGGCAAATATGCTCAAAATTGAATATTATTTTTATATTTTAAGATAAATGAAGATGAAGACATATTTCTAGGAATTAAATTAGAAACTTGAAAATTCTGACTCTTACCTACAATGAATCATTCACAAGTGAAAGACTACAAGCTATTTATTTTTGCTAGTCTAATAATAAGTTAACAATGTTGGAGTTCTTAATACATGGCAAACGCTGTACTAAGACTGACGTAGATGTCACCTCATTTAATCCTCCTAATATTTCTCTATAATAGATACTGTTGTTTTTTTTATTTTCCTAATAAGGAATTGGGAAACCCTGGTCGGGTAGTGGTTAAGTGCTACAGCTGCTAACTAAAAGATAGGAGGTTCAAATCCACCAGGTGCTCCTTGGAAACTCTATGGGGTAGTCCTACTCTGTTCTATAGGGTCATTATGAGTCAGAATTGACCTGACGGCAATGGGTTTTAGTGAGGAATCGAACTTTATGTAGACTAAATATTTACTCAGATTTACTCTGATCAGACATTATGTAGTTCACTCAAGATTACTAAGCTGGTTTAAACTTTGCCTTCCTCACTTTGAACCTCATGCTTTAATCACTCTGCTTTATGACCTCACCATAATCAATAAAGACAGTCAGTTCAATGAAAACACAGGGGAGAGTTCCAGGAATATTTATGACATTAGATGTTCATGTGCAGAATTGACATATTTCCCCAAAACAATTGTCTTAGGCTGGGTTTTCTAGAGAAACAAAACCAGTAAAATGTAAATATATATATATATAGAAAGATTTATAGCAAGGAAATGGCTCATTAGGTTGTAGATGCTGTTAAGTTCCAAGTCCGTGGGTGGGACTGAAGGCTTCTCCTGACTCACTTAACTGCAGCAGGGGCCGATGGGCCCAAGATTGGCAGGTCAGATAGCTGGCCTCATCACCTGGTTAATCTTCATATATTTCATGAATTATTTCACATATGTACTCTACGACACACATACGAGCACACCCAAATATATAAGATACATAGTAGGTGCTAAGCAAATGTAAGTAAATGCTTTCCTTATGGAAAAAAAACAAACCAAAAATAACAGCGTTAGCACCTGCTATGTGCAATTACGATGTTGATGTATTAAATGCACTACCTTGTTTAACTTATAAATTAGAAAAAAATGTTTTATTCACAGTAAGGGTATCTTTCATTCTTCTGCTAGCTTTGTTGATACCTTATTCATGTGTAATTTATTTACATATAATAGTTTAAAATCACTTTATCATAAAAGTAAGCAGTTCCTGTATTCTCCATACATATTCATAGAGTGTTTTAATCCTTTCACATTTAAATATATTTTACAGATATTTGGAGCATCATCCAATACAATTTAAAGTCATTTTTACAGTTACACTGGGTTTTGTCACTAATTACATTTATATACATGCATATTAGTAATCAATTTATGCTTATCCTTCAATGTACGGCAGCCAGAAGTCAATACTGATTACAAGGTGTGTATTTTTTTTTTATTATGCCAAGGTCACTATATTTGTATACATTATGAATTGTTAAATGATACTTCCCATTTTTAGCATTTGCCTTTCAATGACTGAAAACCACATTTTCTGCTATATAATTTGCAGCTAAAGTAATTCCTATCTTATATTTGCATAGTTTGTTCCCCTGATGTGGCTTTGCATAAAAAACACAATTTTTCAGATCAGGCAGAAATTAAAGTCAGGATTTAGAAATAACATCTGTGACCACACATTTAAAAAGCTTTATTAGACTTTTGAAAACATGCTTTCCTTTAGAAATAGAAAATAAACCTAGAGAATACAGACACTTTGAAAGTATCTCTACATGATTTTAAACTAATTGAAAGTCTTATTATTAAGTAACAAATAGAGAAATTTTATAGAATCCATTTTCCAAAATGCTGTGTAAAGCCTATATAAATGGCTCAAAATTAGTCATAATTTGAAAAGTATAGTTTAAACAAATTGAAATGCAGCATGATTATGAAGTCTATGTTTTGTTTTGTTTTGTTTTAATCATCAGTATTTATAAGATTTAAAACAATCCTTAATTAAATTCATATCTGGTTAATCTACATATACTTCATGAATTATTTCACATATGTACTCTATGGTTGCATTCTACTTATATATTTGGGTGTGCTCGTGTGGGTGTGCTTCCTTTTATAGATGTGTTTACATGTTTGTGGATGTATCACAAAGAGAAAGGACACACTCAGACTTGCAAGTGGAAAAAATATTTCCTTCCCATCGCCAGACACTGCAGACAGGGACGACCATTAACTAATTCCTTAACTTGTACAAGCAATAATTTAAAGACCCAAGGGTCTTTTTCACTAAGAATGCATTTATTAAAAAGTATTGCTGCTCACTAATGGGCTTTTATTTTCTTCTTTCTGGCAAGCATTTGAAAGTAAAATTTGAAAACCAGGTGAAGGTTCAAAAAAGTTAATGAAGTAGACAAAAATTTTTGGTCTTCCCAGCAGAATCTTTTTTTTTCAGAGCTATTTCACCTCACACCCATCCCAGCTATCATTGAGTGGGGCTGGTCTCACCTCCCATACCCCAGATCTGCACATAAGAAATAGAATTATCTAATCTGACAAGTCAAGGGCCTAGACAAAAGGACTGGCTCAGAAATTATACAAGTTGGAACAATAGTGGATTTTCTGAATTTTTTTTTTTTGGAGTTGTATAGAGAAACCCTCTGTCATCACCCTCCCATCCCTGTTTTTTCTGCCCCCCCCCCTTTTTTTTTGCTTCATTCTGTTTACTTTTGAATAAGATCTGTGTACAAATTCCAGCACTACCCCGTTCTCAGTATTTACATTTGAAGTACTTTCTTCATTGGTAAAAATGCCCTTTGGCAGGAGCCTCTACAGTGGTTTCTAATGATCTCACCTCCTGGTATCCATTCCCTTGTGTAATTCTCTGGATGGATCTAGTAACTCAGTTCTAGGGGATAGAATTTAGAAAACGTGATGGCATGCAACCAGGGGTGGATTATCCAATTGGTAAGGTAAACACAGTGCTTACCTTGCTTACCAGATCATCTGTAGTGAACAATTTCACATTTTTTCACCACATCAAAGATTTTGCTTCTAGGTATGGCCGGCATCTGTCTCTCTCCCACAGCACCTTTCTACACATTCAAAAGCCTCTTTTCAAATTTGTAATCCCTGAAAGAGATGGGATACCCAGTAAATGAGGTAAATATGGTCTTACTTGTGCTTATTTACTAATCCGTAGTCACCCTTTTCACAGGGGTTTCACCACAGGCACCACCATGCTTACCTTGCTTACTTGGTAATCTGCCCCCGGATGTAACATTTGGGAATACATTATAAAGAGTTTGGGACATCTGTCTTGCTTACCTGTTACTCTCTTGCCCACTCACTCTGGCAGATGTCATATGCCCTATGTGAGCACTGCTACAGAGAAGTCCACATGGCAAGAAACTGATTATCTCTGGCCACTAGCCAGCAAAGACCTGAGACCTGCCAAAAACTACATGAGTCATCTTGGAAGCCAATTTCCCCCAGCTGAGCCTTGAAATGATGGTAGGCCTGGTTGACACCTTGATTGTAGTTTTGTAAGATTCTCAGTCAGAAGCAAGTAGCTAAATTATGTTTGGGTTCCTAACAACAGAAACTGAGATAACAAATATTAGTAGTGTTAAACTGCTAAGTTTCGGAGTGATTCTTTATGCTGCACTAGGTAACTAATACAATATATATCAAATAAATTGTTGAAATAATTAAAAGAGCAAATTGTATAGCATAATAGGCTTTATTTTTACTCATTTAACAGGTATGACTAACCACCATCACTCATCTGTCAGTTTGCTGTACCATAGTGGCTTGCACATTGCTGTGATGCTGGAAGCTATGCCACCAGTATTTCAGAAACCATCAGGGTCGCCCATGGTGGACAGGTTTCAGTGGAGCTTCCAGATTAAGACAGGCTAGGAAGAAGGACCTTGTGGTCTACTTCTGACAAAATTTGCCAGAGAAAACCTTGTGAATAACAGTGGAACATTGTCTGATGTAGTGCTGGCAGATGAGCCCCTCAGTTTAGAAGACATTCAAAATATCACTGGGGAAGAGCTGCCTCAAAGTAGCCCCATTGCCATCACATGGCAACCTATAGGACAGAGCAGAACTGCCCCATAGGGTTTCCAAGGAGCAGCTGGTGAGATAAAACTGCAAATTTTTTTAGTTGCTATAGCACATAACTACTGCACCACCAGGACTCCCTTCAAATTAGAGTCCACCTTAACAACACGGATAGAATGACGCTTTTGGGACCTTCATTTGTTGATGTGCCATGACTCAAAATGAGAAGAAACACCTGCAATCATTCATTAATGATAAGAATATGGAATGTATGAAGGATGAATCTAGGAAAATTAGAAGTCATAGAAAATGAAATATGTAAAGATCGATAACCTAGGCGTTAGTGAGCTGAAATGGACTTGTATTGGCAACTTTGAATCAGACTATCATGGGCTTGATGTCCAGAATGACAAATCCAAGAGAACTGGCTTCACATTCATCATCAAAAAGAACATTTCAAGATTTATCCTGAAGTGTAATGCTGTTAGTAATAGGATAATATTCATATGCCCACAAGGAACATCAGTTAATACAACTATTATTCAAATTTACTCACCAACCACTAATGGCAAAGATGAAGAAACTGAAGATTTTTACTAACGTTTGCAGCCTGAAATTGGTCAAACATGCAATCAAAATGCATTGATAATTACTGGTGATTGGAACGTGAAAGTTGGAAACAAAGGATCTGTAGTTGGAAAGTATGGCTTTGGTGATAGAAAGGATACCAGAGATTGCATGATAGGATTTTGCAAGAGAAGTAATTTATTCATTATAAAAAAAACTTTCTTCAACAACACAAATTGTTTGACTCTACACGTCTACCTCACTGGATGGAATACACAGGAATCAAATCAACTATATCCGTGGAAAGAGACAATGGAAAACCCAATATCATCAGTGAAGACAAGGCCAGGGGCCAACTGTAGAACAAACCATCAACTGTGCCTTTGCAAGTTAACTTGAAGCTGAAAAAATTTAAAAATACTTTCACAAGAGCCAAAGAACAACCTTAAGTATATCCTACCTGAATTTAGAGATCATCTCAAGAATAGATTCGATGTATTGAACGCTAATGACATAAGACCAGATGAGTTGTGGGAAGACATCAAGGACATCATACATGAAGAATGCAAGAGGCCATTAAAAAGACAGGAAAGAAAGAAAAGACCAAAATGGGTATCAGAAGAGACTCTGAAACTTGCTCTTGAATGTAGAGTGGTTAAAGGAAATGGAAGAAATGATGAAGTAAAGAGTTGAACTGAAGATTTCAAAGACTGCTTGAGAAGGCAAAGTATTATAAAGAAATATACAAATACCTTAAATTATAAAACCAAAAGGAAAGAAGACTCTTGACGTTTCTCAAGCTGAAAGATCTGAAGAAAAAATTCAAGCCTTGAGTTCCAATATTGAAGGATGTGGGAAGAATCAAAAGAAAATGGAAGGAATATAGAGTCACTGTGTATTTTAATGGTTGACCTTCAACCATTTCAGGAGGTAGCATATGATCAAGAACTGAAGTATTGAAGGAAGAAGGTCAAGCTGCAATAAAGACATTAGTGAAAAGCAAGGCTCCAAGAATTGAACAAATACCAAATGAGATGTTTCAACAAATGGATACAACACTGGAAATGCTCAATCATCTATGTCAAGACATTTGGAAGAAAACTACCTGGCCAACCTACTGGAAGAGATCCAGGTTTGTGCCCATTCCAAAGAAAGGTGATCCAGCAGAATGTGGAAATTATCAAAAAATATTAATATCACACACAAGTAAAATTTTGCTGAAGATCATTCAAAAGTGATTACAGCATTGCATTGACAGGGAACTGCCAGAAATTCAACCTGGATTCAAAAGAGAATGTGGAACCAGGGATATCATTGCTGATGTCAGATGGATCCTGGCTGAAAGGAGGGAATACCAGAAAGATGTTTACCTGTGTTTTATTGACTATGCAAAGGCATTTGACTGTGTGGATCATAACAAATTATGGATAACATTGAGAAGAATGGAAACTCTAGAACGTTTAATTGGGCTCATGAGGAATCTATACATAGACAAAGAGGCAGTTGTTCAAACAGAGCAAGGGGAAATTGTGTGGTTTAAAATGAGAAAAGGTGTGTGTCAGTGTTGTATCCTTTCACTTTACTTATTCAATACGTATGTTCAGCAAATAATCTGAGAAGCAGGGCAATATGAAGAAGAACGTGGCATCAGGATTGGAGGAAGGCTCATTAGCAACCTGCATTATGCAGATGACACAACGTTGCTTGTGAAAGCGAGGAGGACTTGAAGCACTTACTAATGAAGATCAAAGACTACAGCCTTCAGTATGGATTACATCTCAACAGAAAACAAAAATCTTCACAACTGAACCAATAAGCAATATCATAAGTGGAGAAAATACTGAAGTTGTCAAGGATCTCATTTTACTTGGGTCCATAGTCAACCCCCATAGAAGCAGCAGTTGAGAAATCAAACAATGTATTTTATTGGGCAAATCTGCTGCAAAAGATATCTTTAAAGTGTTAAAAAGCACAGATTTCACTTTGAGGACTTAGGTGAGCTTGACCTAAGCCATGCTATTTTCAAAGGCCTCATTTGCTTTGGAAAGCTGGACAATGAATAAGACTGAAGAAAAATGCCTTTGAAGTGGGGTGCTAGTGAAGAATATTGAATATTTCATACACTGCCAGGAGAACGAACAGTTTTGTCTTAGAGGAAGTACAGCTGAATACTCTTTAGAAGCGAGGATGACAAGACTTCATTTTAGGTGCTTTGAATGTGTTATTAGGAGGGAGCAGTCCCTGGAGAAGGACATCATTCTTGGTAAGATAGAGGGCCAGTGAAAAAGAGGGACACCCTCAAAGAGATGGATTGACACAGTGGCTACAACCATGGGCTCGAACATAACAACTGTTGTGAGGATAGTGCAGGACTGGGCAGCATTTTGGTCTGTTGTACGTATGATTGCTATGAGTAGGAACCCACTCAAGAGTACCTAACAACAACAACTAACCACAGATTCTCTTTTACTCCAGCTACTAAAAGCGCCTTTGTTTATATAATCCACTTTCCAAAATGATAGGTAATGTTGGAACCAAGAGTAGTTACCCTGATAAATAACAAGTATATAATATCCCTTCCATGGCAGATGATTTCTGGTGACATTAATGTGTGATACAAAAGCCTGTACATCTCTGCCCACTCCCACATGTCCATCCATGTTCATTTGAGCCAGACTTTCTTGTCTCTGATCTTTCAGTCCTTCTATTTAATACATAATATAGGGTCGCTATTTTTTTATGAGTCAGAATCGACTTGACGGCACTGTTTTTTTTTTTTATATATATCATATTAAATATTAACATTATTTTATTCTCAAAAATGATAGGTGCAAAAATTAGCATACTCTAAAAATTATTTTCTATTGTTTTTCTGAGATCTACATTGCAATTTCCTTGAATTAGAATAAAGTATTTCCTGTCAGTATTTTTGTCAAACTTTTATGTACAAATCCAAGAAAATACATAATATGATAAAAAAAAAAGTTTGTTTAGAGGTTTTTAAAAACGTGTACAAAACAATTGACTTGACATTGGAAGAAACAGTGGTTAATAGAAAAAGGTTTGTTTCTCTATCACTACTGACTGTGACCTTGAGTAAGTTAATTTATCTCTCTGTGACTGTTTCCTCATCTGTAAAATGAGAATTATTGAACCTTAAGTTGTTGTGAGAATTAAATAAGCAGATACATGTAAAATGTTTAGAACAGTAACTCGTGTGTAGAATGCACATTCCCTTTATAATTTTATTGTTGTTATTATTAAAGAAGCAGGAAACATTTGCTAATGTGTATAAATGTCAGTCTTTCAAACTGGATTCATGTACCAAAAATGAACAATCATATGTCAAGTAAAATGAACACTTGCTAGTTTTGTCCTATCAATTTGTTATTTCTTTCTGGTTATGAATTAAATACCACTTCTTGGAAAAAAATTGAAATGCATTGAAAAGTATAAAGAATAAAGTTGAAATAGCCCATAATTACACTTTATACTAATAAGTAATAATACATAAACTACATCAATTGAGGAGAATATCATGGACTATACTTTTGATTTAGGACATTCAACTTTCAAGTCATCTCTAAAAAGTAAATGGGGGAAAATTACTTTTTTGAAAATTTTTTTGTGAAAATAAAGGATTGATTTAGACACTCTATGCCTTCCAGAAAGGAATTACTATGGTTTCAAATATTTACAAATAGATGTTTAAAGTAATTTCACTATACACTCACTTGGCGCTGATTGTTATTTTCCAAGTACTAGCGAAAGGCATTGGAATTGTTTGATTCTAATTAAATAACACCCAAGTAAGAATTCTCTACATAAACACAAAATGCCAGATGTTTGAAGAGGCTAATAATCTTTCAAAAAGCAAACATTAAGTTATGAGAAGTCATTAAAGTTATTTTCTTGGGAGTGATTTTGGATTTTCTCTTTTTATGTTATATTGATAATTGTTTTTAAATAATTATTTGTTATTCAAAGTAGACATTAACACTAAAATTTACTTTGCAAAATTTGTCTTTTATAGGAGTATAAATATCTGAGAAGTTCACTGATAATTTCAAATCAAAATAGAAGTTCTTTCATTTCTTTTTTCCATTGGGCTCTGCTAGGTTCACTATGTTCCCAAATACCACACTTAGCAGGCTCTCCAGTGTCCACTGTTTGGACAACACTGGATTGATCTTGTTCTTGAGTTGTGAGTATTAGGACTTGAAGGAGAGAAAATGCAGGTGGGTATTTTCAAGCATTATTTTTGTTATATTCATGTTCTGTATGATAATTGTATCTTTAATGGGTCTGTGTATTCTTTCACAAAAAAGACTTTAAGATCATCCCACTGAGAAGGGGAATATTGTTTGGCAGTCTCTGAAACTGAGCTGCCCTGTGACTTCCTTTGACCGATAGAACACAACAGATGCAATGGTGTGCCATTTCTGAACCTGAGCCTAAAGAGACTTTGTGGGATTTTGCTGTCAGAACCCGGCTTCTGCCATAGGAACAAACCCGAGCTAATCTGTTGGAAAGTAAGAGATTATATGCAGCAGGGCCCAGCTGGTCTAATTATCCCAGCCACGGCCCCAGACATAAGGAAGAGTCTAGACAAGATGAGCTAAGTTGCCTAACTGCTGATCTGCGGCTGACCAGTTGATACTAGCTGAGCCCATCTCAGGTCAATGGAACCACCCGGCCAATGTGTAGACTTGTGAGCTAAATAATATCTATTTCTTTAAGCAATGAAATAAGTGCTTATTGTTTATATGTTACTGAAATTACTAAGAAAGGTACATTTTACAGCAACCATGTCACCTCTAGTATGAGAGGATCTCAACTATACACCTTACCGTAGAGAGTGTATCAATCACATGGAGTTCACTAACAATGACATATTACCAAGAGGATATCATTTAAGGCATGTCACATGATGAAAGGGGTTGCTGAGTGGTGTAAAACGTTAACACACTCAACTGCTGACCAAAAGCACGGAGGTTCAGGTCTAACCAGAGGAGCCTCCGAAGAAGTCCTAGTAATCAATTTCTGAAAAAAAAAAACAAAACACCGAAAACCCAATGGAGCATAGCTCCACTCTGACACACAGGGGCCACCATTGAGTCAGAGCTGACTTGACTGGTTTTACATAGCTGTTATTGTTGTTATTTGCCATCGAGTAGATTCCTGACCCATATAGATGCAAATTTGGAGTCCTCTGAAGCAACAAGAGAAGAAAAAATATCTTTTTATTTATACAGAAACTAGACAGAAGTCTGGTGGTTTATGCTTTCTGACATAATGCTGTCTTTATGACAATCATAACATTCAGCAATGCAAGAAGTTTTACATGTTTCCTGTAATCATGTAATTACATGATTCCACAAATACACGATAACGTTTTATACTTAGAGGAGCCCCGGTGGCACAGTGGTTAAAGTGCTCAGATGCTAACCAAAAGGCCAGCAGTTTGCACCCACCAACAGCACCAATGAAGAAAGATGTGACAGGCAGCTTCCATAAAGATTACAGCCTCAGAAACCTTATGCGGCAGTTCTACACTGTCCTATAAGGTCGCTATGAGTAGGAATCAACTAAACAGCGATAGATTTTCATTTATTTTACACTCTCAGATTTTGTAAAATCAGAGGTGTGTTCATGCATGCTCATTCTTACTTATTTATTAAAAGAAAAGTCCCATTGTCCAAGATCCTACGAAAATATAAAATAAATTTGTGATCTTTCCATTCAAAAGGTAGATGACACTATTGTTATTTTATTCCTTCCTTCAATGAGTGAGCAAGAATTTTCTCAGTGTTAAACAAAATTCTCAGCTCAGATTTACCCCTATGGAGGATAAAAAGAGTAGGAAATTATAGAAACCGATATAAAAATATGTGGAACTTACTTGCCATGACATGACAAATCTGCTTCTGTTCTTGAGTCTTTGTTCACAGTCATTTTCTCAAAACTCCTTCCCTGAGTGCCCTATTTAACATCTCAGTTTGTTCCCTGGCTGCCTCCATGCCTATTCCCAATTTTGATTTTCTTCTTAGCACTTATCACCATCCCACATAACATACATTAACTTATTATATGTACCGCCTCTCCACCCACTACACCCACTAGTATTTAAGCCCTATAAGATCTGGTATTTTATGTTTTGTTTTGTTTCACTTTATTTTGTTTTTGTTTTTTTAATCACATGGTACTGTACCTGGCACAAAATAATTGCTTAATTAATAATTTTAAAAGGCTCACTGCTCAATCATATCGCTCCAGTGTTTTTTTCTCTTATATACTTATCCCTACTGAATTGTTCCCATCCACATGTAATATATGTTGACCACTCCCATTATACACACACACACGCACACTCTTTCTCTTCTGATCTTACATCCTTTTATTTGTTCATCTAATCTACTTCTCTTTTCCTCCACTTTTCTTTAATGTTTATTAATTATTTAATGAGTAGTCTACATTTATCAACTACAATTCCTTCCACCATCTTCACTGGTAATGCCTTCGTCTAAAAACCATTTTTTATATCCTGGAGTACTCTAATGGTCTCTGAAGTTGGCTTCCTATTTTAAACCTTGCTCCTCTAAAGTCTTCTCTTCACGGAAGCCAGAAGGACTCTGCAATTCATTTAAAAACAAAAGCCAAATCATGTAATATTTTTACTCCAAAATTCTATTTTTTTTATGTCACTGAAAATAAAACCAACACTTTTTCATGGTGACCCCATGTATTTCAGGGTAGAGTTGGCTCCATAGACATTTCAGTGGTTAGGATCTTTCAGAATTAGATGGCCAGGACTTTCTTGTAAGGTACCTCTGGGTGGATTCGAACCACCTTTTCAGTTAATAGCCAAGCTATGCCACTCCTGCCTATGCACCTGTTATTCTCTCTGTCTGTAGTTTCCCTCTTCCTTTGTTTATTAGCTAGTAAATGACCTCAGTTATCAGCTCTCAGCTTGAGGCACCTCTTTAGATCACCTTTTCCTGAACTCCATAAACTGACTCAAGTTCCCCTATCAAGTACTCTCATGGAACATAGCATATATCTAGGATGTAATTATACAGTTATTTGTTTAATGATTTGATTAATCCAAATTTCTCCAATTAGATTATAAGCCCCATGAAAGCCTGTCATAGTTGGTGTTATATATTTGTTGCACAGCTTAATGACTATTACTGAAAAAAAAAAGATAATGAATTTGATACCACTTTCCCAGTAGTTTGCACTCCCATAAAGATTACAGCCTAGAAAACCCTACGAGACAGTCCTAACCTGTCATATTGGGTCGCTTTGAGTTGGAATCCACTTGATGGCACACAACTACAACTAACTGAGAGGTTGAATCTACCCTGCAGCAGCACCAGGTAAGAATGGCCTGGTAATCTCCTTCCATAAGATCACAACCATTGAAAACCCTATGGAGCGCAGTTCTGCTCTGATACATATGGGGTTAAAATCTACTCCAAGGCAACACGTTTGGTTTTGGTAGGTTCTTTTAAACCTTCTAAGGTTAACTATTGAGTTAATTAAACCTTTCTTTGTCCTCTACCAATATGTTAACACCAGTAATATACTGTCTCCTTGAACATAGCTGAATTCTCTAGGGCATAATTTATTCCTGCTCTGCCAGCTGAAATACAGATTCTACGACCTTCTCTTTTCCCTGGTGATTTGGATATTTATTTAGTCATTTATGGTCATTTAAGTGTCAGATTATATTATTCTCTGTATTTGCCCCATAAGACACTGCCAAAGATTCCTCAGGGTCACATTTCTAAGGAATGGAAGCAGCATTTATAAAACCATGAGAACCATAAATGGAAAGCATATTACAATAATCTTACAAAGCCCACTGCCGTTGAGTCAATTCTGACTCATAGCAACCCTATAGCCTTACCGTTTCTACTGCAAAACAAAACAGGCCCTGAAACCAGCTTTCTGTCTTACATGTGAAAATTTAATTTAAAGAAAATGAAGAAGTTTAATAAAAAATACAGAGAAAATGATCATATAATTTGACCCTTAAATATATAGTTTTATTATATTGTTATACAATCACCAATGAAATGATTATAGAATGTAAAAAAATAAAACATAACAGAGAAATATATGAAAATCTAATAAAAATGTGTTCATAAACCTTAGGACTTTTCTTTGTGATTATCCATATGACTCAAATTACTCCTAACGTGTTTCGAAAATCGATTTGTGGATATATACAGGATACTCAACTGAGTTTGTTTCTTATCATGGCTAAAATATCTAATAACATATCAATGTAACATAGTAATACCTGCAATAAACTCAAGCAAAATGTTAGGTGCAGTCAGTATATAAGGATTGATTGGTAAGAATTTCTCTTTAAAGGAATCAGCTTTAGGAAATGTTTTTATGGAAATAGGTGCAGTCTACAATAGCTTACTGGATGAACAAGGCCTTAGAGAGATCTTTCCAATAACCTATCCCATCTGCATCATCTTACAAATGAAAAAGGGAGACCTTTGGAGGTTATGAGATCACACAGTCTCTCAGTCAATGGTTTCTAATGCTATGAAGGGGATAGATGGGCATGGGAAAGCAGAAATGAGAGCTGGAATAGCATGACCCACTGTACACTGTGGTTTCATAAAAGCCAGTCAGAACTAATTTCTTCCTTCATGCAAGTGTGACGTTAGTTCCCACTGAAATGACAAATGATAAAAACTGAAAATATTTTTTTTTAAACCTTCATTTGTTCATGTTTACTAATGAAGTTTTGCTAATGCTTTAGAGCACTGGACAAAAGAAGAAAATCTTGTAATTTGCAAGTTTACAGTATTGCAATATATGCTGTTGTCGTTAGCTGTGGTCAAGTCAATTTTGACTCATAGTGACCCTATGTGACAGAGTAGAACTGCCCCATATGGTCTTCTAGGCTGTAATCCCTACGCGAGCAGATTCCTGCAAGTAAATAATTATTAAGACACTTTTTTACATTTTATTTAGAAAAAATATATATTAAACCCCTACTAAAGGTCAGGAAATCTTGGTGGCATAGTGGTTAAGAGCTACGGCTGCTAACCAAAAAGTCGGCAGTTCGAATCTACCAGGTGCTCCTTGGAAACCGAATGGGGCAGTTCTACTCTGTCCTGTAGGTCACTAAAAAGTAGGTCGCTATGAGTCAGAAATTCATTTGATGGCAACTGGTTTGGTGGTTTTTAAAGGTCGGGCACTGTGAGAACAAAAAAGTGTAACTATGACCCCCTGAAGTGGGCAGGACATTATTATCCCAGACTTGCTGGAAGGAAAAGAGTCTCCCTAAGATTAAATGAACTGCCAAAGATGAAACTGCTAGCAAGCAGCATAAATTTAATAGGAAACCTCAGAATGTCTTCAGTGAGTATATTATGCTTTATATCATGCAGTGTGTCATCAAATTATAAGAAAAAGCACACAAAAACTGTTGGAGTAGAAATGTGGTAGGCAGCTCCTAAAATAAAAAAAAAAAAATGGCCTTCAATAATTCTCACCCCTTGGTATTCATTCACACCTTGTGTACCCCCCTCCCCCTGAGTGTGAGATGCACATATTGACTTGCTTGCAATAACTAGAATAAAGCAAAAGGAATGGAATGTCACTTCAGAGATTAGGTTATAAAAGGAGCTGTGATTTCAATATTGGGTGCTGGCCCACTGCCTCTTCCCTCTTTCACTCAATTACTCTTTGGAAAGACAGCTGCTATTGTGAGCATCCCTGTGGAAAAGTAAAGTTGTCAAGAAACTGATGGAGGCTTCAGTCAATGATCAGTGAGGAACTAAAGTCCACAGGTCTACATGCCATGGCACTGAATCTTGCCAACAACCATAAAAGTAAGCTTAGAAGCAGATTTCCCCTCAGCAGAGCTGTAGCATTTAAGTTTGACTGTAGCCTAATAAGAAACCCTGAGTCAGAGGCATCCTGCTAAGCCACACCCACATTTCTGATTCACAGAAATTGCAAGATCAAGTTCGCTTTATTAAGCCTCTATGTTTTGGGGTATTTCATTATGCACCAATAGATAACTAATACAATAAATTAATTTGATTCCAAATCAACATCTTAAAATACATGTTTGACATCTTAAGATATAAAATATATTGTCACTGTACCAAAAAGAATTGGTCAACATTCAACCACTTCAGGAGGTAACATATCTTCAAGAACCAATGGTACTGAAGGGAGAAGTCCAAGCTATGCTGAAGACACTGGCAAAAAACAAGGCCCCAGGAATTGGCAGAATACAAGTTGAGATGCTTCAGCAAACTAAAGAAGCACCGGCAGTGCTCGCTCATTTACATCAAGAACTTTGGAAGACACCTACCTGGCCAAATAACTGGAAGAGATCCATGTTTGTGCCCATTCCAAAGAAAGGTGATCCAGCAGAATGTGGAAATTACTGAACGATATCATTAATATAACGCACAAGTAAAATTTTTCTGAATATAATTCAAAAGTGATTTCACCAGTACATCAACAGGGAACTGCCAGAAATTCAAGCCAGATTCAGAAAAGGACATGGAACAAGGAACATCACTGCTGATATCAGATGAATTTCAAATGAAAACAGAGAATGGTGGAAAGATGTTTACCTGTGTTTTATTGACTATGCAAAGGCATTTGACTCTGTGACTCATAACAAATTATGGATAACATTGAGAAGAATGGGAATTCCAAAACATTAAATTGTATTCATGAAGAACCTGCACATAGGCCAAGAGGCAGTCGTTGGAACAGAATGAGGGGAAACTGTGAGGTTTAAAATGAGGAAAGGTGCGTGACGGGGTTGCATCCTTTCACCATACCTATTCAATCTGTATGCTGAGCAAATAATCTAAGTCGGACTATATCAAGAAGAACATGGCATCAAGATTGGAAGAAGACTTATTAACAACCCGTGATGTAGACGACACAGCTTCTTGCTTAAAGGGAAGAGGACTTGAATCACTTACTAAAGAAGATCAAAGACATAACACACCTCAACATAAAGAAAACAAAGTCCCCGCTACTGGACCAATAAGCAGCATCTTGATAAATGGAGAGAAGACTGAAGTTGCCAAGCTTTTCATTTAACTTGGATCCGTAATCAATGCCCATGGAAGCAGCATTCAAGAAATCAAAACATGCATTGTATTGGGCAAATCTGCTACAAAAGACCTCTTGAAAGTGTTAAAAAGCAAAAATGTCACATTGAGGACTAGGGTGCACCTGACCCAAGCCATGGTGTTATCAATTGCCTCATAGGCATGCAAAAACTGGACAATAAATAAGGAAGACCGAAGAATTGATGTCTTTGAACTGTGATGTTGGTGAAGAATATTGAATATACCATGGACTTCCAGAAGAAAGAACAAATCTGTCTTGGAAAAAGTACAACCAGAATGTTCCTTAGAAGCAAGGATGAAGAGACTTCATCTCACATATTTTGAACATGTTATTAGGACAGGTCAGTCCCTGGAGAAAGGCATCCTGCTTGGTAAAGTAAAGGGTCAGCAAAAAAGAGGAAGACCCTCAAGAAGATGGATTGACATGGTGGCTGCAACGATGGGCTCAAGCATAACAAGGATTGTGATGATGGTGCAGGACAGGGCAGTGTTTCATTCTGTTGTGCATAAAGTTGCTATGAGTCAGAACTGACTGGACAGCACCTAACACATACAACACACTCGCTATCCAGAAAAATATGTCTGTTTGAATTTCTAAAGGTCATCAAAAATTTGACACTATTATATTTACAAGTAGGTCATAGGATTGCCAGTTATATGTTCCTCCCTGGTAATAGTCACAAAGTCTATAAGGACAAGTATAAGAAGTCTTAAGTCTTCCAGCATTTAGAAAACATGAAATGGGTACCCCTTTTCATAGCCTAAGATTGAAGCCTTATTGACCAAACAAGGTGCCTGACTTGCTTTCTTTCACACTGAGGATAAGAAAAAGAAGGAAAGAAAGGATAAGGTAGAAATAAATATTCACAGTGCCAAAAATGTAACAATGCCTTTTGAGAACTGGTTTCCAAACATTTGGTAGACAAGAGAGTCAGAGAAACCCATCCATTAAAGAATCCTTGAATGACTTTTTTGAAGGCTAAATTCCTAGAGGTAAGCAAATATTAAAGCTGACCACTGCCCTGGAGACAAGAAACAATTCTCAGGACTCTATGGCCTAACATAAGGTAGAGTTCCAATTGTAAATATTTTACTGGCAATGACCTCTGAAAATATCCCAGTAGAGAGAAATTCTCATACAGTTTTTGATAATTTGAGTATTAAAAAAAAATTTTGGAAAGAATAACAGCTACAAGGACACTGAAGTTTCCTGGTTAATAATAAAGGAGTATTGATGGCCAGCAAAGGGTAATAATAAACCAAGAGTCTTTAACATCAGGTAAATGCTAAGTGAAAGAGACAGAGGGCCTCTTTAATAGCTTACAAAGAGACCTCTATCTGTCTCTTGTTGAAGAGCAATTGCAGTTGGGCCACAGACTCAGAATTTCATGATTACAATTTCAGATTTTGTAGGACTCCAGATGAGAAGTTTATCATGCTAATATCAGTGCCCTGGTAAAGAAAACCTGGAGCCCTAGAACCTGAAACAGATAGATATATTGGATATGTTATGCAAAGTAAACAAAACTAGCAGAGATTTATGTTCCAGGGAAGGCCCAGAGGATAAACCATGAGACTGTAACCAATCCTGCTAGTAGACTTTCTCCCTTGCTGGCTTTGCTGAAACAAGCAGCTGTATTATGAGCTGCCCAATGGAGAGATCCACATGGCAGGTAACTGAGCGAGACCTCCATTCAACAGGCAGCAAGAAAGTAAATGATTCAGTCATTTAACCCACAAGGAATTAAATTCTACCAAAAACCAGATGAGCTTAGAAGTATACCGTTTCTTAGTCAAGCCTTTAGATGAGATGATGGCCATGAGCAACACTGTGTTTTTGCAGTCTTACGAGACCCTGAAACAGAGGACCCAGTTAATCCATGTCCAACACTCCTAACCCACAAGAACAATGAGATAATCAATGTGTGTTGTTTTGAGCCACTAAGATGGTGGTAATATTGGTACTAAGGAAACCCCGGTGACTTAGTGGTTAAGTGCTACAGCTGCTAACCAAGAGGTCGGCAGTTCAAGTCCGCCAGACGCTCCTTGGAAACTCTATGGAGCAGTTCTACTCTGTCCTATAGGGTCGCTACGAGTCGGAATTGACTTGACGGCAGTGGTTTTTTTTTTTTAATATTGGTACAGAACGATAGATAACTGAACTATGACACTTTTGTAAAAGCAGAAGTTTGCTCTTTCTATACCTTTTTCATGGTGAAATCTGGTTTTCCATGGCATAAAGGTGACCCTGAGATATGTTAAGAAGATTCCATGACCCCATTTAGGTGAAAATGACCTGCAACCAGCCCTCTCTCTACTTTTTCTGTCCCTTCTTGATTGTGACATTTCCTAATGGTCCTATGTTTGTACTTTAGATCCACTCCTCACTGTTTACCTCTGAGACCTGTTCCCAGAATCAAATGCCTAAAGCCTCAGAAAACATGGTCTTATTCCTTGGACTCCTCCAAGGATAGTGCTTCAGAGGAAAATCAGAAAAGCAGCTCATTGTGATGCAGTAGCTGATTTTTTTTCTGAGCAAAAATATTGTTTCAGTGTTTTGCTGTTGTATAGTAAACCTCTTACAGAAAAAAGTGATTGAAGTGGCTGCTTCAATTTTCAAAAATGTTTTAAGGACAGAAAAGTTTCCCATGGCTCTGAAGGGGTTATGATAGCCAAGACACAAGAGCTGGAACTCAGTTTCATGGGTTGTTTGGGAATAAGTTCTTTGTTTGTTTTTTACTGTATCATCAATTAAAACAATACTAGACAGATATAGGACACTGAATACATACCTATTGACTAAATAAATAAACTTGATGTACCAGAACTAGGACTAACCCTTTATAGCACTTGCATCTAAGGCAGCAATACCAAGATTCCACTGGAATAGAATGTTAGCTCTTTAAAATCTCTGCTGGATCCCTTTCCAAACCGTCTTTTTAAACAGATGATCTAATAAAGTATAAATTCAGCTTTAGCACAAAACCTATACTGTCCTTTTCAAACAAATTTTTATCCCTAAACATCTCTTATACAGAGGGATTTGAGCAGTGACTCTGTTCTCCTCTGGGGCTCTAGTGCCCCTCACATTCTGAGCCACTTCACTATAGAGCACTGTCCTATCCTCAGGACTCAGGCTTTTGAGCTGTGAGTAAGATGCTGGATAAACTAACTTATATAGTACTTGTGAATTAATGCACTAACCCTCTCAGATAGAAACAATTTTAAGTGAGGACTGACAGGTGAAGTCAATGTTTAACATATAACTAAAAAATGTCTGGGAGTAAAATTTAAAGTATCTGTAACAGGCTGGGGCGGGAGGAAAAATTTTAGATAATTTCCTATCCAGTCACCCATTTATACCGTGTTTTGTGGGCAGGGGAAGAAGGGAAGAGAGTAAGGAAGAAATAATAAAGAATATGCTTGAACTTTTTTGAGGATTTAAAGTTTGAGAAGAGATAAGATGAAGTCATAAAATGGATATACACATTTTTATATACAATGTTTACATAAAGAAGAACTTGAGAGCTCATAATTTCATGGGAGATGAGTCCAAGTAACCTAAAGGTTGATTGGTGTATGGTATGATGCAGAGGAAGAGGACGGTGCCCTAGACATGCAGGTGCCAGATGGAATATTCATCTGAAATTGACCCAGACTAGACTAGCCACTAACTCAGGTTAATGGGACAAAATAGCAGCAGATATAACAAAGAATTGGCTGCTGGAAAATTGTGACGGTAATCATTAAAAAATGTATTTCATCTAGAAAGCGAAGAAACTAGAAATCTCATTATATATCATTATTTCATTAGTGCCTGTCATCTGCTTCTTTGATATTTTATTATACCAATATTAAATTATCAATTATTTAATAATTTCCATTTTACATATCTTATAACAAAGAATTTCATCTAGATTTGGTTTTGTCTCCTCTCTCCCAATTTAGTGACTATAAGGCACATAATTATTCTAGCAACTGGAGCAGTGGCAGAAATACATATTCAGATACATAAACCATATTGCTACAAAGGGTTTCATTTCATGCCCACGACATTTCATTTTCTTTAAAAGAATAACTGCTTATGCTGCCATTTTATGTATCTGCCCTCTTTTTATCTTACTCACTGGAGGTTACAGGGAACATGTTTGGCCATTTTATACTGTCAGTGAGGTCACTAACCCTCTCCCCATATGGCCGATTTGGCATCACATGAAACATTAATAAGGTCAAAAGGAAAACCTACAACCAATAACCAACTGAAAACAGCTATTGAGTACAAATGGTCTCAAATCATGTGCTATATAACACATTTATAGGTAATCTAAACAGAGGGCTTGCCATTGCTACTGAAAAGAAAAAAAAGTTAGCCATTTGTATCTAAGGAATATGCCAGGAGTGAAAGAGAAATATAGCTTAAAAATGATCAATCACACTCTAGAGTTGTGATATTTGTAAGAGGCTGTGTGCTCAGATTAAAGTCAATTTGCTGGGGAGGTAAATTGCTTCTGGCCACAATATTATTGCCCTGTATTCTCATACATATTCCATTTATAAATGAATGTACAAAGCTTAACTGGAGTGAATATTAATTAATGCCTGGAGGTCTCAAACATGTATGCGCATGTTACTGAATCCACAATCTCTTTGTTACTGAAACCACAATGTTAAAGTCGCTAGTGCATAAGCATTAATCGAAGAATGGCAGTCTGTGGAGCAGAAAAAGACCTTCAGATGCTGTAGTTTAAGACCCTCATTTGACAGTGAAAAACACCAGAGTAGAGAGAATTTATAGGATATTGTATTGAATAGAGAACATTGGTAACCCAGATCTCAATTCAAAGGTATTGCCTGGCACACTATATTCTAATTATGATCTGAAAAGTCACCCATTGTATGTTCTCATAAATTAGAGCACCTAAAATATCACCATCTAAAAGACAATTTTATATTCAATCATACAGTTGACATTTATTATTTGTGGCCCTTCTAGATGTTTATATTCCCTTCATTTTGCATTTTTCTCGCATATTGCCAATGTGTATGTCTCCTTTCCTGTGAGGATACGTTCCTTTGTCCATAGTTATTCACGCAAGAGCTGAATATTGAAGTGATCAATGCAGAGTCAGTCATGTGTCCAAGAATTTGTTATTTTTCAGGTAAACTGTTGGAGGTGCCAGATTTTCAGGGATGGTAGTTGCAGAAACCATGCTATAAAATGCTCTGCTATAAAGTGTTATTGAGAGCACTGATGGTAGTGTTTTCAGAGTGGAACCTCTAAGGTGTGTGTTTGGGTATTGTTCCTAGCTTTCTGGCTCTAAGGCCCTCCCAGATTTCTATGAGATATCACCCTCATTTAACATCGTCCCTGCTTCACTGTTGTTTGTAAATAAAATCCATGAACCATATACCGAGTAACATTTTTTGAAAATCTAGTACAAGACAAACTGTACCAGACACTATGAAGAATAAAAAGATATAAAGATGGTTGATGGCTCAGAAAAAATATATATATAAACCACTAGCAGTTAGAAGAATCATGTTAAGGGCTGTAATAATTGGCAAGGCAAAAAAAAAAAAAAAAATCTTTAGGAGTTTAAAGAAGGGAAGTCCTGGTAGAATGTTATACTTACAACTGTATTAGAACTCAAAATCTACATTTTCATTAAGACTATAATGTTCCATGGACTGCCAGAAGAACAAACAAGTCTGTCTTGGAGAAACTACAGCCAGAGTACTTCTTGGAAGTGAGAATGGTGAGACTTTGTCTCATGTACTTTGGACATGTTATCATGAGGGACTAGTCTCTGGAGAAGGACATTATGCTTGGTAAAGTAGGGTTAGTGAAAAAGAGGAAAACCAATGATGAAATGAACTGACCCAGGGGTTACAACAATGGGTTTAAACAGTAAAAATTGTGAGGATGGTATAGGATCCACGCAGTGTTTCATTCTGTTGTACACAGGGTCACTATGAGTTGGAAACAACTCGATGCCACCTAACAACAACAGGTGATTATGATCAAGTGGGTACTTTAACTCTACCTACTCTAAAACAATCATGCTTATCAATGTTTTTAAAGTTTTCTTTGATTATTAGAGGCTTCAATGTCCCTTTTTCCTTGTATTTTTTTTTTCTAAATATCTTTTAGTTTCTAGGTTTTATAAGATTAGAGGATATCTAGAACTCCAGAGGATGGAATGAAAACAGTCTAAGCAATATTGTATCCATAAAATAATGATCTCATATCCATTTTTAGATTCTTTTTCCCCTACCTGGATATCTAAATCCTCATAACTTCTCACTAGGTCAGTCAGTATAGGTCAGGAAATGGTGCAACAGAGACAAAAAAAAAAAGACATTTCTCATCCAGGCTACATTGAAGTGAAAACCAGCTAAAGGCACTGCTTTACATGATTGCCATTATTACTTCAGGTTAAATACTGATTAGGCAGCCACTTTGTGATATGGCATGGATAACGAGGAGGGGCAAAACATGTCCTGACTCTAAAATTTTCTGCCAGTTGTGTTTCATTGAACGAACCAAGTCGCATGATTGCTTGTAGGTCTTTCTGACTTCTGTCTTCTGACTTCAGGTTTCTCCCCCAGGATTCATTCTATAACCTATGGTAAGATTAATCTGTTTAAAGCACAACTATGACTGCTTTGTTGTTTCACAGAAAGCTTATGACTCCCTACTATCCACTTAATAAATTATAAAATTCTCAGAGAGATAGTCATAGCCATCAACACCATGGCTTCTCATCTATCTCCATCTAGAAATCCTAAGATTAATCTTAGATGAAGTCTGCAGTCCAAGAAACTTGGGCTATTGACCACTCCTCCAACATGCTTGTACCTTTACTAACTCCATTTCTTCACTTATGTTATACGGAAACCTGAGTTTAGGCCAAAGTAACACTTACTAGCTATTAGCTATATATTAATATCTATAGAATTCTTTTGTACTCATATGTACCTGTTAAAACATAAGTAATCTTAAATTTCTATCACAAATGATACTTCCCCCAAGAAGCCTTCTCTGATATTGCCACAACCCTTTAGGTCTTTGGACAAAGCTTTTTTTTGACATATCATATACTCTGTATTTTTTTTGTTATACATACACGGATACTGGCCTAATCAGCAGGAGAAATAATCAAACATTTGTGGGGTAAGGGTTGAATTGTTCTTAAGTCACCTTTTGTGCTACACTGTGTAAACAATGGTTCTTGTGGTTGTTAACTCTAGCCAAGTAAGCCCTGACTCATGGAGGACCTATGTACAAAGGGATCAGATCATGATGATCCATACAATTTTCATTCGTTGATTTCACACGTAGGTTTCAGGCCATTCTTCCTACTGTATCTTAGTCTGGAAGTTTCTCTAAACCTATTCGGCATCACAGCAGCACACAAGCCTCTACCTGTAGACAAGTGGTGGCCACAGTTGAGGTGCATTGGTCAGAAATTGAACCTGGGTATCCTATGTAGAAGGTGAAAATTCTACCAATGAACAAGCACTGTTGTGTTTATAATAATATTTACTAAGTATGTGTTCAATTGAATTGTTAAATTAATGTGTATAACAGCACCTGAGAGAAATAAATGTCATATTTCACAATGGAAATTAATTTCTTAGTAATTTTTTAAAAATAATTTGGAGATTCATTAAGGCACTAGTAGAGAGTAACCATTAGCATTTTTTGAATGTAATCAAATATACCCACTCCTAACTTATAGACATGGTTAGTTTCCAAAGACCAGGTCGTTATGCAAAAATTGGTGTTACGCAAAGATTATGGTAGCCTAGGCCCCCACATGTCCGTCAGTTTGTTGTATTATGGGATCTTGTGTGTTGCTGTTATGCTGGAAGTTATGCCACCGGTATTCAGATACCAGCAGGGTCATCCATGGAGCACAGGTTTCAGCTGATCTTCCAGACTAAGACACATTAGGAAGTTGGACCCGGCAGTCTACTTCTGAAAAGCATTAGCCAGTGAAAACCTTATGAATAGCAGCAGAACATTGTCTGATATAGTGCTGGAAGATGAGCCCCCCAGGTTGGAAGGCACTCAAAAGATGACTGGGGAAGAGCTGCCTCCTCAAAGTAGAGTCGACCTTAATGACATGGATGGAGTAAAGCATTCAGGACCTTCATTTGCTGATGTGGCACCACTCAAAATGAGAAGAAACAGCTGCAAACATCCATTAATAATCAGAACCTGGAATGTATGAAGCATGAATCTAGGAAAATGGGAAATTGTCAAAAATGAAATGGAACGCATAAACATCAATATCCTAGGCATTAGGGAGCTGAAATGGACTGGTACTGGCCATTTTGAATTAGACAGTCATATAGTCTACTATGCTGGGAATGACAACTTGAAGAGGAATGATGTTGCATTCATCATCAAAAAGAACATTTCAAGGTCTGTTCTGAAATACAATGCTGTCAGTGATAGGATAATATCCATAGGCCTACACGGAAGATGAGTTAATACGATTATTATTCAAATTTACACACCAACCACTAGAGCCAAAGGTGAAGAAATAGAAGATTTTTATCAGCTGCTGTAGTCTGAAATTGATCAAACATGCAATCAGGTTGCATTGATAATAACTGGTGATTTGAATGTGAAAGTTGGAAACAAAGAGGAAGGATCAGCAGTTGGAAAATATGGCCTTGGTGATGGAAACAATGCTGGAGATTGAGTGATAGAATTTTGCAAGATCAATGACTTCTTCATCACAAATACCTTCTTTCACTGACATAAATGTAACCACATACATGGACCTCACCAGATGGAACACACAGGAATCAAATTGACTACATTTGTGGAAAGAGACAATGGAAAAGCTCAATATCATCAGTCAGAACATGGCCAGGGGCCGACTGTGGAACAATTGCTCATATGCAAGTTCAAGCTGAAACTGAAGAAAACCAGAGCAAGTTCATTAGAGCCAAAATATGGCCTTGAGTATATCCCACCTGAATTTAGAGACCATCTCAAGGATAGACTTGACGCATTGAATACTAGTGACCACAGACCAGACGAGTTGTGGAATGACATCAGGGACATCATACATGAAGAAAGTGAGAGGTCATTGAAAAGACAGGAAAAAAAGAAGAAACCAAGATGGATGTCAGAGAAGACTCTGAAACTTGCTCATGAAAGTCAAGCAGCTAAAGCAAAAGGAAGAAATGATGAAGTAAAAGGACTGAACAGAAGATTTCAAAGGGCCTCTCGAGAAGACAAAGTAAAGTAGTATAATGACATGTGCAAAGAGCTGGAGATGGAAAACCAAAAGGGAAGAAAATGCTTGGCGTTTCTCAAGTTAAGTGAACTGAAGAATAAATTCAAGCCTCGAGTTGCAATAGTGAAGGATTCTATGGGGAAAATATTAAACAATGCAGGAAGCATTAAAAAAAAAAAAAGGAAGGAATATCCAGAGTCATTATACCAAAAACAATTAGTCGACGATCCATCATTTCAAGAGGTAGCATATGATCAGGAACCGATGGTACTGAAGGAAGAGGTCCAAGTTACACTGAAGGCGTTGGAGAAAAACAAGGTCCCAGGAGTTGATGGAATATCAATTGAGATGTTTCAACAAACAGATGCAGTGCGGGAGGTGCTCACTCATCTATGCCAAGAAATATGGAAGACAACTACCTGGCTAACTGACTGGAATAGAGCCATATTTATGCCAATTCCCAAGAAAGGTGATCCAGCCGAATGTGGAAATTATAGAACAATATCGTTAATATCACATGCAAGCAAAATTTTGCTGAAGATCTTTCACAAATGGCTGCAACAGTATATCAACAGGGAACTGCCAGAAATTCAGACTGGTTTCAGAAGAGGATGTGGAACCAGGGATATCATAGCTGACATCAGGTGGATCCTGGCTGAAAGCAGAGAATACCAGAAGAAAGTTTACCTGTGTTTTATTGACTATGCAAAGGCATTCGACTGTGTGGATCATAACAAATTATGGATAACATTGTGAAGAATGGGAATTCCAGAACACTTACTTGTGCCCATGAGGAACCTTTACATGGATCAAGAGACAGTTGTTCGGACAGAACAAGGGGATACTGATTGGTTTAAAGTCAGGAAAGGTGTGAAGTCAGAGTTGTATACTTTCACCATACCTACTAAATCTGTATGCTGAGCAAATAATCCAAAAACCTGGACTATATGAAGGAGAACAGGGCATCAGGATTGGAGGAATACTCATTAACAACCTGTGTTATGCAGATGACTCAACCTTGCTTGCTGAAAGTGAAGAGGACTTGAAGCACTTACTAATCAAGATCAAAGACCAAAGCCCCCAGTATGGATTGCATCTTAACATAAAGAAAACAAAAATCCTCACAACTGCACCAATGAGCAACATCATGATAAATGGAGAAAAGATTGAAGTTGTCAAGGATTTCATTTTACTTGGATCCACAATCAACAGCCATGCAAGCAGCAGTCAAGAAATCAAAAGACACATTGCATTGGGCAAATCTGCTGCAAAGGACCTCTTCAAAGTGTTGAAAAACAAAGATGTCTGTCACCTTGAAGACTAAGGTGCGCCTGACCCAAGCCATGGTATTTTCAGTCACATCATATGCATGTGAAATCTGGATAATGAATAAGGAAGACCGAAGTAGGATTGACGCTTTTGAATTGTGTTGTTGGCAGAGAATATTGAATATACCATGGACTCCCAAAAGAATGAACAAATCTGTCTTGGAAGGAATACAACCAGAATGCTCATTAGAAGCAATGGTGACACTGTCTTACACGCTTTGGGCGTGTTGTCAGGAGGGATCAGTCCCTGGAGAAGGACATCATGCTTGGCACAGTACAGGGTCAACAGAAAAGAGGAAGACCCTCAACGAGGTGGATTGACACAGTGGCTGCAACAATGAGCTCAAGCTTAACAATTGTGAGGATGGTGCAGGACCGGGCAATATTTAGTTCTGTTGTGCATAGAGTCGCTAAGTGTCAGAACTGACTCGAAGGCACCTAACAACAACAAGGCCACATTACATCATTACATAAGTGTCAAAGTACATCAATACATAACTGCCAAACCACAGAAAATCACGGTCCAGCCCAGTCGACACATAACCTTAACCATCACAAACAATATTACCCTCGCCTAGCACCTCAGCATTCCTTACTGCCAGACCTACATCATTAGTATGCAAAATAGTTGGATGGTAGATTTTTTATTACTGTTGTAGATGTTGGATAGTATTCTTTTTATTATTCTTGTAAGTGTGAAATTTCAGGTAATGAGATAGTAGGTAAGTGAGGAGTAGGTGTACGTAAGCTAATAAATTTACTGAGTAAAAACACATATATGCACTTATACAAACACATTCACATGCACATGATGGTAACCCTAACTATATCTAATTTTCATTTTTAATCAGATATCTGAGTTTGTCAGAGAAAATATTGAGCTGAGAGTACATTTAACATAACTCTTCCAAGTTTGGTCATCAGTATTTTTCTTTGCAGCCCATCCGAAAAATTCCCCATTTGGGTTTCAAAATAGTCATCAGCTGTGCTACCCATAAAAGGAAAACATAGTATGGTCAACCACCAGATGGGAAATTATTTCAACTCAGCATCACATTTACTCATAGCAGTTAGGTTATAACATAAAGCAAAAATGGCCACAGAGGATTTACTTTTACTACCTATAAGAACCTCCTCCATTTTTTGAGGATTATATTTTTCCCTTGTTGTATTTTAGGCATACTTTTCCACTTAACAGGCTTTCTGCAGCTCATTCAAAGTACTTGCCATTCCCCCTTTTCAAGTACTTATGATTGAGGTTATCACTGATAATAGCAGTCACATTAATATATAAGCCTTAGGTGTGTAATATAACAAACGAGATAGACTCACAGTTTGAGGGTCGTGCTGTACTAGAATTGATGGCATGATTTATATTCCTTCCCTAGAGCATAATATCTGTATTTACAAAAAGGAACACTCCTCAGTGTTTGTAGAACACAGCAGTTCTCCTGTAAGAGAACAGGAAAGGATAAATGAGAGAAGATAGCACAAAAAAAAAAAAAATTATTTATGCTATCTTCTCTCATTTATAAACTATTTTAATTGTAATTAAAATTTTCATATGATAGGGTTCTTATCCATCGAAGTACCTTGAACTCACACCTACAGTAAATACCCTGAGCATTTTCAGAAAATATCCTACTCGAAAATAAGCTAAACAATAATAGAATCTGTAGACTTTATTGAGAACATTCAGAATATTGTCATTGAGGATTCAATGATTATTTAAATTCAAAATTTCTAAATTTTATCTTGTAAATGAGATTTTCTCTATTGAATGTATTTTTCTGTTTAAAAGGAAATGAAGAGAGGGAGGGAGGATGCAAGGCAAGAATGCCAAACTGGTCAGTTGTCCAAGTGAGTTCATGTTGACTAATAAAACAGTATGCCTCGCAAGGCACTTTTATTTTGATCTATAAGGCCAAGCCTGATTAAAGTCCTAGTTTACTAGACTTGTCTCCATTAAGAAATAAAGCTAACAATAGTTAATTCTTCTCTTTTCTGCCTGGATTTTTAGAGGAAATAACCTAAGGAGATACTAAGTGCTACCCCTATGGAATGGTTTTGACTAATGGGAGCAGTGAGAAGCTGTTCCTGTTTTAAGGAACAGGAGTGGAAGTATGTATATGGGAAAGTGGACTGGTGGTATCTTTGAGCTCAGACACAAAGTTGAGCTACTGGAGCACATGTAACAGTCACCCTGTGTGTATGAGGCCCTAACCAAAATTACTTCTCTTGGTTTTCACAGGATAAAAAAGATGGTACCGGTATAATTGAGTCAGAGTATAGGAAGAGCAAGAAGATCTGGTGGCACAGTGGGTAAGTGCTTGGCTGCTAACCAAAAGTTTGGTGGTAGGGTCACTATGAGTTGGCATTGACTCGGCAGCCACAGGTTTTATAGGAAGACCTAATAACAGTACACCATATATTACAACTATCACAAGAGAAATCATGTCTTAAACCTTAAGGTTATTCCACTGCAAGTCCAGGGAAATAGATGTCATGTACGCCTCTTCCTTTTTTGCCTACATAGCCACTAGGTAACCCATTCTTCTTAGTGTCAGTTGTTGAAAAGTGCTTATGTCAAGTGAACCATGCAGATGGTCTAGGAAAATTTAGACAGAAAGTAAATTATTTTTTTAATTTTTTTCAGTATTTTCTTTAAAATTATATTGTATTTCATATTTCCAGATCTTTCTGGAAATTAACTATAGATTTTGAGTATATTTTATTTTCTACCGAACAGCTTAACATATGGGCTCTGCAAAGGTGACTTTTTTCTTCTAGGTGGTCTGATAAACACTGCATTAAAATTTTCATCAGAAAACAAAAAAAAAGCCACAAGAATAAAAGTCAAAGAATATTTTCATAGAAAATTAGAGAAAGGCTACTTGAATGCATAAAATACTTTTTCCCTTTGTGAAACAGTATAAACTGGGGTTTTGTTATTTCTTTTAAATGTATATATTTTAAAAGAAGGACATAGTCATCACTGTACCTAACATTACAGTTGAATGCTTCATAAACATATGGTATGATATGGTTGTTGGTTCGGCAAGTACAGATCAGTTGTGAATAATTGAATTTTATGGCCTATAATTCAAGCAGCATTCAGAGTATTAGTATTTAAACTTGTATTGAAAAAGAATCAAGAGAGACTCAAAATGGATTTAGCATAATGGCAAACACTAAGCAGGCACACAATAAATACTTATTCTGGTATTAAAAAATTGCCACCAGGTAATATTTCACATGGTAAAACAACCAATAATAATAAAAAAAATAGATGTGTATATAAAAGATAATAAAAACCCTAAGAATAAGTAAAACCTTCAGTCAAACTGTGGCAGGAAAATAAAAATTTAGCCAATGTCTAATGTCTATCTAAAATATAAATGTACATCTTGGATGGCAGGCCTATATTAACTAAATGAAGGGGGAAAAAAATAAAGCATTTCTCTAATTAAAATGTCAAACCTTTAAGTTATATCAAGAAAATTTTATTGAAATGTATTTTAAATGCCAACAGCACTTGCTGCTAGCACATATTTTGAACAATTATGACCAAGTATAGATATTTTATATTTGCATAGTATGAGGTTCATGCATGAGTCAAAACTGATGAATATCAGAATGAAGACTTGCTGGAGAATTTCTGCAGGGCTAGCAGGTATGTAATCCTTGAGGGACTAAAGTGCCTACAGCGAAAAGAATCCTAAAGCAAAAGGCATTCTGCATTCAAAGCTCCCGACAACTTTTGTTCTGGGCTCTCTTTTCTAGAATGTTGCATATCAAATATCCATGGAATATAGGATGTGATTCCCTCTGGGGCATAGGGCAGGTTTGTTTACTGGTCGGTATAAGAAGGAATCCTTTTACCAGGAGGACAAAGGATATTATTACTCATTGCAGATCAAGCAGCATGAACTTTATATTTGTGGAAGTTCCCCTTTCTCCCGTACCCTACAGGGGCAATGCCCAGATGCACATTATCAGTATTCTTTCTAGTATGAATGATAGTTTAAGGGAAAAAAAAGGAATTTATTGGCTCAAATATTAGGCCTAATCCAAAGTATACTATGGTCTGAAACATAGATTAATTCAGGGACCAAGGCGGCATCAGGGCTTTGTATCTTTTGATCTTTGATAGTCTTTCAGAGATTGGTTTTATTCTGCAAATAGTTTTGTTCATTTGACCAGGAGAGATGACCATTAGCAACTCCAAGCCTACCTGATCCGTTTTTGCCAAAGTTACTATATTTTCTAATAACAAAACCAAGACACTTTGTTATTAGGTGCCATCCAGTCAGTTACGACTCATAGTGACCCTATGTACCAAAGAACAAAACACTGCCCAGTCCTGCGCCATGCTCACAATCGTTGTTATGCTTCAGCCCATTGTTGTAGACACTGTGTCAGTCCAACTTGTTGAGGGTCTTCCTCTTTTCCAATGACCCTGTGTTTTACCAACCATGATGTCCTTCTCCAGGGACTGATGCCTCCTGACAACACGTCCAAAGCATGTAAGACGCAGTTTCACCACCCTTGCTTCCAAGAAGCATTCTGGTTGTACTTCTTCCAAAACAGATTTGTTCATTCTTTTTGTGGTCCATGGTATATTCAATATTCTCTGCCAACAACACAATTCAAAGGCATCAATTCTTCTTCGGTCTCCCTTATTCATTGTTCAGCTTTCAAATGCATATGATGTGATTGAAAATACCATGGCTTGGGTGAGGCACGCCTTAGTCTTCAAGGTGACATCTTTGTTTTTCCACACTTCAAAGAGGTCCTTTGCAGCAGATTTACCCAATGCAATGCATCTTTTGATTTCTTGACTGCTGCTTGCATAACTGTTGATTGTGGATCCAAGTAAAATGAAATCTTTGACAACTTCAACCTTTTCTCCATTTATCGTAATGTTGTTTATTGTTCCACTTGTGAGGATTTTTGTTTCCGTTATGTTGCGATGTTATCTGTACTGAAGGCTATAATTTCTTATCTTCATCAGTAAGTGCTTCAAGTCCTCTTCACTTTTAGCCAACAACGATGTGTCATCTGCATAATGCAGGTCATTAAGGAGTCTTCATCTAACCCTGATGCCCCGTTCTTCTTCATATAGCCCAGCTTCTCAGATTATTTGCTCAGCATACAGATTTAAAACGTATGGCAAAAGGATACAACCTTGACACACACCTTTCCTGACTTTAAATCACTCAGTATCCCTTTGTTCTGCCCAAACAACTGTCTCTTGATCTAAGTACAGGTTCCTCATGAGCACAACTAAGTGTCCTGGAATTCCCATTTGTTGCAATGTTATCCATAATTTATTATGATTCATGCAGTTGGATGCCTTAGCACATAGTCAATAAAACACAGGTAAATATCTTTCTGGTATTCTGTGCTTTTAGCCAGGATCCATCTAACATAAGCAATGATATTCCTGGATCCACCTCCTCTTCTAAATCTGGCCTGAATTTCTGGCAATCCCCTCCTGTTGATATACTCCTGCAGCTGTTTTTGAATGATCGTCAGGAAAATTTTACTTTCATGTGATGTTAATGATGTTGTTCAATAATTTCTACATTCGGTTGTGTCACCTTTCTTGGGAATAGGCATAAATGCAGATCTCTCCTAGTTGGTTGGCCAGGTAGCTGTCTTCCAAATTTCTTGGCATAGAAGAATGAGCACCTCCAGCGATGCATCTGTTGAAACATCGCAATTGGTATTCCATCAATTCCTGGAGCCTTGTTTTTTACCAATGCCTTCAGTGCAGTTTGGACTTCTTCCTTCAGGACCATCAGTTCCTGATCATATGCTACCTCTTGAAATGATTGAACACCAACCAATTCTTTTTGGTATAATGACTCTGTGTATTCTGTCCATCGTCTTTATATGCTTCCTGAATCCTTTAATATTTTCCCCCATAGAATCCTTCACTATTGCAACTCAAGGCTTGAATTTTTTTCTTCATTTCTTTCAGCTTGAAAAATGCTGAGCATGTTCTTCCTTTTTGGTTTTCTATCTCCAGCTCTTCGCACATGTCATTATAATACTTTACTTTGTGTGCTGGAGCCCTTCAAAATCTTCTGTTCGGTTCTTTTACTTCATCATTTCTTCCTTTTGCTTTAGGTACTCAACATTCAAAAGCAAGTTTCAGAGTCTCTTCTGACATCCATTTTGATCTTTTCTTTCTTTCCTGTCTTTTTAATGACCTCTTGCTTTCTTCACGTATGATGTCGTTGATGTCTTTCCACAGCTCATCCAGTCTCCGGTCATTAGTGTTCAATGTGTCAAATCTGTTCTTGAGATGGTTTCTAAATCCAGGTGGGAGATACTCAAGGTCCTACTTTGGCTTTTGTGGACTTTTTCAAATTTTCTTCAGTTGCAACCTGAAGTTGTATATGAGCAATTGATGGTCTGTTGCACAGTTAGCCCCTGGCCTTGTTCTGATTGACAAAATTGAGCTTTTTCATTGTCTCTTTCTACAGATGCAGTTGATTTGAGTCCTGTGTATTTCATCTGGCAAGGTCCACGTGTATAATCACCACTTAGGTTGGTGAAAAAAGGTACTTGCAATGAAGAAGTCGTTGGTCTTGCAATATTCTACCTTGTGATCTCCAGCATCGTTTCTATCACCAAGGCCATATTTTCTAACTACCGATCCTTCTTCTTTGTTTCTAACTTTCACATTTGTCATGGATTGGATTATGTCCCCCCAAAAATGTGTGTATCAACTTGGTTAGGCCATGATTCTCAGTACTGTGTGGTTGTCCTCCATTTTGTGATTGTAATTTTATGTTGAGAGGATTCAAGGTAAAGGGAATTTCCCTGGGGTGTGACCTGTACCACCAGAGATAAAAGGAAAGGGAAGCAAGTAGAGAGTTGGGGACTCATACTACCAAGAAAGCAGAACCAGGAGCAGAGCACATCCTTTGGACCTGGGGTCCCTGTGCTTGAGAAGCTCCTCAATCATGGGGAGATTGAGGACAAGAATCTTCCTCCAGCACCAACAGGGAGAGAAAGCCTTCCCCTGGAGCCGGCACCCTGAATTTGGACTTTTAGCCTACTTTACTGTGAGGAAATGAATTTCTCTTTGTCAACCATACACTTGTGGTATTTCTGTTATGGCAGCACTAGACAATCAAGACAGCATTCCACCAGTAATTATTGCATGTTCAATCAGTTTCAGATTGCAGAAGCTGGTAAAAATCTTCATCTTTGGCCTTAGTGGTTGGTACGTAAATTTGAATAATAGTTGTATTAACTGGTCTTCTTTGTAGACGTATGGATATTATTCTTTCACTGACAGCATTGTGCTTCCGGGTAGATCTTGAAATGTTCTTTTACACAATGAATGCAAAGCCATTCCTCTTCAAGTTGTCATTCCCAGCAGAGTAGGCCATATGATTGTCCAATTCAAAACGGCCAATACCAGTCCATTTCAGCTCACTAATGCCTGGAACATCTACATTAATGGACTTCATTTCATTTTTGATGACTTCCAATTTTCCTAGATTCATATTTTGCACACTCCAGGTCTCAGTTATTAATGGCTGTCTGCACCTGTTTCTTCTCATTTTGAGTCATGCAAATGAAGGTCCCAAAAGCTTGACTTCATCCAGATCATTAA
Organism: Elephas maximus indicus; assembly: GCF_024166365.1. Classification (NCBI taxonomy): domain Eukaryota; kingdom Metazoa; phylum Chordata; class Mammalia; order Proboscidea; family Elephantidae; genus Elephas; species Elephas maximus. The sequence goes on from NC_064821.1 coordinate 177,956,257, forward strand.
GGTGGACTCTACTTTCAGGAGGCAGCTGTTCCCCAGTCATTTTTGAGTGCCTTCGAACCTTGGGGGCTCACCTCCAGCACTATATCAGACAGTGTTCTGCTGCTATTCGTAAGGTTTCACTGGCTGATTCTTTTCAGAAGTAGACTGCCAGGTTCTTCATCCTAATCTGTCTTAGTCTGGAAGCTCAGCTGAAACCTTTCCACCACGGCTGACCCTGCTGGTATCTGAATATTGGTAGCATAAGTTTCAGCATCACAGCAACATGCAAGCCCCCACAGTATGACAAACTGATAGATACATGGGGGCTGAGACACTTATGAGAGTGAAAACGGATTCTATTAATAGTTATGCCAGTTACTGGGATGAATCAATAAAACAGAAAATAAATGTTGGAGAGGCTGCGGGGAGATCAGAACTCTTATCCACTGCTGGCAGGAATGCAAAATGATACAAACATTTTGGAAAATGATATGGTGCTTCCTTAGAAAGCTGGAAATAAAAATACCATATGATCCAGCAATCCCACTCCTAGGAATATATCCTAGAGAAATAAGAGCCATCACACAAATAGACATATATACACACATTTTCATTGCAGGATTGTTCACAACAGCAAAAAGGTGGAAACAACCTAGATGCCCATCAACAGATGAATGGATAAACAAGTCATGGTACACACACACACAATGGAGTATTAGGCATGGTAAAGAACAACGATGAATCTGTGAAGCATCTTATAACATGGATGAATCTAGAGTACATTATGCTGAGTGACATAAGTCAATCACAAAAGGACAAATATTGTCTGAGACCACTATTGTAAAAACTCTTGACAAGGTTTACATGCAAAAAGAAACAATCTCTGATGGTTATGAGGGAGGGAAAAGGTAGGGTGGAAAAACACTTAATAGACAAGTGGAAGCTTTGGTGAAGGGTAAGACAGTACACAGTACTGGAGAGGCCAACACAACTTGTACAAGACAAGGTCATGGTAGCTCCACAGTCCCATCCACACTCCCTGAGGGACCAAATTGCTGGGCTGAGGGCTGTGGGGACAATGGTTCTCGGGGAACATCCAGCTCAACTGATATAACATAGTTCATAAAGAAAATGTTCTACACTCTATTTTGGTGAGTAGCATCTGGGGTCTTAAAATCTGGTGAGCAGCCATCTAGGATACTCCAATGGGCTCTCCTTTGGGAGCAAGGAAGAATGAAGTAAACTAAAGATACAAGGGAAAGATTAATCCAAAAGGACTAATGGACCACATCTACCATGGCCTCTACCAGACTGAGTCCAATACAACTAGATGGTTCCCAGCTACCACCACTGACTGCTCTGACAGGGATCACAAAAGAGGGTCCCGGACATAGCTAGAGAAAAATGCAGAACAAAATTCTAACTGAAAAAGAAAGACCAGACTTGCTGACCTGATAGAGACTGGAGAAACCCTGAGAGTATAGCCCCCGAACACCCTTTCAGCTCAGTAATGAGGTCACTCCTGAGGTTCACCCTTCAGCCAAAGATTGAACAGGCTCATGGAACAAAACAAAACTAAAGGGGCACACCACACCTGGGGCAGGGACTGGAAGGCAGGAGGTAAAAGGAAAGCTGGTAATAGGAGCCCAGGGTTGAGAAGCAAGAGTGTTGACATGTCATGGGGTTGTTAACCAATGTCATAGAATAATGTGTGTACTAACTCTTGGATGAGAAACTAGTTTGTTCTGTAAACTTTCACCTAAAGTACAATTAAAAAAATTTTTTTTGAAATAAAAAAAGCTGTGCCAGCAAACAGGCATAAACTAGCACATTCCTGGGAAATCTAGGATGGATATTCAATCTGTATATAGCTCATTATCCCAAAGGAAGAGAAAACATCTCTGTCCCAACACTCTCGTATTAACATTTTGGGAAGCTTGTCATGGGCTGATGTGGGTTATGTGCCTATCACTTTGGCAAAGAGAATGAAGTACTGTGATGGATAGTTTACTTCCCTCTCTTCTTTTCCAACCCTCTTCCTCTCCCACAGCATCCAAACTTCTTCCGATTAAGAATATGAAGATCAATTTACCCTTACTTCTTAGTCTGATAAAAACTGGCTCCATCTTAGGTGGGTTCTTACACCTAGAAATCAAGACCAAACCAAACCCGCTGTCGTTGAGTTGATTCCGACTCATAGCGACCCTATAGAACAGAGCAGAACCGCCCTATAGGGCTTCCAAGGAGCACCTGGTGGATTTGAACTGCTAACCTTTTGGCTAGCAGCTGTGGCTCTTAACCACTACTCTACCAGGATTTCCCTTACAGTTATACTTAGAGTAGAGCACTTATAGTATATACGCCCTCATGGAAGACATAATAAATGATAATTATGAAAAACCTCCCTCCGCCCACCAGTGAGGAGCAAAAATGAGAAAGAATTAAAAGAATGAAGATGTCAGAGGGCTCCGTTCTGTCTCTCTCTCACACACACACACACACACATACACACACATTTGTATTAACTGATTTGATCCGGCTGATTTATTTGTGCGGATACAGCCAAAAACAAGCATTGATTCTCAAATGGTTTCTTTTCTAGAAATCAAAAGAATGGATAAAATATACTAACTGAAACTGAGCTTGGCAGTATTACTATTTTACTAAAGATAAATGAGAGTCGTGATCATAGCAATTTATCAATTGTTATACTCATCCATTCTAGTAATTAAGATAATTGCAAACATGTTTTCAGGCACTTTGCTTACATTTACACAACTCTCCTCCTCTTGTCTTTATTATTAAACAGAAGTTATCTTGTTCAAAAACCCAGTCACTCTCCCTGCAGTCTAAGAAAGAAAGATGTGTGCCATCCAAATTGGAGATTAAGCTTGCCTTCAATATTCTAAGCATTACCAAAATATCCACTGCCATCGAGTCAATTACAACTCACAGTGATCCTATAGGACATAGTAGATCAGCCCCATAGAGTTTCCAAGGCAGTAAATCTTTTTAAAGAAGCAGATTGCTACATCTTTCTAACACAGAGCAACTGGTACATTGAAAAGGCTGACCCTTTGGTTAGCAGCCAAGCACTCAATCACAGTGCCACCAGCGCTCCTTTCTGAGCCTTTTAGTAATCCAATATTACTCGAGAATATGTATTTGTACTATGATATATTTATTTCCAAGGTATTTGGAAAGTCTTTTTGTAGAAATAAATCTCCTCTAAACCTAATCAAAATAGAGTTATAGAAAACTGAGTTTTATATTAAAGTAGCAAAATAAAAGTTTAACGGTGGCAGCTATATGCATTTATAAATATTTCACCTTAAAGAAAATTATCATAATGCAACAAATACATATACACTAAGAGAAAATATCTTTCAAACTAAAGTATACTTTCATTGGGCCCAGGGTTTGTGAGGAATGTGACTGGGTCTAATCTGAAATATTCTACTGCTGCTTCTCTACCAATTCAAATCCTCTGTTTTCTTAAAAACCTTAGGTGTTCAATCAGAAAACAGACATAGTTGCCAAAATGATCTCTAGGATCTCTCTTACAAAAGCATAACATAAAGATGCTGACTAATGTTGCATTTTGTAATGGTTACCTACTGAAAATACAAATATTTTGAAAATAATACAAATATTTATTTCTGAAAAGGACCCGGATTAGGGTAAATTGAGTGAACAATTTACCATTGGCCCCGATTTTAAAGTGTCATCAAAAAGCCCAGTAATCAAAAACAGACCACTTTGATGTAATGTTTTAAAAATAGAAATTAATGAAAAAAGCACAAAGAACAAAATTTTAAATAAAGATAGGACATTATCTGGTACTTGCAAACCCTGCCTCACTTACCTCACCCTAATCCCTGCCTTGGCCCTTAAGTGTTTTCTAAAATTTCGCACTCACTAGTTATGACACTATGGGGCAGATCTACTATGTCGTATAGGGTCACTATGAGTTGGAATCAGCTCGACGGCAGTGGGTAGTTATGTGACATTGAGCAAGTCCCAGAATTTCTCAAAGCTTTGGTTGTCTTAATGTCAGAAGGAGATTAATAAGAATATTTTCCTTAAGCCTCATGATATGTTTGAAGGAAATAAAGTACGTTGAAGGAGATAATGTTATCAAGGTCCTTGTCACAACACCTAGGACATAGAAAATGCTAGATAAATATTGTTATTTTAACCATTAACTAAAGTCCAACATTTATTGTACTTTTTTCTAAATTCAATAAAGTTTCAAATAAAACAATTTCGATGCACCAGGCAAACGACTAGATTCTATTTGTTACTCCTCCCTCCCTCTAACACCGTGGCAATGACTGATCTTTATGTCATCTCTACAGATTTGCCTTTTCCAGATATCATATGGTTGGAATCATACAGTAAGTTGATTTTTCAGGCTAACTTCTTTCACTTAGTAATATGCATTTAAGGTTTCTCCATGCCATTTCATAGCTCAGTAGCTCATTTCTTTTAATCACTGAATAATACTTCATTGTATGGATGTACCATAGTTTATTTATCCAGTCATCTATTGAAGGACATCTTGGTTATTTCCAATTTTTAGCAAATAAAGCTGCTATAAACATCTGTGTGCAAGTTTTTATGTGGACATAAGTTTTCAACTAATTTGAGTAAATACCTAGTTTTTAACTTTGTGAGAGACTTCCAGACTGTCTTCCAAAATGACTGTAGCATTTTGTATACCCATCAGCAATCAATTTGAGTTACTGCACATCCTCACCAGCACTTGGTGCTGTCAGTGTTTCGAATGTTAGTCAATCTAATAGGTGTGTAGTGGTATTTCACTGTTGCTGTAATTTGCACTTACCTTGATTATGCAGTGGTTAAAGTGCTTTGCTGCTAACCGAAAGTTTGGCAGTTCAAACCCATCAGTTTACGAGCAGGAGAAAGATGTGGCAGCCTGCTTCTGTAAATATTTTGAGCCTCGGAAACCCTACGGGGCAGTTATTATATGTAATAAATATATTATTTTATCCTCTTCACTTTCAGCAAGAAAGGTTGTGTTATCTGCATAATGCAGGTTAATGGGTCTTCCTCCAATCCTGATGCCCCGTTCTTCTTCATATAGTCTCGGATTATTTGTTCAACATACAGACTGAATAAATATGATGACAGGATACAACCCTGACACACACTCTGCTGACTTTAAACAACGCAGTATCCCCTTGTTCTGTTTGAGCAAGATCCTTAACTTAATTATATTTTCAAAACCCTTATTCCAAATGAGTTCATAGTCTTAGCTGCTGGGTGGACATATTTTTTGGGGGAGACACCATTTAACCACTACAGTGGATTTACATCTGTTGTTTTGCTATGTTTTATGTATTATACCTTTTTTTTCCTCCATGTCTGTTTTTCAGTCTTATTTTTTGCTAAATGGATATTTTCTAGTGTAATATTTTAATTCCCTTGTCATTTCTTTTATTATATCTTTTTGAGTTGTTTTCTTAGTGGGGATTACCATTAAAATCTTAATTTATTATATATATAATATATAAATTTATATAAATATAATATAATATATTTATTATATATTATATATAATAATTTATATATATAATAAATATATATATATAATTTAATACATATAATAAACTAAGATTTTAATGGTAATCCCTCAATGAACTGGGGTTTTTTATGTATATAAACCTGGTGGAGTAGTGGTTAAGAACTGCAGATGCTAACCAAAAGGTCGGCAGTTAGAATCCACCAGGAAACCTTATGAGGTAGTTCTACTGTGTCCTATAGGGTCACTGTGAGTTGCAATCAACTCTACATCAGTGGGTTTGGTTTTTGGGATATATATATATAGTTACCTTAGGTAGTATACAAAACTTGGCTCCCATATAGCTTTATACCCCATTTTCCAAACATCATTTTGTTTTTCCTAACATCACAAATTCCAATTTTATGCATTGTGTTCCCAAGAACATAGAATTATAATTATTGCCTTATGCAATTGTATTTTAAATCAGATAGTAGAAAATTTACCTAGAAACAAGAAAAAAAATATTCATACTCTTTTATATTTTCTAATTTAGTTATCATTGTAGATATTCCTTCTTTCTTCATGTGAACTTGAAATACTGCTTAGTTCTTTCATTCTGTTCTGAAGATGTTCCTTTAGTTTTTCTTGTAGAGCTGGTCTATTATCAACAAATTTGATCAAATTGTGTTTATCTGAAAATTATTTAATTTATTTTTCAAATTTCAAGGTTGTTTTGCTAGATGTAGAATTCTTCGTTATTGGTTTTTTTTTTTTTTTTTTTTTTTGTCAGCACTTTGAATATGTCATCCCTCTGCATTCAGATCTCCATGGTATCTGATGGGAAATCAGCTGTTAGTAATGTTGACAATTCCTTGTATATGATGAGTTCCTTCTTTCTTGCTGCTTTCAAGATTTTATTCTTGACTTTTAGCAGCTTTATCATGATATTTCTAGTTACGGATCTCTTTGAGTTTGTCCTATTTGGATTTGTTGGATTTCTTGGGTATGTAGATTAGTGTTTTTCAATTAGAAATTATTTGGCAACTACTTCTTAAAATGTTTTTTTCTGACCCTTTGCACCTCTCCTCTGTTTCTAGAACTCCCATTATGCATATGTTGGTGTGATTAATGGTGCCCCAACAGGTCTTTGAGGCTCTGTTCATTTTTCTTCATCCTTTTTTTTCTGTATGTTCCTCAGACTGGATAATCTCAATCAATGCATCTTCAAGTTTGAAAGCTCTTTCTTCTGCCTTATCAATCTGTGGGAGTCCCTCTAGTGATTTTTTTTTAATTTATTTAAGCTATGGTACTTTCCAACATCATAATTTCTATCTGGTCCTTTTTATGTATAATTATCCTTTAGTTGCTATTCTGTATTTGGTGATATATTGTTTTTATATTTTTGTTTATTTGTTTAGATTTTGTTTTAGTTTTTGAACATAATTAAATATTTGGTTTAAATTATTTTTATAGTAAGTCCAGAATCTGGGCTTTCTCAGGAACAATTTCTATTGACTGCATCTTTTCTTGTGTATGGACCATACTTTCTTGGTTTTGCATGTCCTGTTCTTGTTGTTGCGAGGTGCCATTGAGTCGATCCCAACTCATAGAGACACTATGTACAACAGACACTATGTACAACACTGCCTCATCCTATGTCATTCTCACAATCATTATGCTTAAGCCCATTGTTGTAACCACCGTGTTAGTCCATCTTGTTGAGAGCCTACCTCTTTTTCATTGATATTCTACTTTATTAAGCATTATGTCCTTCTCCAGGGATTGATTCATTCTAATAACATGTCTAAAGTATGTGAGACAAAGTCTCGCCATCCTTGCTTCTAAAAAGCATTCTTGTTGTATTTCTTCCAAGACAAATTTGTTCCCTATTTTGTCAGTCCATGGTATATTCAATATTCTTTGCCAACATCATAATTCAAAGGTGGCAATTCTCCTTCAGTCTTCCTTATTCATTGTCAAGCTTCTGCATGCATATAACGTGATTGAAAACACCATGGCTTGGGTCAGGTTCACCTTAGTCTTTCAGGTGACATCTTTGCTTTTTAGCAAATGCATATATTATGTATTTTTATTGAAAGCTAGATAAAACAACTCTGGAAATCAAGACCCAGGATTTGCTATCGTTGCTGCTGCTTGTAGTCGTTGTTTTTCTGTTTAGTGATTTTTCTGAACTAGTTCTGTAAAGGAAAGCCTGGTGGCGTAGTGGTTAAGTGCTACAGTTGCTAGCCAAAAGGTCCACAGTTCGAATCCACCAGCTGTTCCTTGGAAACTCTCTGGGGGCAGTTCTACTCTGTCCTACGGAGTCGCTATGAGTCGGAATCGACTCGACAGCAATGGGTTTGGTTTGTTTTTTAATTCTGTAAAATCTGGGCTTTTTGTAACATGTGACCATTGAAGACTCTACAGAGTTAGCTTGGTTGTTAGCTAATAATTGTGTAATAATTTCCTTTGACACCTGGAACCACTAAATCTCTCAGTCTTTCCTGAGGACTTCTGTGTATGAGTGTTGGGACATGTCTTCAGCACTCAGTCAAGAGGTATAAAAGCCTACCCTAACCTACTCTTTCTTCTCCGTCCCTATGACCAACTCATCCCTCTTCTTATTTTTAAACTTTTTGGTTAGTGTATATTTTGTCCCAATTGCTATCCATCATTTCAGGCAGTCACAACGTTAAAATACTTGCCTTTAAAAGTTTTCAGTAAATACCCTCCTTAGGAGAGATTTTCAGCACTTGGTATATAACAAATAAGACTAAGCCTTTTGAGTGGGGTCTTGCAAGTAACTAGCAAAAAGATCAAGTAATGATAGTTTTTGGGGAACGATGTTTCATTCTGTTCCCTCTGATACTGGGAATATGAGCTGTCATTTTTCAAGGTTGCCACTGAGCTGGCCAGTGGAGATTAAGTCAGGGGCAAGTTGAAATGCCTCGAACTTAGTTGTTCTTACTGCGATTCAGCTATTTTTCTTGCATAAATGCTGTCAGATATCTGCAAACATTTGGTTAATTTCCAGAGTTTTGATTTTTTATAACTGTTTTCATTCCTTTTATGGAGGAGTAGATATCAGAGGTCTTTACTCTGCCGTTTTTGTTAACATCACTCCCAGCCTTATCTCTTCATTGTGGTTACAACCTGGGTGGTAAGGATCAGCATGAATCCAATCCCCAAAATGCTGAGATTTATCCAGTCTTCACCGTAGTACTTCCCCATCCTTATCACCAGCTGCCCCTACTGCACTCTTACTCTCTGTTTTTGACCCGAGGCACCTGGAGCTAGGTCATAACTCACAAGTTAACAGGACATAATCCTTTAGACTGCCAAACAGGCAGATGTCAGCCTCAGGTTTGTGAAGTCCAAATGATACCCCAACCTTCTGACTTTCTGGCTACCAATTTGGAGCTGATTTCCCACCACCACTTCAAGATGCCAGTTGCAAATCAGTATACATGACACCTTTACTTTCTAACCTGCTGGCTCTTATGTCCCCTTGGATTTTGTAATTTGCTGGAGCCACTCACAGAACTCGCACAGCATGTACTATACTTATAACCACAGGTTTTTTATAGCCAAAAGGATACAAATGAAGAGATATATATGGACATGTCAGGACGGTTCCCAATGAGAAGCTTCCACGTCCCAAGGGATGTGATACCCTTTCAAAAGCAGATGTTCTCACCTACTAGGCAGCCCTTTGAGCCACTGTGTTCATGACTTGTATCCACCAGTCCTAAATGATATGCTAAATCATGCTTCTTGAGGCTAAGTCGATATATGCTTCCAGGTGAGTCTTTTCTGGTCTGGGCAGCACTCACTGTCTAGCACAAATCCTTAGGTGTGGCTTGGAAGTATTTACTTACACTGTGTCCTTCTAGTACTATGTAATCTCTTTAAAAAATCAAGAATTCTTTGTTGTTGACTGCTGTATCAACAGTATCTAAAAAAGTACCTGAACCGTAATAGGAAAAAAAAAAAAAAAACAGAGTGAATTAATACAGAGTGAATTAATACATAAATCTTCATATGTAAAGCAATTGACTGTTAACTGAAAGGTCAGCAGTTCAAAACCACCAGCAACTCTGTGGGAGAAAGATGTGGCAGTCTGCTTTTCTAGAGATTTAATCTTGAAAACACTCTGGTCATTATGAGTTGGATTTGACTCTACGGAAGTGGGTTTTTACAGAGTTTAAGGTTTTATTAATTCAGCAAATTAATTATTGGGTACATACATGACAGATCCATTATAGATTTCCTGTTCCTTGAAGTTCTTAACTTCTCCATCTATAACTGCATCAGCTGTTGTCACTACACTTTTTCTCACTTATCGACTATCTCATTACCTGACATTTTGGATTTATGACAGTAGTAAAAAATCTACTATCCAACTATTTTGTGAATTAATGACATTCTTCTGGCAGTAACAAATGCTGAGATGTGAGGTGAGACTAATGCTGGCCTTGATGGTTAAGGTTCTGCGTCAACTTGTTTGATCCATGATTCTCTGTGATTTGGCAGTTAGATAATGATGTAATCTGGCAGTTATCTAATGATATATCCATCCTCCATTTTGTGAACTGATGTGGCCATCCTCCATGCTTACATAACACCAATTTTGCATAACAACAGGGTCTTTGGAACCTAACCATGTTGATCAGTGAGGAAAGGGTGTATTACCCTGTAGTTATAACTTCTGGTCTTGGTGCACCAACAGGAACACTAGCTCAGCTTTGAACCAGCAACCCAAGTGAATAAGTGGGCAAATTTTGATAACATCTCCTCCCACTATGCTTTATACTTGAGTACAGTATGAAAAAAATCCCCTAGAAGAAAAAACAATACCAATGCATATATAATTTAATAAATTACTATAGGCCTCAGTGATTTGCATATGTTATTTCTAACACTCACAACAACATAGAAAGGTAGATATTATGAACTTCAGTTTTAAAGATGAATAAATTAAGGTTCAGAATGGTTAAGAGCTTTTCTATCTGTTATAGGCTAGTAATTTACAGAGCTAGGATTCACAAACAGGATTTCATGGTTACATATATCCAATAACAATGAATATTTAACAACTGATACAACACAGGTAGTGACACTGAAAATAGACCAGTGTGTACAGGGTAAAAATCAGTGTCACCAATATTCATCTAGATAAGATAATTGGAATAAAAGTCACAAATTGGCAAATTTAACAAGATGATACATTTTGTTGGAGTACTCTTTGCTTTAAATTATATATATATATATATACACCCAGCCCAGTGCCGTCAAGTTGATTCCAACTACACATTAAAAAAAAAAAAAACTTAGTGCCTTCGAGTTGATTCCGACTCATAGCGACCCTATAGAACAGAGTAGAATTGCCTCATAGAGTTTCCAAGGAGCACCTGGTGAATATGAACTGGCGACCCTTTGGTTAGCAGCTGTAGCACTTAACCACTATGCCACCAGGGTTTCCATATATACACATACATGCATATATATATGATTAAATACATGCTCATGCATACATATACATGTATATTAATATCTACAGACATATCATAATAAATGTATAATAGCATGCGTATATAGTAGAATTGTGAAATGTTTTGACTTTCTTTTTGTGTATTGTACAAACTTTCAATAAAAAGCGTAACTTTTATAAACAAAAGAAGCAATAAACATAAAACAATTAGTCTTCTCAAGCTTAGGCAAGTAAAAGAAATACAATTTTGTAAACAAAGCAACCATTTAGTGAGAATATTTCTTAATATTTCAGAGGGAACATAAATCTTTTAAATAAATTAGGCTTGCATTTTATCTTCTAATAAATGTCCATTTTAAAATAAGAAAACTAAAGCTCATCAATATTAAATAGAATATCTTTAGTCGCTGTATTAGATGTAGCCCCAGACTGTGCAATTTCATATACTCGACTCTGAAACCTAGACATTTTCTATTAGATCATATTGATATATAAAAATAATCATTAGTGTATCATCCATTTTATCACAAGCATTCAGTAAATGTTAGTGCATACTCTCAAAGCAGATTTTCCTTTATACGACCTAGAAATGAACATAACACAAGGACATAAAAATATGTACTTAAGATATATGGTTTCATAAAATGTACATAAATTTGGCATTTAAAGTAAGTTTTTGCCAGAGAGAGATCTTAGAGAAATGAATCTTAAGGCAACAATGTCATGATAAAAAGAATTTGTGTTTTAAGGATAGAGATTCCAAGTTTAAAATCCAACTCCGTAGTACTTAGCAATTTATTCTGAAGGAATCTCAGTTACTTTGTCTTCTAATTTCAGTCAAGATAATATCTTTGTATCAGACTGCTTATGAATATTAAATAAGATAATTTATATGAAAATACTTAATATGGTGTGTGTTGTTAGGTGTCTTTGAGCTGAATTCATCTGATAGCTACCACTAGCGACAGAGTAGAACTACCTCATAGGTTTTTTGAGGCTGTAAACTTTATGGGGGCATATCGCTGTCTTTCTCCCACAGAGATGCTGGGTGGGTTTGAACTGCTGACCCTTTGATCAGCAGCTGAGTGCTTAAACATTGTAGCGCTAGGGCTCCTTAATATGATGTGTAGTACTTTGTAAAGGTACAGTAAACACTGTTTGCTTTGGTGTCTGCCTTTCTTTTAAGAGAGAAAGCCTTTGATATTTTTATTTTAAAAAAAGACATTGTTATTAAATTATAGCACACATGAAGAAAGGTGCACAAATCATAAATGTAAAGTTTAATATTTTATTTTTAAATAAGCCTATCTAAGTAATCAATACACATTTTCCATTGTTTTGTTAGGAAATCTGCTGTAAATCTCATTGTGGCACCTTTGAAAGCAATATGCCTTCATTCTACATAATTTTAAGATTTTCTGTTCACCTTTTATTTTCAAAAGATTTATTATTATATAAGTAGATGTTTTTGTTTTTATTTTTGTTTCGTATTTGCTTAAAGTTCCCCGAACCAGTAGCTGAATATTATTCATCAGTTTTGGAAATACCTCAGCCATTATCACTTCAAATATTGCTTCTTCCTTACCTACTCTTATCTTGCTTTCTTGGCCTCCAATTATACATGTGTTATTCTCTTTCAGTATGTCCCATATATATCGCACTCTTTTGTAATTTTTCATTGTTTTATCTCACTCTAGCATCAGTCTGGCATCTCTTGTGGCATCAGTCTGGCATTTTCTTCTAACTTATATTTCAGTTCAATAATTTTCTTTCATCTTTCTCTCACCTGCTGTTAAACCCTTGGTGTAATTCTTTCTTTCAGCTTTTGTATTTTTAACTTTCGTATTTTCATTTTATTCTTTTTCATATGTTTATTTCTCTGCCTCTTTTTTATCTTATCATTAATCATATTTTAGAAGTTATTGCTTGATTATACTAATATCTGAATTTCATGTATGTCTGTTTTCATTTTCTATTTTCTTTTTTTTCCATGAATATTTGGTCAGTCTTTGCCTTCTTACATGAGTTTTTTTTTTTTTTTTTAATTCAGTGGCAGACATTGTGTATAAAATACTGTACAGAAATGTGATGCTCTAGATATTAATTTCCTAAGAAGGGTCTATGTTTTCCTTCTGTAAGACAAATAAGCTACATTGGGATCAGATTAATCCAATCCTAAATGGAAAAATACAAAGTTTGACTTCCTTACTATTAGTACTTTTCCTCTCAGAGTATTCACTAAAGGTCTGGAGTTTTTGCCAGAGCCTCTCCTCTTTGTTATGCCCTAAATTCCAACTTTTGTCCATCCAGCCTAGTATGACTGCTAAAGTGCTTCTCGACTTCTACTCCTTTCAGCAGCACCTTCAAAAGGCAAATTTGTTAAGGTGAAAAGCAGTGTCAAATATCAAACTCAGATTTTGTGTTTTTCTTCCACTAGAATCTTGGCACCACTGGGTCTTGCTGCTTTGCCAGTTCTGCAATGCCATAAAACAGATTTAAAAAAAAAAAATTTCCAGTTTTCTGGTTGTTCTCAGTGGAAAATTTGGTTCAGAGAAGTTTCTGTACCATTGCTGGAAGCAGTTTTTTTTTTTTTTTTTTAAATATGCAGAAGAGATATGCTATTTTCATCCACCAATTTATACTTGGGCTTCATACCATTATGGAACCTTTCTAAAGTCATTTGAGTTTATTTTCCTTGAAAGAGCAAAATCACAAATTTAGATATGTTTGATACTTAAACTGGGCTTTGTGAAATAACTATACAAGATTTGATTGAGGGAATAAAAAGAGAATAGAAGCATGCATTAGGAAGCTCTACACTACAGCAGCAAAGTTGTAATTTAAAGGTTATTATTTTTAATGTAAAAATGATGTTAATAGCAGGGTAGAAATGAAATACAAGGAAACTTCATCAAGGTAAGGATAGGGCTTTTAGAGCATATACTGCACATTTCTTAGGCCAAAATAAGACACAGGGAAACTCACCACAATACAAAGAAAAGCCCCAGACTTTGGGGTCAAAAAGTCTCAAATTAAGCAATCTCAGATATGATTCTGAAAACTGGAATTAACCGGAATTCCATTTGGTGAGCAGAGATGAGAAGTGGGATATTCTAGGCAACAGTTCAATTTGAAAGTAAAGTATGCTGCATCAGAAGGAAGAATTTTTTAAGGACAGAGCGTAGGAAGACTAGGCCACCACCCATGTGAATAAGGCTGACAGAAACTAGGTCAACTGCTAAGAATTTCTTTAGAATTGAGGATTAAGGTAGGAAAAATCACTGGTTCTAATGGAGAGGATTTGAGCAATGAGAGAGATGCTGAAATAATTGAACCTCAGCATTTCCAGCTAGTATAATAATAATAACAAATAAAACTTAATAAGAGACTTGCAAAGGGCCTGCAGCATATGTAAAAAAAATATGCAAGCTGGGTAGCCTAGCCTTAGGTAAACATATTGAGATAAACAAGTAACTAGATACCAAAGAAACTGGTGGGAAAGGGCAGGACTAAAGGCTAAGAATTCTGAATCCAGATTCCACATTGACAGGAATAGATATTTCTCAGACAGTAGTTTCTAGCTTCTTTCCATATGCCTTGATTAACTTTTAACATTTTAAACATTATACTTGTATCGTGTTCATATTATCATTTTATTAGTTGCCATTGAGTTGATTCCTATTCATGGTGATCTCATGTATGTACTCTCCCATTAAACACTTTCAGTAGACTGGAGGAATCCCGGCGGTCATGGTCCCCAAACCTTCTGTTGGCCCAGGACAGGAACCATTCCCAAAGACAACTCATCAGACATGGAAGGGACTGGACAATGGGTAGGAGAGAGATGCGGATGAAGAGTGAGCTACTTGTATCAGGTGGACACTTGAGACTGTGTTGGCATCTCCTGTTTGGAGGGGCGATGGGAGGATAGAGGGAGTTGGAAGCTGGCAAAATTGTCACGAAAGGAGAGACTGGAAGAGCTGACTCATTAGGGGGAGAGTAAGTGGGAGTATGGAGTAAGGTGTATATAAGCTTATATGTGACAGACTGACTTGATTTGTAAATGTTGACTTAAAGCTCAATAAAAATTATTAAAAAAAAACACTTTCAGTACACTTTCTTGTCTATAAATGAAATCAAGCTCCATATCATGAAAATACTCTGGCCTCAAAGTCACTTCAACTTTTCCTGTTTCATATCTAGCCTGCCTTATTCTATAGACTATTGTCTACACCCCTAATGGAAGTAAAGAACTGTTTTATGCATCTCTGCAGTTCTCAAGAGTTGTTTATTGTTTGTATATCAATTCAAGTGTGAGCAAGTTTGCACAGGTCTCTAACCCAGGATGAGACAAGAGTAAAACCGTAGATTGTGACTCCCAACAGAATATATTTAAATGCGATATCTTATGAACTTCTAAAGAAGATTACCACTATTTTTTTATACTCTTGTCCAGAGAATGATCCTCTTCTATCGAGGAAAACTCTTCGTTACCCCTAGCCAGTAAGCCAGACCATGCAAATGAGTACTGGCAATCAATGAGCAACAGATGCTGCAGCCAGATGGCCCTTAACTTGTAAGCAGTTAACTTGTACTCAGGTGGTCATATTTCTTTAAATGCCTTCTATAGTCTGTCCTTTTATAAAATATATACATACTCAATAGTAGTGGACAGTTAAATATTTTATGTCATTATTTCAATTAAAAGTGAACTTTAATGGGGGAAAAAAAAACAGAGAAAATATTGGATTTCTGATGCATTGGTGTAATTCAATCCAAGACTTCAAACCTGAAGCCCCATAGTTGACCCTGAAAAGCCAAATTTATTAAGAAATACACAATATCGATTGCTATCACAGAGAATTTTTTATTATTATTATTTGATTCATTCTCTGGTGCAGAAAGTAGGAAAAATATTAAAAATTGAAATGGACAAGTCAAATTAGGTGTGAAGTTTTCAAGGTTATTACCTAAAAAGGGAAGTTGCTGGGGTATTATAGAACCCTCTGCTGTTATTTTCTCATAAGACACATAGAAGAACTACTGCAGGAACACCCTGAAGCACCGTTTGAACAAACATAGCAATGTTATAAGTAGAGAAGAAACAATAGTAGGCTACAGAGGTGTAGCAATTGGGGCTGCTCTCTCTTTGTCATATCTATTAGATATTTTATAGTAGCTCAAAATTCCATCGTTTTTTAAAATTAATTCTATGCTTTATAGAGACGAATTTTTTGTATGGCAAGGTATTGCAAATGGATGTTATTGTTATTTTTCATTAAGTAAAGGACAATTATGAAGATGGAAGCAGATGTTGCTGTCACACTTAATGCTGAAGGAGTTACAGGACTGCTTGTAAGGAAGAAGACGTGAGGTTCAAATACCGAGCATGTCTGACAATAACTGTCTGCTTCCACAAATAATTAAGTCACCTGAAGCATGCACACTGCTTTAACAAACATGTAACGTAGATGCCAGTGGAATTAAAAATCAGGGTATACTTCTTAATTAACTAATAAATACATAACTATGTCTTCCCAAAATATACTTACAAAGTTATACAGCAGTCTGAAAACCTGGTTTTTTCTTCTCAAATAATACAACTCTTTGTTAAGGGGCAATTACTAAATCTTCTCAATAAAATTCAAATTTTGGGTTTCTGAGGACAAAGGTGTGAATTTATCACAGCTCTGTGTTAAGAAAAATTGTAAATGACACTTTATAATAACATATTACACAGTTGTAAAACCAATTCCACAAAAGAAGTGCAAAACATTTCTTGTATAACTTACTAGTTTGTGGTTTGTCTCTCGTAGAATTATAACTTACAACCAGAGCAAAGGGCTCCATTTAATTTCAGAGCTGTGGTGTTTCATCTGGCTACTAGTGCAGAATCACAGCATGCAACTAATTGACATCCTACAGAACTGAAAATTTTTGCGTCCACAGATTTAAAGCTTAGTAAAATAAAGTTTTAGACAGAGTAGCAGGAGTGTGGGTCTGGTCTGGGGACCATGGTTTCAGGGGACATCTAGGACAATTGGCATAATAAAATCTATTAAGAAAACATTCTGCATCCCACTTTGGTGAATGACATCTAGGGTCTTAAATGGTAGCAAGGGGCCATCTAAAGTACATCAATTGGTCTCAACTCACCTGGTGCAAAGGAGAATGATAAACACTAAAAACACAAGGTAATTATGAGCCCAGGAGACAGAAAGGGCCACATAAACCAGAGACTACATCAGCTTGAGATCAAAAGAACTAAATGGTGCCCAGCTACAACCGATGACGGCCCTGACAGGGAACACAACAGAGAACCCCTGAAGCAGCAGGAGAGCAGTGGCATGCAAACCTAAATTCTCATAAAAAGACTAGACTTAATGGTCTGATTGAGACTAGAAGGAACCCAGAGGTCATGGTCCCCAGACCTTCTGTTAGCCCGAGACTGGAACCATTCCCAAAGCTAACTCTTCAGACAGGGATTGGATTGGACTACAAGATAGAAAATTATACTGGTGAGGCGTGAGCTTCTTGGCTCATGTAGACACATGAGACTCTGTGGGCAGCTCCTGTCTGAAGGGAAGATAAGAAGGTAGAGGGGGACAGGAGCTGGCTGAATGGCCACAGGGAATACAAGGTAGAGAGGAAGAATGTGCTGTCTCATTAAGAGGAGAGCAGCTAGGAGTACATAAAAAAAAACATAGCAAGGTATATATAAATTTTTGTATGAAAGACTGGCTTGATTTGTAAACTTTCACTTAAAGCACAATAAAAAAATAAAAAAACGTTTTAGAGATACAAAACATTTTTTGAATAAAATTTCTTTAAGAAGAGTTAATCTGTAGAGACATATTCATGCTGAGAAACCAGATATATTATGGACAACAGCTAGACCACATATAAAAATAGAATTCTCACACACAATCTCCAACAACCAGTCCAAGAAGCCAAACCACAACATCTGTAGTGATTGGTCCCAAATGACCAGGACTGGGTTGATAACCGACAGCTTTCCTAATTTTTGCCCCACTTCCAACTTAGGACCAATTAAGAAAAACAAATTATGCTCCTTTAATCAATCACATAGGAGGCTTTGCTTCCAGTTAGCCCACCTTCAGGTTCTCCATGTCAATAGCCTGCAGTCAGAGTTTACCTGAAACCTTCCAGTGTTGTTTTCTTTTTTTTTTTTCCCCACTGTAAAGCTTTCCTTCAAACTTTCCTCATTCTGATTATTAACGGATGTTTGCAGCTGTTTCTTCTCATTTGGAGTCATGTCACATCAGGTCCCTAAAGCTTGACTCCATCACCATCATTAAGGTGGACTCTAATTAGGGAGCCGGTTCTTCCCTAGTTGTCTTGTGAGTGCCTTGCAACCTGAGAGGCTCATCTTCGGGAACTAATCAATGTTCCGCTGCTATTCAAAAGATTTTCACTGGCTAATTCTTTTCAGAAGTAGATCATGGAGTCCTTCTTCCTAGTCTGTCTTACTCTGGAAACTCAGTTTGAAAGCCATCTCCCACAGGAGAACCTGATGATATTTAAATACCAGTGGAATAGATTCCAGCATTACAGCAACATGCAAGCCCCCACAGTACGACAAACTGACAGACACGTGGGGGGATTCAGAAAAAGATTTGGAATGAAGGATATCATTGCTAATGTCAGATGGATCCTGGCTAAAATCTGAGAATGCCAAAAAAAATGATTACCTGTGTTTTATTGATTATGCAAAGTCATTGGCCTGTGTGGATCATAACAAATTATGGATAACTTTTAGAAGAATATGAATTTCAGAACACTTAATTGTGCTCATGAGGAACCTGTACATAGATCAAGAGGCAGTCATTTGAACAGAACAAGGGGATATTGGGTGGTTTAAAGTCAGGAAATTTGTTTGTCAGTGTTGTATCCTTTCATTACACTTACTCAATCTTTATGCTAAACCAATAATCTGAGAAGCTGAACTATGCAAAGAAGAATGGCACATCAGGATAGGAGGAAGACTTATTAACAACCTACATTATGCAGATGACACAACCTTGCTTGCTGAAGTGAAGAGGACGTGAAACACTTACTGATGAAGATCAAAGACTATAGCCTTAAGCATGGATTGGATTATACCTTAACATAAAGAAAACAAAAGTCCTCACAATAGGACCAATGAGCAACATCATGGTAAACGGAGAAAATATTAAAGTGGTCAAGGATTTCATTTTACCTTGGATACAATCCACACCCATGAAAGCAGCAGTCAAGGAATCAAAAGACACTTTGCATTGGGAAAATATGCTGTAAAAGACCTCTTTAAAGTGTTGAAAAGCAAAAGGTGTCACCTGAAGACTAAGGTGTACCTGGCGCAAGCCATGGTGTTTTCAGTCACCAAATATGCATATGAAAGCTGAACAATGAAGAAGGAACATTGAAGAAGAATTGACACCTTTGAGGTAATTTTAAAACTCACGACAAAAAAAAAACCCTGGCCAGGATGGCTTCACTGGAGAATTCTACCAAACTTTCAGAGAAGAGTTAACACCACTACTGCTAAAGGTATTTCAGAGCATGGAAAAGGATGCAATACTCCCAAATGCATTCCATGAAGCCAGAATATCCCTGACAACAAAACCAGGTAAAGATACTATAAAAAAAGAAAATTACAAACCTATATCCCTCATGAACTTAGCTGCAAAAAT
The DNA here is from genome assembly GCF_024166365.1 of Elephas maximus indicus. Classification (NCBI taxonomy): domain Eukaryota; kingdom Metazoa; phylum Chordata; class Mammalia; order Proboscidea; family Elephantidae; genus Elephas; species Elephas maximus. The sequence continues at coordinate 177,975,947 of NC_064821.1, forward strand.
CCTCAACAAAATTCTAGCCAAGAAAATTCAACAACATATCAAAAAAATAATTCACCATGACCAAGTGAGATACATACCAGGTATGTAGGGATGGTTCAACATCAGAAAAACAATCAATGTAATCCATCATATAAATAAAAGACAAGAATCACATGATCTTATCAATTGATGAAGAAAAGGTATTTAAAAAAGTCCAATACCTACTCACAATAAAAATCCTCAGCAAAACAGGAATAGAAGGAAAATTCCTCAACATAATAAAGGGCATTTATACAAAGCCAATAGCCAACATCATCCTAAATGGAGAGAGTCTGAAAGCATTCCCCTTGAGAACAGGAACCAGACAAAGATATCTTTTATCACCTCTCTTATTCAACATTGTGCTGGAGGTCCTAGCCAGAGCAATTATGCTAGATAAATAAATAAAGGGCAGCCAGATTGGTAAACAAGAAGTAAAAGTATCTCTACTTGCAGATGACATGATCTTATACACATAACATCCTAAAAAATCCTCAAGAAAACTACCCAAACTAATAGAAGAGTTCAGCAGAGAATCAGGATATAAGACAGACATACAAAAATCAGTTGGATTCCTCTACACCAACAAACAGAACATTGAAGAGGAAACCACCAAATCAATACCATTTACAGTAGCTCCCCAAGAAGATAAAATACTTAGGAATGAATCTATCCAGAGACGTAAAAGACCTGTACAAAGAAAACTATGACACTACTGCAAGAAACCAAAAGAGACCTACATAAGTGGAAAAACATACGTTTCTTGTGGATAGGAAGACTCAACATTGTAAAAATATCTAGTCTACCGAAAGCGATCTGTAGATACAATGCAATTCTGATACAAATTCTGACATTTTTTAATAAGATGGAGAAAAAATTACCATCTTCTTATGGAAGGGAAAGAGGCCCCAGATAAATAAAGCATTACTGAAAAAGAAGAACAAAGTAGGAGGCCACACACTACCTGATTTTAGAACCTATTATACTGCCACGGTAATCAAAACAGCCTGGCACTTGTACAAAAACAGATACATAGACCAATGGAACAGAATCCAGAATCCAGACATAAATCTATCCACATATGAGCAGTTGATATTTGACAAAGGCCCAAAGTCACTCAAATGGGCGAAAAGACAATCTCTTTAGCAAATGGTGCTGCATAACTGGATATCCATCTGCAAAAAAAAATTAAACAAGACCCATACCTCACACCATGCACAAAAACTAACTCATAATGGATCAAAGACCTAAACATTAACTCTAAAACAATAAAGATCATGGAAGAAAAAATAAGGAAAATGCTAGGAGCCCTAATACATGGAATAAACAGTATACATTACTAACGATGCACAAACACCAGAAAAGAAACTAGATAACTGAGAGTTCCTAGAAGTCAAACCCCTATGCTCATACAAAGACTTCACCAAAAGAGTAAAAAGATTACCTACAGACTGGGAAAAACTTTTTAGCTATGACATTTCCCATCAGTGCCTGATCTCTAAAATGTACATGATACTGTGAAAACTCAACTACAAAAAGACAAATAACCCAATTAAAAAATGGGCAAAGGATATGAACAGGCACTTCACCAAAGAAGACATTCAGACAGCTAACAGATACATGAGGAAATGCTCATGATCATTAGCCATTAGAAAAATGCAAATCAAAACTATAATGAGATTCCATCTCACTCCAACAGGGCTGGCATTAGTCCAAAAAATAATAAATGTTGGAGAAGTTTTGGAGAGAATGGAGCACTTATATGCTGCTGGTGGAAATGTAAAATGATACAACCACTTTGGAAATTGATTTGGCACTTCCTTAAAAAGCTAGAAATAGAATTACCATAAAATCCAGCAATCCCACTCCTTGGGATATATCCTAGAGAAATAAGAACCATTACCTGAATAGATATATACACACCCAAGTTCATTGCAGCACTGTTTACAATAGCAAAAAGATGGAAGCAACCAAGGTGTCCAGCAACGGATGAATGGATAAATAAATTACTGTATATTCACACAATGGAATACTACACATCGATAAAGAAAAATGTGAATCCGTGAAACATTTCGTAACATGGAGGAATCTATCTGGAAGGCATTATACTGAGTGAAATTAGTCAGCTGCAAAAGGACAAATCTTGTATGAGACCATTACTATAAGAACTCGAGGAATAGTTTAAATGCAGAAGAAAATATTCGTTGATGGTTATGAGAGTGGGGAGGGAGGAAGGGAGAGGGGTATTCCCTAATTAGATAGTAGACAAGAACTATTTTAGGTGAAGGGAAAGACAACACACAATACAAGAGAAGTCAGCACAAGTGGACTAAACCAAAAGCAAAGAAGTTTCCTGAATGCAACCAAACTCTTTGAAAGCCAGGGTAGAAAGGACAGGGTTTGGGGACCATGGTTCCAGGGAACATCTAGGTCAATTGGCAAAATAAAATCTATTAAGAAAACATTCTGTATCCCACTTTGGTGAGTGGAGCCAGGGTTCTTAAACACTAGCAAGCAGTCATCTAAGAAGCATCAATTTGTCTCAACCCACCTGGAACAAAGGAGAATGAAGAACACCAAAGACACAAGGTAATTATGAGCCCAAGAGACAGAAAGGGCCACATAAATCAGAGACTACATCAGCCTGAGACCAGAAGTACCAGATGGTGCCTGGCTACAACTGATGACTGCCCTGACAGGTAACTCAACAGAGAATCCCTGATGGAAAGGAGAGCAGTGGCATGCAGACCTCAAGTTCTCGTAAAAAGACCGGACTTAATTGCCTGAGACTAGAAGGACCTCAGAGGTCATGGTCCCCAGACCTTCTGTCTGCCCAAGACTGGAACCATTCCCAAAGCTAACTCTTCAGAGAGGGATTGGATTGGACTATAACATAGGAAATGACACTGGCGAGGAGTGAGCTTCTTGTGTCATGTAGACACATAAGATTATGTGGGAAGCTCCTGACTAGAGGGGAGATGAGAAGGCAGAGGAGGATAGAAGCTGGCTGCATGGACACGGGGAATACAGAGTGGAGAGAAGGAGTGTGCTGTCTCATTATGCGGAGAGCAGCTAAGAGTATATAGCAAGGTGTATATAAATTTTTGTATGAGATACTGACTTGATTTGTAAAGTTTCACTTAAAGCACAATTAAAAAAAAAAGGAATTGACACCTTTGAATTGTGGTGTTGCCAAAGAATATTGAATATACCGTGGTCTACCAATAGACTGAACAAATCTGTCTTGGAAGAAGTACAACCAGAATGCTCCTTAAAAGCAACTATGGCAAGACTACATTTCACATATTTTTAACATGTTTTCAGAAGGGATCAATCCCTGGAGAGGGACATCATGCTTGGAGAAAGTACAGGGTCAATGAAAAAGAGTAAGACCCTCAATGAGATGGATTGACACAGTGGCTGCAACAGTGGGCTTAAGCATGACAACGATTGTGAGGATGGCACAGGACCAGGCAGCATTTTGTTCTGTTGTACATAGGGTCACTATGAGTCAGAGCCAATTCGATGGCACCTAACAACAACAACAAAGCTTTCCTACTCCTCTGGCTATCTTTGAGCCTCTGCCAACCACAAGTAATGGTGACTGACTCCCTTGCACTAGCAGGTTCTGAATATATAGCCTTTGCTTGTTCTTATTTAGGTTTATTTCCACAATGTCAACAATATATTTTCCATTTAAAGGAAGTAAGACAATAAAGTTTAAAACACATGCACACACAAAAAAATGTGATGATGAAGTAAATTTATTTATATACCTTGTTTATATAAACATAAAGGGAACAATATCCATTTAATTTACAAAAATACATTTCAGAGAAAATAATAACAATAACACAAGTTCTCAAGGCTAAAATTAATGTTGATTTTTCAAGAAAACATCTCAGATAAGAGTTAAGAAACTCAGTTGCTTTGTTTTGATATTTTGGTACTTCATCTCTTTGTTTTAGTTGAACTTGATTATAATGGCTCAAAATAAAAACAGCCCACATGTATTACTTCCTAGAGAAATTCAAATAGTAGATTCTAGTATTATAGCAGAAATCAAGAAAGAATATTGAATAATCAGTCATAAACATAGACTTCTGAAGGCATCTGGACTAGATCTGAAAGATGGCATGTATATCTGTGCCAGCAGCTTGGTGGATTTCATGTACTCTTTATCACTAGTCTCTTCTTTGATTTCTAAAACCACTAGTTGTGTTGCCTTTGAGTTGATTCTGACTCATGGTGATCCCATGTCTGTCAGTGGTGAACTGTGCTCACAGGGTTTTCAATGGCTTTTTTTTTTGGGGGGAAATATATTTCCAGGCCATTTTTCAGAGGCAACTCTGGGTGGACTGGAACCTCCAACCTTTTGGTTAGCATCCGATGTGTTAACCCCTTGTACTGTCCAGGAACACCTATCAATTTCTAGCAGCTACAAAACCATGAAGAGCTTAAATATTTCACAAGATGTAACTTAAAGAACTATTTCCTCTCCCTAATTCTATTTTGTTTAGCTAACAAAGATAAAAAATTTTGAATTGCTTTTTTTAATCATATAATCTTTCTTTTTATTTTATTGTTTTAGAAGAAATGAATTATTCTTAAATATAGAAGACAAATATGAGAACTAGTGGAAATGGCAACAGAGTACTGTATCAGTTTTCTGTAAGTACATTATACTTATTGAAACCATCAGAACGTGTTGGCATGTATCAAAATTAATCATTATTCAAAATAACTACCAAATAATTATTTATTTACTAACACATTTAACTCTACATTGCATTGGATTGTTCTCTATTTAAAATCCTGTCTTCCCAATTTGAACATAAATTTCTAGAAGAGGGGATTTAAATTTTATATCTCTTTTTATTTCCTCCTGGCCCCTAATACATTGATGGGGCAGTCAAATAATTATCTCTAAATGTTATTGCGTTCCTCTTTTCTGCAACAAACTATTGTGTTATTAACAGCTCACCTCAAAGAATTACAACCCAATTACAAGGTCAGTTTATCATATAAATGACTAACTATATATATATATATATATATATAAAGTAAATTTTAAGGTTTCACTGAATGGTACAAATGAATATTTTTAAAGGTATATAGTATACATTTAAAAAAGCACTTGATACCCCATTTTGGACACTTTCAAATTATAGTATTTTGTGATTATAGTGTTCTGAGAGCATCTGGTTCATAGCTCTCATTTTACAGATGAAGAAACTGAGGCTAAAAGAGGTATAATAGAACAATTTGCACAGCCAAAAGTCAAACTGAGACCACAATCCAGTTTAGCAAATTGCATTCATTCCACAATATATATTGGCAGAAACTCAATAGTGAACAAGAGAATCCGGCTTTTCTGTATTTATTACAGCTATCTATTGCTATAAAATAAATTCTCCAAAGTTTGGTGGCATAAAACAATAATCATTTTATAATGCTCATGATTCCTGTGAATGAGAAATTTCAAGAAGGAAAAATGGGTTTGGCTTGTCTCTACTCCACAATGTCTGGGGCCATTGTCAGAACGACTCGAATAGCAAATGTGATTCAGATGGTTGGGAACTAGGATTTTTTGGAGGCTTCTTCACTCATATGTGAGGCACAGGGGCATGGATCAGCTGAGACTGTCAATTTCCATGTGGTATGGGCCTCTTTAGAGCATGGAAACCTTGAGCTACGTAGAATTCTTACAAGTGGCTCCGGGCTCCAAGAATGGAAATTTCAGGGAATAAGGCAGAAGCTATGTGACTTTTTATAACCATGCATGAAAGTCACAGAACATCATTTTTATCACACTCTGTAATTAAACAGTTACAAGCCCATCCAGATTCAAGGGAAAGGAAGGAAGGCACCTACGGGAGGGATGTGAAAAAAAAGTACCTATGTATTTTTTTTTTTATGTATTGAACAGCACATTATATTTTTCCTTTTTTTGGACTAATCTTCTTGGAAAAATATTTTTGTCATCATTATTTTAATTTGAGTGAACTGATAGTGGCAATCACTGTGGAATCAGTATTGCCTTTAAGCTGTTGTCTAAAAAAGAAAAAAAAAATGCTTAAAACTGTTGTTCATGTTTCCTATAGAACCCAAATTAAACTTTGCTATATATAAAATTTTTTTTATATATATTTGGTAAAAATATGGATGACCTAATACTTCCTTAAAAACATTAAGTATCTCACCTCTCCTGATCCATAGTTTCCTAAAAATATAAGAAGTAAATAAAAATATATAATTAATCAACCTCAGAAATAACTCAATAATATTATATAGTGAATTATTATTCAACAGGATGTTAGCTATAATCAAGAGGTACAAAAGGGACACACTATTATTAATTGTTCCACAGGTAGGAAGGTGAATTTGCTGTAGAAAAAGCATTTTTATGCATAGGATATTAGTCTTCAATTGCTGATAAAATTGCCTAAAATATTCAAGAATCTTGAGATGATATCTACAGAAATTAAGAGGAAAACCTCCAGGGATTCTGTCAGGAATTCATTCCCTAAGGCAAAAGACCTGCTATCTTAAATTTTTTGTGTCAGATTTCCTCAGAAAATCCTTAGGAACTTTGCACATTCTGTTTCTTCCATATGGAATTCACCACAACTCCTTTGTAATTTACCTAATCTATTAAACTCTATGGGGGCAGTTCTACTCTGTCCTGTAGGTCGCTATGAGTTGGAATGGACTGGACAGCACTGGGTTTGGTTTGCTTTTTTATCATTCATTAGGAAACCCTGGTGGTATAGTGGTTAAGTGTTACGGCCGCTAACCAAAGGGTTGGCAGTTTGAATCTGCCAGGCGCTCCTTGGAAGCTCTATGGGGCAGTTCTACTCTGCCCTATAGGGTCGCTATGAGTCGGAATTGACTGGACGGCACTGGGTTTGGTTTTGGTTTTTTATCATTCATTAAGATCAACCAGAATGTCACTGCTTCAAACAGACACTCCTTTACTCTCTATTTCAAAATAAATCCTCAATAAAACAGGGGGTATATTGTTGTCTGGTTACTTGGTTGGTTGATTGTTTTTTCTCCACCACTGTAAACTGGTACGGAAACCCTGGCGGCATAATGGTTAAGTGCTACGGCTGCTAACCAAAAGTTCGGCAGTTCGAATCCACTACGTGCTCCTTGGAATCCCTATGGGGCAGTTCTACTCTGTCCTATAGGGTTGCTTGCTATGAGTTGGAACTGACTCGAGGGCAATGGGGTTTTTTTGGTAAACTGGTACATAGCATAATGCCTAGCTTCTTGTCCACTATTTGCTAAATGAATGAATGCATAAATGATCATCTATTTGGTGACTGACCAAGTATCAGGCTGCTCAGATCTCTGACTCCCAAACCTAAACACTAATCATTAAAATCCACCGTGTTGTCCTAAGGAATAAATTTGATTTTTGTTCGTCATCTCATTCAGGTGAGATGCGAAACAAAGAACATTTTTACATAATTTGTCTTGATAGTCAGAAATCTTTTTACATAATTTGTTTTGATGCTTAGAAATATTTTTACATAACTTGTTTTTATTTTAGAAATAAAAATTGTTAGCATTCTTCCTTAGAAATTAGCCTATAGAACAAGTAAACTGAGCATAAAAAGAAACGAACAAGGTTATGTAGCTTGTAGTCATATTGTCAAGGACTTTTAGAAGAATGCCATATTTGATTCAGGAGAATTTTCATTTATCAGAAAAAAGAAAGAAAAAAATACACCTGTATGAACAAAGAAGAATTTTTAAATATTGTACATTAAAAAAATTGGGATTGTTGAATTCTCTGGGGAAATTATTTATCTATATAACTAACTTCTTTATTATACCCCAGAACTTTACCACAAACATGTGGCTCTGGAGAGGGTATAAACATCAGAAATAAGTCTTTTCAAAGAATAATGACCTCTTCATAGCTGTCATAAACAGCCTCAGATGAGATATCAATGAATGGAGAAATCAAAGATGTCATCGAACTCTCAATTGCCAGTGTCTCTCCTATCCCAAGCACATCTCACTCTGAAACATGGGGCTTGTCAATCAGGTTTAAGACTTGACCATTTTTTCTACTCAGTCAAAAGGAAAGAGATGTACTTTAAAAATACAGAAAATTTGTACCACAGGAAGGAAAAGTCACTTTCACAGTATCCTCTAGTTTTCACTGTTTTGATAAAATTCAGGAAAATAAAAATCAAACTTCCTACTTTAAGGTTTACTCCCAGCATAAGGAAACTAGAATGTTATTATTTGTAGGGAGAAAGGAATAGCAATAAAAAGACATAAAATCCTGTTTGGCCTTTTATAAGAGTTCAGAATAGGCCTCAATGACTATTTTATTTTATGTGTACTTTTCTTTTTTTCCAAACATAAATTTTGAGGATATTCTGGCTCAGATAACCCAAATGTGGTTTTATGTCACTTAAGTTTGGAAGAAAAATAAAGTAAATTATGTTTTTTAGATGTAAGTGCTATAAACTCCAGTCATTCTGAATAATGTCGGTAAGCATGGAAACCAAGAAGTAGCAAAGCAGAATTAATGAAAGCCGTATAGAAGTGCTTTAAAGCTAGGAAACTCAAACATTCATTAAAGTTTCCTTAAATGACTATATTTTTCAGGTCGGGAATATAGACAAGTAATTTATTTGTTTCACCTCTAAAAAAATTTGGATCTTTTTAATGCTGGTATTTTTCATCTCACTGCCTGATAGCTGCATATATTACTTATTCCTTTGGTGTTAGGAGGAGTGAAAATTGCCTTGATGGGGTCTATGTAGTAATGTAGTATGTATGTAATGTAGATTTCCTTCAGTTTCCCCCTTCACGCTGTAGCTGGGAGAACTGGGATTTCCCAGCTCTGGTAAAGGAAGGCAGAGAAGTCCAAAGAGCAAGTTGCCACCATTTTACAAAAACTCACAGTGAGAATGCGATTCTGCCATTTCTTGTTCTGAGTTCTTCAGTTTCCATAACAAACACTGAGGACAGAAGGAGAGCAGGAGAGGCAAGTGGTATAGGGCTGATTTTTTTATACAGATGTGATCAAAGTTTGGGGGAGAATGAACAGAGCTGCAGTATCCTGAAGCTCTCAAGCACAGGCATATTAACTCCTCTATAGGTAACAATTTATTTTCCCATCACCCTACTCACTTGCTTTTCAAAATTTCTTTACAGACTTTGCTTGAAGGTACAACTAAATAGTCTACATGAGACTCCCATTTTACTTTGCTTGATGTGTGGTTTTTCATTATAATATCACTACTTTGGAAGAGGCATGTCATTGCAAGGGCCTGTGCAATCCCGCTTCTGCTTGATTTGGCCACACTCCATCCCTGTTCTTTGTGCCTTCACTTTGGGGTAACAGGAATGACATTTCTGCAGTAACTCTCTCTTTATACTGTCTGCCTCTCTGTGTAGAAAATATCAAATGGTTACTTCTCACTTCTCTGCCATTTTTGTTTTGGCACCAGCTGCACATGTAGTACTTCTTCCTCCTGTCGTCACCACCTGGAGCTAAGTCAGATCCCACGAGTTAAAGGGCACAGCCCTCTGGTGTTCCAAAGTTGGTACAACACCTCGTACACCAGCCACAAGCTGGGAGTGGGGGAACACCCTCATTTCTGACCTACTGGCTACACTTTTGCCATTTTCCCACTACCGCATCACGATACTAGCCTTATGCTCAGGGGTTCCCAGCCTCTTTACTTATGCCTTGGGTTTGATATTTCCTAGAACAACTCACAGAACTCACAGGAAACACTATGCTTACGATTACAGCTTCATTATAAAAAAATATAAATCAGGATCAGCACAAAGACTCACAGAACAAGATCTGGAAGGGTTCCCCAATGTCCCAAACAGGATACATCACCTTCCCAAGTGCAGGAGTCTTTTGCCAACCAGGAAGCTCATGGAAATTCAGTGTCCAGAGCTTTTATTGAGGATTTTTGCCATGTCATCATGATGTGGTCATTATGAAGTAGTATCATGAAGCGAATCCTTCTGGTCTGGGCAGCCCCCACCCACGAATCACCTTGCCAGTGCAACCTATTAGGTGTGATCTGGAGTCCCATGAAGACATTTAAACCATTAGAAAAAATTCTGAGGTTATAGAGATTATTTTCCAGGAACTGAGAACAAAGATCAAAGTCTTCGGTTAAAGTTAATGCAAACTCCAAATTCTCCATAATTACTTTTGACTTGTGGACATAGTCCTCTAACTATGGAATTTATCTGGTCGAAACAGCCCAGATAGATTTCCACTTTGCAATGAAAATGTGTCCTTCTGAATGGCATTGCCTACTGAATAGATATATTTACCTGTGGGTTCATATAGGCTTGTAGTTTTTCTTAACTTGCTGAATATGTCATAACTTATTACATAAAATATGTTACATGATATTATATTACATTATATATGGTGCTACACAATTATATATAAATGCCTTACAATAATTTTACAATAAAATTAAAATGTGTATGTAGGCTCATATGGTTTATAAAAGTTTTAAACATATTGCAGTGCAATGGGTCACTTTGATGTGGTCTTTCTTGCCATGGTCTTGTAACTCCCACCAAATGAGTGCATGGGACTATGTAAATGGGGTGCTTGTGGCTCATCAAGGGAACTGGACAGTTTGCTAATAATGCAAATAAGGTGTGTGGCGTACTTATGCAGGTGGGACCATGCAAATAATGTGTATGGAACCCTAATGAGATTGTTCAGTTTTACTATCCAACTAGACTTAAAGGGAGAGAGAGAAGTTGTAACACAGAAGAGAGTGAGAGACTGCAGTGCAAAAACAGCAAAATGCCAGTGGGAGACGACAGGAACCAGAAGCTGGTAGGAGGTGGCCACGGTGGGGCTTGCCAATTGATGGAGCTAAGAGTTGCAACACTTGCTTGTGAGGGCCCCAGCAGCACCCAGCAACCGCAGGCCCCAGCAGGGCCTGATGGCAGAAGGCAAGAAGTTATCCCCGACTGAGGAACTGTATCCTGAGTCATTTCTGAACCTGAATTGTAACCTATTACTTCTCTAATAAATCTAATAATTGAGTATAGTCTGTGAGTTTTGAGAGGCAATTGCAACAAATTGTCAAACCCAGCAGAGAAGTAAAGAGTGTCATCGGAGGGATGTTTGGTGTCAGAATTAGCAAAAAGATTAGAGAGAGGAGGAATATCTGATCTTTGCCTAGTAGGAATCAGCCTTGGGCTGTTGACCTTGATTCTCCACCATCATTGTGAACTTAGAGAAGGTCAGACACTGCCACCACACCATCTTTAAACACACAGGAATAAAAAAGCTCAGAGATATTCAGGGTTCAGTTTCAGACCATCACAATAAAGCAAATATCACAATAAAGTGAGTCACACAATTTTTTTTTTATTTCCCAGTGCATATAAAAGTTATGTTTGCGTTCTATTATAGTCTATTAAGTACACAATAGCATTATGTCTAAAAAATTTACATATCTTAATTAAAAAATTCTTTATTGCTATAGATGCCAGCCATCATCTGAGCCTTCAGTGAGTCATAATCTTTTTTTACTGGTGGATGTCCTTGCCTTAATGGTGATGTCTGCTAACTGATCAGGGTGGTGGTTGCTGAAGTTTGGGGTGGCTGTGACAATTTCTTAAAATAAGACAACAATGAAGTTTGCCACATCTATTGATTCTTCCTTTCGTTAGACATTTCTCTGCAGCATGCAACGCTGTTTGATAGCATTTTACACACAGCAGACCTTCTTTCAAAACTGGAGTCAATCCTTGCAAACTCTGCCTCTGTTTTATCAAATAAGTTCAAGTAATATTCTAAATCCTTTGTTGTCATTTCAACAATGTTCACAGCATCTTCACCAACAGTAGATTCCATCTCAGGAAACTATTTTCTTTGCTCATCCATAAGAAGCAACTCCTCATCTGTTAAAATTTTCTCATGAGATTGGAGCAATACAGTCACATCTTCAGACTTCACTTCTAATTCTAGTTCTCTTGCAGTTTCCACCACATCTGCAGTCACTTCCTCCATGAAGTCTTGAATCGCTAAAAGTCATCCACAAGGGTTAGAAACAACTTCTTCCAAACTCCTTTTAATGTTGATACTTTGACCCCATCCCATGAATCATGAATATTCTTAATGAAATCTAGAATGGTGAATCCTTTCCAAAAGGTTTTCAATTTACTTTGCCTAGATCCAACAGAGGAATCACTGTTTGTGGGAGCTCTACCCTTACAAAATGTATTTCTTAAATAATAACACTTAAAAGTCAAAATTACTTCTTGATCTATGGGCTGAAGAATGGATGTTGCATTAGCAGGCATGAAAACAACTTTAATTTCCTTGTACATCTCCAGGAGAGCTCTTGAGTGACCAGGTACATTGTCATTGAGCAGTAATATTTTGAAACCCACTGCAGTCGAGTTGATTCTGACTCATAACAACTGTATAGGACAGAGTAGAACTGCCACATAGGGTTTCTAAGGAGCACCTAGTGGATTTGAACTGCTGACCTTTTGGTTACCAGTCGTAACTCTTAACCAGTATGCCACCAGGGGTCTTTTTATTCTGAGCAGTAGCTCTCAATATTGGGCTTAAAATATTCAGTAAACCATGCTGTAAACAAATGTACTGTCATCCAGGCTTTGTTATTTCATTTATAGAGCACAGGCAGAGTAGATTTAGCATAATTCTTAGCAACAGAAGGATTTTCAGAACGGTAAATGATCATTGACTTCAATTTAAAGCCACCCACCAGTTGCATTAACATCTAACAAGAGAGTTGGCATGTCCTTTGAAGCTCTGAATCCAGGCATCGACATCTCCTCTTTGGCTATGAAAGTCCTGTAAGGCATCTTCTTCCAGCAGAAGGCTGTTTTGTCTGGATGGATAAACTGTTGTTTAGTGTAGCCACCTTCATCAATTATCTTAGCTAGATCGTCTGGGTAACTTGCTGCAGCTTCTATCTCAGCACCTGCTGATTCACTCTGCACTTTCACGTTCATGTTATGGGTACAACCTCATGAACCAACCTCAGCAAGCTTCGAACATTTCTTCTGCAGTTTCCTCATTTTTCTCAGCTATCAAAGAATTGAAAAGAGTTAGGGCCTGGATCTGGATTAGACTTTGGCTTATGGGAATGTTGTGGCTGGCTTGATCTTCTATCTAGACCACTATCAGCAATAAGGCTGTTTCATGTCCAGCAGAACCAGATGGTGCCCAGATACCTTCAAAGACTCCTCTGACAGGGATCACAGTAGAGAGTCTCAGGCAGAACTGGAAAAAAATGTAGAACAAAATTCTAACTCACAAAAAAAAAAAAAAAAAATTAGACTTACTGGTTTGGAGGACACTGGAGAAATCTCGAGAGTGTAGCCCCCAAACATCCCTTTAACTCAGTACTGATGTCTCTCCCGAGGTTCACACTTCAGTTGAAGATTAAACAGGCCCAGAAAACAAACAATAGTACACATAGCTCAGCCATGTATACTAGACTAAATGGCCACACCAGAGCAGTGGCAAGGATGAGTAAGCTGGACGAATGGAAATAGAGAATCCAAGACGGAGAAGGGGAGTGTAGACATGTTGCGGGGATTGCAACCAATGTCACAAAACAATATGTGTGTTAATTGTTTATTGAGAAACAGATTTTCTCTATAAGCCTTCACCAAAAGCAAAATTAAAAAAAAAAAAAAAAGTTGTTTTGTTTTCTTATCACTTGTATATTCACCAGAGTAACAGGTTTAATTTCCTTGAAGAACTTTTTCTTTGCCTTCACAATTTGGCTAACTGTTGGTGCAAGAGGCCAAGCTTTCAGCTTTTGTTCGACACGTCTTCCTCACGAAGCTTAATCATTTCTAGTTTTTGATTCGAAATGAGAGACAAGTGACTCTTCTTTTTTTTTTTTTTCTTATTCGGGGCTTCTTCCCTTTCCATATAATGTTAATGCAATTAACTTTAAATTAAAAAAAAAATGTTGGTATTTGGATTGGTATTGCACTGTATGTGTAAACAGCTTTGGGTAGAATTGTCATTTTCACAATATTGACTCTACCTCTTCATGAGCATAGTATGTTTTTCCATTTATGTAGCTCTTTCTTGGTTTCCTGCAGTAGTGTTTTGCCGTTTTCTTTGTATAAGTCATTACATCCCTGGTTAGATTTATTCCCAAGTATTTTATTTTTTTAGGGTCTATTATAAATGGTATTGCTTTCCTGATTTCCTTTTCATCGTTCTCTTTATTGCTGTGTAGGAATCCAGCTAATTTTTGTATGTTTATCTTGTATCCTGCTAATCTGCTGAATCTTTCTATAACTTCCAGTAGTTTTCTCATGGAGTCTTTTGGGTTTTCTATGTATAGTACCACATCATCTGCAAATAGGGACAGTTTAACTTCTTCCTTACCAATTTGGATGCCCTTTATTTCTGTTTCTTGCCTTATTGCTCTAGCTAGGACTTCCAACACAATGTTAAATAGGAATGGTGATAAAGGGTTTCCTTGTCTTGTGTCTGTTCTCAAGGGGAATGTTTTCAGCCTCTGTTTATTAAGAATGGTGTTGGCTGTTGGTTTTGCATAGATGCCCTTTATTATGTTGAGAAATGTCTCTTCTATACCTATGTGAGTTTTTATCAGGAATGGGTGTTGGACTTTGTGAAATGCCTTTTCTGTGTAGATTTAGATGATCATGTGATTCTTTTCTTTCCTTTTATTCGTATGGTAGATTCTGGATTATGTTGATTGATTTTCTACTGTTGAACCAACCTTGCATACCTGGTATGAATCCTACTTGGTCTTGAAGTATTATTCTTTTTGATATGATGCTGAATTCTATTGGCTAGAATTTTGTTGAGAATTTTTGCTTGTGTATTCATGAGAGATATTGGTCTGAAATTTTCTTTTTTTTTGGTGTGTCTTTGCCCGGTTTTGGTGTTAGGCTTATGCTGGCTTCATAAAAAAAAAAAAAGTATCACTTCCTTTTCTATGTTCTGAAATAGTTTGAATAGTACTGGTATAAGCTCTTCTCTGAATGTTTGGTAGAATTCTCCCATGAAGTCATCTGGGCCAGGGCTTTTTTTTTTATGGTAGTTTTTTAAATTTTTCTTCAATCTCTTCCCTTAGTATGGGTCTCTTCAAATTTTCAACATCATTTTGTGTTAGTTTGGGTAGGTAGCGTGTCTCTAGAAATTTGTCCATTTCCTCTAGATTTTCAAATTTGTTGGAGTAGAGTTTTTCATAATACTGTTATGACCCTTTTTATTTCAGTTGGGTCTGTTGTAACGTCCCCCATTTCATTTCTTATTTGGGTTATTTGCATCCTCTCCGTTTTTCTTTTGTCAGTTTGGCCAGTGGCTTGTCAATTTTGTTGATCCTTTCAAAGAACCAAATTTTGGTTTTATTGATTCTTTCTATTGTTTTTCTATTCATTTATTTCTGCTCTGATCTCTATTATTTCCTTTCTTCTGGTGACTGTGGCCTTCTTTTGCTGTTCTCTTTTTATTTGTTCTAGTTGTATAGCTAATGTTTTGATTTTGTCCCTTTCTTCTTTTTGGATGTGTGCATCTAGTGTTATAAATTGACCTCTGAGGACTGCTTTTGCTATGTCTCAAAGGTTTTAGTATGATGTGTTTTCACTGACATTTGATTCTAGGAATTTTTTTTAATCCATTTCTGATTTCTTCTATTCCCCAGTGGTTTTTAAGCAGGGTGTTATTTAGTTTCCACATAATTGATTTTTTCTTTGCTCTTCCCATTGCTAATTTCTACTTCGATGGCGTTGTGATCAGAGAAGATACTTTGCATTATCTCAGTGTTTTGGATTTTGTTGAGGGTTGCTCTGTGGCCTAAGGTGTGGCCTACTCTGAAGAACATTCCATATGTGTTCGTAAAGAATGTATACTTTGCAGCTGTTGGGTGAAGTGTTCTGTATATGTCTATGAGGTCAAGCTGACTGATTGTGCCCTTTAGTTCTTCTGTATCTTTGTTGAGTTTCTTTCTAGATGTTCTGTCTTTTACTGAGAGTAGTGTGTTGAAGTTTCCTACTATTATTGTGGAATTTTCAATTTCTCTTTTCAGTATCTTGAAGCCCTGTCATTGGGTGCATAAATGTTTATTATGGTTAAGTCTTCATGATGGACCATCCCTTTAATCAGTATATAGTGCTGTTCTTTGTCTTTTATGGTGGATTTTGTTTTAAAGGGTATTTTACCTGACATTAGTATTGCTACTCCTGCTCTTTTTTAGAAGTTATTTGCCTGATATATTTCTTTCCATCCTTTGATTGTTAATAAATTTACATCTTTTTTTCTAAGGTGTGTCTCTTGTAGACAGCATATTGATGGATCCTGTGTTTTTGTCCATTATGTCACTTTGTGTCTCTATGGGTGCATTTAGACCATTTACATTCAGTGTAATTATTAATAGATGCGAGTTTATTGCTGTCATTTTGTAGCTTTGTGTGTGCATGTGTGGTGATAACATTTTCTTTGATCCTCATATTGTCCTGTGCTATTTCTTTTGTCTGTGGGTTTCTTTTTCATTTATTTTGTTTTTTTAGATTTTGTTTTTATTGAGGCTTTGTGTTCTTTATTTTGATGAGTAGGTTTGTTAACTTTCTTTGAAATTTACCCTTATGTTCCTAGGTTTGAACCAGTCTATTATTACTTGGTATTGCCTTGCCTTCCTCTCTTGTAGAAAGTTCTATACCTACACCATTTACTCCCTCTTTTGTTGTTCTGATGTTGTTGTCACCTACAGATTAAACTCTCTGGTTCCCTGTTGCAATTGTTTTGGTTTTGGATAGTCCTTGAGATTTCCTAGGTTGGTATCTGGCTGGTACAGTCTTGCATCCTAGATTCAGGCCATGGTCTGATGTTTGTTCTCACACCAAAGGACCCACTTTAACAATTCTTGTAAGTTGGTTTGATTTTTACATATTCCCTTAATTTCTGTTTATCTGGAAATGTCCTAATTTCACCATTATATTTGAATGAAAGTTTTGGAGGCTATATTATTCTTGGTTGGCAATTTTTTTCTTTCAAGCTCTTATATATGTCATCCCATCGCCTTCTTGCCTGTATGGTTTCTGCCAAATAATCAGTGCTTAGTCTTATTTTTTCTCTTCTGTATGTGACTTTTTGTTTTTCTCAAGCTACTCTCAGGACTTTTTTCTTTGTCTTTGGTTTTAGCTAGTGTGATTATGGTATATTTTGGTGTTTTTCTTTTGTGGTCTATATGTGGTTTTTTGAGCTTCTTGGATGGTCAGCTTTTCATCTTTCATGATATTAGGGAAGTTTTCTGTCAGTAATTATTCAATTATCTTCTCCATGTTTTCCATTTTCCTTCCCTGTTCTGGAACTCTGATCACTCGCCAATTTTTTCTTTTGTTTGTATCTCACATAATTCTCAGGGTTTCTTCATTTTTCTTCATTCTTTTTTCTGGTTTTTCCTCAAACAGAGTTGTATCCAAGTGTTTGTCTTCAATTTCACCTATCCTGCCTTCCATCATTTCAAACCTACTTCTATGAAACTGTCCATTTCTGAAATCTTGTTGTTTATTTTTTGGATGTCTAGTTGTTGTTTTTGTATGATTTTTAGTTGTGAATTTATTTTAACATTTTACTTCTGTATTATTTTCCTGTATTTTTTGTCTGTATTTTCCATGAATTTGTCTGCCTTTTACAGAAATTTGTCTATTTTTTCCTCATTTTTGTCTGCTTTTTTGCTTCAACTTGTGGATAACTCTGAGTATTAGAGATTGGAATTCTTGGCCAGGCAGTTCTAGTGCCTTTTCTTCTATTGGAAAGTCATTTGGTGTTTTATTTTGGACAGCTACTGGAACCATCCTACCTGTTTTTTTTTTTTTTTTTTTTATGTTTTGATATTGTCTGCTGTCTTCAGGACATTCAGTAGTTATTCTCTTTGTTTCTTGACTGTAGATTTGTTTGTTTTGTCCTGCTTTTTTGTTTTATTTGGTTATGTCTGAACAAAGGGATATACATTCTTTGCTGTTTGCTCACCTGTAGTCATGATACTTTTCACCTCCTTGTCTAATGAGCAGGGCCAGTCACTCAGCTATGGCGCAGCAAGGCAGGTCCAGCTGAAGGGGAGGGTCTGGAATGGGTTGTTTTTGGCATTTAATAGGATTGACAGGGTGGGGCAGCAATAGTGCTGGTCAGGTTCTGGTAGGCTTTGCTTGTGCTGCTTGGGGGTATGATGTTCAGCACACAGTGCAGGTAGACAGGAAAGAGGGGGAGGTTGTGAAGTGTGAAGCTAATATGTGTATAGGAAAGAGGAGAGATAGGAGAGAGAAACAGGAGCCAAAAACAAACAAACAAAGGAAAAAAAAAGTGTTAAGGGAACTTGCCATTGGAGAGGAGAGATGAGAAACTAAGAAATGGAGAAGAACAAAGAGGAAAAAGAAAAAAAATAATTAGATAAAAATTTCTAAAAGAAAAGAAAAGCTTCCAGGGGCCCCATTGGTGCAGCTGCAAAGACTGGGGAAGTGACTCCCAGGCTGCGCAGTATAGCCTAACTGGGGTGGGTATAGATGTCACACAGTACCAGGTATTCAGGAGACAGGAAAATAAGGTAAATAGAGAGAGATAAGAACTGTGAAACGAAGAAAGACAGAAAGAGAGAAAAAGAAAACAAAAATAAGTTAAAGAAAAAAAGAAATACCCCCAAGGATCCCACATACGGGGCTGTGCCAATTGGGGGAGTGGCTCCTAAGCCACACAGTGCAGCCCAGCTAGAAGGGGCTTTCAAGCCACAAAAAGAAAAAGGAAACAAACAAACAGAAAAAAGCAAAACAAACAAGCCAAAAAAAAAAAAAAAAAAAACCCAGGGATCCCACCAGCATGGTGTTGTGGGCCAGAGGAGTGGTTCCCTAGTCAAGCGAGGCTTCACAACCTTTCAAGAAGAGGCAAAGATGGCATATGGAGCTAGATGTTTGAGAGAAAGGAGGGTGAGGTGGTGGGATGCACTGAAGAAACCAAAAGAAATGGAAAGAAGCAACACCAGCTCATGTAACTGGCCAGTGTGGGTGGGGTGAATACAAGCAACCCGGGGCCAAAGCAGTTGCCTCCCAGCCAAGAGATTGTGGCTGGCAGGAAGCAGAGGAGGCCGGGAGAGGGGGAGAAGAAGAGTGGGGTTAGGAAGACATATATCACTCATTACCAGGTGTCTGTCTCCTCCTGGGAACTTTGTGAAGGTGCTTTCCTATACTTCCTGCCCACAGATCTCTGATGTGGGAAGGGCAAATCCAAGCAGCATGGATGCTGCACTTTCCAGACAGCTAAGCCACTGCAGCCAGCCAGGGAGCTAGCTCTGAGGTAGAGTAGCGGAGAGAGAAGTAGGGGTGGGAAAACGTGTATCCCTGGTTACTGGGTGCTCTGTCTCCTGCTGGGAGCTCTGTGAAGCTACTTTAAATGTGCTCCCTGGCCTCCAATCCCAAACAGGAGTCTAAGATGGCAGATCTGTGCTGCGTTAGCTGATAGACCTCTGCATGTATCTCTCCTCTCTCTGTCATCTGTGAGTTTCTTATTCCATTTGGTGTTTGGCTGAGTTCTTTATCCCTTCATTTGACACTTTGGGTTCCAGGAATGTTGTCTGTTTTACTTAGTTTTTCAGGTCTTTTCTGTGGAAGAACAGTGTGGTACTTCTGCCTATGATGCCATATTGGCCAGAACTCCCTTAACTCTTCCTTCCACTTGAACACTTAGAGCCCATTGTAGGCTTATTAATTGGCCTAATTTCAAAATTGTTATGTCTCAGAGAATAGGGTGGATTGAGGAGAGGGAGAGAGAGAGAGAGAGAGAGACGGGAATGGCCAGTCAGTGGAGCAGTCAAAACACACAGCATTTATCAATTAAGTTTGTCATATGAGCACAGTTCGTGATGCCTCAAAATAATTACAATAGTAACTTCAAAGATCACTAATCACAGATCACCATAACAAACACAGTAATAATGAAAAGGTTTGAAATATTCTGAGAATTACCAAGATGTGACACAGAGACAGGAGGTGAGCACATGTTATTAGAAAAATTGTGCTGATAGACTTGCTCAATGCAGGGTTGCCACAAACCTTCAATTTGTAAAAAGTACAATATCTGCCAACCTCAATAAAGTGAAGCACAATAACATGAGGCATGCCTGTATATGGGAGCATTTTTTTAACTGTGAAGAATTTATGGCAGGGATGATCACAACCTGAAAATCTGAGTTTCAGGCTAGCTTTATAATTTTCTGATTTATAAGAACTATGTAAGCTTTTTTTTTTTTTTATGTAAGCAGTTGATTTAAGGCTTTAACTTATGATTTCTTGTTGTTTATCTCATTTATTTTCCATTGCACTACACTATTGTGTTTCTGGTTAAAGAGTGATGGGTGGTGAGAGCCATAATAGAAAGTGTTGTTTTATTTTTGCTCATATCATTTTTGATGATGCAAAACTTAGATTTCAAAAGAAATTTTATTGTCAGGAGAAGGGAATTGAGATTTTTTTCCCCCTAAGAAAATATTTCACTATTCCTGAATGTATTAGTCCTGGAAGGCTAATTGTTAACCCTTTCTGTTCATCATGATTTTCTCCTATCACCCTACTCCAACTCCAAGTTGTGGGAAATATACTCTTTTTTTTTTAAGAAAATATTTCACTATTCCTGAATGTATTAGTCCTGGAAGGCTAATTGTTAACCCTTTCTGTTCATCATGATTTTCTCCTATCACCCTACTCCAACTCCAAGTTGTGGGAAATATACTCCCAGAAGGTACAGCCAAGAAGATCAAGGTTCTGTTTCTCTTTAACCCACACATGTAGGACTATCGTTTCAACACAGAAGGGACAGGTCACCAGCTTCTCTCATCACACTTCCCTCCCAGATCTGTGTCATGGTAGCCCTGTTCTGGGCAGGTGTGGTTGAGAAGACTGGGCCTCCCTTTCTTCAACCAATTCCCACTGATAGAGTTACCACCCCAGGCATAGCACTCCAAGAATTCTGATATCCTGATTGCTCCAAGGTCCCAGCTCCTGCTCTTAGGGCTGAAGTTCTATGCTTTGTGTTCAAGACAAGAAGTCAGAAGCTACCATCCCTCCCCAAATCCTGCTTATATGGGAGAGGTATCACTCCAGGAGAAGCTGGCCACCACTCTGAGCTTGAGTGCAGCAATGCAGAGGTTATTCCTGGAATAGAGGCAAAACATTATGACTAGAATTAAAAAAAAAGGAAATAACAAATGTTGGTGAGATTGCAGTGAAATTGTGACTCTTACACACTGCTGGTGGGAATGCAAAATGATACAACCATTTTGGAAGACAATATGGCTTAGAAAGCTAGAAATAGAAATACCATATGATCCAGCAATCCCACTCCTAGGGATATACCCTAGAGAAATAAGATTTGCCACACAAATAGACATATGTGCACATCCATGTTCACTGCAGCATTGTTCACAATAGCAAAAAGATGGAAACAACCTAGGTACCCATCAACAGATGAATGGATAATCAGACTGTGGTACATACACATACTGGAGCATTATGCAATGATAAAGAAAAAGGATGAATCTGTAAAGTATCTCATAACATGGATGAATCTGGAGCACATTATGCTGAGTGGAATAAGTCAATCACAAAAGGACAAATATTGTATGAGACCATTACTATAAAAACACATGAGAAGGTTTACACGCAAAAATAAACAACCTTTGATGGCTATGAGGGAGGAGAGGAGTGGGTAGGGAAAAACACTAAATAGACAATGGATAAGCGGTAACTTTGGTGAAGGGTAGGACAGTATGCAATACTGGGGAAGCCAGCACAACCTGTACAAGGCAAGGTCATGGAAGCTCCATAGGCAAATCCAAACTCCCTGAGGGACCGAATTGCTTGGCTGAGGGCTGTGGGGACCATGGTTGTTAGGGAACATCTAGTTCAATTGGCACAACATAGTTTATAAAGAAGATGTCCTACATTTTACTGTGGTGAGTAGCGCCTGGGGTCTTAAAAGCATATGAGCAGCCATCTAGGATATTCCACTGGTCTCACCACTTCAGGAGCAAGGAAGAATGAAGAAAACTAAGGATATAAGGGAAAGATTAGTCCAAAGGACTAAGGGACCAGAACTACCACGGCCTTCACCAGGCTGAGTCCAGTACAACTAGATGGTTCCCAGCTACCACCACTGACTGCTGTGACAAGGATCACAATAGAGGGTCCTGGACAGAGCTGGAGAAATATTCTAACTCAAAAAGAAAGACTAGACTTGCTGGCCTGATGGAGACTGGAGAAACCTTGAGAGTATGGTCCCTGGACACCCTTTCAGCTCAGTAATGAAATCACTCCTGAGGTTCCTCCTTCAGCTAAAGATTAGACAGGCCCATAAATAAAATGACACTAAAGGGGCACACCAGCCCAGGCGCAGGAACTGGGAGGCAAGAGGGAATAGGAAAGCTGGTAATAGAGAATTCAAGGTTGAAAAGGGAGAGTGTTGACATGTCATGGGGTTATTAACCAATGTCATAGAACAATGTGTGTATTGACTGTTTAATGAGAAACTAATTTGTTCTGAAAACCTTCATCTAAAGTACAATAAAAAATTAACACAAAACAAAACAAAAACAGAACATTATGGCTAACAGCTCTGAAATTTGCTGAGGGAGGAGAATATTTGAAACAGATGTCTATGTGGAAATGTCAAAAACAATAGTTGACTTAGTGCTATGCAAATAAGAGAAGGCTAAAACTAGTAGGAACAAAAAATGACAGAGAAGCCAGAAATTTATAGGAAAATTGGAGGAATAGATAGCTTAAAAGGGCCAGCTAAGATAACAGAAAGCTGTGTGCATATGTTTAGATTTAGCAGAAAAAGGCTTCAAAGCAGCTAATATAAATATGTTCAAAGAATTAGAAAATTCTATTTAAAGAATTAAACTATGATGCAATGACTCATCAAATGAAGATTATCAATAAAGAGATGGAAATTATAAAAAAGAACTAAATAAATAATCTGGAATTAAAAAGTGTAATAACTAATGAAAAATTCAGTATGGAGAATCAATAGTAAATTTGCACTGGGAGAAGAAATAATCAGGAAACTTGAAGATAGATTATTACAGCATATGTAATCTTAAGAACTGAAAGAAAAAAAACAATGAAGAAACATGAACAGAGCCTTACAGAACTGTGGGACACCATTATGTGCATCAACATATGCCTAGTGGGAGTACCAAAAGGAGACGAAAAAGGGAAAGGAGCAGAAAAAAATGTTCAAAGGAATAATGGAGGAAAATTCCCAAATATGACGGAAAACATTAATCTACTCAGTCAAAAACTCCAACCGACTCCACGTAGAATAAACACTAAGAGATTAATATCTAGATATATCATAGTCAAAATGTTGAAAGCCAAAGACAAAAAGAAAACCTTGAATGCAGCAAGAGAAAAACAGCTCATCATGTACAAAGGAACACCAAAAAAATTAGTAGTTGATTTCTTATCAGAAACAATGGAGTCCAGAAAGCAATGGGGTCACATACTCAAAGAGCTTAAAGAAAATGACTGTCACCCAAGAACTGTATATACAGTAAAGCTATATTTCAAACATAAAGGCAAAATAAAGCATTCTGGTAAGAGAAAAGACTGAGATAATTCATTGCTTGTACACATGTTTTACAAGAAATTTTAATGGAAGTTCTTCAGATTAAAAATAAGTAACATCAAATAATAATTCAAATAAACATAAAGAGCACCAGTAAAAATTATTATGCAGTAACTATAAAAGAATGTAATTACGTATTTCTTCTCCTCCCTGATCTTAATTGATTTTTAAAAACAATATCATAAATAATATCTATAAAATTGAATTTTGGGGCCCAACCTTATATGACAATACCAGCACAAAAGAGGGAGGGGCAGAAGGAAGCTATAGTGGAGTAAGGATGTAATATCAGATAGTAATTCTACTTAACAAGAAAAAAAGAGAAATACTAGAAATAGTAAATAAGAAGGTTAATATAAAAATATTAAGAATATTTTTTTTAGTATACAAAACATTATAAACAATGCAGAAGAAAAACTAGATAACTGACCCACTGCCATCGAGTCAATTCTGACTCATAGTTGATCCTATAGGACAGAGTAGAACTGCCACGTAGAGTTTCCAAGGAGCACCTGGTGGATTTGAACTGCTGACCTCTTGGCTAACAGCTGTGGCACTTAACCACTACGCCACCAGGGTTTCCACTAGATAACTAGATAACTGGGAGCTCCTAAAAATCAAACACCTATGCTCATCCAAAGACTTCACCAAAAGAGTAAAATGACTACCTACAGACTGGGAAAAAGTTTTTAGCTATGACATTTCTGATCAGCGCCTGATCTCTAAAATCTACATGATACTGCGAAAACTCAACTGCAAAAAGACAAATAACCCAATTAAACAATGGGCAAAATATATGAATAGATGCTTCACTAAAGAAGACATTCAGGTAGCTAACAGATACATGAGGAAATGTTCACGATCATTAGCCATTAGAGAAATGCAGATCCAAACTACAAAACTACAATGAGATTTCATCTCACTCCAAAAGGCTGACATTAATCCAAAACACACAAAATAATAAATGTTGGAGAGGCAGTGGAGAAATTGGAACACTTATACACTGCTGGTGAGAATGTAAAATGGTACAACCACTTTGGAAATCAATTTGGTGCTTCCTTAAAAAGCTAAAAATAGAACTACCATACGATCCAGCAATCCGACTCCTTGGAATATATCTTAGAGAAATAAGAGCCTTTACATGAACAGATATATGCACTCCCAAGTTTATTGCAGCACTGTTTAAAATAGCAAAAAGATGGAAGCAACCAAGGTGCCCATCGACAGATGAATGGATAAATAAATTATGGTATATTCACACAATGGAATACTACACATCGATAAAGAACAGTGATGAATCTGTGAAACATTTCATAACATGGAGGAACCTGGAAGGCATTATGCTGAGTGAAATTAGTCAGTTGCAAAAGGACAAATATTGTATAAGACCACTATTATAAGAACTTGAGAAATAGTTTAAACTGAGAAGAAAACATTCTTTTGTGGTTACGAGAGGGGGGACGGAGGGAGGGTGGGAGAGGGGCATTCACTAATTAGATAGTAGATAAGAACTACTTTAGGTGAAGGGGAAGACAGCACACAATACAGGGGAAGTCAGCAAAATTGGACTAAACCAAAAGCAAAGAAGTTTCTGAATAAACTGAATGCTTTGAAGGCCAGCATAGCAGGGGCAGGGGTCTGGGGACCATGGTTTCAGGGGACATCTAAGTCAATTGGCATAATAAGATCTATTAACAAAATATTCTGCATCTCACTTTGAAGAGTGGCGTCTGGGGTCTTAAATGCTAGCAAGCAGCCATCTAAGATGCATCAATTAGTCTTAACCCGCATGGATCAAAGGAGAATGAAGAACACCAAGGACACAAGGCAATTACGAGCCCAAGAGACAGGGACGGCCACATGAACCAGAGACTACATCATCCCGAGACCAGAAGAACTAGATGGTGCCCGGCTACAACCGATGACTGCCCTAACAGGGAACACAACAGAGAACCCCTGAGGGAGCAGGTGAGCAGTGGGATGCAGACTCCAAATTCTCATAAAACCAGGCTTAATGGTCTGACTGAGACTGGAAGGACTCCAGTGTTCATGGCCACCAGACCTTCTGTTGGCCCAGGACAGAAACCATTCCCGAATCAGCTCTTCAGACATGGGTTGGACTGGACAATGGGTTGGAGAGGGATGCTGGTGAGGAGTGAGCTTCTTGGATTAGGTGGACACTTCAGACTATGTTGGCATCTCCTGCCTGGAGGGAAGATGAGAGGGTGGAGAGGGTTAGAAGCTGGCAAAATGGACAAGAAAGGAGAGAGTGGAGGGAAACAGCGGGCTGTCTCATTAGGGGGAGAGTAATTGGGAGCGTGTAGCAAGGAGTATATGGGTTTTTGTGTGAGAGACTGACTTAATTTGTAAACTTTCACTTAAAGTACAATAAAGATTATAAAAAAAGAATGTTTTTTCCTTTCTTCTCTTACAACAAAATATTTCTTCAAAATACCTAAGATAATATAAAACAACAATTATAGTACTATATTACTGAATTTGGAATGTCTAGATGGTACAAACAGAACATGCTTAGCTGCTAACCAAAAGGTTGGAACTTTGAGTCATCCTGTCTCCTCAGAAGTAAGACTTGGTGATCTGCTTCTGAAAAATCAGCCATTGAAAACCCTATAAGCACAGTTCTACTCTGACACCCAGGGGGTTACAACAAGTCAGAACCAACTCAAGGGCAAACGGTTGGTTGGTTGCATTATTTGGTTTGAAACGTACGTAGGCCTAATAAATTTGATAATAATAGCACAAAGAAGAGGGTAAAAAAGGATCTGTAATGAAACAAATTGTCCACATCTCACTGTACTCAAGTTATATAAACCTGGAGTAAATTCTGACAAATTAAGATGTATGCTTTAACCCCTAGCGCAACCACTAAGAAAATAACTGTAAAAAATGTAGTTAGAAAGAAGAAAGTATTCAATTGGCCAGAATTAAGTCAAGTACTGACATCTTACCTACGAAACGGTTTAATTCCTTTGGCTGACAAGACTAGTTATCCAAAAAAATTCCTTTTCCACTTCCATAATATAAACTTGTAGCTGAGAAAGAGCTTCCTAGTTTCACTTTGCTGTTATGTGTAGTCATGTGACTAATTTTTTGCCAACGGAGTATATGCAGAAAGCTCGAGTCTAGTTTCTTAGAAAGTGGGCATAATTCTTCCATGATCTATTTACCCTTTAGCTGGCTATGGATACAGATGACCAACAAACCCTAGGGATTGACATAGTCACAAAATGGGAAACATCCTAGATCACTAAATCACTGTATGGAGAATAACTCCCCGCCATCCTGGAATGCCCAACCTTTACTCTTATGGGAGTGACAAATGCACTTCTACTAAATTGGAGTTATTCATACTTTGGTGCTTATTTTAGTTTTTACAGTAGCTTAGCCAGCCCTAACTGATACAGTTGCTGACTATAGACTCAACAGACTCTCTCCAATGGTAAAGACATCTTCCTCAAAAAAGAAAATTAAAATTTAATTTTGTCAGGGAAGAAATATTGACTTTGGGGGATATTCATAGTTCTAGATATTAAATATTGTGCTAAATAATTTATATATACTTTGCACATAAGTCCATTCAATCTTAGAAAAATTATTTCCTTACATATATAAAAAAATACATATACAAAATTACTTAAGTTGATTATTATTATCCCATTTTTTGAGAAAAGAAAGAGGTTAAGATAAGTATATTGAATATATGAAATTTAACCAATATCTTTCTAGCTCTAAAAGCAGTTCTTTTGCCACCATTTCACTCCTCATGATCTGAATTCCTTTTGATAATCTGTAAGATTCTGGTTATATTATTAACTGAACTTAGAGTTAGTAATTGTTTTTGATATTTTATTTTATTCTTTCTACCCGATATCCTCAAAAAGATATTGTTCATTATGTTTAAATGAAGTGTATAAAACCTCAATCTCATGGCAAACCACTTTTCTTCTATACATATAATTGATCCCCTAAAACATATTCATTTCACTAAAGCCAACTCTCAAGACTAATATGAGAAAAAGACCTGGGACAATACTTCCTTTCAGTTAGTCTAGCAGAACTGCATATGTGAGCTATCAGAAACTCCGCTTTGTACCAAGTTATATCTAAAGATATTTATTTCCCTAAGCTTTGTATTATATGTTTATTAATACTCTATCATCTTAGAAATGTAACCCTGAGACATGGGCCAGATCAAATAATGAGAACTGTGATGTTTGCCTATTTGAGGTAGTACCAATATATTTGTCTTTGAATTAGAGTTAGATTATGCTATTATTCAAAACAGGGAAGATAAGTGACTTGGATAGGATATTTCATTAAAACGGAGCTTTTGATTCCAGTCACTCACAATAAGCAAAAAAAAAAACAAAAAAAAACTGTTCCTCCTGTATTTTTTCCCTTCTATTTTGACCTTTTCTTTCACTTAC
Source organism: Elephas maximus indicus (assembly GCF_024166365.1). Taxonomy (NCBI): domain Eukaryota; kingdom Metazoa; phylum Chordata; class Mammalia; order Proboscidea; family Elephantidae; genus Elephas; species Elephas maximus. The sequence continues at coordinate 178,004,078 of NC_064821.1, forward strand.
AGAAGGAAAAAAAAAAAAAAAATGATAAAACCTGAAGGGTCGCCTGTGATGCCTCACTTCCTCTCAAACCCCACATACTATTCACCAGGAAATCCTATTAGTTCTACTTTCAAAATAAAACCTGAACCACCCTCACTTAACCACTACTATCCTTCTCATGGGAGCCACAGTCTCTCTGTCTGATTACTGCAATAACCTTCTTACTGGCCTCCTGATCTCTATCCTTGCCCTCTATTGTTTATTCTCAATACGGAAGGCAGAGTTATCCTTTTAAAATATAAACCAAATCATTTCACTTTCCCTACAAATCCCATCAATGACTCTCATTAATTCACTGAGACTGTACACAGAAGTTCTTAGTAGAGCCTTCATGACATTACATAATCGAACCTGTATGCTCCTCATCACCTGCCACTTGCATGCCACTTGCATACTTTGCTCCAAGCAAACTGTGTCTCTCAAATACTGCTGACTCCAACTTTGCTATTTTTGTCTACAGCACTTCCTACTGTTACATAATTTACTTATTTACTGTATTCTGTTCTTTTTTATTGCCTCTCTCTACACTATAAAATGTAGGTTCCAAAAGGACGGGGTGTTTGTTTCATTTATCTTTGACCAGAAGAGTGTGGTATATAGTTGATTCTCAATACCTATTTCATATAGATCTTGTCATTTAATTAATTCAGTGTGCTCCCAAGTGGAATTGTAAGATTTAATGTCATTGTATTATAGTAGCTTTTAATTTGTTGGGTTGAAGGCTCTACACTAGCATTCTAATATAATGGCATCTCATTCTAACTTCATAGGGTGAAGTATGATGCCCATATATTCATCACTCTGGAGAGATTAATCAAAGTACCTTAATTTGAATATTCATTGCCAAGAAAACTTTGATCGTTTTATGAAGAGAAAGAGAAAGAAGAAAATTACCTTTAACTGAAAGCTTTAAATTATCTGTAGTTGAATGCTAAACACACATACATCGTGTTATTTCTTTCTTATAACAACTTTATAATTAGATGTTTTCACTAATCTCATTTTTGAAGGCAGTGTTACTAAAGAATACACAGCTAGTTATTTCTGAAGTCTTCATGAAGATGTTAAGATTCTGAATTCTATGTTCTTTCTAAAATTCCTTCCTGTAAGAAAATGAAAACAAAATTTTGATATAAAGTAAGTTCTTTGGACTTCTATGGTATAAGTACAGACCAAAAATTTTAGAATATCTTATTAAAAATAATATAGTACTAAATATTGCAAGTATATCACGAAATGAGTATTCACAAAATAAGAAACCTTACATACTACTTTACAAACCAAGTTAGTTAAAATGTTCAGGTCATATTCTCATTTTCTTTTGCAATATTCAGCCTCACCAGAACTTCCTCAACAACGGAGTGAGCTTTGAAGTTCAGAAGATTTGATTCAACATTGGCATATCAAACTGACTTCAAAAGGATTTACACTGTTGAAGAATTTCACTGAGTTCAAGAAAGAAAGAAGAATTTCAACTTCCTATGAAATCTAACTTCCTGGTACCTTCTACAAAATTAGAAACATCTGGATATCGAAAACAGTACCCAAAAAAAAAAGCACAGTTCAATTCATACAGAGCATTTCTTTTTAATTTTCTGTTTGTTGAATATTTATTGTATGGGACAATAGAAAAACTAAAAGTTACAAGTTTAGTATTTTGTAGATAAAGTGCTGCTATAATACTAGGTAAAAATCAGCATTGCTGTAAACCTGTTTTTTTTTTCCTGCCCCTTCATTTGTGCAGCATGCCTTTATCAATCGCATTTTTACCTTCTTCACAAAAAAAATTCCCTAAAACTCCACTTACTTCTCACAATCATGAGTTTGGAAACTTGATTTAATTTAACATTTAGATTTCCACTCTGAAAATTACTTTCAAAAGTTTTCTGCAGTGCGTCTCCCACTTTTATCGTTCTCTTTCTTGTGTCAGGTGTTCTCCACCACCACCAATTGTTGCCCCCACCTCTCCCTGTTATACTATTCTTACACTTTGTAGCTATGGAAGTTCTACTCATCACTATGAGGTCCATTCAATTTTTCTATGTGCAGTGTTTCCTGATGCTTCCAAATATAAGTTTTAGTGTCTTAACATTCACCTCTGTGAATGAAAGACTATAACCCATTTGTATTTCTCAAATCAGTCCTTGTCATTGATTTTAGTGAAGAAAAAAATTATTCAACTGTGTTGAGCAAAACTGTTAGATTGCATCTTTACGAAACCCTTCTCTTCATATATAGGATATGTACAGGAGGAGTAGGAAATGATAAGACTAAATTTACAATTACTAAGTTTGACTCATTCTTAAAGGCTAAATATTCCACAATTAATAACAATTTATATACTTTATAATGTGCAAAATACTTTCATATGCATTATCTCCTTTAACACTTATAACAATTCCATTGATTTTCAGATTTTATATAAGGTATTTGAAAAATTAGTAGTGTACAGGTTTTATAAGAAGTTTGAGGTGTTAGTATCTAGTAGTAGAAACTGTAATAACTACATTTTATTTAGCTATTTTTATAGATGAGGCACTGTGCCAACATTGAATGTTCTATTAGCATCTAGATTTTGTTAACGAGAACATTAAAGTTTAAAGAAATTAAGCCACTCATCCATGCTCATACATAGGCAAAGTCAGTATTCAAATCCACATCTTCTCTCTCGAGAGCAGATGCTTTTAACTATTACCCTTATTAGAATTTAGAACTGAAAGCTATCTTAAAAATTAGTTAGTTCAAACCACTCATTTTGTAAATGAGGTACCTGAAACAAAAATAGTTTTCTGCCCAAAGTCACAAGTCTCTGGAGTTAATCCATCATTCAAGCCTCTCTACTCTAAATTTAATGCATGAACATTACTGGCTGAGTACCACTGTTACCCTCAGAAGTGGACCAGACTTTGTGACTCATTTGGAGGATTAGAGCCTGCTGGCTGCTAATTTCTGGCAGCTCAGCTGTAGTCTATCTAGGACTGCAGCTCATCTAAATAGCAAAACTTCTCCCTTGTTCATTGTCATAGGCCAAGTATCTTGAATACAAAGCTTCTGAAATATGTGAATCAGTCAATGATATATACACAATGATTAAAATTCATAATATCAGCATGTAAAGAATTGATCAAATTAAATTACCAGAGAGAGAAGACTGGTAATGTGTTTAAGTAAAAATGAGAAGAGACAGCTGCAAACATCCATTAATAACTGGAAAGTGGAATGTAAGAAGTGTGAATCAAAGAAATTTGGAAGCTGTCAAAAATGGAACAGAACTCTTGAAAATCAATATTCAGTGACCTGAAATGGACTGGTATTGGTTAAATGAATTGGGCGAACACATGGTCTACTAATCCCACCTGAATTTAGAGACTATCTAAAGAATAGGTTTGACGGGTTGAACACTAATGATGGAAGACCACACGAATTGTGGAATGACATCAAGGACATCATACATGAAGAAAGCAATAGGTCATTAAAAAGACAGGAGAGAAAAAAAAAAAAGACCAAAATGGATGTCAGAAGAGACTCTGAAACTTGCTTTTGAACATCCGGTAACTAAAGTGAAAGGAAGAAATGAAGTCAAAGAGCTGAACAGAAGATTCCAAAGGGCAGCTCAGGAGACAGTAAAGTATTATAATAACATGTTCAAAGACCTGAAGATAGAAAATCAAAAGGGAAGAATATGCTCTGCATTTCTCAAGCTGAAAGAACTGAATTCAAGCCTCCAGTTGTAATATTGAATAATTCTGCAGTGAAAATATTCAATGACACACAAAACATCAAAAGAAGATGGAAGAAATACAGTTGCTACACCAGAAAGAACTGATGAAAGTTCAACCATTAGAGGAGGTAGCATATAATCAGGAACTGATGGCACTGAAGGAAGAATTTCAAGCTGCTCTAAAGGCATTGGCAAAAAACAAGGCTCCAGGAATTGACAGAATATTAACTGAGATGTTTCAACAAACGGAAGAAGTTCTGGAAGTACTCATTTATCTATGCCAAGAAATTTTGAAGACAGCTACCTGGCCAAATGATGGGAAGAGATCCACATTTATGTCTATTCCCAAGAAAGGCGAGTCAACCAAATGTGGAAATTATTGAACAAAATCATTAATGTCACACGCAAGTAAAATTTTTCTGAAGATCACTCAAAAGCAGCTGCAGTACTATATTGACAGGGAGCTGCCAGAAATTCCCGCTGGTTTCAGAAGAGGACATGGAACCAGGGATATCACTGCTGATGTCAGATGGATCCTGGCTGAAAGCAGAGGATGCCAGAAAGATGTTTACCTGTGTTTTATTGAGTATGCTAAGGCATTTGACCATGTAGATCATAACAAATTACAGATAACATTGAGAAGAATGGAAATTCCAGAACATTTAACTGGACCCATGTGGAACTTGTACATAGATCAAGAGGCAGTCGTTCAAACAGAAAAAGGGGATACTGCGTGGTTTAAAATCTGGAAAGGTGTGTGTCAGGGTTGTACCCTTTCACTGTGCCTATTTAATCTGTATGCTGAACAAATAATCTGAGAAGGCGAACTGTATGAGGAAGAACTGGGCATCAGGATTGGAGGAAGACTCATTAATAACCTTCATTATGCAGATGACAAAACCTTTTATGATAGCTCTAAAAAAATAAAATGCTTAGGAATAAATCTAACCAGGGATGTTAAAGACCTATACAAAGAAAACTACAAAATGCTACTACAAGATACCAAAAGACACTTACATAAATGGAAAAACGTACTATACTCATGGATAGGTAGACATAACATTGTGAAAATGTGAATTCTACCCAAAGCAATCTACAGATACAATGCAATCCTGATCGAAATACCAACAGCATTCTATAACAAGATGGAAAAACTGATCATTAATTGTATATGGAAAGGGAAGAGGTCCTGAGTAAGTAATGCACTATTAAAGAAGAAGAATAAAGTAGTAGAACTAGCACTACTTGAATTCAGAATCAACCAAACAGCTACAGTAGTCAAAACAGCCTGGTACTGGTACAACGACAGATACATTGACCAATGGAACAGAACTGAGAACCCAGATATAAATCCATCTACCTACAGTCACCTGCTCTTCGACAAAGGCCCAAAGTCCATTAAATGAGGAAAAGACAGTCTTTTTTAATAAATCATGCTGGCAAAACTGTATGTACATCTGCAAAAAAATGAAACAGGACCCATGCCTCACACCATACACAAAAACTAATTCAAAATGGATTGAATACCTAAATATAAAACCCAAAACTATAAATATCATAGAAGAAAAAAATAGGGTCCAAGAGACCCTAATACATGGCATAAACAGGATACAAACCAAAACTAACAATACACAAACACCAGAAGATAAGCTAGATAACTGGGATCTTTAAAAATTAAACACATCCTCATCTAAAGACTTCGCTGAAAGAGTAAAAAAAGAATCTATGGCTGGGGAAAAAAAATTGGCTATGACAAATCCAACAAAGGCCTAATTTCTAAAATTTATTTATTTATTTTTTTATAGGCTAATCCAACATTTCTACAACAAAAAGACAAATAATCCAATTAAAAATGGGCAAAGGGTATGAACAGACATTTCACCAAAGAAGTCGTTAGGGTGGCTAACAGAAAAATGAGGAAATGCTCGAGATCCCTAACCATTCCATTGCAGTTGAGTCAATTTTGACTCATATTGACCCTGTAGGACAGAGTAGCACTGTCCAATAGGGTACTAGCCATTAGAGAAATGAAAATCAAAATGAAAATATGATACCCTCTCACCCCAACATTACTAGCACAAATAAAAAAACAGAAAATAACAACTGTTGGAGAGGCTGGGAGGAGATTGGAACTCTTATGCACTGCTGATGGGAATGCAAAATGGTACAACCATTTTGAAAAATGATATGGTACTCCCTTAAAAAGCTAGAAAGAGAAATAGCATATAATCTAACACTCCCACTCCTAGAAGTATATCCTGAAGAAATAAAAGCCATCACATAAATCAACATATGCAAACCCATGTTCATTGCAGCATAATTCACAACAGCAAAAAGATGGAAACAACATAAGTGCCCGTCAACAGATGAATGGATAAATAAACTATGGTACCTACACACAATGGAATATGATGCAACAATAAAGAACAATGGTGAATCTGCAAAACATCTCACAACATGGATGAATCTGGAGGGCATTATGCTGAGTGAAATAAGTCAATCATGAAAGGACAAATACCATATAAGACCACTATTACAAAAAATCATGAAAAGGGTTGCACACAAAAAGAAACAAGCTTTGATAGTTATGTGGGAGGGGAGTGGGGGAGAAAAATAGATGATAGATAAGTGATAACTTTGGTGAAGGGTAAGACACAGTACACAACACTGAGGAAGCCAGAACAACTTGACCAAGGCAAGGTCATGGAAGCTTCATAGACACACTCAAACTCCCTGAGGGATCTAATTATTGGGCTGAGGGATGGGGACCATGGTCTCAGGTGACATCTTGCTCAATTGGCAATTTTAGTGGGGGTGATGGATATATGAATAGAATATTTTAATATAATATGGTAAGTGAGAAGATGAAGATATTCTCAAGATGTCGTGGGATCACTGAGGAGGGGAACTTTGCTTAAGGAATAAATGTTTCAGCTCAGGAAAAGAGTAGACAAAATGTCAGTAAAATCTCTTTGGAGAAGATGACCCCATGTTTTAAAATTATTCTTTTAATAAGTTCATTGATGGCAGGAAGGTCCCTCGATGGCACAATTAATTTGCACTGGGCTACTCACTGAAAGGATGGTGGTTCAAATGCACTTGCCAGCACCACAGAAGAAAGTCCTGGCATCTACTTCAGTTAGAATAAAAAACAAACAAACTCATTGCTGTTGAGTTGATTCTGACTCATAGCAACCCTACAGGACAGAGTAGAACTGCCCCATAGGGTTTCTAAGGCTATAAATCTTTACAGAAGCAAACTGCTACAGCTTCCTTCCTTGGAGTGGATGGTGGGTTCCAACTGCTGAACTTTTGGTTAGCAGCCACGCTCCTAACCACTGGACCACCAGATCTGCAGACAAGAACAGCTGGGGATTTAAATCACTGATGAGAAGAGAATTCCTAACTAATTAGGCACACATTTTTTTAGACTTCAAGGAGGCAAGAAATAACCTTCAACAATGATTAAAAAAGTGAAAAACCAAACCAGTTGCTGTCAAGTTGATTCTAACACATGGCTATCCCATGTGTGCAGAGAAAAACTGCATAGGTTTCAAGGCTGCGATGTTTTCAGAAGTAGATCCCCAGGCCTTTCTTCCAAGGTGCCTCTGAATGTGTTTTAATTTAATATGTGTTAAAAATAATTAAAACTCACTGAAATTTGAACATAATGTTTATTCTGAGCAGCAACAATGTGCTGGTTCTCACGCACCCCATGGTACTTTAGTTTTATGGCAAATAAATAAATAAAACTCAATTATTTATTCTCAGACCAGTTTTAATTTCATAATAAAGGCATAAAGACAAACAGACAGGCACACACACATACACGCTTAATACCTACACACAATGGCCTTCTCAAGCAAGCAGATATTGAGAAGCAATGAGACAGTCTTGAAAATATACTTGACATACAGTCAAAAAAGAAATGAATTAAAGTAAAGAACTTAGGAATGGTGTATTAAAACCTGATCTAGAGCAATTAATCTATTTAATATACTAGGTCAAGCAAAATTTAAAAATACAGTAAAAAATATTGAAGGGATAACTACTGCAAAAAATATTTCTACATATAGAAGAGTCAACTTAAGAAATTCAGAGCTAGTAAAAACCATAAGGGAGAGGAGAATGTAAACAAAAAAAAATTGATGAGTAGAAGAAGCTTGAATTCACTAACTTTCTCATAATTCAGAGAAGTCAATCAATACAGACACCTTTATTACTGAAGGAGGCAGAGAAAGTGAGAAGCTTGGGGTGACTCTCAGATATTAGGCTTAGATAAATGGGCTAATGATGAAACCAGTCACCAAGATTGGGATTATAGTAAATAAGTAGGGTGATTAAAGGGAAGGAAGTAATAATTTTGGCCATGTTGACTTTGCCAATCCTTTGGGTGGAGGTTTCCAAAAGGCAGTAGATACATGGAACTGCAGCTCAGAAGTAAGCTAGCAGACATGTGTGTATACTGGAAACTCTGGGCATGGAAATAATTGCCCAGGTAGAGCGCAGAGTGTTATAAAAAGAGCACAAGGACAGAATCTTGGGAAACAGGAACACTGGTGTATAAGGAGGAAGATAGGAAGGCTGTGAAGGAGTAAGCTAAGATATTGAAAGGGAACTAGTAGAAGTAATGCAATTGAAACCAAGAGGAGAGATTTTCATGAAGGGAGAGATGGAAATTGTCAAAATCAAGCAGGGTAAATAATGACTCAGGGAATTGAAAAGAAGTCCCTGTAATTATTAGATGGGAATCATTCTTGACTTCAGTTAAAAGAATTTCAGCTCAATGATTAGCACTGTGTTTGGCAGTAGGAGTAGTAAGTGGACAGCTAATTTTGGCAAGTTGATGATGAAGTGGGAGGTGAGGAAGTGATGACAGTGAATGGAAACTATATTGAGAATTCTTCCTGTGAACAGCAGAAAAAAGAGGCATGCAGGAACTAAGGAGGTAAATTTTAAAAATGGAAATGGCTTAAGCATGTATATATGTATACAGTGGAAGTAGCTAATAAAGAGAAATTGCACATATAAGAGGGAAAGGCATAATAACTAATGAAGAATGGCTGTGTCACTAAGTATATGAAAGTGAATATGATCAAATTCTTATTTGTACATATGCATATATTTCTGGAAATGGAATTAAATATATATTTTGCTAACTTTAATTGGTTTTTCCAATGTCCTATGATTCATATAAGACTTCAGAAGTGAAACCAAAAAAAGCAAACCAAAGCTAGTGCCATCGAGTCGATTCTGACTCACAAGTGTGGTTCAAATAAAATTATTCAAAAAAATTACACAATTGAAGGGATTAGTGGACTGTGATTATAGTGTAGCATAATTTATTTAGCTCAATACTTTTAAACCTTGTCATCGAAGTGACAGCATATACTTGTTCTTTCCAAATAATATTCGATTAAGGTGTTTTACAATCCCAAACACCATCACTGTATGATACTCCAGGGCCAGGAGTGTGTTATACTATATTAATTCACACATAGATGCACCACTGGCAATTAGCCCTCAATGTGAATGGATATTGCACATTTCATGCTCTGTCATGTCTCATTGTATTTATAGCCCTGTCTGTAATGAGGTTCATAATCTATGGCTATTTCACAACATTTTCAAATGTACTTGTCACCAGTGGAGTAGCCAAGTACTTCATTAAGCAATACCATTTCCACAAAGCATGTGTCTCCAGTAGCAGGTTGACACTACAATAATATAAGTTGCTTTTATCTATGTAAGTTTGACAAAACACATGTAATTTTTGTAACTCTTGACTTACATCACATTTTTCCTTCAGAAGTCAAATAGCTTTCTGATGAGGCCTTTCATTTACCATTGTCACATTTCTTTCTGTTGGGTGGATGCACTCAGCTCTATCACTTTCCAATTGTAACATTTGGGCTATTGCTTAACTCCTGCAAGCCTTTCTTTCACATCTGCAAAGCAGAGCTACATACAAAGTTATAGTGAAGTTTATATTATATAATATAATGCATACAAAGCCCCTTAAACAAAACCCATTGCAGCTGAGTCGATTCCAACTCATAGATAGAGGCCCTATAGGACAGAGTAGAACTGCCCCATAGGGTTTCCAAGGAGTGCCTGGTGGATTCAAACTGCCTACATTTTGGTTAGCAGCTGCAGCTTTTAACCAGTACACCACCAGGGTTTCCATATAAAGCCCCTAGAACAGGAAAATACCATTATTTTGTTTGTTTGTTTGTTTCCATCCTATAAATTAAAAGTAGGATAATGATAGTGTTTTTAAATCACAGTGAAGTAGATGTTGTTATTGTTAGCTGCCATTGAGTTGGGCCTCAACTCATGGGGGCTCAGTGCACAAGAGATCAAAATACTGCCTGGTTCTGCACCATACCCATGATTGGTTGAGGATTAGATCATTGTTATCTATAGGGTTTTCATAGGCTGATTTCCAAAAGTAGATCACCAGGCTTTCTTTTAGTCTGTCTTAGTCTGGAAGTTCCACTGAAGCTTTTTCAACATCATAAAAAAAAGGTCATTGAGATTGAGTCAATTCCTACTCATAGAGACCCAATAGGACAGGACGGAACTACCCCATAGGGTTTCCAAGGGGCAGCTGGTGGATTTATACTGCTGACCTTTTGGTTAGCAGCCGAGCTCTTAACTATTGTGCTACAACATTATAGCACCATGCAAGTCTCCGCTGACAAAATGGATGATAGCTGTACATGAGGTGCATCGGCGGGGAAATCAAACTCGGGTCCCCTACATGGAATGTGAGAATTCTACCTCTGAACCACCAATGCCTCATAATGCACTAAATACAAAGCTCTAAAAATTGGTCATGTAGATTTTATGAAAGTGTACTTTATGCTCTTTGGATTTGGATTTTTAAAGAGACTCATAGAAAACTGTGGGACTTATAAATTTCTGTTTTATTTATAATTGATTATACTAAGGCATTCTTCCTAAATCTATAGTTGCAACAGTTCTTTCAACATGTTGCAAGAGAGAGAACAACCTGAGGCAATAGCCCTGATGATGGATACCTTTCTTCCCATCTTCTATTTGTGGCTTCAAAACTCCTTTTATGAAAATATGAAATTATATGATTGATAAAATCTCATATGAGAAATCACATTCTTGATAGAATCGGAGTAAATCTAAGTGTTCTTGTTTTAGTTCCAAGACAAAAATCATAAAGCTTTAAAATGCCTAGTATTAGAGAATCAAGCGCTGGGTTCTTCTGACAGATATTTTTAAATAAAGCCAGGGACTCTTTTGGTGTCCCAATATAGAGAACAAGAGAATTGGCACTGGACTTTCTCCCTTACAAGTAGGAAGTACTGACTTAAGACTAGCCAAGTTTTGGAGAATAAGACCCACAGAACAGTGTCACCACCATGGAGTGAGGAGCAGGAAATATCAAACCAGGAAAATGTTAGCAACCAGCAATGAGAGGACTCCCCAGTAAAAGGCTGACATCAACATCCACATGAGTGATCTAGCTCTCACTTACCCCCAAAAGAGCAGGAGTGAGGAAATGAAAGGGCCAGACCCTTCCTGCTATTGATACTTGACGAGTACAGAAGTTCAAAGAATGGGAAGGTTTTCCCCATGGGCTTTATCAAGGGACAGACATCCTCTCTGTTTCGGTGATATAGATCCCCTGAGAGAGAGGCCATGGGATTTTTTGCCTTAGTATCCCAACAACTAGACCAGAGTCAAATAAGTCAACCTCAACAAAAATAACAGCTCCTTCAAGGGTCCCAGCAACCAGAGTAAGGAAGAGTCAGTAGAACAACAATAATACACACACAGTGAAACAGAACTGCAGAAGACATGGCTAGAAAGCTAATATGAGAGCTTAAGGGTATTCATGTGCATCACACACACATACACACACACACCCCTGCACACAACAAGAGAATGGGTGATTAAGAAATCTATGATTTTCCACTTAAAATCTCAGTAGGTAAATTGAAAGAGATGGTCACTGGTAAAACATGGATTAGCTTGAAAGTCCTGTGAAAAACTATCTCAAAGCACAGTGAAAAAATGTAGAAATAATGAGAAGAAAATAAAGAGACTTGAGGATAAAACTTCAAATAAAAAGCAAACAAAAAAAGGACAATATAATGTAGGTACGGAAATAATAGAGGAAACAATTGAAAACCCAAACAAAATTTGGTTTATAGATTAAAAGGACTTCTTGAGTTCCAAGCTAGACACAAAACATTACAAATCTTGACAGAAAGTTTTAGGCTAAAGAGAAAACATCACAAGCTTTTAGGGAAAAAAAAAAAATAAAGGCTTACCTGGAAAGCAAAAAAAGTATCTATCATCTATCTATATCTATCAATCTATCAATCTATCAATCTATCTATCTACCTACCTATCTATCTATCTATCTATCATCCATCTATCTATCTATCTATCTATCTATCTATCTATCTATCTATCTATCTATCTATCTATCTATCTATCTATCTATCTATCTATCATCTATCTACCTATCTACCTATCATCTATCTATCATCTATCTGTCTATCTATCATCTATCTATCTACTATCTATCATCTATCTATCTATCTATCTATCACCTATCTATCGTCTATCATCTATCATCCATCCACCCATCCACCCATCCACCCATCCACCCATCCATCCATCCATCTCATCCATCATCTATCTCAAAAACAAACCAAACCCACTGCCATGGAGTCAATTCTGACTCATAGTAACACCATAGCTTTTCCAAGGCTATAAACCTTTAGGGACGCAGGCTGCTATATCTTTCTCCTGAGCAGCAGCTAAGGGGCTCTAACAACCAAAATTTTCATTAGCAGCTCAGCACTTAACCACTGTTCCACCAGGGTTCTCTCTATATAATAGTGTCAGCAAAAGTTTTCAACCCCAAAATGTTATTTACCTGTCAGAGGTAAAGAAACATGAAAGGATTCTGAGAGGATATATCACTACCATACGCAAAATTTCAGAAAAAAATATTTGAAAAAAGAGTCTAATCCAGCATCAAATGAAAATTAATAAAGACTTCAAAATGACGAAAGGAAAAGAAGTGAGCGATGAACCTTGCAAGATATGTTGTTGTTGTTGTTAGGTGCCGTCAAGTCGGTTCCAATTAATAGCGAACCTATGCACAACAGAACAAAACACTGCCCGGTCCTACGCCATCCTTACAATCGTTGTTATGCTTGAGCTCATTGTTGCAGCCACTGTGTCAATCCACCTCGTTGAGGGTCTTCCTCTTTTCCGCTGACCCTGTACTCTGCCAAGCATGATGTCCTTCTCCAGGGACTGATCCCTCCTGACAACATGTCCAAAGTATGTAAGACACAGTCTCTCCATCTTTGCCTCTAAGGAGCATTCTGGCCTCACTTCTTCCAAGACAGGTTTGTTCGTTCTTTTGGCAGTCCATGATATATTCAATATTCTTCACCAACACCACAATTCAAAGGCATCAACTCTTCTTTGGTCTTCCTTATTCATCATCCAGCTTTCACATGCACATGATGCAATTGAAAATACCATGGCTTGGTCAGGCGCTCCTTAGTCTACAGACTGACATCTTTGTTTTTCAACACTTTGAGGAGGTCCTTTGCAGTAGATTTGCCCAATGCAATGCGTCTTTTGATTTCTCAACTGGGGCTTCCATGGCTGTTGATTGTGGATCCAAGTAAAATGAAATCCTTGACAACTTCAATCTTTTCTCCATTTATCATGATGTTGCTCATTGGTCCAGTTGTGAGGATTTTTGTTTTCTTTATGTTGAGGTGTAATCCATACTGAAGGCTGTGGTCTTTGATCTTCCTTAGTAAGTGCTTCAAGTCCTCTTCACTTTCAGCAAGCAAGGTTCTGTCATCTGCATAACACAGGTTGTTAATGAGTCTTCCTCCAATCCTGATGCCCCGTTCTTCTTCATATAGTCCAGCTTCTTGGATTATTTGTTCAGCATACAGATTAAATAGGTATGGTGAAAGAATACAACCCTGACGCACAGCTTTCCTGACTTTAAACCAATCAGTATCCCCTTGTTCTGTCCAAACAACTGCCTCTTGATCTATGTAAAGGTTCCTCATGAGCACAATTAAGTGTTCTGGAATTCCCATTCGTCCCAGTGTTATCCATAGCTTGTTATGATCCACACAGTCGAATGCTTTTGCATAGTCAATAAAACACAGGTAAACATCCTTCTGGCATTCTCTGCTTCAGCCAGGATCCATCTGACATCAGCAATGATATCCCTGGTTCCACGTCCTCTTCTGAAACCGGCCTGAATTTCTGGCTGTTCCCTGTCAATATACTGCTGCAGCCGTTTTTGAATGATCTTCAGCAAAATTTTGCTTGGGTGTGATATTAATGATATTGTTCTACAATTTCCACATTTGGTTGGATCACCTTTCTTGGGATAAGGCATAAATATGGATCTCTTCCAGTCAGTTGGCCAGGAAGCTATCTTCCATAATTCTTGGCATAGACGAGTGAGCACCTCCCACACTGCATCTGTTTGTTGAAACATCTCAATTGATATTCCATCAATTCCTGGAGCCTTATTTTTCGCCAATGCCTTCAGAGCAGCTTGGACTTCTTCCTTCAATACCATCGGTTCCTAATCATATGCCACCTCTCGAAATGGTTGAATATTGACTAATTCTTTTTGGTATAATGACTCTGTGTATTCCTTCCATCTTCCTTTGATGCTTCCTGCATCATTTAATATTTTCCCCCATGGAATCCTTCACTATTGCAACTCGAGGCTTGCATTTTTTCTTCAGTTCTTTCAGCTTGAGAAACGCCGAGCATGTTCTTCCTTTTTGGTTTTCCATCTCCAGCTCTTTGCACATGTCATTATAACACTTTACTTTGTCTTCTCGAGAGGCCCTTTGAAATCTTCGGTTCTTTTACTTCATCAATTCTCCGCTTTGCTTTAGCTGCTCGACGCTCAAGAGCAAGTTTCAGAGTCTCCTCTGACATCCATCTTGATCTTTTCTTTCTTCCCTGTCTTTTCAGTGACCTCTTGCTTTCTTCATACATGATGTCCTTGATGTCATTCCACAACTCGTCTGGTCTGTGGTCACTACCATTCAATGCATCAAATCTATTCTTCAGATGGTCTCTAAATTCAGGTGGGATATACTCAAGGCCATATTTTGGCTCTCGTGGACTTGCTCTGATTTTCTTAAGTTTCAGCTTGAACTTGCATATGAGCAATTGATGGTCTGTTCCACAGTCGGTCCCTGGCCTTGTTCTGACTGATGATATTGAGCTTTTCCAGCGTCTCTTTCCACAGATGTAGTCAATTTGATTTCTGTGTGTTTCATCTGGAGAGGTCCACGTATATAGTTGCCATGTATGTTGGTGAAAGAAGGTATTTGCAATGAAGAAGTCATTGGTCTTGCAAAATTCTATCATTTGATCTCCGGCATTGTTTCTATCACCAAGGCCGTATTTTCCAACTACTGATCCTTCTTCTTTGTTTCCAGCTTTTGCATTCCAATCGCCAGTAATTATCAATACATCTTGACTGCATGTTCCATCTATTTTAGACTGCAGCAGCTGCTAAAAATCTTCTATTTCTTCATCTTTGGCCCTAGTGGTTGGTGCATAAATTTGAATAATAGTGGTATTAACTGGTCTTCCTTGTAGGCCTATGGATATTATCCTATCACTGACAGCACTGTACTTCAGGATAGATCTTAAAATGTTCTTTTTGATGATGAATGCAATACCATTCCTCTTCGAGTTGTCATTCCCAGCATAGTAGACTATATGATTGTCCAATTCAAAATGGCCAATACCAGTCCATTTCAGCTCACTAATGTCTAGGGTATCGATGTTTATGCATTACATTTCATTTTTGATGATTTCCAATTTTCCTAGATTCATACTTCATACATTCTGGGTTCTGATTATTAATGGATGTTTGCAGCTGTTTCTTTTCATTTTGAGTCACGCTACATCAGCAAATGAAGGTCCTGAAAGCTTTACTCCATCCATGTCATTAAGGCTGACTCTACTTTGAGGATGCAGCCCTTCCCCAGTCATCTTTTGAGTGCCTTCCAACCTGGGGGGCTCATCTTCCAGCACTATATCAGACAATGTCCTGCTGCTATTCATAAGGTTTTCACTGGCTAATGCTTTTCAGAAGTAGACTGCCGGGTCGTTCTTCCTAGTCTGTCTTAGTCTGGAAGCTCAGCTGAAACCTGTCCTTCATGGCTGACCTTGCTGGTATCTGAATACCTGTGGCATAGCTTCCAGCATCACAGCAACACACAAGCCCCACATTACAACAAACTGACAGACACGTGGGGTTGCAAGTTATACTTATGGAATTACTTGAGCGATTCAGACTGCATAGACATGGGGAATATAAAAGCTGAAGAAGAACTTCTGATATTGAAGGAATACGTTGTAGGAGAAATTCTGGTTAGTACTAGACTAGCGGGGATGGAGGGTAAAATAGTAGGAAAAGGGTGGGAAATAAAGAATTACAAAGCTATCTGCAGAAGGGAGAAAGGGAGGGGGGAAAAGAAGGCCAGAGAGAGTACAAGAAATTAGAATATTGGAAAAAATCTTATTAGTGTGCAGAGAAATGGAAGGAAATTTTAACATCTCCATGGGGAATACATTTGGAACTTGGTTCTTGTTGTATAGTCAGAGAAAGGGAATGTAACCATTAATAGATGGGCATTCATGATAGAAATTCCTTATTAGCACAGAAAAGAAAATGGAATGAAGAACACCTTGAATAAAACAGCAAAAACATATGAAGCAAACATAAAGGAAACAATGAAGGAAAATATATAATAAACTTGAAGTAAAACTTTAAAAGCATAAATAAAATACAGTATATCATTTGTTATATACAATTTTTACAGACTGTAATTTTCCATTAAAATACAGAACTGCTAGATTGAAGTTAAAAAAAAAAAGCTAGCTCAGGTTTTGTTTACAATAAACATACCCTAGACATGGCTAAAATTAAATGTTAAAATTAAGAGATGAACAAATAGATAAACAGTAAATACAAACAAAAAGAAAGCAAGAGTGGTGATATTAATATCAGACAAGGTAGAATTTAAGATTAAAAGCAATAAACAGGATAAAGGAGAATATTAGGTAATAAAAAGGCATGTTTATAAAGGAGATATGAGTCACAAATGTATACACACAAAATAAAAAATAAGATAACTATGAAAGACCAAACATATTAAAAATTAAAGAACTTGATAAAAATGCAGTTATATTGGGAGGTTTCACTATAATACTCTCAAAATTTAAGTAGATGTAATGAAATGACGTGAATGCTTATAAAGCAGTTCCAAAACTCAGATAGTCCCTATTTTCAAGAAGTGGTAAAATAAAGCATAAGAGGATCAGGTACAGAAAACTGAAGAAAATTGATATGATTTGCTTTTGTTTATAGATTTGCATTAATTACTTTATTTCAGGAAAGTTGATTTTAGTCTACTTTGAAACATGCAAAAATTGAGTTTACTAAATATTTGTTCCAGAACAATATTGAAATACTTCAAAAAAATCCAAATTATATTTAGGTGAGCCAGGAACCAAGAAAAAGCCAGCAAACGAACAGTAAGCATGTGCCTGTTGTAATTATGTATCTATAATATTCCTGTCACTGATTTAGTAGGAGGGACAAAGTATAATATAAAGAGGACCCAGCATAGTCATATTCTGAAACTCAGAGAAGAGAGTTAGAAAGTTGTTTACTGCTTTTTTGACTTTGCCTTTAGTTTGCAGGGTTTATATTTTCCCTGCTGAGAGAAAACATGAGAAGGCGCCAGTGTTTTGAAGTACAGTATGCGAACTCCAAAGAGAATGTAATCTTTGTGGCAAGCGATCCAAAAGAGGTCCTCGTGGAATTTGAGCAAGCTCTGAAGAAGATAACCACAGCAGCAGGTGGCTTCTCTAGAAATGAAACACTTCTAAGAACAAACAGTGAAGAGTGCAGTGCTAGTTTATTCAGTTTTTATATCTGGTGTACACCAATAACTTTTATATTTCTAACAATCTCAGGATTATCAGAGTGATTTTCCACAAACATGTGAAAACACAATTAGACAACTCTCAAACACCAAGTTGTATTCTTTAATTATTTGTATTTCAGAGATCTAACACCCAAGAGATTTTGATTTCTGTAATAGGGAAAAAAAAAAAATCAAGCTATTCACTAGAGAAAAAAAATTATGGTTATTTTATATTTTATAAAAACTATGTAAATATATATCAGTATATTTATACATGTAACATTTTAATATTTATGAATTAAATCACAATAACACTAAAATAGCTGTTAAACTAATATATTTCTGAATATAATGCTCTATAAAAATTTCCTCTAGTAATGTTGCTATGAGTTGGAACTGACTTGAAGGCAACGGGTTTGGTTTTGGTTTTGTGTTAATATTTGTTAAAGGGAATGGATATTAATAGGCTAGGTATTTATATTGATGTTTGATGGCTTAGAAATTGAATGTCTAAATTGTGGACAGAATTTTTAGTTTTATATTAGTATGTTGGACCTAAAAAAAAAAATTGACAGGAAAATACTGTGTAATTTGTCTTCTAATAAAAAAAAAAATTAATTATTTTAGAAATTAATTTTGTGTCATCCAGGAATGTGCCTAAATATTTTAAACAGTTTGTACTTTCACAGTGCATTCCCTTGTCTTAGGCTGAGTTTCCTCAGAAGCAGATTTTGAGACAAGAATTTGAGCAGAGGTAATTGATCTGTGAGACAATCCTTGGAAGCACAGGTTGGGCAGTAGGAAAGTACAATGGCAGGGAAAAAAAAAGCCAATGCCATGGAGTCAATTTCAACTCATAGCGACCCTATAGAACAGAGTAATGTCCCATAGTGTTTCCAATGCTATAATCTTTACAGAAGAAGATTGCCACATTTTTCTCCCACAGAGCATCTGGTGGATTTCAACTGCCAGCCTTTCTCAGTTAGCAGCTATGCACTTAACAACTGTGTCACTAAGGCTCCTTTATGGAAGGTCGAACACCAATAAAAAGAGAATGTTAATTTGTGTTGATGAGTAGGTTACCACTCTGAGTTATCTGGGGTTCAAGCCCCGGGAATCTCAAAAGATTTTTAAAAACGCCCTTCACTTTTTTCACACTCTTAGGGGAGAGAATTAATTCATTAAAAGCTTCTCCCAGAGAAGTTAACCCCTTGGGACTGCCCTGTCCTTGGGCCTCTGAGCCCGACAATGTTCTCATGCAATGAATGAGTTGTTTGAGCTTGCAGTAGGAAGGCTTTGGGTCTGCATGCATGGGATAGGATTTTGGTGGGACACTTAGAGTCTTTTACACATCTTTAGGGCATAATTGACCCTTAATATCTGTTGTTTTCTATTAGAGGATGTCCTGAACTGAATTATGTCCCCCAAAAATGTGTATACCAACTCAGTTAGGCCGTGATTCCCAATATTTTTTGATGCCCTCCATTTTGTGCTTGTAATTTTATGTTAAAGAGGATTAGGGTTGTATTGTACCACCCTTACCAGGTCACATCCCTGATCCAATATAAAGGGGGTTTCCCTGGTTTGTGGTCTGCACCACCTTTTATCGCTCAAGAGATGAAAGGGAAGTAAGCAGAGTGTTGGGGACCTCATACCACCAAGAAAGAGTGCCAGGAGCAGAACACATCCTTTGGACCTGAGGTTCATACACTGAGATGCTCCCAGACCAAGGGAAGACTGATGACAAGGACCTTCCTCTAGAGCCGACAGAGAAAGCTTTTCCCTGGAGCCAGTACCCTGAATTTGGACTTATAGCTTACCAGACTATGAGAGAATAAACTTCTCTTTGTTAAAGCCATCCACTTGTGGTATTTCTGTGGATGACCAAGACAGAGGAAAAGTAAAAAAAAAAAAAAAAGAAAGAAATAGTGAAACAAGATTGTCAGCTGATTGACTAAAGATAAGTTTTACTTGAAATATAATAAATGCTAGTTTAGTGTAGTGGAAATAACATGAGTTCTATTTTTAACAGATTTAAGTTACAAATCCAGGTCCATACATAAATTCTTATATGGCTTCCAGAAACTTTCTTAATCTTTCTGAATCTAAATTTCCTCAGTAAGGAAGAGGGGGCTGTATTATATGAATTTTATTGCAATTGGCAGAGATTAAACTACTTAAAGTATCTAAATAGTCTAACATAGCTTAGATAAATATCTCAGGTACTCAGAAATGTAAATTCCTTCTTAATTAGATCTGAAATTTTGGTTTCTGTGAAATCATTCTGTTACTATTTGTTATTTTAATCTCAGGTTCAGGTAGAACATGATTCCCTAAGGCAAAACCTGTAATGTCTCTTGTTAGATTATTCTCCTTTGAGAGCACAAGCTATGATTTATTCAACTTTGAACATCCAGAGTAACCCTAACAGTGCCGATCATAGACATTTGTTGTTGTACCTTCTTCCCTATTTCTGCCCGTTAATTCGGCTTGAAGGCTGTAACTCCAGGAATGGAATAATGCCCTTAGAGTCCCACTACAAATGTTGGAGTTCAGATATCTAATTACAAATAAAATATATCTAAAATTAATTGTTAACAATCAATGTATTTAAAATACATGAGGAAACTTAGACCCAAGAACATATCAAATACATTGCCTCTTGCCAAAAATACAAGAACAAATATTTGCACAAAGGTATATGTAGTCACTAAGGTTCCACTCTGTTCAAACCATAACACACGTGCTAAAACTCAAAAGCCAAACCCATTGCTGTCAAGTCGATTCCAACTCATGGCAACCCTATAGGACAGAGTAGAACTGCCCCATTGAGTTTCCAAGGAGTGCCTGGTGGATTTGAACTGCCGACTTTTTGATTAACAGCGGTAGCCCTTAACCACTGTGCCACCAAGGTTTCCAATACATGTACTAGAGGACAGTATTAGTTCGGAGTCAATGGATAAGGCTAATTAAGGCATAATGCAATTGGTTCCGAATGTCTGACAATCCCAGGTCACTCCTGGCTACTCTGTGTGCTGAAGAAAACAATCTTACTGTATACCTATAACTCATTCAGGGCACGCCACAGGACTATCTACATTGATTGAAAACCTTTGTTTTCTACCACATTGTTTGAAAATAATATTTAATAACCCCATGCACCAAATATTGGTGCCAAAGACTGAAAATTATTGTTTGAAGTTATCCAATCAAATATATATGAAAAGAAAAAGCTATAAATCATGTAAACACAGGAACTTATTAATACCAGGTGTGAAAATGGTATGGTGGAGGCATCATCTGACCTCCTCTAACTTTACAAGGGGGAAGAAGAATCAAGATCAACAGCTCAAGGCTGATTCCTATGAGGCAGAGGTCAGACATACCTCCTCTCGCCAACTTTTTTTTTTTTTTTTTTTACCAATTCTGGCACCAGCGGTCCTCCCATAGAACTCTCTATTTCTGGGTTCGGTAATTCATTGCAATGGCCAGGCAGAACTCACAGACCATATTCACAGTCACGGGGTTTATTAAGGAAGTAACAGGTTACAATTCAGGTTCAGGAACACTCAGGATACATTTCTTTGATCAGGACAATCTCTTCTCAGCCATGTTACAGGCATGCCTCTTGGCCCTTAGCTCCTTGGCCCCTTCAGCCTCTTGGGCTGGCCTGTCCTCTATACTTCTTGGGCAAGTGTTACAAAACTCTTTTAGCTCTTCTGATAAGTGCCCAGAGGCAACCCACTCTGCCAGTAAGCTTCTATCCAAAGGTGCTCAGCTCTCTTGCTCCATGAAGCCCTGAGACTAGCTCTGCTGCCAAGTGCCCAGAGGCACTCCACTCTGCCAGGAAGACTCTTGCCTGAAGGCATTCAGCTCTTTTGCTCCATAGGTCGGCACCCCCACTGTAACCACCTTACTCTGTGGGCAAGAAAGCCCACTGCATGATTTCTTGCTGGTCTCCTGGTTCAGCTGCCTCTGCTGTTGCCATTTCTCTGCTGCTGCTTCTCATTTTCTCTTGCCATCTCCAGTGTTACTGCTCTCTCTCTCTCTCTATCTCCTATGTCTAGGAGGTTCTCAGTGCAGGGATCCCAGCTCCAAAGGACATGCTCTACTCCTAGCTCTTCTTGGCAGTAGTCAGGTCCCCACTCTGCTCTGGGATTACCTTTCTTTTAAGCCTTGCTGGATGGCAAAACTGACTAATCCCCTCATTAGCGTTTCATACACCTTATTTGCATGGTCTCATCCCTGCAGCTGCAAGCTGTCCAATCCGCTTGGTGGGCCATGAGCACTTTGTTTTAATAGTCCTATCCAATCACATGTGGGAGTTACAAAGACTATAGTTAGAAGGTCGATATTAAGTAATTCATTGTACCTCACCAAGCAATGAAAATTTTGGTAAAAATTCTTTCCCCTTCAGTTCTAGATGATGATGATGGTGATGATAATTTGTGAGCATTTACATTATACCAGGTACTCTTCTATCCATCCGTTTATCTGGAAAGCAATTCATCAGTATTCTTAAATATGAACCCATGAGGTAGGTATGATTGTTGTTATCATCATTATTATCGTTTTATAGACAAGAAAACTAAGACATTGACTACGTGGTGGAGCTGGAATTCTAACTCAGAAAGCACAAATAATAAAAATTTGAGACATCTACTTAAGAAACTGAGTAAAATGGAAAATAATAGGAACTGGAAGTCATAAAGACAGATGAAAATAAAATTATTAAAAGAAGCTGGGAGAAATAAAAAGTAAATAAAATAAAGCAAAATTATTAGTAGAATAAAATTTACCTTGGAGATACAAAAATCAGTAAAGAACAAGATTTCAGTACGAAAAGTACAAACAGTTACGGAAAACAGAAACATACACAGAAGACAAAGGGTACAATAATGAAAAATGTGAAAAAATATGAAAAAGAATAAAGAAATTTCCAAATTTCAATCTATAATTAATCCCAAAAGAGAAATCTAAAGAACAAAGAACCGGTAATTCCATTTCATATATTGCATTTACCCTCATAATAATCATATGAACAAAAAGACAAACGTACTGTATTTTATAAAGTTCTTGAAGTAAATATGATGCCAACATCTGTAAATCTTACATAAACATACTAAGACTTGCAGATGCATGTCCCTAACAGCATTATTTGTAGTTAGGGGCTAAGAATTGTCCATCAACTAGTAGATATATAGACAAAATGTAGAATATTCTTACGATGGAATAAGATTCAACACTAAAAATAATGAGCTATAGATACTTGCTAGTGAAAGAAGGCAGATGAAAGACATCACATATTACATGTTTCCAATTCATATGAAATGTTCGGAAAAGGCAAACCTATAGAGACAGAAAGTGGATTAGTGGTTGTCTGGGGCAAGGAGGTGGGAGAAGGGGGAAGGGTAAGGATTAATGGTTAATGGACATTGTGGATCTTAATGGAATGATCTTACAGTGATGGTTGCACAACTTGGTAAATTTACTAAAAAAGAAAAATCTTTGACTTGTACACTTGAAATGAGTTAATAATTTTATATGTAGAATATACTTCTATAAAAAAATTGAATTTTATACAAAAAATACTAAAGCTCCAGAATAAAGTGAGCAAAAGGCATGCACAAATAATTCAATAAAGAGGAAAAACAGATACATTTGAAAAAATATTCAAATATATTAAAAATGAACAATGCAGATTAAAATAATTTGCAGAACTTTGCCTCCTAATCCTCTAGATTCCTGGTGAAAAAGAAAGGGAAGGATCTCAAGTCAAAGAGGAGATTGAAAGAAGACTCACTCTCTTCCTCAGAGCATGATATGCAACATCCTGGTGGTTGGGGAGGAGCTGGGCTGTCACCTCTTGGCCAGAGAAGGGATGACATTTTCAATGCTGGAAAGTCTAATTGCTTCATTTGAACAACCGAACCATTGGATTCTCCATCTCCTAGTGTCAGCTGAGTGAGGTTGTGATTTTTGGGGAATTAGTCAGGCAAGCATGAACCATGTAACTTGCCACATTTAGACTGACCAGGGGCTTTCATGATTGACCTACTACAATGCTTCAAGAATGAGAAAACATTTTAAAACAAATATCCATAACTAAAAGCCAATTGTGTGTTAGACATAGAGATGCCTAACATCAGCCTTCTATTTTACAGGCAAACTGCATATATAGCTTTATATCTGAAGCACAGAGGCTGAAATCACTCTGGAGGAGTAGATAATGACAAAAGAAAGAAATCTTCAGCCAAAGTGATTTGTACATGGAAGCCCATCAGCTCCTGGAATGATGGATATTTTCTCAGATAACTCTTAGTGAGTGGACAGGCATACTAAATATATTTTTGTCACAGTACTTACAAGTCAATAATGAGATTTCCTGTTTGTGTATCTGTTTTCAGCACTAAACTACAGGATCAGTCTTTGAGTTCACTTATTAATTTCAGAGTAGATGTCTGGAGTCTCATTGTAGTCAAAGGATAATATTTTACAGTGAAACCTGTGAGAGCCGGAACTTAATGGAACTGCCTTGTTTTTCCTGGTCTCCGAAGTTTTCCACCTTTGACAGAGTACAATCCTACCACTTTTCTATCGCTATTAGTGGAAGTATTTGAGTTTTTTTTTTTTTCCTCTAATAGTTGTCCTTTTACACAGGTTACGGCTTTCCCAGGTTTTACTGCAGTATCATTTTTATTTTGATGCTGATACTGTCTCAGAGTTAGACAGTGAAAGCCTCTCCAAGCTGGATTCTCTGCCCTTTTGCTAGCCATGTACTCGTTAAGCACTTCCTTGCTTTCTGGAAGGAGCCCTGGTGGTACAACGGCTAAGCACTCGGCTGCTAACCAAAAGATCAGTGGTTTGAACCCACCACCAGCCACTCTGCCAAAGAAAGATGTAGCAGTCTGCTTACATAAAGATTTACAGCCTCAGAAACCTTTGGGGGCAGCCCTACCCTGTCCTATAGGTTCCCTATGAGTGGGAATGGACTCCACGGCAGTGGGTTTGGTTTTGCTTTTGCTTTTGCTTTCTGGCACAATGAATGTACCAGGCTCGTTTTGTAATTTTCCTGCTCCGGCCCTGGATTCAGCATTTCTCCAAGGGGCCTTCACTGTTTTTAGTAGACAATTGCATTTAGAAGTCAGGATATAAGTACTACGTGTGTGTTCATTGTTACTGGCGTTTCATTGCTCCCAGATGCTCTAAGTGGAGAAAGTTATAGAATAAGTGTATGTGTGTTTGTGTGCGTGTGTGTGATCACATGCACACATACATACACATATTTTTAGCTTTATATTTATTTTTTATATATTTATAATTTTTTTATATATTTATTTTTAGCTTTAAATTTATTTTTTATATCTCTCTCTCTCTTTCTATGTGTGTGTATATTTAATTTGTTGTCCTAGCAGCTAGCACAGTGACATATTAGGTGCTCACTAAATACTTGTTAAAATAAATTAATCCTTAACTTACTAACGTAGCTATAAAGCACCAAATTGTATTGTGAATGCTCATGTTGGGATTGGGGTGTGTCGATAAACAGCCTGAACTCCATTTTGTGTTTCCTTTTCTTATAGGGTTATCTATCCTTTGCCAGCTACCCAATCACCAGTTATAATGAAGCATGGTTACCCTGCTTGCTTCCAGGCAAATATTTGTATGCTAAATCTGTGAACGAGACAGTGTTTTGCCTTTGCCAGCAGGTGATCAGTCTTTCCAACAAGGGAAATATAAATGTGCTTGAGTGTTCTTAACAAATGTTTATAAATTCGGGTTCTTTAAAATCCATCCAGGCATAGTCTTATCAATATATAAAAGTAAAATCATCTGTTCTGGCGCTCATATCTGTATGGATTTATAATACCTTTAATCTTTTGTGTATTTTTTCTTGAGCTATCTCATGATTTACTTTTCCTCAAAGTTTTTCAAGGCACTACAAGAAGTTTGCTTTATCATGAATAGAAGTTACATATTTACTCATCCGCCATTTAGTATGAAGGTAAATATTTTGTTTATATCAAAATTTCAGTTAAAATTTTCACGTTAGCTAATTAGAGTTTAAAATCTTTCTTACCGTAATGTTCTAAAAGTTGTGTAGAGTGGAATTAACTAATATCATGGACCCTATTAA
Organism: Elephas maximus indicus; assembly: GCF_024166365.1. Lineage (NCBI taxonomy): Eukaryota > Metazoa > Chordata > Mammalia > Proboscidea > Elephantidae > Elephas > Elephas maximus. The sequence goes on from NC_064821.1 coordinate 178,029,978, forward strand.
CATTATATGATGCATATTATATTTTCATTTCATTACATTTTATGATATATTACTTAAATTTTAAAATCTTGTTTAATTCAAAATTCAAGAAGTTAATTTGAAAGTTCCAATATTCTAAATATCTTATACGAGTGAGAATATTATTTTTTAAAATATTTTGCATATCATGTAACTAGGTTTTTATGTCTTATTTTATAATTTCAGCAGCAATAGTAATCCTTTCAGTGACCCTTTTTGCATTTTATATTTTGTTCATAAATAATATGATAATATAAAGTATTGCAATATGAAAATTGAAAAAGGAGAGGAGGGCAAATTTAAGTTGTGAAGTTACTGATAAAATTTTTTAAAAAAATCAATTTCAGTAGAATTACGAGATTTAAAGCCAGATGATAGTGGTTTGCAGAGAAAGAGGAGAGAGAAAATATAGACTGAGAAATGTCTAAAAGTGAACATAATGATGAAGGTGTGGTGTGAGAAGGAGGAGGGGGAGGTGGTGTTGAGACAGAGATTTTCATTTAAGGATCAGGAGCTAGTGTAAAGGAAGAAACTAAAGGTAGAAAAACAGTGAATAGCTCATCAAACAATATTCTACAAGAAACATTAATTTAAAAAAAGAAAGGGATATAATTAAAATTAAGAATAACATTTATATGTTTTATATGTTCTAGAGGAGAACCTGGCACACGGAACAAAAGCCTGGGTGAGATGAAGAAGCATTTTGACAGGGAGTGGGCCTGGCCTGGAGTATTCCAGCACATTTGACATGAAGAGGCTCTGCATGGGGGGATCTTGTGTAAACTATCAGAGCCTCAGTGGAGTGATCATAATATCTATGTGTGGGGACCAATCGGGGTGAGCTATCAGCACCAAAAAAAAAATGAGTGAGAATTGTATTCATGAGGGGAGGCCTAAAGTGGAGAGAAGCTGGGAGAAGATGACGTCTATGTTTTGAAGCATCCTGGAGCTGGTTATAAGATCCTGAGAATAGTTAAAAGGGCATTGACATAGATGGGAGACCTGGTGTGGAGTGTCAGATACCCAGCAGAGTGGGCAGGGAATCCATGCAGCAAGACAGCCCAGCATGGGTTGAGTCTGAGTGGAAAGAGGAAAAAATATACAAAGGGGAGCAAGTGGAGGCAGAGATAGGGTTAACCCTCTCCCACGATTGGAAGTTTTATCAAGGAAGTTTACATTAAGGATGATGGAGGCAGTTGTATCACTTCAGAAGACAAAAGTTACAAATATGGCATAGGAAAAGATCTAGAATGAATTCTAGTGGAATAAAATGAGAATTAGAATTGGAGATTTCAGTGTGAATGTATGATTACAGGCATACCTCATTTATTGTGCTTCACAGATACTGCGTTTTTTACAGATTAAAGGTTGTGGCAACACCGCATTGAGCAAGAATATTGCTGCCATTTTTCCAACAGCATGTGTTCACTTTGTGTCTCTGTGCCACGTTTTGGTAATTTTCCCAATATTTCAAACTTTTTCATTATTGTTTTATCTGTTATGATAATCTGTGAACCATGACCGTTGATGTTACAAGTGTAATTGTTTTGGGGCCCAATGAATTGCACCCATATAAGATGGAAAAAAATAAATAAATAAATCCTGTGTATGTTCAGACTGCTCCATTGACTGGCTGTTTCCCTTTCTCTCTCCCTCTCCTAGGGCCTCCCTATTTCCTGAAACACAGTGTTGAAATTAGGCTAATTAGTCACCCTACAATGGCCCCTAAGTATTCAGGTGAAAGGAAGAGTTGCAAGTCTCTCACTTTAAATCAAAGGGTAGAAATGGTTAAGCTTAGTGTGGAAGGCATATCGAAAGCTGAGATAGACCAAAATCTAGGCCTCTTGTATCAGTTAGCCAAGTTGTGAATGCAAAGGAAAAGTTCTGGAAGGAAATTAAAAGTGCTACTCCAATGAACACAGGAACAACAAGAAAGCAAAAACAGCCTTATTGCTGATATGGAGAAAGTTCTAGTGGTCTGTATAGAAGATCAAACCAACCTCAACATTCCCTTTAGCCAAAGCCTAATCCAGAGCAAGGCCCTAACTCTCTTCAATTCTAAGAAGGCTGAGAGAGGCGAAGAAGCTGCAGAAGAAAAGTTTAAAGCTAGCAGAGGTTGGTTCGTGAGGTTTAAGGAACGAAACCATCTTCACAACATAAAAGTGCAAGCTGAAGCAGCAAATACTGATGTAGATGCTACAGAAAGTTCTCCAGAAGATCTAGCTAACTGATGAAGGTGGCTACACTAAACAACAGATTTTCAACATAGACCTAACAGTCATATTGGAAGAAGATGCCATCTAGAACTTTCGTAGCCAGAGAGAAGAAGTCTTATTTTGGGAGAAGATGCCATCTAGGACTTTCATAGCTAGAGAGGGGAAGTCAATGCCTGGCTTCAAAGCTTCAGGCTGAGTCTCTTGTTAAGGCCTGATGCAGTTGATGACTTTAAGTTGAAGCCAGGGATCATTTACCATTCTGAAAATTCTAGAGCCCTTAAGAATTATGCTAAATCTACTCTGCCTGTGCTCTAAAAATGGAACAACAAAGTCCAGATGACAGTACATTCACTTACAACATGGCCTATTGAATATTTTATTCCCAGTGTTGAGACTTACTTCTCAGAAAAAAGATTCCTTTTAAAATATCACTGCTCACTGACAATGCACCTGGTCACCCAAGAGCTCTGGTGGAGATGTACAAGGAGCTTAGTGTTGTTTTCATGCCTGCTACTGCAACATTCATCATGCAGCCCATCGATCAAGGAGTAATTTTGAATTTTAAGCCTTATTATTTAAGAAATATATTTCTTAAGGCTATAGCTGCCATAGATAGTGATTCCTTTGATGAATCTGGGCAAAGTAAAGTGAAAATTTTCTGGAAAGGAATCACCATTCTAGATGCCATTAACAATATTCGTGACTCGTGGAAGGAGGTCAAAATATCAACATTAACTGGAGTTTGGAAAAAGTTTATTCCAAACCTCATGGATGACTTTGAAGGGTTTAAGACTTCGTTGGAGGCAGTAACTGCAGATGTGATGGAAATAGCAAGGGAGCTAGAATTAGAAGCAGAGTATGAAGATGTGACTGACTTGCAGCAATCTCATCATAAAACTTAACAGATGAGGAGTTGCTCCTTATAGATGAGCAAAGAAAGCAGTTTCTTGAGATGAAATCTAATCCTTGAAATGACAACAAAGGATTTAGAACATTACATAAACTTAGTTGATAAAGCCGTGGCAGGGTTTGAGAGGATTAGCTCCAATTTTGAAAGAAGTTCTACTGTGGGTAAAATGCTATCAAACAGCATCACATGCTAAAAAGAAATGCTTCATGAAAGGAAGAATCAATCAATGCAGCAAACTTCACTGTTGTCTTATTTTAAGAAATAGCCACAGCCATCCCAGCCTTCAACAACCACCACCCTGATCGGTCAGCAGTCATCAATATTGAGGCAAGACCCTCCACTAGCAAAAAAATTACAACTCACTGAATGCTCAGATCATGGTTAGCATTTTTAGCAATAAAGTATTTTTAATTAAAGTATGTACATTTCATTTTTAGGTATAACTTTATCACACACTTAATAGACTGCACTATAGTGTAAACATAATTTTACTTGTACTGGGAAACCAAAAAAATTTGTGTGACTCTCTTTATTGTGTTATTTGCATTATTGCAGTGGTCTGGAACCAAACCCACAATATCTCTGAGGTACACATGTGCATACACACACACACACGCATACACATACACACACACGCACACACACACTCAGGAAGACAGAAAGAGAAGAGATATATAGAAATAAATGCAAAGCTAAAAACGTGTGTGTGTGTGATCCCACACATACATTCGTACTGTATGATTTTTTTCCACTTTGAGGGCCTGGGTCCAATGAAACTCCAGTAACGGTGAACACTCATAATACCTACATCCTTATTTCTAAATAAGATTATCATCTAAAAAGAATGAGAGTTCCTTGAAGAAATGGTTGAATCCAGGTGTGGAGCAGGAAAATTACAAAAATGAGCCAGGTACATTCATCATGCCAGAAAGCAAGAAAGTGTTTAAATAAGAATGAGGACATGGCAAACTGACAGAGAAGCCAGCTTGAAGAGGTTCTCACTGGCCCATTCTGAGATACTGTCAACATCAAAATGAAACTGATAATAAAATAGATTATCATCCATTGAATAAAATGATACTCCAGGCATCTACTCTGAAATAAATAAATGAATAGAACTGAAAGTCTGATGAGTAATGAGTCACTTCAGAGTTCCTCTCCACAAAGTACTGAACACTTAAAAAAAGGAAAAAGAATATCTTCACATATAAAAAGCTGCAAGACATGGCCTTAACGATGGAAACAAAGTGAACATCATAGTAATGAGATAATCTGAACCTGTGCATAACTGATAGAATTCCATGAGAAGAACACAATCATTTCTCTAGTATTCTTGCCAAAGGAGCATAATATAAATCTGCTTACAAGGAAATATCAGACAAACTCAAATTGAGGGATATTCCACAAGATAACTGATCTGTCATCTTCAAATTTCAAAGTCATGAAAGTCAAAGAAAGACTGAAGAAACATTTATGACTGAAGGAGATTATAAAGACTTGACAACTAAACATAATGTGTAATTTTGAACTGGGTCCTTTTGCTCTAGAAAACGTCATTGTGACACTTGGCAAATTTGAGTGAGATTTGAAGATTATATGTGGCTATGCTTTAGTGTTAATTTCCAGAATTAGATGGTTATGTTGTGGTCATATAAGAGAACAATCTTGTTTTCAGGAATTAGCCACAACCTATTCAGGGTAATGGGGCATCAGGATGGCCACATATTTTCAAATTTTAGGAAAAAAAATTATTTGCCCTCTATTTTTTTTATTTGTAATTTTTCTGTTTGAAATTATTCCAAAAATTATATTACAAATTAAGAAGGCACATAAAATACAGTAAGGACATAATCAAGACATGGATTCCTTATAGATGTGGGTTTCCTTATATGATTTAATGAGAAATCACTGGCATTTTGCTCATAAATTAAATAATTAATATATTTCAGTTATTAGTACATACAAAATATTTGTTTATTAAAATATCAATAATTGTATAAATTTTAACTTAAAATCTCAAACCTCTAGCAAATTATACTTAAATAATTAAGTAGAAAATTAATGGAAAGGATTATAGAGTTATGTAAACTGAGAATGACTGATGTTGATAAAACTTTTTGATACATATGTTGATGTTATAAATGTAACATTTTAAATCAAATTACTATATGAGTTATTCCTGAGAATTTTTTTTCTCTGCATCTAATCTCTTCTAGAGAGTGCAAATAATTTCACTCAAGGTGGATATTACTCTTCTAATTTGAGTTTTCTATAATTTTCCTTAAATTTTATGTCATTTAATCTTCATCCTAGAAATGTGAGGCCTATAGCATCTTTCCCACGCATAGTACCAATGAGCAATATAAACGCACAAAGAATTACTCTGAAAAATCTTAATAGATATTAAGTTAATTACATGAGATTTAGAAACCATGAAGTAAAAGAATCAATATTATAAAAATACTAAAACCAGTTGCCTCAATTCGATTTTGACTCATGGCAACCCCATGTGTGTCAGAGTAGAACTGCTCCATATAAAAAAAAAAAAAAAAAAATTTTGTTGATTTTTTGGATGTAGATCATCAGGACTTTCTTCCAAGATGCCTGTGGGTGGACTCGAACCTCCAACTTTTTGGTTAGTAGTCAAGCACATTAACTGTTTGCATCATCCAGGGACTTCATAAAAATATTAGTTATTCCTAAACTGATTTAAGGAGTCTATATAATTTTCATTAATACCCTTGCAGAGTTTCCTTTTTCTTTTATGTCCTTCCATTTTCTTTCTTTCTCTCTGTCTGTCTTTCCTCCTTTTTTTCTGTGTGTGTAACATAGGAAGTTAATTCTTAAATATATAAAGATCAGGAAGAATAAAGACACAACTGGACTAAACCAAAAGCAAAGAAGTTTCCTGAATAAACCGAATGCTTCGAAGCTCAGAGTAGCAGGGACGGGAGGTATGGGGACCATGGTTTCAGGGGACGTCTAGGTCAATTGGCATAACAAAATGTATTAAGAAATCGTTCTGCATCCCACTTTGGTGAGAGGCGTCTCTGGCCTTAAACGTTAGCAAGCGGCCATCTAAAATTCACCAATTGGTCTCAACCTACCTGGAATAAAGGAGAATGAAGAACACCAAAGACATGTGGTTAAGATGAGCCCAAGAGACAGAAAGGGCCACGTAAACCAGAGACTCCATCAGCCTGAGACCTGAAGAACTAGATGGTTCCCTGCTACCACCAATGACTGCCCTGAGAGGGAACACAACAGAGAATCCCTGATGGAGCAGGAGAACAGTAGGATACAGATCTCAAATTCTCTTAAAAAGACCAGACTTAATGGTCTGACTGAGACTGGAGGGATGCTGGCAGTCATGGTCCCTGGGCCTTTTGTTAGCCCAAGATTAGAACCATTCCCAAAACCAACTCTCCAGACAGGAGTTGGACTGGACTATAAGATAGACAATGATACTGGTGAGGAGTGAGCTTCTTGGCTCAAGTGTACACATGAGACTATGTGGGAAACTCCTGTCTGGTGGTGAGATCAGAGGGAAGGAGAGGACAGGAGCTGATTGAATAACACAGGAAATACAGGGTGGAGAGGAGGAATGTGCTGTCTCATTAAGAGGAGAGCAGCTAGGAGTACATAACAAGGTGTGTATAACTTTCTGTATGAGAGACTGACTTGATTTGTAAACTTTCACGTAAAGCACAATAAATAAATAAAAAAAGAAGAGGAGTGAAGAGAATTCTGAAAAGGAGTAAGTTGTGGACTTGCAATATTTACTAGAATATTATACTAATTAAAAGGGGAAGGAATTGGCACAATGAAAGCAATTTAAAGTATAATATTGACTACAGAGGTCCAAAACTGACTCACACAACTGGAGCTGAGGCGTAAATCACAAGTCATATTAAAGATTAGTGGTGAAAAAAGGACTCTTCAATAGGCTCTGCTTGTCCAATTAGCTCTTCATATGAGGGGACAATACAATTGGATACTTTTTTCACACTATTAAAACATCAATCTCAGTGAATTGAAAACTCAAATGTGAAAAACAAACAATATTTTAGAAGACTGCTTTTCAGACTATATGTTAGTAAATTTTTTAACAAGACACAAAAAGTGCAAACCATATGCCTTCATCAAACAGAACTGTATATATATATGTTTTTTCTTTAATATATATGTCGCAGCAGTCAAGAAATCAAACAACTCATTGCATTGGGCAAATCTGTGGCAAAAGACCTCTTTAAAGTCTTAAAAAGCAAAGATGTCACTTTGAGGACTAAGGTGCACCTGACCCAAGCCATGGTGTTTTCAATTACCTCATATGCATACAAAAGACGGACAAACAATAAAAAAAAACAAAGAAGAACTGACTCCTTTGAGTTGTGTTGGCAAAGAATATCAAATATACCATGGACTGCCAGAACAAACAAATCTGCCTTGGAAGAAGTACAGCCAGAATGCTCCTTAGAAGAGAGGGTGACAAGACTTTGTCTCACATACTTGGACATGTTATAAGGAGGGATCAGTCCCTGGAGTACATCATGCTTGGTAAAGTATAGGGTCAGTGAAAAAGAGGAAGACCTTCAAAGAGATGATTGACACATGGCTCCAACAACGGGCTCGAGCACAGCAATGATCATGGCTCAGGGACAGACAGTGTTTCTTCTGTTGTACATAGGGTCACTACTAGTCAGAACCAACTCAACGGCACCTAAGAACAACAACAACGGTATAGCAAGAAACAGAGAGACGAAGATAAGATCGAAATCCATAGATCAGGCCACAGCCTGAAAACTCAGGTAAGATATTTCTTTAGAGTCTTGAAAGAGAATCCTTCTCCCTCGGGGAAATCTCAGTTTTTTGTTTGCTTTTTTCCTTAAGGCCTTCAATGAATTGGATGGGGCCTACCTACATTATGGAGGATAATCCGCTTTACTTGAAGTCAATTGATTTAAATGTTAGTTACATGTAAATGCATTCATAGCAACATCCAGACTAGTGTTTGACCAAAAGAGTAGGCATGATAGCCTAGCCAAATTGACACATACAATTAACTATCACACCATATGAGAAATTTTTTAAACTACCGATAACAACCAAAAGTGAAAAGACAAGCCACAGACAGGGAGACAAGAACTTCTGGAAATCAAAAAGTATAGAACAAATAACTTTCTTCCGAAAATAAGTGAAAGAATAAAAAAGGCATTTCACAGAAGAGAAAACATGTATGTTGATTAAACATATGAAAAGATTCTTAATTTCATTAGTAATAAGAGAAATTCAAGTTGAGAACACAATGAGATACCATTTTATACGTGTCTGGTTGTTAAAACTTAAGAAATTTGACCCTATCAAATGTTAAAGTGGTCCAATATATCATTATGCATTGCTTGTGGGATATAACCACTTTGGAAAACAATTTGGCATTAGCTTGTAAAACTGGACTTTTATATCTTCTATAACCCAGCAATTTTCCTGAATTATATATGCATGTTCTTAGCAGCATAGACAGACTGAGAGTGTTCAAATGCTCATCACTAGGAGAATCGGTTGTGATTTATTTACACAATGGAATTTTACACACCAATGATAATAAAAGATCCACAGCTATATACAAATATACAACTACATCTATATTAAAAAATAATAATAATAATAAATGAGAAAACAAGTCCTCCAAATCTGTTGTTGTCAGGTGCCGTTGAGTTGGTTCCGACCTATAGCTACCATATGTACAACAGAACGAAACACTGATTTTCATCAATAAGTTCTTCAAGCCCTCTTCACTTTCAGCAAACAAGGTTGTGTCATCTGCATAATGCAGGTTGTTAATGAGTCTTCCACCAATCCTGATGCCCCTTTCTTCTTCATACAGTTCAGTTTCTTGGGTTACTTGTTCAGCATAGAGATTGAATAGGTATGGTGAAAGGATACAACCCTGATGCACATCTTTCCTGTCTTTAAACTATGCAGTGTTCCCTTGTTCTGTCCATACAACTGCCTCTTGATCTAACTACAGATTCCTCATGAAACATGAAACAGGTTCCTCATGAAACAGTTTCCTCTGAAACATGCTCTTGAAAGTAGAGTAGCTAAAGCAAAAGGAAGAAATGACAAAGTGAAAGAGCTGAACAGATTTCAAAGGGAGGCTGGGGAAGACAAAGTAAAGTACTATAATGACATGTGCAAAGAGCTGGAAATAGAAAACCGAAAGGGAAGAACACGCTTGGCGTTTCTCAAGGTGAAAGAACTGAAGAAAAATTCAAGCCTCAAGTTGCAATAGTGAAGGTTTCTGTGGGGAAAATATTAAATGACACTGGAAGCATCAAAAGAAGATGGAAGAACTACCCAGTCATTACACCAAAAAGAATTGGTCAAAGTTCAACCATTTCAAGTAGTGGTGTGTGATCAGGAACCCACGGTACTGAAGGAAGATAGTCCAAGCTGCCCTGAAGGTCTTGGTGAAAAACAAGCCTCCAGGAATTGACAGAATATCAATTGAGATGTCTCAACAAACTGATGCAGGGCTGGAAGTGCTCACTCTTCTATGCCAAGAAATTTGGAAGACAGCTACCTGGCCAAGTGACAGGAAGACATCCATATTTATGCCTATTCCCAAGAGAGGTGATCCCACTGAATGTGGAAATTATTGAACAATATCATTAATTCCACACACAAGTAAAATTTTGCTGAAGAACTTTCAAAAGCAGCTGCAGCAGTGTATTGACAAGAAACTGCCAGAAATTCAGGCCAGATTCAGAAGAAGACATGGAACCAGGGATATCATTGCTTTTGTCAGATGGAGCTTGGCTGAAGGCAGAGAATACCAGAAAGATGTTTACCTCCAAACCTATGCATTATAATATCATTATATTCCCATTTTCATAAGCCTTCAAACATGCCAAACTAAACAAAGTACTATTAGCCATATATAGGAGATAAAACTCTTTTTTCTATAGAAAAGAAATAAACATAGAACTCCTAAGACTGGTTACCTCTGGGGAGTAGGTAAGGGGATGAGATAGGAGAGCAACAAATGAAGAGACTCAAGTTTTCTGTAATGCTCTTGGGGCCCTATTGGCAAAGTGGTTAATCAAAAAGCTGCTTACCAAAAGGTCAGCAGTTCGAATCCAGCAGCTGCTCCTTGGAAACCCTATGGGGCAGTTCTACTCTGTCCTATTGGGTCACTATGAGTAGGAATTGACTTGATGGCAACAGTTTGGAGCCCTGGTGGAGCAGTGGTTAAGAGCTATGGCTGCTAACCAAAAGGCCAGCAGTTCAAATCCACCAGCTGCTTCTTGGAAACACTATGGAGCAGCTTTATCTTATAGGATTGTTTTCAGTTGGAATCAACTCAATGGCAAAGGGTTTGTTTGTTTGTTTGTTTGTTTTGGTAATGTTCTAGCTCTTGTGTTAGAGGATGGGTTATTTGGTATTCATTACAGGCACTCCTGGGTTACGAATGAGCTTTGTTCCTAAAGCTGTTTTTAAGTAGAATTTGTATGAACAGTTAGGTATAGTTCAAATCTAACATCAGTTAGTCAAATGTTGGTCTTAGTATCTAGTGTACCTTTCTATGCATATAAAGCATTAAAGAAATGCTCTCAGAAACACTAACATCTTTAACAGAATAATACAGTAATAAACTGTCTTGATGCGTGTCACAAGTAGCAACCATTTGTTATTACAAACCATTTTATGTATCTCAAATTTTTAGTATAACCGGCTCTATGTGGGTTGGTTCATAACTATGGTTGTATGTAAGTTGGATGTTCATAACTGGGAACTGCCTGTATATTATCAAGTCTTAAAACATAAATATTGTATATTTGTGTATACTAAATACATATTGTATTTTAAAATAATATCATTTATTATAACAAAAGGGATAAGGAAAGCAACATTTTAAAAGGATAAGCAAAACAGTAATTTTTCACCCATTTTCAATTATATCGTACTGCTTTCCCTTTAGTGAATGTGAGAAAAGGGACCAGGAAATGTATCTTTAACTTATAAAAGGAGAAAAGTAAAACTTATGTCTTGTTTACCTTTTTAACCTTTAAATATACTTCAATTATTAGAAATTAAAAATATCACTAAGCCCAAGCAGAAGTAAAAATAGTTTTTGAAATGACACTTATAATTAGATTCATGAGGGAAAATTATTAGTCTCCACCTGAAGTTCAAAATTAAGTTCTATTCTAGTGTGCCAGAAATAATTTGTGTGTTTTTATAATTCATGAATAAATAAATGATTCTCCTTGGAAAATGAGTTCATCAATCAGTATCTAGTGTTTGGTCTAATAGTATTTTCCTGTTAAAAAAAAAGAAAATTGATCACCATTAATTAGTAACCATTTGTTTTTTAGTATTGTAAAAAAAAAAAACAAAGATTTATGTTTTTAAAATTACTTATGTTATAAAAACTTTAAAGCATGCTTTCTATACAAAGACAGATACCTCGTCTCTAGGATTAAGTGTGTATTAGTTAGTCTGGCTTATGATTTTTCAAACTCATTGATGTTTTAAAACATCAATGTTTTCAATTATTTGATGTGTTTTATAAAATGATACTCCAAACATCTAGAAAAAATTTAACATCCTGTAGGATATTTTGTTTTGTTCTTTCTCATGTTCCTGCTTCAGCATGTTTCTAACGGCTACAATTGCTGGCTTGTGTTTGATAGTGGATGTGAGTATAAATCTCTTCTGTGTCCAAAAAGAAGGCAATTAATCCAGTTGATCACTTGAACAAATTGATTGTGTGATCATCCCAGCCTTGTCTTGAATTTGGTGTTTCACAGATTTGCGTACCTATTTCACTTTCTAACTAGAATTTCTCTTTCCCCTCAAAATAAGAAGTCTTCTTCATGCTACGAGTTCCATCTGGTCTTCTGTGGACTATGGTTCCAAAATCAGATCAATCTTCAAAGTCTTTGCAGGGCTATTTGACCAGTCTGGGACCTGGGTTATGATCTGTTAGTCCAGTTCTCAAAGTCTTTGACATACTAATTAGGATCAGATCATCCATACATACACAACTCCGGAGTGAACCTAGGACTTCTTTAACAACTTTATGGGACCTGCTTTCCCCAAGCAACTTCTGCTCCACAGTTCCTCCTACGCTTTCTGTTTTTCTGGAGCTCCTCTTTTCTGTGTTCTAGTCAGAAAAATGCGGTTTTTGTTACCTCACTCTGCTGCACATTTCCATGACTTCATTCTCATGTAAAATAAGCAGTGTGAGAGCAGAGAAGAGAAACATCAACACCCTTAAGAGACCGCAGCTCCAACGATAGAGGAGAGTTCCCTTACTTTAGAGTTTTGGCTCTTGATGAGGCAGTTGTAGCTCTTAATGAGGCAGTTGTAGCTACCACTACAGGATCGCTTGGGGACTGAGGTGCTAGAGAATAGAGAAAAGCAGAAAAAAAAATTAAAAAACTAAAACAAAAACAAGGTATTGTCCATGCCCCTTGTCTTGGTTATCTAGTGCTGCTGTAACAGAAACTCCACAAGTCGATGGCTTTAACAAATAAATGTTTATTCTCTTACAGTCTAGTAGGCTACAAGTCCAAATTCAGGACATCATCTCCAGAGGGAGGCTTTCTGTCTTTGTCGGCTTTGAGTAGAGGTTCTTATTATCAATCTCCCCCTGGTCTACGAGATTCTCGGTGCAGGGATCCCGGGCCCAAAGAACACACTCTGCTTCCAGTGTTGCTGTCTAGGTGGTAGAAGGTGCCCAAGTCTCTCTGCTCACTTCTCTCTTTTATATCTCAAAGGAAATTGGTTTAAAAAACAATCTGATCTTGTAGATTGAGTCCTGCCTCATTAACATAACTGCCACTAATCCCATCTCATTAACATCATAAAGATAGGATTACAACATATAGGAAAATCATATCAGATGACAAAATGGTGGACAATCACACAATACTGGGAATCATGATACATATATTTTTGGAGGACAAAATTCAACTCATGATAGCCCTCAAGCCAGAGCTACAGTACTTCTTTGGTTCTCTCTTTGTCTGTACCCAGTCTTCAGTTCTTTGCCTCCTACTACACTGAGTTCAGGACCGAGGATAAAACCAAAAACCAAAAAACAGTTGTTACTGAGTTGATTCACTCTTGGCGAGAACTGCACTCTATGGGGCTTTTACTAGCAGGTTTTTTCTAAGTAGATCACCAGGTCTTTCTTTCCAGGCATCTGTGGGTGGACTGAACCTCCAACCTTTTAGTCAGCAGCCCAGCTTGTTAACTGTTTGCACCACCCAGGGATTCCTCTGCTTGTTTACCCAGTGTAAATAACAATTGTGACTCTAGTCACTTATGAAATTGTCCCAGTTTGGACATTAATATTTTGTGGTCACTACTGACCTTTGTGGGATCCCTGGTGGCTCAGTGGTTAAGAACTTGACTGCTAATCAAAAGTTCGGCAGTTCAAATCCACCAAGCGCTCCCTGGAAACCCTACAGGGCAGCTCCTGCTCTTCCCCATAGTGTCACTATGAGTCAGCATGGCCTTGACGGCAATGGGTATGGTTTGGGTTTTACTGACCTTTGTTGTTTCTTATGCACTTGAATCTACCTGCTTAACATTTCTGAAATCCATCACCTTTTCTCCATGCTCATTTTCTTTGCTTTTGTGAGATTACGCCAACATTTTTGCCTGGAGACCCAGTACACCCTTTTAGCTAGACCCTTTGTTCAGGACTGCTCCCTTGATCCTGTCTGAACACTGATAGCAGAATGAACTTTCTAATTTCAAATGAATTTATATCTCTAAGGTCTTTCTAAAACTTTCCAGAGCCATCTTTATATGAATTCTTTATCACAGTTGATGTACTAATTCATTATGATCTAAAACTTGCTACATCTTCTCTCAATAGGCCACTATCCTGGAGCTCTGTTTTCTGGGCATGATGAACTAAAAGCATTACTGTTTCCAGGTAGCATTAGTAATCCATTCCCCAAAATTACATGCTGTACGAAAATGCCAACTGGGAGCTCATTTACAAATGGAAAACAATTACTGAGTGCTACATCTCAAGCCAAAACTCTTACCTAATTTTCAAAAAACCTAATTAAAATACATTAAAAAGCTGATGCTCATAACAATAGTGCCAGAATTCGTGATGCTTAAAATACGCACCTCATCATTAATCAATGTTTGTTAACTAGGACTTGGTTTTTATCCAGTAATATGAATTGTTTGTATGCAATGCCATAAATATTAACATTTACAATACAGCAAGGCTAACACATACACACAAATGAATGAATTTGTTAGAAAAAAAGTGAACAGCGTACCATAAAAAAGCAAGGCAATTCCATGAAAAGAACTTTCACTTAGAAATTGAAGATTTAAGAAAGTTGAGAAAGAAGAAAAGGAATAGGCTTGAAGCAAGGAGTTTAAGGGGTGTTCAAGATTGTGATCTGAAGAGATGGGTAATGAAGGTACAATTTCGGGTCAATTATCAAACTGAGGAACTGATAACCCATTGCCATCAAGCCGATTCCAACTCCTAGTGACCCGATAGGACAGAGTAGAACTGCCCCATAGGGTTTCCAAGGAGTGGCTCGTAGATTTGAACTGCCAACCCTTTGGTTAGCAGCTAAGCTCTTACCTGCTTCTCCACCAGAGCTCCATTTATTTTGGTGCATCAGAATGGGCTCTGTGACAAGAACACCTGGTAAGTCTTCAGGACAGTTGGTTGATACTCTAGTATGAAATAATTTTAAAATGGAGCTTTGCTTAAATCCCTGTTAATAATTTTCTTTGTGTGATGCTGCAGTACTTCTATTTGAATCACTTTGATTATGGTTCTTGTCACTTTCTCTATTAATTTTCTTTCAATTTATTTTTTTAATTTTAGTGATGCATTGTATAACTGTAGGCAAAAACAAAAGCTACATATAAAGAAATAGTTGAAGCACCTTCAAAACACTGACAGTGTACAGTGTCAGAGAATCGTTGCCAAGGAGTGTGGTACTACGATGCCTTTTGTAGCACCAATAGGGTTGGAAATGCACACCCCATTAATGATATCCACTGTGCTTTTCAAAATGTCTACTCATTAATCTGACATGCTACCAATTGTGTTTTGGAATGTAAATGTTTTGTGTTTAATGGCATAAATGTAAATTTTCCCTTTTTTTTTTTTAAACATTGACCACGACCCTTTAACCGATAGATATATTAGCTGTATAAATATCAGGTATGAAATTAAAGAGAAGTATTATGGTGAAAATATTAATGAGAAAAACTTCTTCAGGATATATCCGTATGTGCAAAGTCCTGAATATGTCCTAGTTTTCCTTTTCCTTATTCCTGTGAATAATCCTCTCTCTTCCCACTTTCCTATATCTCTTATACCTGAAAAATGTATTTCCATTTTTTAAGGCATACCTTTAGCACATATCCAGAACACAATGTCTGGAAGTTCCAAACTTCTATTCTAATCTGAGTTACTTGTACATCCTTTGTGCTTCTATTTTTACCTCTATTGTCTATGACAACACAGTATTTAGTTGTCTATGTTCCCCATGCTCTTCAAATTCCCTGAAGGCAGGAACTATATCTAGCTCATTTCTGAATCCCCACGTCTAGCAGAGTACCTAGCACAAGGTAGCACTCAAAAAATTTTCAGTGAGTGAAGGAAGGAAAGAATCCAAGCTGAGGAATTATCTGTAACAAGCCCATGGCTCAGGAGAGAAGCTAGCGATGTTGATACATATTTATAACTCTTCACTTAGAGCAGGTAGCTGAGGCCTTAGGAGTGAATGAGATCACTCCAGGAGAATTCAAATAGCAGTAGCCCTCAAAACAGGGTACACATTAAAATTACCTAGGGAGCTTCTTAAAATATACCAACTCCTGGAATCCACCCAGAAAAACTGAAACATTTCTGGAGGTGGGGCTATGCATTGCTGCTTTGTAATTCTCCCCAGGTAATTGTAAACTAAAGTTAGAGTTAAGAAAGAGTGCTACAGTAAAAAATAAAATAAAAATGAAGACACCAGCTGAACACAGAAGCCTTTAGAATAGAAATATCTAAGGATAAGGATAAGAAAGAGTAACCCAAGTCAGGTGTAAAATGCCAGACAGATTTCTAGGACAGTGAAAGAAGGACAGTTTGGAAGTCATTAACAACTTTATTAGGAACATTTAGATAGGATGCTAAGAAAGAAATTCATATAAAATGTTAAAGAATCAATTAAATTTAACAAACAAAAAAAAACTGTCACCAAATTGATTCAGACTCATAGAAACCCTACAGGACAGAGTAGAACTGCCTCATAGGGTTTCCAAGGCTCATGCTTAATAATGTAGAGGGTCAGTGAAAAAGAGTAAGTCCCTTGTCATGGATTGAATTGTGTCATCCAAGAATATCTGTCAACTTAGCTGGGCCATGTCTCACCATTGTGTGATTGTCCATTTTATGTGATTTCCCTATATTGTAAACCCTGTCACTATGATGTCATAAGATGGATTAAAGGCAGTTAAACTGATGAGATCTAAAAGGTTAGATAGTATCTTGAGCCAAACTCTTTTGAGATATAAAGGAGAGAAGGAAGCAGAGAGACATGGGGACCTCATGCCACCAAGAAAGCAGAGCCAGGGGCAGAGTGCTTCCTTTGGACCTGAGTTTCCTGCCCTGAGATGCTCCCAGACCAAGGGAAGACTGATGACAAGGACTTTCCTCTAGAGCCAACAGAGAGAGAAACCCTTCCCCTGGAGCTCTCACACTGAATTTGGACTTAAAGCCATCCACTTGTGGTATTTCTATTATAGCAGCACTAGATGACTAAGACAACCCTTGACTAGATGGTTTGACCCGGTGACTGCAACAGTGGGCTTAAGCATAACAATGATTGTGAGGATGGTGACGAACTGGGCAGTGTTTCCTTCTGATGTACATGGGTCATTAGGAGCCAACTATATGGCACCTAACAACAACAGCCTTTACAGAAGCAGACTAACACTTCTTTCTTCCTCAGAGTAGCTGATGGGTTTCAACCACCAACTTTTCGATTAGCAGGAAACGTCGATATTTTCTCCATTTCTCATGACGTTGCTGATTGGTCCAATTGTGAGGATTTTTGTTTTCTTTATATTGAGGCATAATTCATACTAAAGGCTGTAATCCTTGATCATCAGCAAGTGCTTCAAGTCCCCTTCACTTTCAGCAAGGAAGGTTGTGTCATCTGCATAACACGGGTTGTTAATGAGTCTTCCTCCAATCCTGATGTCATACAGTCCAGTTTTTCCGACTATTTGCTCAGCATACAGATTGAATAGGTATGGTAAAAGGATACAACCCTGACACACAATATTCCTGAATTTAAACCACAGAATATCCCCTTGTTCTGTCCAAATGACTGCCTCTTGATTTATGTACAGATTCCTCATGAGCACAATTAAGTGTTCTGGAATTCTCATTCTTCACAATATTATCCATAATTTGTTATGATCCACACAGTCAAATGCTTTTACATAGTCAATAAAACACAAGTAAACATTTTCCGGGTATTCTTTGCTTTCAGCCATGGTCCATCTGACATCAGCAATGATATCCCTTGTTCCAAATCCTCTTCTGAATCCGGCCTGAATTTCTAGCAGTTCCCGGTCAATAAACTGCTGGAGCTGCTTTTGAACAATCTTCAGAAAAATTTTGCTTGCGTGTGATATTAATGATATCATTGAATAATTTCCACATTCAGTTGGATCACCTTTCTTGGGAATAGGCATAAATATGGATCTCTTCTGGTCAGTTGGCCAGGTAGCTGTCTTCCAAATTTCTTGGCATAGATGACTGAGCACTTCCAGTGCTGCATGTGTTTGTTGAAATATCTCTACTGATATTCCATCAATTCCTAAAGCCTTGTTTTTCACCAATGCCTTCGTACCATTGGTTCCTGATCATATGCTACCTCTTGAAATGGCTAAACACCGACCAATTCTTTTTGGTATAATGATTCTGTGTATTCATTTCATCTTCTTTTGATGCTTCCTGCATCATTTGATATTTTCCCCATGGAATCCTTCACTATTGCAACTCGAAGCTTGAATATTTTCTTCTGTTCTTTCAGCTTGAGAAATACCAAGCATGGTTTTCTATCTCCAGGTCTTTGCACATGTCTTTATAATACTTTACTTTGTCTTCGCAAGCTGCTCTTTGAAATCTTCTGTTCAGCTCTTTTACTTCATCACTTCTTCCTTTTGCTTTAGCTACTCGACATTCAAGAGCAAGTTTCAGAGTCTTTTTTGACATCCATTTTGGTCTTTTATTTCTTTCCTGTCTTTTTAACGACCTCTTGATTCCTGCATGTATGATGTCCTTGATGTCAGCTCATCTGGTCTTCCGTCATTAGTGTTCAGTGAGTCAAATCTATTCTTGAAATGGTCTCTAAATTCAGGTGGGATATACTCAAGGTCGTACTTTGGCTCTTGTAGACTTGGTTTAATTTTCTTCAGTTTCAACTTGAACTTACATGGGAGCAATTGATAATCTGTTCCACAGTCAGTCCCTGGCCTTGTTCTGACGGATGATATTGAGCTTTTTCTTCTTTTTCCAGAGATGTAGTTGATTTGATTCCTGTGTATTCCATCTGTTGAGGTCCATGTGTATAGTCACCGTTTATGTCAGTGAAAAAAGGTATTTGCAATGAAGAAGTTGTTGGTCTTGAAAAATTTAATCATGCAATCTCTGACATCATTTCTATCACCAAGGCCATTTTTTCCAACTACCAATTCTTTGTTTCCCGCTTTGGCATTCCAATAACCAATCATTATCAATTGTCCTGATTGCATGTCCAATCAATTTCAGACTGAAGAAGCTGGTAAAAATCTTCAATTTCTTCATCTTTGGTCTTAGTGATTGGTGCATAAATTTGAATAATAGTCATATTAACTGGGGCATATGAATATTATCCTATTGCTAATGGCATTGTACTTCAGGACAGATCTTGATATGTTCTTTTTGGTGATGAATGCAATGTCATTCCTCTTCAAGTAGCCATTCCCAGCATAGTAGACCATATGCTTGTCTGATTCAAAATGGCCAATACCAGTCCATTTCAGCTCAGTAATGCCTAGGATACCAATGTTTATGTATTCCATTTCATTTTTGATGACTTCCAATTTTGCTACATTCATATTTCACGCATTCCACATTACAATTATTAATGGATGTTTGCAGCTGTTTCTTCTCTTTTTGAGTTGTGTCACATCAGCAAATGATGGCCCCGAAAACTTGATTCCACCCACATTATTAAGGTTGACTCTACTTTGGGGACTCAGCTCTTCCCCTGTCATCTTTTGAGTGTCTTTCAACCTGGATGGCTCATCTTCTGGTACTGTAACAATGTTTTGCATTATTCAGAAGGACCAGAAGTAGACTGCCCGGCACTTCGTCCTAGGCTGTCTTAGTCTGGAAGCTCAGCTGAAACCTGTCATGGGTGACCCTGCCGGTATTTGAATACTAGTTGCGTAACTTACAGCAGCACAGCAACACTCAAGCCCCACAGTACAACAAACAGACAGACAAGTGATAGCCATGTTTGTTGAAACATCTCAAATAGTATTCCATCAATTCCTGAAGCCTTGTGTTTTTGCCAATGCCTTCATTATAGTTTGGACATCTTCCATCAGAATCATTGGTTCCTGACCATATGCTACCTCTTGAAAATTGTCTTTGGCACACCGACTCTATGTATTCATTCCATCTTCTTCTAATGCCTCCTGTGTCATTTAATATTTTGCCTATAGAATCCTTTAATATTACAGGTTGAAATTTTTCTCAGTTATTTCACCTGGAGAAATGCTGAGCATGTTCTTCCCTTTTGGTTTTTTTATCTCCAATTCTTTGCACATGTCACTGTAACACTTTACATTCCTCTTGGCTGTCTTCTGAAATCTGTTCAGCTCTTTCACTTCATCCTTTCTTTGCTTTAGCTACTTGAAGTTCAAGAGGAAGTTTCAGAGTCTCTTCTAACATCCATTTTGGACTTTCCTTTCTTTCCTGTCTTTGTAATGACCTTTTGCTTTTTTCATGTATGATGTTCTTGATGTCATCCCACAACACACCTGGTTTTGGTCATTAGTGTCCAATGCGTCAAATTTGTTCTTGAGATGATTTCTAAAGTCAGGTGGGTTATACTCAAGGTTGTATTTTGGCTCTTGTGGACTTGCTTTAATTTTAATCAGCTTAATCTTGAACTTGCGTATGAGCAACTGATGATCAATTCTGCAGTTGGCCCCTGGCTTTGTTCTGATTGATGGTATTAAGCTTCTCAGTCATATCTTTCCGCACATGTAGTTGATTTGATTCCTGTGTATTACATCTAGGAAGGTGCACATGTATAGCTGCCATTTGTGTTGTTGAAAAAAAGCATTTCCAATGAATAGATCATTGGTCTTGCAAAATTCTGTCATGCTATATTTGGCAACGTTTCTATCACCAAGGCCATGATTGTAATAATATAACGTAATTCCAAAAATGTTGTGTAATCACCCAATAAACATGAATAAACCTATGGAATCAGAAAGTAAACTTTATATAGTGTGTAGGTAAACAGGTATAAAATTGTGGAAACACAGAGAAGGAAAGTAATCTCTTTCTTATTATTCCACTGGATGAGACAAGAGTTGATTTGCATGTATTTGTATCTGTTAAGGAATGTTTGTCATCTTACTTTGTCATTACCTCAGTAATTAATGCTAGGATTTTCCTCCTCAGTGTATCTTGTTGCTATTATTGACTCCTAAACCAAGATAATAAATAGAGGTCAGAAAGTCCAGTAAATTGTCAACTTCTCCAAACTGAAGAAAAACTAATTGCTATGTAAAATCAAGATAGGCCCTAAACTAATTTGTCTACTGCAGAAGTAGGTAATACGAGATCTCAACAAAGCTGCATTCAAATAACCGTGAGAGCCTATTTTAAGGCACAACATGCAGACCCAAATTGTTTAGGTTTAGTACATATACATATTTTTATTGTAAATCTTTTATTTTTTCTAATTTTTTTATTGTACTTTAGATAAAGGTTTACATATACTAGTTTCTCATCGAACAGTTAGTATACACATTGTTGTATGACATTGGTTAACAACCCCATGACATGTCAACACTCTCCCTTCTCAATCCTTTGTTCCCTATTACCAGCTTTCCTTTTCTCTCCTGGCTTCCAGTCCCTGCTCCAGGGCTGGTGTGCCCCTTTTGTCTTGTTTGGTTCCACAGGCCTGTTCATCATGGCTGAAGGGTGAACCTCAGGAGAGACCTCATTACTGAGCTTAAAGGGTTCTGCGGGCCATACACTTGGGGTTTCCCCAGTCTGTATCAGGCCAGCAAGTCTGGTCATTCTTTTGAGTTAGAATTTTGTTCTACATTTATCTCCAGCTCTGTCTAGGACTCTCTATTGTGATTCCTGTCAGAGCAGTCAGTGGTGGTAGCTGGGCACCATCTAGTTGTACTGGACTCAGTCTGGTAGAGGCCATGGTAGATGGGGTCCGTTAGTCCTTTGGACTAATCCTTCCCTTGTGTCTTTAGTTTTCTTCATTATTCCTTGCTCCCAAAGGGGTGAGACCAATGGAGTATCCTAGGTGGCCGTTCACAGGCTTTTAACCAAAATAGAATGTAAAACATTTTCTTTATAAATTATGTTATGCCAATTGAGTTAGATGTTCACCAAGACCATCCTCCCTACAGCCCTCAGCTCAGCAGTTGGATCCTTCAGGAAGTTTGGATGTGTCTATGGAGCTTCCATGACCTTGTCTTATACGGGTTGTGCTGGCTTCTCTAGTATTGTGCACTGTCTTACCCTTCACCAAAGTTACCACTATCTATTGTCTATTAAGTGTTTTTCCATCTCCACTCCCTCCCCTCCCTCGTAACCAACAGAGATTGTTTCTTTTTATATGTAAAACTTTTCATGAGTTTTTACACTAGTAGTCTCATACAATGCTTGTCCTTTTGTAATTGGCTTATTTCACTCAGCATAATGCCTTCCAGATTCCTCCATGTTATGAGATGCTTCACAGATTTATTGTTGTCCTTTATCATTGTGTAATACTCCATTGTGTGTATATACCACAGTTTGTTTATCCATTCTTCTGTTGGTGGGCATCTAGGTTGTTTCCATCTTTTTGCTATTGTGAACAGTGCTGCAGTAAATATGGGTGTGCATATAGGTCTATTTGTGTGATGACTCTTCTCTCTAGGATGTATTCCTATAAGTTGGATTGCTAGATCATATGGTATTTCTATTTCTAGGTTTAAGAAAGCACCATATGGTTTTCCAAAATGGTTGTATCATTTTGCATTCCCACAAGCAGCGTATAAGAGTTCTGATCTCCCCAAAGCTTCTCCAACATTTCTTATTTCCTGGTTTATTGATTTGTGCCAGTAATGCCAGGGTGAGATGGTATCTCATTGTGGTTTTGATTTGCACTTCTCTATTTTTTTTTTTAATGGTTAGTGATTGTGAGCATTTCCTCATGTGTCTCTTGGCTGCTCGAATGTCTTCTTTGGTGAAGTGTCTGTTCATTTCCTTTGCCCATTTTATAATTGGGTTATTTGTCTTTTTTATGGTAGAGGTGTTGGATTTTCTTGTAGATTTTAGAGATTAGACCTTTATCTGATTTGTAAAAGCCAAAAATTTTTTCCCAGTCTACAGATTCTCTTTTTATTCTTTTGGTGAAGTCTTTTGATGAGCATAAGTGTTTAATTTTTAGAAGATCCCAGTTATCTAGCATATCCTCTGGAGCTCCTGTGTTGTTGGTTGTGGTTTGTATCCTGTTAATGCTGTGTATTAGGGCCTCTAGCATTGATCCTATTTTTTCTTCTATGAACTTCATAGTTTTACACTTTATATTTAGGTCTTTTATCCATTTTGAGTTAATTTTTCTATATAGTGTGAGGTATGGGTCCTGTGTAATTTTTTTTTTGCAGATGGTCATCCAGTTTTGCCAGCACCATTTGTTAAAAAGACTGTCATTTCCCCATTTGGTGGACTTTGGGCCAGCCCTTGTCAAGTATCAGGTGACCATAGGTAGATGGATTTACATCTGGGTTCTCAATTCTGTTCCATTGGTGAATGTATCTGTCCTTGTACCAGTACCAGGCTGTTTTGACTACTGTAGTTCTGAAGTCAGTAGTGCAAGTCCTCCTACTTTACTCTTTTTCTTCA
The DNA here is from genome assembly GCF_024166365.1 of Elephas maximus indicus. NCBI lineage: Eukaryota > Metazoa > Chordata > Mammalia > Proboscidea > Elephantidae > Elephas > Elephas maximus. Next base: position 178,053,319 of record NC_064821.1, read on the forward strand.
AAAGTGGTTTACTTATCTGGAGCTTCTTCCCTTTCCATATAAAGTTAATGATAAGATTTTCCATCTCTTTAAAGAATGTTGCTGGTATTTACAACGATATTGCATTGTATTTGTAAATCACTTTGGATAGAATTGTCATTTTCACAATGTTGAGTCTACCTACACATGAACATGGTATGTTTTTCCATTTATGTAGATTTCTTTTGGTTTCTTGCAGTAATGTTTTGTAGTTTTCTTTGTGTAGGTCTTTTACATTCCTGATTAGATTTCTTCCCAAGTATTTTATTTTTTTAAAGGGCTATTATAAATGGTATTGTTTTCCTGACTCCCTTTTCATCATTCTCTTTATTGGTGTATAGGAATCCAACTGATTTTTTATGTTGAGATTTTATCCTGCAACTCTGCTCAATCTTTCTATTAGATCCAGTAGTTTTCTTGTGGAGTTTTTTGGGCTTTCTGTGTATGGTATCGTATCATCCATAAATAGGGACGGTTTAATTTCTTCATTGCCAATTTGGATGCTCTTTATTTCTGTTTCTTGACTTATTGTTCTAGCTAGGACTTCCAACACAATGTTAAATAGGAATAGTGATAAAGGGCATCCTTGTCTTGCTCCTGTTCTCAAGGGGAATGTTTTCAGTCTCTCTCCATTACGAATGATGTTGGCCATTGGTTTTGCACAGATGCTCTTTCTTATGTTGAGAAATTTCTCTTCTATACCTATTTTATTGAGAGTTTTTATCAGGAATGGGTGTGGGACTTCGTGGAATACCTTTTCTACATCTATTGAGATGATCATATGATTCATTTCTTTCCTTTTATTTATGTGGTTTATTACATTGATTGATTTTCTAATGTTGAACCATCCTTGCACACCTGGTATAAATCCTACTTGGTCGTGATGTATTTTTTTTTATATGATGCTGAATTCTATTGGCTAGAATTTTGTTGAGAATATTTGCATATATATTGATAAGATATTATTTTTTAATTTTCTTTTTTTGTGGTATCTTTCCCAGGTTTTGCTATCAGGGTTATGCTAGCTTCATAGAAAGGATTCCCAAGTATCACTTCTTTTTCTATGTTCTGAAATAGTTTGAGTAGTACTGGTGTAAGCTTTTCTATAAATGTTTGGTAGAATTCTCCAGTGAAGGCATCTGGGCCAGAGCTTCTTTTGGTTGGGAGTTTTTTAATTACCTTTTCAATCTCTTCTTTTGTTATGAGTCTGTTCAAATTTTCAACATCATTTTGCATTAGTTTGGGTAGGTTGTGTGTTTCTAGAAATTTGTCCATTTCCTCTAAGTTTTCAAATTTGTTGAGTATAGTTTTTCATAATACTCTGTTATGACATTTTTTAGTTCACTTGGGTCTATTGTAATGTCCCCCATTTCATTTCTTATTGGGGTTATTTGCATTTTCTCCTGTTTTTCTTCTGTCAGTTTGGCCAGTGGTTTGTTGTATTTGTTGATCCTTTCAAAGAACCAACTTTTGGTTTTGCTGGTTCTTTCTGCTGCTTTTCTATTCTCTATTTCATTTATTTCTGCTCTGATCTCTATTATTTCCTTTCCTCTGGTGAGTGTGGGCTTCTTTTCTGTTCTCTTTCTATTTGTTCTAGTTGTGTCGATAATGTTTGATTTTGTCCCTTTCTTCTTTTTTGCTGTGTGCATCTAGTGCTATAAATTGACCCCTGAGGACTGCCTTCGCTGTCCCAAAGGTTTTAGTTTGATGTGTTTTCATTCTTGTTTGATTCTAGGAAGTTTTTTATTCCGTCTCTGATTTCTTCTATTTCACAGTGGTTTTTAAGCAGGGTGTTATTCAGTTTCCATGATTTTTTTTTTTTTTCCTTAATCTTCCTGCTGTTAATTTCTACTTTGATGTCATTGTGGTCAGAGAAGACACTTTGTATTATCTCAGTGTTTTGGGCTCTGTTGAGGGTTGCTCTGTGACCTAAGATGTGGTCTATTCTGGAGAATGTTCCAAGTGCATTGGAAAAGTATTTGTACTTTGCATCTCTTGGGTGGAGTGTTCTATATATGTCTGTGATGTCAAGTGAGCTGATTGTGCTCTTCTGTATCTTTGTTGAGTTTCTTTCTAGATGTTCTTTCCCTTACTGGGACTGGTCCGTTGAAGTCTCCTACTGTTATTGTGGAACTGTCAATTTTTCTTTTCTGTGCTCTTAGTTTTTTTTTTTTTTTTTAAATGTATTTTGGAGCCCCACCATTGAGTCTATAGATATTTATTATGGTTATGTCTTCATGATGGATCATCCCTTTAATCATCATACAGTGTCCTTCTTTTCTTTTATGGTGGATTTTGTTTTAAAGTCTGTTTTATCTGAGATTAGTATTTTCACTCCTGCTCTTTTTTAGTAGTTATTTGCTTGATATATATATTTTTTCCATCTTTTGACATTTTAATAAATTTACATCTTTGTTTCTAAGGTGTGTCTCTTGTAGACAGCATATTGATGGATCCTGTTTTTTTAATCCGTTCTGTCACTCTGTGCCTCTTTATGGGTGCATTTAGGCCATTTGCATTAAGTGTAATTATTGATTTGTGTGAGTTTATTGCTGTCATTTGGTAGTGCTTTTTTTTTTTTTGTGATGCTAACATTTTTTTTGTTCCTCCTACTCTCCTGTGCTGAGTTCCTTTTGTTTGTGGGTTTCTTTCCCATTTCTTTTGTTTTTGTTGAGACTTTATGTTTTTCTTCTTTATTTTGATGGGTATGTTTGTTAACTTTCTTTGTGGTTACCAAAATTTACCCTTATCTTCTTAGGTTTGAACTAGTCTATTATTACTTGGTATCACCTTGCATTCCTCTCCATTAGAAATTTCTATACCTACACTGTTTCTCCCCTCTTTTACTGTTCTGATGTTGTTGTCATTTACAGATTAACCTCTCTAATTCCCTGTTGTAATTTTTTTCATTTGGATAGTCCTTGATAAGTTGGTATCTGGCTGGCACAATCTTGCATCTGAGATTTAGGCTCTGATCTAATGTTTCTTCTCAGACTGAAGGACTCCCTTTAACAGTTCTTGTAAATTTTGTTTGGTTTTTATATATTCCCTTAATTTCTGTTTATATAGAAATATCTTAATTTCACTATCATATTTGAATGAATGTTTTGCAGGGTATATTATTCTTGGTTGACAATCTTTTTTTTTTCTTTCAAGGTTTTATACATATCATCCCATTGCCTTCTTGCCTGCATGGTTTCTGCCAAATAATCAGAGTTAGTCTTATTTGTTTCTTCCCTGTATATGACTTTTTGTTTTTCTTGAGCTTCTCTCAGGATTTTGTCTTTGTCTTTAGTTTTAGCAAATGTGATTATGATATGCCTTGATGTTTTTCTTTTGGGGTCTATCCTGTGTAGGGTTTGTTGAGCTTCTTGGATGGTCAGCTTTTCATCTTTCAGGATATTGTAGAAGTTTTCTTTCAGTAATTCTTCAGTGATCCTCTCTGTGTTTTCTGTTTTTTCTCCCCTATCTGGAACTCCGATCAGTTGCAAATTTTGGGTTAGATGGTATCCCACGTAATTCTCAGGGTTTCTTCATTTTTCTTTGTCCTTTTTTCTGATTTTTCCTCAAAGTTGTATTCAAGTGTTTGCCTTCAATTTCACCTATCCTGTCTTCCATCATTACAAACCTGCTCCTCAGCCATTCTATGGCACTGTCCATTTCTGAAATCTTGTGGTTTATCTCTTGGATTTCTAATTGTTGTTTTTGTATGATTTCTAGTTCTGAATTTATTTTGGCATTTTGTTCCTATATAATTTTCCTGAATTCTTGCCATTTTTGTTTGTATTTTTCATGAATTCCTCTGCCTTTTCTATAAATTTGTCTTTTTCCCCCCTCACTTTTGTCTGCTTTTTGCTTCATTTCTTGGATAGATCTGAATATTACAGATTTGGATTCCCTGTTGTGTAGTTCTAGTGTCTTTTCTTCTACTGGAAAGCCATCTGGTGTTTTATTTTGGATACCTACTGGAACCATCCTGTTCTATATATATATATATATATATATATATATGTTTTGATATTGTTTACTATCTTCAGGACATTCAGTTGTTATTTTCTTTGTTTCTTGATCGCAGTTTTGTTTGTTTTGTCCTGCGCTTTGTTTTATTTGGTTACTTCTGAGCAGTTGGGCTGTGCATTCTTTGTTGTTTGCTCATCTGTAGTCATGATAATTTTCACCTCCTTGTCCAATGGGCATGTCTGGTCACTCAGCTATAGTGCAGCAGGGCATGTCCAGATGAAAGGAAGGGGCTCAGATGGGCTGTTTGTGGCATGTACTAGGACTGACAGGGTGGGCCAGGAATCAGTGTTGGGCAGGTTCCGGTAGGCTTTGCCTGTGCTTCTCGGGAGTGTGATGTTTAGTGCACTGTGCTGGTAAGCAGAAAAGGGGGGCAAGATTGTGATATGTGAAGCTAATGTGAGTATGGGAAAGAGGAGAGAGAAAAGGACCAAAAACAAACAAACAAAGTGAAAAAAAAAAAGTATTAAGTGAATTTGCCATTAATATGGAGAGATAGGAAACTGAGAAAAGCAAAATGAAAAAAGAAAAAAAGTAACTTGACAAAAATCTGGAAAAGAAAAAAAAAAAAAAAAGAAAGAAAACCCCCAGGGTTCCCGTTGGTGAGGTCATGAAGACCAGGGAAGTCACTCTCAGGCTGCACAGTAAAGCTTGGCTAGAGTGGGTGTAGATGTCACACAGCACTAGGTATTCAGGAGACAGGAAAAGAAGGTAAATATAGAGAGATGAGAACTGAGAAATGAACAAATACAGAAAGGGAAAGGGAGAGGAAAAAAAAAAAAAAGAAAGAAATGCCCCCAGGGAGCCCACCTATGTGGCTCTGCAGACTGGGGGAGTTCTCCTAAGCTGTGCAGTGCAGCCTGGCTAGAAGGGGCTCCCAAACCGTAAGAACGTAAAGAAAAACAGATAAGCAAACAGAACAAAGCAAACCAAAACAAAACAAGCAAAAGAAAAAAAAAAAAAAAGCCCCAGGGATTCCACGTCTGTGGTGTCGTGGGCTGGGAGAGTGGTTCCCAGTTGAGTAGGGCTCCACAGCCCTTCAAGAAGAAGCGAAGGTGGCACATGCACCCAGGTGTTCAAGAGAAAGGAGAGGGAAGTGGTGGGAGGCACAGAAGAAACCAAAAGAAAAGGAAAGCCATATCAGGTAGCTGACCAGTGTGGAAAGGGAGGATCCAAGTGGCCCAGGGCTAAAGTAGTTTCATCCTGGCCAAGAAACTGCAGCTGGTGGGAAGCAGAGGAGGACACTGGGTGGGGGGATGAAGGGAGAGGTTATTAAAGCATATGTTGCTCATTACTGGGTGCTCTATCTCCTGCTGGGAACTTTGTGTAGCTGTCTTCCTTTACTCCTTGTCTGCAGATCGCCAACGTGCATGGGGTGAATCCAAGCAGCTAGGATGCTGTACTTCCAGGACAGCTGAGCCACCACAGCCAGCCAGGAAGCCAGAGGTAGAGCAGCAGGGAGAGGATAGAGGATAGGAGCACGTGTATTGCTGGCCACTATGGGCTCTGCCTCTGCTGGGAGCTCCATGAAGCTGCTTTTCCATGCTCCCTGACCACTGATCTTTGACAGTAGTCCAAGATGGTGAATCTGTGCTGCATTAGCTGATTGGAGATCTCCACACATACCTCTTCTCACTCTCTATCTTCTATCAATTTCTTATCCCATTCAGTGTTTAACTGAGTTCTTTATCTCTTCATTTGACACTTCAGGTCCCAGGAATGTCGTTTGTCTCTTTAAGTTTTTCAGGTCTTTGCTGTGGAGGGACTGCATGGTACTTCTGTCTATGGCTCCATGTTGGCCAGAAGTTTTAGGGTTGGTATATTTTTTATTTGTGTATATTGCTTTGTACAAAACAGAAATTCAAAGAGTATATTTGAAAAAAATTTTAATTAATCAAATACCTGAGAAAGGGAAGAATACGTCTATTTTATACCTTTAAACAGTTGTTCCCAAAATTTCCAAGCAGATATCTTTATATTTCTTTATATCACACTTTATAGATGTAATGTTTTCATGTATTCATCTGTGGACAAAGTAAGGTTCTGTTGGGGAAAATTTGTTAGCAACAACATCTACTCTTAACCCAGAAATCCTCTCCACAAAAAAAAGAAGAGAAAGAAAAATTTTGTTATGAAATAAGCATTACCAGAATATGTGCATCACTGGCAATCCATCAAAGAGACTGCAAAGGCAAAAATAAATCTTAACCATTATGTAGGTAAGAGGTAGAGTCCTTACATTACCATTTTAAATATAATTGTTAATTTTTCTAATCCTTCTGGACAGGAGATATGGCTGGGCCACCTGAATTTATGCAAATCTCCTTTCAGAAAAAACAGGAAGGTGTAGGAGAATTACCTGAAGTTATATTTACATACTTTTTAGAAAGATGAAGAATTTACTGTTACAAGTTATCTAAAGTAAAATCTAGAGAAAGTAACAGAGGGAATTTATTTATTTGTTTGTTTATTTATTTATTTTTACCTGGGGGATTTATCCATTTACTTTCCATTTGTACTTGTCCTTACAGTTCATACTATATTTTGTGGAACCCCAGCCAAAAGCACCCAGGATCTTGTGGCTCTTAAGCTGGGAAACTGTTCCAGGAGTCAGAATGATTTCTTTCACCCTCTAAAGAACATGTTTGCTCTTTAGACAAATGCATGAATAAAACTTTGTAAGTCTTTTGGACTTTTTTTAAATTAATAATTTTTATCAAGTTGCATGTATTCCTGAATTTTCTGAGATAGTATCACTTCAGATTTCTTGTAATATTTCAAAAATGTCAATCTTTATCTTACTTTTTTCTGTTTTAGCTGTTTGAAATGAAAATCCAGTGATGTGTAAGCTATCTTTCTACGAAAACCAAGAAAGGATTAAATAAATAATAGATTAGGAGTCTCAGCTTCACAAAGTAATTGAGATACCAACACTTCTTTCTATACAGCCTTTGGGTGCAAATATTCTTCATCTTGGAAAAAAAAATACCTCCCCTGATCCCTCTAAAGACACCATCCCTTTGTTTATTTTAAGATAAACATAACTCCTTATCGGAACCTATTATTTTCTCCTTAAAAATATATTTTTTGATACTATGTGTTTTCAGTAATGGAAGGCAAAATGAATCAATGGCTCCTTCTCAATTTGTTATGAAATATGGATTTTGATAACATATTTTGTGGGGCACCTATGTTCCAAAAATCTTTAATCTTTTCAAACATGGGTCAATACATAAAGGCACCTTCCATTTGGTTACATTGGGCACCTCTTGTTTTTCAAATATCACACACACACAGATACACACACACAAAAACAAACCCACCAGAGCTCCCTAACATACATACATACAAACTGTAAATATGTTTACATGGCTTATCTAGTTGTATAAAAACCAAAAGAGACAAAAGTTTGACCCCATCACACTTCCTATATGTACTGCCTCATACATAAGCTTTCCACCTTGGTGAATTTTTGTCAAAGAATATTATTTCTTTTTTTACTATTACACAAGCCCCCAGTAGAATGGAAGCATATACTTTTAGTGGGACAAATAGCCTCCTGAGAAACCTGAGAACCCAAAATGTTGGTGGGTGCATTCTGTCCCAAGAATCATGAAAGGGTTACTATCTTCTATTCATCTCTTCCCATTCTTTTTGATCCAAATCTAGTAGGCTATCACTCCCACTACTCTTGTAAAACAAAGTTTGGGAAGGTCACTAGTGATAACAATGCTATTAAATCTAATGGTAAGCAATCAGTTCTCACTTTACTAAACCTACTGGAACTATTCGTTCACTCCATTCTCTCCACAACCTTCCTACAACTGGCTTACATGACATCACTCTGAGTTCTTCCACCTTACATGTCAATCTTTCCTAGTCTTCTTTCTGGTTCTTTATCTTTTCCAAAACTTCTAAACTTCAACATGCCTAGGTTTGGTATATCAAATTGCCTCTTCAACATCTCCTTATATATTTAGTTTACCTCAACAACTTAACAGGTACAAAACCAATCCCTTTATTCTCACCACCATTGATAAAACCAGCTCTTTGCCATACTTCATGTGTTCAGGCCAAATATCTTAAAGTAGTCCTTGACTTGTCTTTTTCTTTCACATCTCACTTCCAATTCAGAAGCAAATTCTGTCTACTCTACCATAAAATATATCTGGAATTTGCTCCTTCTTAACCAACTCTAAGGAGCCCTGGTGGGGCAGTGATTAAGCGATCGGCTGCTAACCAAAATGTTGGCAAGCATGAATTCACCAACCACTCTTCGGGAGAAAGATGTGGTAGTCAGCGTCCATAAAAAATGTTGTGTGCCATTCAGTGGATTCTGACTGATAGCAACCCTATGTATGACAGAGTAGAACTGCCTCATGGAGTTTCCTAGGCTGTAATCTTTACAAGAGCAGATCACCAGGTTTTTTTTCTCCCACTGAGCTTCTGGTGGGTTGGGACTGCTGTCCTTTTGGTTAGCAGCCTAGCACTTAACCTAGCACTTACAGCCTTGGAAACCTCATGGGGCAGCTCTACTGTGCTCTATAGTGTTGCTATGAATAGACATCAACTCTACGGCAATGTGTTTTGTGCACCAACTTCAATATATCATTCCTTGTCTCCATCATTGTATTCTTCTCTTACTCTGTCTCTCTGCATTCACCTTTATCCCTGAGGACATTTTTTAAATGTCTTTCATTTACTCACATCCCTCCAAAATCTTTCCATATCAAAATAAATCCAATGTCCTTATCATTACCTATAATGCCTTACATTGGATCAACAATCAACACCCATGAAAACAGTAGTCAAGAAACCAAAGGATGTATCGCATTGGCATCATGCTTGGTAAAGTAGAAGACTAAAGAAAAAGAGGAAGATCCTCAACGAGTTGAACTGACACAGTAAATACAACAATGGGCTCAAGCATAACAATGATTGTGAGGATGATGCAGAACCAGACAGTGTTTCCTTCTGTTGTACATAGGGTCACTATAAGTTAGAACTGACTCAACGGCACCTAACAACAACATTGCATTGGCAAAATCCGCTGCAAAGGAAGCCTTTAAAATGTTAAATAGCAAGGATGTTACTTTGATGACTAAGGTGTTCCTGACCCAAGCCGTGATCTTTTCAATTTCCTCATATGTATATGAATGCTGGACAATGAAAAAGGAAGATCGAGATCGAAGAAGAATTGACTCATTTGAATTGTGGTCTTGGTGACAATTATTAAATGGACTGCCAGAAGAATGAACAAATCACTTTTGGAGGAGGTACAGTGAGCCAAAATAAATTTATTGCCATCATGTCAATTCCAATTCATGGTGACCCTATACGACACAGTAGAACTTTCCCATAGAGTTTCCAAGGCTGTATGTCTTTATGGAAGCAGACTACCATATCTTTCTCCCACGGAGCAGCTGGTCGGCTTAAACCTCTGTCCTTTTGGTTAGCAGCTGAGCACTTTAACCTCAGCCACAGATAGAATGCTACCTAAAAGTGAGAATGGCAAGACTCCACCTTGCTTATCTTGGACATGTCATCAGGAAATATCAATCATTAGAAAAGGACATTGTGTTTGGTAAATGGAAGGTCAGGGAAAATGAGGGAATCCTTCATGAGATGAATTGGCATGGTGGCTGTGACAATGGGCTGAAACACAGGAACAACTGTGAGGATGATACAGGATTGGGTTATGTTTTGTTCTGTCATACATAAAGTCACCATGAGTTGGAACCAACTAGATGGCAACTAACAACAACATTCTCTTTCATTCTTTTATGCCGCCACACTTATTCTTGCTCACTCTGCTCCAACCACATACTGTTTCCTCAACCTGTACTTTTAGAATATACACACTTTCCTTCAGTTCTGTTCTGAAATATCATCTTCTGAGTGAGGCCTTCCCTGATTAGCATAGCAAGCCCCATCCACATTCCTCAGCCTACTCATCCAGCTTTTTTCTCTCTTTATTACTTATTACTATCTTACATATTATACACTTACTTATTTCTTTAATGTCTGCCTCCCCAAACAGAGTATATGCTCCACGAAGGCAAGGCCTTGTTTTAATTCCTTGCTATATTTCCAAAGTATTAGTTTTAGAATTTATTATTGAATAAATGAATAAAGCATTACAAGGATAAGCTTCGTGACCTGTTCCTGAAATCCGTAATATCTTCCGGATGCTCAGTGTATATCTATCTTTTTATTCCTTCATGCATTGGCACCTAGGTAATATGCTAACCTATCATCCAGACAAGTGAACTGGGCCAACTTCTCATCTCAACTCATTCTTACCAGTCCATTCCCTTGGGAATACAAAGGTACAGAAATTATAACAATGCTGATGGGACTTATTTTTAAGTGAGGACAGCAAACTGTCCCATCCCCCAAATGGACTGGAATTCCAGAAATTGATTGAGAGAATTAAGAAGCCAAACACAGGGCATGACCCAGGTAGTACAATATTTTGTACTACCTGGGTCAATAGTCTCCTCGTATCTGAACCTTGTAGACCCCATGATGAAAATTCTGTCCTCAAAGATCTGTGGGGTGACAAAATAAATCCCAAGGTTCTTGTGAAGGCCAGCCTCTAAAATGACCGCCAGTGATCCCTACCTCTTGATATTCACACCCCTGTGTAATCCCCTCCCACGTTTATTGGTCTGTGACTAATAAAATATGACAAAGTAATTGGGCGTAACTTCAGAGGCTAAATCAAATAAGAAATTGTAGCTTCTATCTCTCTCACTCTCATTCAGTCACTTACTCTGGGGTAAGCAGTTGCTGTGCCATAAGGACACACACAGCATGGAAATAAGACCACCTGCCAACAGGACACCTAGCTCATGAGGTACCCTCAGCTAGAATTACGCGGCTAAGCTGCTCATGAATTTCTGACTCACATAAACTGTGAGATACTAAACATTTACTGTGTTAGTCATTAATATTTGGGATTAATTTGTCATGCAGTAGTAGATAAAAAATACACTTCTCAAAATTAAACAATGTGTTAAATGCCAGTTTAGTGTACATCTGAATAACCTTTTAATGATCAGATGATTCTCCAGCTTATGAGTCAGGTGACTGCTTCCTGCTACAAAGGCTAACAAGGGCAGACATTCATTTTTTCAGCTCCCTTCGACATCCAACATTGTGCTCTGGGCACAGACACATAGCAAGCTTATTCAAAAAGAAGCACTCATCTGGGGCTTTGAGTCAGAAGTTAGTTGTACAATAAATCAAGAACAGTGGAGAACTAATTCTAGCAATGGCTGCAGATGCCCCAGCAACTTCAGGTTTACCAGTGTGCTAACGGCAGCAAGGCCAATAACGATACCCGCTGTCCAATGTCAGCACCAATCAAAGTTACAATTTCCAGTTTTCAGCTGTGAAAACAGGAGTGTCCTCATCCAACTGATTTGGAAGTGTGATTTGGCTGTGGTTTTGACTTTTAGTTTTTCATTGTTGCTGCCAGTTTTGAGAGCCTGATTATTCATAACTCCAGCAAATCTGTGTGTGCATCAGTTAGGGTAACTATGATTGCTATAATAAATCAACTCAAAATTTCGGTGCCTTAACGTATACAAGTTCACTTCTTATTCACTCAGTGGCCTTGAAGGGTGTTTTGGTCAGTGAATGGCTCAGACTGTTTCTGTATTGAAGTTCTCCCACTCCTGAGGACTTCATCAGGATCTGTAATTAGAGGAAGAGATAAGAGGGAATAGAAAAATCACCCCATTTTTTTTTAAAGTCTTGCCCAAGAAGGGGCACACATCATTCATACTTGCATTCTTTGGTGAGATTCATTCACCAGACACACATATACTCATGGAGGCAGAGAGATATAATCCAGAGCTTTTAGCAATTTCTCTGGAAATAAGTCTCTTTAATGGAATAGGAAGTACAAAATATGTTCAACAGCTATCCATCTCTTTCACAATGAGCTATGGATATGTTATAATTTTGTTGTTGTTGTTTAAATGGCCAGACTTAATTTGCTTGCAACTGAGAATCCTGCCTAATATATCCATATTCTCAGTTCCTGGATGAAAATCAACCTATAATTTGGCCAGTTAGTACAAACTAAGTTCAATAAACTCCTTTTTACATTTTAAATTTTTCTATTTTTTGAATTAAAAATAGGCTATGTTTACAAGTAAATATTTCATAAAACCTACTCTCATCTGTAATGCTGCTATGGAAAACTTGTAAGCTTCTGCTTATTGTGTGCGTATTTGGAAAGACAGAAGAGCTCATGGCTATAAACCATTTGTCAATTATTTGTCAATTATGTCAACAATTATATTCTAATAAATCTATACCTTTATTACTTTCACCTGCATTAATCAACACTAATGGACACCACTACCACTAAGAACACATTTTTCAGAAATTATTTCAAATAATTTTTCTAGAAATAGCTGGGAATTATTTAATATTATATTATATATTATGCTTTCTTAGTTACTTAAAATAATTATGATCACATTATGTTTTATTGCTGTGGAGAAACTATTAATTATGAATACAGATTAAAATCATGATGTTGGTTTTCAAATACATTTTCTTTAAAAAAATGAATCATTGGTGTTCTATAATAGAGGATGACAGATTCTAGAGAGGGTCTTCATTATGCTTTATTTTTATACAATTCATTTCTCTAAGAGGAGAAAGAAAAGCTATTAAATTCATTCTTAATGCAACTAAGAAAGCAGAAAACCAAACCCATTGCCACTGAGTCAATTCCAACTCATAACGACCCTATAGGACACAATAGAACTGCCCCACAGGGTTTCCAAGGAGCAGCTGGTGGATTTGAGCTGCCAGTCTTTTGGTTAGCAGCCGTAGCTTTTAACCACTGCACCATAGGGCCCCTCAATGCAACTGGATAGGTCTGAATATCTTCTAAAGATCAGAGGTGATAAGGTCAAAATCCCCATTAAATAGATCATAGGCTAGCTTCTTTCATCCACCACCAACTCCTGTAACTTGCTTCCTGACTTCTTTTTGGCTCATATTTCCATGAGTTCTCACTTGTACACCTGGCTTATTCCTGGTTCATCTGTTTGGTTCAACTTCTAGCCTCCATACATCCCCCATAGTTTGGCTTTACTAGTATTGACTAACACTAATGATATTATGATACTGAGGTTGTTCTATGACCCTGAGGTATACTTCAACTCTTAGTCCTGCTCTTAGGAAAAAAAAAATATATATATATATATATATAGACTCAGTGGCAACCTTGTATTACTCAGTCTCCCAAAAGACACTGTGATTTACTCAGCTTCTTCTCTTCTAGACTTCGAAGTTTTCAACAACCATTTCTTATTTGACTTAGTGACATTAGAAAATGTAAATGCAAGTAAATAAATCCATACGGAAATAATAAGAGAAAAAAATAATGATGAATATTCCTTCTAGTTTTTCATTCTCTGCTGTACCGTCTATGACCCAAAGATATCTCAGGGTCAAAATCTATCACAAATCTTCCTATATCTGCTTCACCTATTAGCCACTCAGGTACTGAGCTTTCCCGTAACGAGTAAAACAAAAGAGAAACTTCTCCAGATACTCTTAATACCTATAATATTTAATAATTTTAGATGGTTTGAGCTTTTACAATAGTCACAGATTAGGCCACAAAGTCAGGCATAGCTTAATATTAGCTTATAAATGAAGGAAGGATTTACTATATTTGCTGAGTGTGGTTCAATCTGAAAATATAACTGTCAATTAATAAAAGGTAGAAACTTGACAAGCCTGTAATGAATGCCACATGCAGAAAAAAATTAAAAGCAGATATAATTTTGATTAAATTTTAAATTTTTCATTGATTTCTGAAAAATCGCTTATCTTTTTTTCAGGGGGAAGGTCTTATAAAAAAAAGAATACTTTAACTTAAAATAGGCTATGTCTAGGAATTTGAGGATTCATTTGTTTAATGTCTTAGTCATCTAGTGCTGCTATAAGAGAAATACCACAGTGGATGGCTTTAGCAAAGAGAAATTTATCTTCTTACATTTTAGTAGGTTACAAGTCCAAAATCAGGGTGTCCGCTCCAGGGGGAGGTTTTCTCTCTCTTTTGGCTCAGGAGGAAGATTCCTTGTCCTCAAACTTCCCCTGGTTGAGGAGCTTCTCAGGCACAGGGACCCAGTGTCCAAAGGACATGCTGTGCTCCTGGTGCTGCTTTCTTGGCAGTATGAGGTCCCCAACTTCCTGCTTGCTTCCCTTTCCTTTTATCACTTGAGAGATAAAAGGTGGTACAGGCCACACCCCAGAGAAACTGCCTTTACCTTGGATCAGGGAGGTGGCCTGAGTGAAGGTGGTGTTACAATCCCACTCTAATCCTCTCAACTTAAAATTACAATCACAAAATGGAGGACAACCACACAATACTGGGAATCATGGCCTAACCAAGTTGATATACATATTTTGGGGGGGGGGGGCATAATTCAGTCCATGACATTTAGCAAATACCCATTAGCTCCCTACTATACATGAAGGAGTCCTGAGTGGCACAAATGGTTAAAAAAAAGCTCTCTGCTATTATCTGAAAGCTTCGTGTTTTGAACCCACCCCGATACACCTCTGAAGAAAAGCCTGGTGATCTGTTTCTAAAACTCACAGCTATGAAAATCCTATGGACCACAGTTCTACTCTGCAACGCATGGAGTCACCATGAATCATAACCAACTTGACGGCATCTGATAACTGGTAACTATACAAGGTCCTTTGCTAGTAACTAGAAAGTTAATATGAAGCAAAGATAAACATGGTATTTACCTTTATGGAATGTTTAGTGTGCCTGATAAAGAATAACTTACAGACTTTGTATCAGTTATGAATGATTCCAGCTTTAAGTAGTAAAAAGCCCAGATATAGTAGCAAAACCTATAAGGTTAATTTTGTCTCGTTTACAAATAGTCCAAAGGTAGGCAGTAGCTATTATTAGTTCAACAACTCAATAAAGGCAAGACGTATAACTCTGTTATTGTCTTCAACATTTCCTTGGGAGTGATTGCTGTCATTATAAGATGCCTGCTACAGAATCTTATAATGGGTTATAATATACTAATTTATAATGAGTTATAATACACTCATTTCCATAGAAAAAGAAGGGAGAAGACAACACCTACATGAGAAAAGAAAAAGCTATTCAGGAAGCCCACAGTATATTTCTAATTATATTTAATTGGCCTTAATTGGGATCATATGATCACCATTGGCTGGAAAATTACTAAAGATTGGGTCGTCAAGAAAAAGAACTTTCAGTGTTAAAATCATAGAATTACTCAGTGGTGTTTTCCAATGCAACTAACCAACAGAGAATTCCAAGCTAGCCTGTAAGGAACAGGTTAAAGGATAATTTTCAGTTCCATTGAAAAACAAGTGATTGAATGATTTAGCGTATAAATAGAACACTCATATTAACCCTCATAATTTTCGAAGGTTGCTTTTTTAAGGTATAAGGAATACATATATCAACTATGTATTGATACTCAGCTATATGTTGGTTGTTACATGAGGTACATGAACATATGAATAAATGAGAGATGATCAGTTCCCTCAATCTCACGATATAGTGGGGGAGACAGACATGTAAACAATTATAACACAATGTGATCTGTACAAAGTTCAATCTTCTAACATAAGGTGTCATCTCTAAGTTCCCATATATCTCCAATAGTAACAGAATAATATAAAACCTTTGGTTAATAAGTGACTGGTCCAAACCCATTGTCGTCGAGTCTGATTTTTTACCAATGCCATACGCTATGTTACTGGTTGTTGTTGTTGTTAGGTGCCATGGAGTTGCTTCTGACTCATAGCAACCCTACGTACAACAGAATGAAACACTGCCTGGTCCTGCACCATCCTCACAATTGTTGTTCTGCTTAAGTCCATTGTTGCAGACACTGTGTCAATCCATCTCACTGAAGGTCTTCTTTTTCGCTGACCCTATACTTAAGTGAATATGATGTCCTTCTCCAGGCACGGGTCCCTCCTGACAACATGTCCAAAGTATGTGAGACACAGTCTCGCCATCCTTGCTTCTAAGGAGCATTCTAGTTGTATTTATTCCAAGACAGACTTGTTTGTTCCTTTGACAGTCCATGGTATATTCAACATTCTTCTCTAACACCATAATTGAAAGACTTCAATTCTTCTTCAGTCTTCCAGTGGTAATGGTCATTAAATCCAAAACTTGAGCAAGACTGAAAGATATCCTGCCAAGTAGAAAAGGACTCTATTGTCATCTAGTGGCCAAACTCATGTCCTTGAAATAGTTGAGATATCTTGTGTATCATCTATCTGTAAGAAGTTACTTTAGTGGGGAATAAAAGACATTGAGCACAATTTCAAAAGTGTTTACAGTCTTAATACATTAAGTTAAACTAATAATCTAAAAATTATGATAAAATCACAGGTCTATTCAAGGACTTTTTTTTTTTCACTATCTTATTACACGTAGGGGTGACTTCAATTTAAGGGATTACCCCAAATTAAAGGAGGTTAAGGAGAAAACAATAACTAAATTTCAATGTTTGATCCTGGATTGGATACTGGGGCAATTAATGAAATTTGAATAAGGTCTGCAAATTAATTAATAGTGGTCTATAAAGATTAATTCTTTGGTTTAGAAAATCATACTAAGGTTATACAAGATATTTGGGGAAGATGGGTACAAGGTATATAAGGATTATTTGAATATTTTTGAAACTTTTTATATCTAAACTTATTTCAAAATGAAAAATTAGAAAAAAATCAATGATAAAGATGTAGTACAATTTATGAAATTGATTTAATAATGTATTTTCTGGTTCTATAAGCTAATATATCCTTTAATTGTATAAATATTACAATTTATATATTCATCTCTAAATTATGCATCGTATGTCCTTAGGCCAATATGAAAAAATTTAAGATCTTTTTTTTAGTTTTGGGTTTGTAGTTTCTTATGGAAAAATACTGTTTTGTAGGATTTTATCTTAGAAAATTAGAGAGATACTCAGGTTTGTCCTGCATGAAATTGTTCAGTTTATTGCAAGGTAGCCATGGCAAGGCATGCAAGTAAGACCATGCAATATTCATTTAGAACTGAAGAATCAGAATTAACAATTACAATTACAATGGTAGTTTAACAGTTAGAGTCCAAATTTTTAGATTTCAGGCTTTTACCTTTAAAGAGAGGCCTAGGGAGGAAGGCTCAACCACTGCCCAAACTTGGAAGAGGTCCCTGTAGCTAGGGTCTGAGGTCGGGATCAGTGGACAGATCTCAGTTCCATCCCTGTCTTCTCTCAGTGAGTGAGCAGATGTTTAGGGATTATATGTCAATTTGTTCACCTTGGCTCCATGCAACAAGGACCAGTGTGTCATTAAAGACTGGTATGTTATGTCTTTTCTCCAGGGTTAGAGATTAGCTGAATAATGCATCTTTTCTTCTGGATTGGAAATTAGGAAGGTTGTTTAGATTTATGTCCTGAAGCTAGTTTACAGAGTTTAACTATATTATGCCTTCTTTATCACAGCATGTCAGGTCAAATTCAATTTAACCTAAAGGCTGTTTATGTTCTTTACCTATTTCACATGCTTCTTTATGTCTAAGTTCAGAAATTTTCTAAGTCACTTTCTCATGACTTTCAGTTTTCTAATGGATCATAGTTAATATTAGAGAGCCTCCTAAAGGTAGACATATTTCTATTTCTAAGTTCATATCATAAGTACTTATACATATGTACTTTGAAAGCACAATAGTGCCTTATACCTTACGGGATTTGAGATCATTACAGAAATATAAAAAAATATATATATATTCTTGTAAGTCCAGCTACCATGGCAATCTTTCTACAAGGTACCACATTAACTTGCCATTTTCTTTGGATTGTTGACTACGGTAACATATGTTAGACTTTTAATCCAGCACTGATGGTGCTTTCCAGGCATCTGTGGTTTCTCTGCTAGATTATATTCTAACATTTCAGAAACTCACAGAGCTATTAACATTAAATCACCTGGGGGTACTCCTTACTACTATTAGAGGCAAAAGAATTCAACTAGGCCCATCAAACTAGACAGAAAACACAGGCAATGACTTGAACCCATTCCAGCCTTCAGTGATATGTGCTGATGATTGACATGTTATCTTGGACAACCGTTTGGGGTACACAATCTGTTTCTAAGAAATCTCAAACTTTCATCTTCTTCTGTGAAGAGGTGAAAGGAAGAACAAAAATTAAAATCTATATAAAAAATAAAAACCAGTTTTTGTTGAATAGTTTCTAATTCATAGTGACCTCATGTATATCAGAGTACAACTGTGCTCTGTAGGGTTTTCAATACCTGATTTTTTAGAAGCCTATCTCCAGGCTTTTCTTCTGAGGTGCATCTGGGTGAACTCAAACCTCCAACCTTTCCCTTAGCAGCTGAACACTTAACAATTAGCCACCCAGGGACTCCCATATAAACAATAGTGCTTGTCTTAGTCCTCTAGAGAAGCAAATCTACTGAAACATACATATAAAGAAAGAGAGAGATTTACATCAAGGAAATGGCCCACGTGGTTGTAGACTCTGGAAAGTCCCAAGTCCTTCGGTCAGGCTGGAGGCTTCTCTTGACACATGTATTTGCAGGGGCTGGCAAACCTAATATTGGTAGGTCGGACAGCAGGTCTCTGGCTCACAGGCTGCAGAGGCTGACGAATCCCAAGATTGGCAGGTAAACTGCTAGCTCAAGTCCTAAGAACTGAATGTCAGAAGAAGGATCCAGAGTGAGCAAAAGCCAGTGAATTTTGCCAGAAAATCCATATATATTGGATGTAGGCCATACTCCCAAGGAAATTCTCTGTCAACTGATTGGCTGCTAATAGCAGATCTCATCATAGAGACGATTACATTGTATCAGATCTCATTATGGAGGTGATTACATTATTACATAGCTGCCAAACTATATCATAACTGCCAAACCACTGAGAGTCATTGCCCAGCCAAGTTGACACACAATCTTAACTGTCACATTACTCTTAGTTTATTTCCATAATTTCCTTATGAAAGAAGGCAATTATATTTGCTCTATGCAAATCTGATAAGGCACACTAATATGATGAAAAATTACACCTTGAAAAATTTAAAATTGCAAGAGGGAAAATCCAGTGCAGTCACTTACATTAAATTTTAAAAGTTGAAAAGTCTGGTTTAGAATTGTCAGTTAATTAGTTAGCCATTTGTTGACTGGCCAGGACTTTCAACAAAACCAAAGAGATGACCTTTATTTGAACAGTTTATTGTGGTTTGGGTGAAAGTTTACAGAGCAAATTAGTTTCCCATTCAAGAATTTATATACATTTTGTTTCATGACATTAGTTGCAAATCCCTCAATGTGATAGCACTCTACCTACTTCCTCCCTCTGTTCCCTGTTTCCATCCACCCATCTTTCCTGCCCCTTCCTGCCTTCTGGACTTTGTTTTTGGGCAAATGCTAACCATTTGGTCTCATATGATTTACTGTTTTGAGGAGCACATTCATCATGGGTGTTGTTCACTTTATAGGCTTGTCTATTTTTTGGCTGAATGGTGATCTCTGGGAGTGAGTTCAGTTCCAGTTTTGAAGGGTGTCTAATGACCATAGTCTTGGGGGTTCCACCAGTCTGTATCAAACTAGTAAGCCTTTTTTGTGTGTGTGTGATTTTGAATTTTGTTCTACGTTTTTCTCCCACTTTGTCCAGAAACTTCTATTGTGATTGCGATCAGAGTGGTCAGTAGTTTTAGCTGGGCACCATTTAGTTCTTCTGGTCTCAGGATAGTGGAGGCTATGGTTCATGTGGTCAATTAGTCCTTTGGACTAATTGTTTCCTTGAGTCTTTTCTTCACCGTTTGCTCCACGTGGGATGAGACCAATAGTTGTATCTTAGATGATGGTTCACAAGCTTTTAAGACCCCAGTCACTACACAACAAAGTAGGATGTAGAACATTGTCTTTATGAACTATATTATGCCATTTGACCTAGATGTCCCCTAAGACTATGTTCTTAAGCCTTCAAGCTCAGTCTTTCCGTCCCTCAAGGTGTTTGGTTATGGCTAATAAGTTTTAATAACTTTGCCTACTGTGCACTGTACTATATACATGGATATATTTGTAGCACATACAAATATATACATAGAAATGTCCTCTGCCAAATCTATATATGCTAGTGAGTGTACTCCCATACACCATTTTACACCTGTTCAGCTTACATATCTATGTATCCACTCATAAATTATTGGCAGCTATTATTTTTTTTTATTACTAATAAAGCAGGACTGTGTATGTAATAGTATTTACTATTGTTGCCTTTTACTCTTGCTTACCTCCCAGGGTCTTCCTTTGCCTTAGTCATGTTGTGCAGCCCTCCCGCTTATTGTGTATTGTCTTTCCTTTCACCCAAGTTAATATGTGTCTACTTTATCTACTTATTGATTTTTCCACCCTCCCCGCCCATTCTTGGTACCCATCAAAGAATGTTTCTTTCTGCGTATAAACCTTTCCTTGACTTTTTTATAACAGTGGTCTCATACAATATTCATCTTTTTGTGACTGACTTATTTCACTCAGCATAAAGTTCTCTAGGTTCATCCACGTTGTCAGATGTTTCTCGGATTCATCATGG
The DNA here is from genome assembly GCF_024166365.1 of Elephas maximus indicus. Lineage (NCBI taxonomy): Eukaryota > Metazoa > Chordata > Mammalia > Proboscidea > Elephantidae > Elephas > Elephas maximus. The sequence continues at coordinate 178,074,008 of NC_064821.1, forward strand.
TTCTTTATCATTGTGTAATATTCCATTGTGTGTATGTACCATAAATTATTTATCCATCCATTCATTGATGGTGACTTAGGTTGTTTCCATCGTTTTGCTATCATGAATAATGCTGCAATGAACATGGGTGTGCCTATATCTATTTGTGTCATGTTTCTTATTTGAAAGAGATGACAGTTTAATTAACCCAAACCCAAAACCCAGTGCCGTCGAGTAGATTCTGACTCATAGCGACCCTATAGGACAAAGTAGAACTGCCCCATAGAGTTTCCAAGGAGCACCTGGTGGATTCGAACTGCCGACCCTTTGGTCAGCAGCCGTAGCACTGAACCACTATGCCACCAGGGTTTCCAGTTTAATTAAAGATGACAGCAAATTCTTTGCCAGTAAGAACTGCCAACCTTTTGTTAGCAACTATAGCTCTTAACCACTACACCACCAGGATCTCCTCCTATCAAGACATGACATCTATTTCAGTATTTCTTTTTGGCTATCCCTGTTACCTGTTTTAACCAGAATCTGGTTACAGCAATGCTGTGTAATTTTTGAAGTAGGCGTAAAGAGATCTAAGGATTTCTCTTTACACACTTAGAACATTCCATCTTGGAACCAAATTGTCATGCTGTGCAGAGCCCAAGCTGTAGGGAGAAGCCACACGGAGGAAAACCAGGGCACCTTGTTCAACAGCCCCTGTTGAGCTCCCAGCCAGCAGCTGTCACCATACTACTAGGAATGTTTCAGCTCAATTAAGCATTGAGGGGATTGCAGTCCCCGCTAATGACACACGGAACAGAAGGTCAGTCAAATGAGCTCAGACAAACCACAAAACTATGAAAAAAAATAAATAGCTGTTGTTATAAGTTTTTAGGAGGTTTACTATGTTGTGTTATGGAGCAACAAACAACCAAAATAGAGGGTATGTTCTGTTTTAACCTCCTCGTCATGCTTTACATGCTATACATCTGTGATTACAATGGCAGTTCCCAATCCAGTAGACTCTATTACACTCCCATGTCAAATTTTATTCCACTTCCACCATAAAGCGTTTTTCATAAAACTTCTGGTAATATTTCTTCTAAGATAAAATGTATTTTTCAAGTTTCATTTAATTCAGTTCAAATAATATTTGTTGAATCCTGTACTTAAAACCCAGTTTGGTGAAACAGGAAACACTCAAAAAAAAGTTACAACATAGCCCTTGCTATTGACAATCACATTACTTCTATGGAGATACAAATATATTATTATTTAAAACAATTTAAAAAAATAAAAAAGAGACTATCCATAAATGCAAAAAGGAACTCAGAAATTTAAGTGCGACTGAAATGTTTCCGAAAGGCTTTTGGGAGGAAGAAAAACAAGCGTTCAGTCTTTAAAAATATGGAGAACTTAAACAACTGAGGGTAGAGGGTGAGGGTGTTTAAGGTTGACAGAATCATATGCAAAGTTTGAAGAAGAATCATGGCCAGTGGGAGGCAGTTAGGGAATGAAGCTAACTGCAGCAGAAACCTGAGGTCAGAAAATAATGAGGAAAATAACCAAAATTGCCACTGATTATGGAAAGGAATGTATGCAATATGATTTGTTTAAAGACTATTTTTCTTTGCTCATAATTAGATATCTTTTTGAATGTCATTGAAGAAAAACGTGGTTGTTGGTCATAACCACAAATTTCCTTGCGTGCAAATGAGCATGTCAGTTTCTGCATTTAAAACTCAGGAAGCAAAATTTCATCATTTTACACAAGTCTGTTGTTTTGTAGTGGCATAGATTTCTGATGGTAGAAATATAAATTGCTAGTTAGACATGTATAGAAAATGAAGCATGTAAATGATGATGAAATGCAAATATGCTGAAATAATGTTTAAAAAGTTTTCTTCTTCCTTTTTAACTTCATTTTCTATATCCTTGACTGAAGACATGTTCCACCTGGAACATTTTGCCTCTGGTATTGTTTGTCAAGGCAAAAGGAAGGATATAGAAACTCACTGGCAACCAAATTAGCACCAGCAATCAGTAAGATGGAAGATGTCCCAGTTATATTGCCCTTACAAGCTTTTAGCTGTGACACGGTTGCCCTTTTGAATCTCAGCCAAGAATGCTAGTTTGTTGTGGTGGTGGTGTGCTATAGAGTTTATTCCTACTCATAGTAACCCTACAGGACAGAGCAGAGCTGCCTCATAGGGTTTCCTAGGCCGAAATCTTTAAGGGAGGAGATCACCAGGTCTTTTCTCCCAGGGAGCCATTGGTGGGTTCCACTGCCAACCTTTCAGTTAGCAGTGCAGTACTTAACCATTTCATCACCGAGGCTCCTTAAAATGCTAGCTACTCCACGAAAATGTAATTAGTATCTGAATGGATGCATTTTTTTTTTCACCAAAACCAAAACCAAACCCAAACCCGTTGCCATCGAGTCGATTCCGACTGATAGCGACCCGATAGGACAGAGTAGAACTGCCCCATAGAGTGAGTTTCCAAGGAGCGCCTGGCGGATTCAAACTGCCGAGGTTTTGGTTAGCAGCCTTAGCGCTCAACCACTAGGCCACCAGGGTTTTTGTCTTTCATACCAAAAACCTGCTGCCATCGAGTCGATTCTGATTCGTAGCGACCCTTTTCTTTCACAGTATGTACTAATTTGCAACAAGAGTTACAGGCAAATCTTGGTCTGGGTTTTGAAAGCTGACCACATATTCAACGGATAAATAAACAAAGACAGTAAAAAAAAATAAATAAAATAAACAAGCCCATTGCCATCCAGTTGATTCCGGCTCACAGTGACCCTTTAGGACTGAGTAGAACTGCCACATAAGGTTTCCAAGGCTGTAATTTTTACAGAAACACACTGCCACATCTTTCCGGGGGGTTTGAACTGCCAACTTTTTGGTTAACATCTAAGTGTTTTAAACAACCATGGTACCAGAGGTCGTACGAGGACAGTAGATCACTCAAAAAACCAAAACACGTTATTATAGCAGTGACTTGCAATTGCTTTTATAAGACATGTAGAATTTAAAAATAATTGTTCATGTGTGAGTAAATGTGTGAGCCTACACTCATGTATGTCTCTGTGTTTCATTGGGTATGGAGTTATCCTTCATATTTGAAAAGAAACCAGAAGATGCTGGTATTCTTCTTGTTTGTGAATGTCACCAGAAAGATTGAGTTTAATTTTTTTTTTTAATTTTTCTAAATCTACACATGTGACCAGTTGAGTCATATATGCTTTGCGGACCTATTAGTTCTCCTTCAGACTCTTAAGTGAAATGCTTCCTAGTTTTTAACGGATTAATTCCATTCTTTGACAGAAACCTAAAATCTGTAATACAGTGATAAAGGTACTTAGTTTCCAAAAATATTGAGAAAATTATTAGGAAGAATATACTTTTGAATCAAAATATTGACAGAGCTGATTCTTAAATTGAGAAATATGTCCAGAGATATGCATGAAAATTGTATTATGCAGAATTCCATTAATGGCCTGGGAACAGGTGAAGAGGGATGTTTAAAACAAAAACAAAAAAACACTAATAGTTAACAAGGTTCCCATTAATTCTTTTAAAAGTGTTAATTAGAAAAAGAATCAGAAACAGTGGTTAAATCGCTATGTCTATATACCAACGCATAGGCTATAGGTGGTAAACGTTAAATCATATGAAAAGGTAAACATAGCATCGTAGGTGCTTTGTTGAGATTCAAAACTAAACAAAAGAAACAAAGAGGAACACCTAATTCAAAAGCAAGATGACATTAGCCAGAGAAGTAGTTCCAGGATTATATAACAACAGCAACAACAAAAATACACTTTTGTGAAACTTGAGCAGAATGATAGAAGTACGGTATAAAACATTTGGATGAAATGAAAGAGAAGGTAAGTAGGAATTGTATTTTTGCAAAAATATGTTACAGACTATGCAACCACATGGAGGGAAGAGATTATGCTTTGCTAATGCACAATATACAATACTCAAAGAGACAAAGTATAACATTGGTGGGAGACTCCAACAACAACAAAAATCTGCCAGAAATTTCATTCAGGTAACACCGAAGCTTTTGATAAATTCTTCACTTAATTTCATGATGACCTCACCTTTAAAATAGTAGTTTGCAGGTGGTCTATTTTAAAATAGTGTGTTTAGTCAGTTAGCATCTCTGCATTTTAAAACGATGTATACAACCAGATAAATATTTTTCAGCTTAGGAAGTGGGTTGAGAAGATGGGGCAAGAGCCTGGAATGACCAAATGTTAGATCTAAGAATTTGCCCTGCCTTTTAAAAAAGTTGTTCAGCCAGGTTGTGAATCAAAATTTGGGAAGGTTCTAACACATATTAAACCACTGTGGGCAGGAAGTTACACTGACTGTCATGTGATGCCTTTTCTAGCTGTATTATTTGATCTAGTATGTTACTCCGTGATCAGTGCAAGCTCAAAGATTCAAAATAGGCAGAGGAAATAGATTTTTGCTCAGGTCCCAATTTGGTGGTTGTGGCTTCCCGAAGTGCTGTGTTGAGAAGAGTTGTAAGACCACGTCCGGGCTCTACGGGGAAGAGAGTCATGTGTTATTGATGTTTGCCTTGGGGGAAAAAAAAAAAGGAGGAATAGCTCTGCATATGCTATGTATGTGCCTTTTTTGTAATAGCCAGTCTCTAAGTTTCTCAGGAAAGTGTTCTATCCAACTACATAAGCCCCTGGGGCATTCAGTTTTGACTTCAGGTAGAAATTCTTACCTCACTGTCCATCTAGAAAACTTAACGTCACCGTTAGAAATACAACCCATATTTCTCTTCATTTTAGGAAATCAGCCCTTTTCACTGCTTTATTATGTGGGATCACATTTCAGCAACATTTTCCGTGTTTTTCCTACCCTTCCCTAGACCTGTATAAAAAAACGTCCTATTATTCCTTTGACTTCCTTCTGCCCATATTGTCATGGTTTTTCTCATCTCCCTTTTCTGAATCAACTCACTCTGCTTTCTTTTTACCTCCTCTCCCTCGCTCTTTCTGCTTTCTTGTTCTTCCTTTTCTAAAATGTCCTCTTAGCTCTATACAAAAGCTCACCACATACCCACCAGTTTTGGTATCAGAACCCCAATGGCTTCAGCCAATAAATTTCATTCCCTTAAAAAATAAATCATCATATACTCTCTCCATGTATTCTTGAAGCTTAAATGTACATTCCCATATTAAAAATAACCACAAGCAATAACAATGAGAGTGATTACTGTCATTCCTTATAAAACTAAAAATACTTAAACTATTATTTTTTACAATACACCTCTAAAACTCAGTTTTTACTATGTCTGTTCACTATTTAATCTACAATAATTTGGAGCATACCAAAAAACCCCAAACCAGTTGCCATCATTGAGTTGATTGCAACTCATTGTGAACTTGTGTGTTTCAGAGTAGAGCTGTGCTCCACAGGTTTTTCAATGTTGTCACCTTTTGTAAGTAGATCACCAGGGCCTTTCTCAAGGCACCTCTGGGTGGATTCAAATGGTCAACTTTATGCTAGCAGCTGAGCATTTTTGTGCCAGCAGAGGCTCCTATAATTTGGAATATAGATGAACATTTAAACATCTTTTTTTCAGGGTGTCTTTTTTTTTATTGTAATGATAAGACAGATTTTTAAGAGAGTGATTTGGAGCATGATAAAAAATTATGAAGAATGCTTAAGTATTTGCATTTAAAAATGTTTCATGTGATTTATTAAACTAATGAAGTTTTATTTTTATGGTACGTGCTACGCTGGAAAAATAGCAAGAACATTTTAAAACGATGAAGTAAATAGCTGTTGAAGTTTAAGAATACACCCCGAAGCTGAAAAATGGATTAGAAGGAGAAATGAATTTCTTCTCAAAACATTCCAGTTTTAATTCAATTCAGGGGAAACGATATAATGTTTTAAATTAATGTGCTACGTTTTATATTCCATGGAAGATTTTCAGTGTGGAATATGAAAAAAGGAAATGAAAGTAAGATTTTCAATATGATTTACATTACAGGTGTTAGTTAAATAAGATAATTAAAAATGAATATTTCTTGAATTATCCTGAAATCTTGAGACTGTACTTCCTGCACTTTTTTTCAAATATTCTTTCCTTCTGTTTATAAAAAATTCCAAAAATCTTAATATTTTACTATCTATAATCTACTTCATTTTTCTGCCTTTTGTATGGAGAAGCATTAAAATTGTATACAGCACAGACTTTTCAAACTTAATATATTCTAAGATAATTCATTGTGTTCTCCCTCGAACCTATTTTATCTTCTATACTCTTGCTCTCTATAAATAATTTAAGGACCAAAACAAGACACTTTTAAGAGTGAAAGAGGTCACTAATTAATACCTATGCTGGCAGGATGTATATAAACTTGGACTGTTCCAGGCAAGCTGGGATAGGCGATCACAGGATTTGTGAATAATATAATCCTTTACCCATTTGGCTAAACCAAGACCAGGTGTCCTATTCGAATTATCCATTTTCCCTCAAATATAATCAGTTAGCAGGGCTTGTTGATTTTACTTTCTATTCCCTTTTTATTAACCCTAGGTGAAGCTTTCTTCTTATTCCTCACCCAGACAGCTTTTCTCTCTCTAACCCATCCAATAGCCATTGCTGAAGTAATTGCTTTGCAAAATGCAAAATAATATTTGATCATGTCACTGTTCTATTTAAAATAAAAATATATGTAGGAATAGGTCTTTGCAACTTCAGGATAAAGTTTGAACTTTTATGCACTTCATCTGAGGTCTTTTATGACCCCATTTCCCCATGAAAGACTCCATGCTTTTGCTACACAAATCACATCTCCTAACATTCTGTATACCCCCAGTGTTTGACCCACCAACCTCTCCTGACATACCATGCTCCTTTGTACCTCCTTACCTTTCAGCTTCCAACTTAATTTGCACGGAATATATTCTACCAAATGGTTCTAGTCAGGGATGCCAATTATAGAATTACATCTCCTGATTACTGTTGATTTGTTCAGAGATAGGCATGTAGTCCCAATCATGCCAAATACATCGTCTCATAATTTTGTTGGCTTTGGCTAAGAGAGAGATTTAGCCCCCCTTTAGGGTTTTTTTTTGGGGGGGGTTCATGACTAAACTATGCTACGTGAAACATGGGAGCTTCTAGAGCCAAGTTCCCACAATGAAATGATTTGGAAAACTGCATCCAACAACACAGAAAAAGGCCTTATGTTAGATAGTACAGGAGTTCCCTGGCATTCCTTGACTGGTAGACAATATTAACATCGTATCTGTCCTCCTTGTGTATGTGTGTCTGTGTCTATTCTGTTCTTTATAAACTCATAAGTGAGTAGGTTTAGAACCCACCATACTATGCTATAACCTCATTAACATAACAAAAGAACACACTTGTTTCCAAACAAGGCCATATTTACAAGCACAGGGGTTAGGATTTCAACACATATTTTGGGGGAGACACAATTCAATCCATAACAGACAGTAACTAATTCTTTCCCCTCCTTTTCCAGCAACATCTGGTTTAAAATAATAAGTTCTACTCCCAATTAGTAACTATAAAGCAATCAAAAGGTGTATTTTACCCTTCATATAATTTCCCCACTTTCTTCTTATTTCTTGTTGGTTATACTTTCTACATAGTTGCAACATATCTATTACATACTTTATTCTCCTTTATAACCCTTAATATAACCACTTATCTCTTTTTCATACCCATTATTTAGTCTTGGTTCTGAAGGAAAATATATTTCTGTTGTTGTTTATCACCAGTACTTATATTAATGTCTCTTCTGTCATTTGGTTATCTCATGCTAATTCTTTAGTACGTTCTTCCTGAAGTGCTTATGGAAATAATATTCCTGAGGAAGTGATTATGGGAATACCATTGCCTCAGCTCCCAGCTCTCAGGCACATGGAGTCCTTCAGTGGTGCAAATGGTTAAGCGCTGGACTGTGAACCAGATGGCTGGCGGTTTGATCCTACCGGGAATCTCCTCAGGAGACGAGACTGGTGATCTGCTTTGGAAAGGTCACAGCCTTGAAAGCCCTATGGAGCAGTTCTACTCTGCACACATGGGTCTCCATGAGTTGGAATTGACTAAACGGCAACTAACAACAGAACACATGCAATTGTAAACCAGTGTAAATCAATCCAGCAAGTAATATGAAATTCAGGGCTGATCAAAGTAATAAAGGCCTAGAGATTTTCTAGTCTAGTTGCCATCGAGTTGATTCTGATTCATGGTGACCCCACGTGCGTCTAAGTAGAACTGCTCCACAGGGTTTTCAACAGCTGTGATCTTTCAGAAGTAGATTCCTATGTCTTTCTTCTGAGGCACCTCTGGGTGGATTTGAACCAGCAACCTTTTGGTTAGTAGCCTAAAACTTGTTTGTGACACCCTACCAAATCTTTCTTCTCTTCTCATCTTTCTACTAGAACTTTTACAAAACTCCCTGACTTTCTCGTCTTGATAGCTAATAATTTCTTTTGAATTGTCATTTTTTATTATTTCATCTTTGATGAATTTGGTGTTGTTGACTAATGTGGATTCTTTGAACGCTCTGATTCTTCATCTACATTTCTCAGCTCTCCTTTATACTCTCTTTCTCTACCCCTTAAGCAATTGACTCCCTAGGGTTCAATCTTTGTTCCTTTTTTAGTTTTGTTAGATAACTCTCATCCCCTCCTAAATCTTTAGCTGTGTCCTATCTTTTGATGATCTGCTAAATTATGTTCATGTTTCAATTTGTATCTTCAGCTGCTTACTGTCTACTGTTGTCTGATAATGCCTCAAACCTAATATGTTTATAATGCATCTCTTTATCTTCCCCAAATTCCAAGCCTGCTTTCCTTATTTTATTTGCATCAGAGTTAATTATGCACTTTTTTCATATCCAGTTTCTTTCTGCCTTACCTTCAAAATTCTTCCTAAATGCCACTGCCTTAATTGAGGCTTTTTCAAATTACCTGCTGTGATAGCCTCCTATATGACCTCCCTGCTTCACATCTCTACTCCCTTCAGCTATATATTCTGCACAAGATCTTCAGAATGATACTTTAAAAACATATAATTCAGTGTATCATTCCCCTACTTTAAAACACTAGATGGCTCCTCATTGCATAGAGGAGAGATTTTCAATTTATTTTGTCATTATTTTAACAAAGGCTCTTTCTCATTTTCTCTGTAATGAAGCCCACAGATAGAAAGAGAGCTTTTTCTCTGGCCAAAGCAGTGATGAGAATGATAAAGGGTAGAAAACTCAGAGCTTTGCTCACTGGATCGTCTCCTCATCACTTTTATGATGGGGCACTTTTGGTGAATCCAAAAAATTTAAGGAAAATAGTTTGAAAATCCTCCAGTTCAAAAGCTTACAGTTCATATTTTTAGTTAAGTTACTGCAAATGGTTCACAAACTTGTCCCACCTACCTACTCCTTATACCACTCCTATGCTGTTCATTTTAGACTTCTGCAATCTCTGCTTACCCATACTTCACTGAATATGCTGTGCATTTTCATGACTGTTTTATCAACCCTTTCTTCTTCAATTGCTCTATTCCATGCTTAATAATTGATACTCATTCTTTAAATGTAAATATTCTCTCATCTTTGAAACTTTCCATTAGACAAAACTAATTTTCCTCCCAGGTACTAATCTCTGAAAGCACATTGCCTAAATGTTTTCTATAACATTGATGTCACTGTATTATCATGTATCAGTATATATGTCCTTCTAGCAGCATGTAAATTCCTCAAGTGTGGGGTTCATGTCTTTGTCTTTATATATTCTCAATGTCTCACATAGGCCTCATAATTTAGAAGCTGTTTTGTAAATATGGGCATAAGAACTGATAATGAGTATACAGGATAAAATGTAAAGCCATTATTTAGTATTCATGGTCTATTTTACTTTACGTGAAGAATCTCATTTTCCACTCTATTTGGTAGGTCTGTTCTCCAGCCACTGTGTCCATCATGTCACATACCTAAGAGTCTGTTTCTCATGTTCATTTTCGTGATGTATTTTCCAAAGATGATTACAACAATATCCTTCATCTCATAAATTCTTCTAGAACAGAAGTTGGCAAACTACAGCCCACGGACCAAATCATCTTCAATTTGTGCTACCTGTTTTTGTACTTTCCACAAGCTAAGAATGTATTTTTTACATTTTTAGAGGGTTGTAAAATAACAGAATAATATGTGACAGAGCTCCTACGTGGCTCACAAAGCCTAAAATATTTACTATTTATCCTTTTGCACAAAGCTTTCCAAACTCTGTTCTAGAACTTTGATATCCCTTTCAAGGGTGGAGCCTAAGTTCCTTTCCCTTGAATCCAGATGGGTTATGACTTATTTGAACCTATAATACATGGTGGATGTGATGTTGCATGATCTCCAAGGCGAAGTCAGAAAAGATGATGCAATGCTCACATTGATTACTAAAACACTTCTGCCTGAACCCTGAGGCAGCCACATTGAGATGAAGCCCGTACAAGAACACATGGAGAATCCTTGTAACTATGTAAAGGGAGAGAAATGCCTGACCAATTCCCAATGACCAGCTTAGTGTCATTTCAGCTCCAGCTACTACAACTGTATGAAAGACCTCAAGTAAGAACCATCCAACCAGGCTCTTTCCAAATTTCTGACCTGTAGAATTTGTATGAAAATAAAATGTTTGGGTAGTTTGTTATGCAACAATACTAGCTACAACAGATTTTGGGATCTGGGACTAGTTATTGTCTTAAATCCTAAAACATGTGACATTGCTTTTAGGGCTAAACGGAAGGCGGAAGCTGGAAGCTGGAAGTCTTGAAAGGACAGTTAGCAAATAATAAGGGCCTAAAAGGCTTCTATGAGGCAATTGGTGAAGATTTAAATGAAAGTAAGGAAAATGATACTGAGCACTGAAGGAAAGGAAATTTATGTTATGCTGTGGCAGAAAGTTTGGCAACACTGTCACCTTCAGTAAGTGGAAAACAGGAAATGTACTTAATGATTGTGATGACATAGCTGAAGATATTTCCAGGCAAAATATTAAAAGTTACAGGTGGCTTTTTATTACTGCTTCTGAGAAAATGCAAGAGAAGAGAGATGAGCTAAGGAGGAACTGTTAAATATAAAGGAGGCAGAATTTACTCTGTTAAAAAAATAAAATTGTCTTTCATTATCTGACAATCTTGGCAAATGATTCTCAATTAAGAAAGGGCCTCAAGCCTAAGGAGCCCTGGTGGCCTAGTGGTTATGAGCTTAGTTGCTAACCAAAAGGTCAGCAGTTCAAATCCACCAGCTGCTCCTTGGAAACCCTGTAAGGTCACTATGAATTGGAATCGACTTGACGGCAATGCGTTTGGTTTTTTGTTTTCTCAAGCTTAAGATCAAATCCTGACTGAGACTCTAAATGCCTTTGTTATGACCACAGAAAGATATATGGCTGTGACTCATAGAGCCATTTTAGGTAAATGGTCCTCTTAAGATTGTAGAAAAATGACTCACATGTTTCTTCCATTAAACAACAGAGCTTGAAGAAATCTTAATGTTGTTTTCTTACAAAAATCTCACAAGCTTTAGGGTTTTGTATAATGTAGAAAATCCCAGTAAGATTCTTAGAAAACCCACACTGTTTTAAGAGAAATATGGTGGTAGAACCACTGCCAGCTCAGACTAAAAGAAATAGACACAATACAAAATAAATAAAGATTTTTGAATTGTCATTATTTTATGGACAAGAATCAGTATGAGAAGTCTACCTCAGTTTTGTTGTTATCTGAAAGGAAAGGAAGAGTGAAATAAGATCCCTAGCAGTGGAGCTAAGGGCCCAGAGAACAAGGATCAGACAGTAGAAATTAGTCCTAATCAAGAAACTGGAAATGTGTCCCCAGTTGGGTTTTAGAAATTCTGTGGACCAGTGACCACTGTGAATCTCCCATTTCCCTTTATTTTGAGTAGGAGCCTCTATACTGATTATCATATGCCTGCCCTATCACTGTATGTAAGGAGACCTGGTGACCAGTGGTTAAGAACTTGGGTGGTAACTGAGAAGTCGACAGTTCGAACTTACCAGACACTCTGTAGGAGAAAGATGTGGCAGTGTTCTTTTGTGAAGATTACAGCCTTGGAAACCCCATGGGACAGTTCTACTCTGTCCTATAGGGTTTCCATGAGTCAGAATCAACTTAACGGTAGTGGGTAATGGGTATCATTTTATGTTGGGTGCGTGGAGGGGCAAAGACTTCTCTATCTAGTTCACTGGTTTTCAGATTTAATTTTTTTTTTTTTAATTACACATGAAAATATACATAAAGGACTACACCCAAGGAGTCTTGTTTACACTTGGAACTGGTGAGACTCCAAGTCTGAGTGTGAGTCTTATGACATAATATGATGAGAATTTGGGGCCTTGAAAGAGGAGGTATGCATATTTGGCACATGAGAGAGATAGCATTTATTGTGGCCAGAGGACAGACTGTGGCAGATTGTATTTTCCAAAGATGAACACAAAAAATATCTCTTGTCCCACATGTTTTCTGAGAACCTTGAATCTCATCCATCAAGAGGTAAAGTCTATATAATCTCTCTCTGAAACTGTGTTGACCTTTATGATTATCTGGGCTATTAGACTATGGTGAAAGTTGTGATACGTAATTTCCAAGTCTAGCCCAAAAAAATTCCTTGAATTTTTGCCTTAATTCTCTTGGAATGTTCACTCTTGGAACTATCCCTCCAAACGGAGTAACCTCTAGCCCACAACCTCAACTGAGCTTTCAGCAGACCGTAAGCACGTACGTGCCAACTATACAAGTAAGGCATCTTGAAAGTGAATTCACCTCAGCTAACATTTCATGGAACAGAGGCAAGCCATTCCAGGTAAGCCCTGCCTAGATTGAAAATACATTAATAAATAAGTGCTGTGGTCTTAAGCCACTACATTTTGGAATTCTTTTTACATAGTAACAGATAACTGATAAAATTTCTTTACTGAATCACTCTTCATTTCACTAGAAAATATAATCCCATGATTTAGTCCACCCCCATACTTCATCTCTTAAAATTCATTGCAATCCTCAATTTCTAGCTCCAGTGGTATTCCATCTCTAGAGCTCCTTAACTCTTCCAGTTAGTTTGAAACGATTTATTTCTCTTTTCTATTTGTTGCTTATTAATTCTTCCTCTTTTACCAAAACATGTACCTTTGTTGGCATTTCACGTATTCTACTTAGATGAAACATATTTATAGTAAAATATTTTGTAAGCTCATTAAAAGAAGAAACCATATTTTATTTAGCTGTTCATCCCTACATCTTAGTATTATATTTCTACATAGCAAAACTTCAGTAACTTGCAATTTAGTAAAATTTTAGTTTAAAAAACAAGACACTTGAATATAGTAAAACCTGTGATATTTGCTTATTCAAATGGACTAAATTGCTTGGTTCTGCTCTTAGTTTAAGCTAGGCTTTTGCTTGCTTTTCTCGGGTTAATTCTTACAATGTGGGAAAAAAGTACTACATGTTGGTGCTATTTTAGATTATATGTTTATAATGCACATAAGCATCAATTATCCATTGATACCGTGTCAATTAAAATATTAAGTATTTATTATTTTAAATGTTTGCTAAAATCTGAGGACTATAATGTTGAAGGAAGGAAACCAGATTGAAAAAAAGGCATGCTATATAATTCCATTTGCATAAAGTTCAAAAAACCTGCAAAATTAAATTCTGTTGTTGTAACTCAGGATAGAGGCTACCGTTGGGGAAGGTTAGTGACTCGGTGACATGAGAGAAACATCTGGGTTGCTGATAATGTTATGCTTCTTAATCTGAGTGATGGCTACACGTCTGTGTGCTCGTGAAAATACATTGAGCTGCATGCATATAACTTGTAAACTGTGTTTGGTACTATACTTCAATTTTTAAACACCTATTTTTAGTCATTAATTACCCATTGTAATAAACTAATGTTAAGGGAAATATGCATGTGTATCAAGACATGAATCCATTAAAGCATACAAAAAAACCCCAGAGCAGAAGGGACAGAAAATATCATGTAATGCAACCATGATTTCATATAAATGAAGTATCTGACATCCCAAGATGCTAAGTGCCATGTACAAAGGCATGGAGCAATTTAGGAGCCTAATGAAGAGGTTCTATAACCTCCTATTTAGTGTTTTTTTTTTTTTTTTCACAATGCCTAGTATATAGGATCATCAATAAAAACATGTTGCTTGTTCTTGAATATATTGCATTATGAAAATAATCTATGGAGATTAATTTCTATTTTCTAAACACCTTCTTTAGGTTCTGAGCATACTATACTCATATTTATGCTTGTGATTCTTATAAAAATGGTCTGGGTCTTTTTTATTCATTGCTGATCCAGGAAGTTTCTGGCAGCTTTGACCTCAGAAGACCCTTTTGATCTTGGAGACCTTGTAAGTATTTCTACTTAAGAGATCCTCTAACTCTGCTGAAAAGTCACAGTCTCCTGGCTGTTTCCCATTAAAGAGGTGCAAAAGCTTCGATTTCAGCCTATTTCCTCTCTACAGGCACCAAGACTTTAATAGATATTTTTCCTAGCATATAACCCAGGACTTCATCAAACTGCATCCCACTGGGTACAAAGAATGTTCTTACATTTCCAGAGAGAAGTTTCCTTTTCAATGACTCCTCTGTCCTTTCACTTATTTCTAGGTCACTTTCAACTTATATTTTATAATACACGGAAATTAATCAACTAGCTTCTCATAACCAAATACTGTTAATCAGAACAGCTGCAGCATGTATCTGCTCTGTAGTTGGCTGCTAGCTGTTCACTATTTCTTTTGACTAGATGCCATTTCTTCTCATCAACAGACCATCTGATACTGTATGATTTTTTTATTAGAACTCACCAATTTTACTTTTCTATCCTTATGATTTTGATTTTTTCTCACTAAAAGTAACATATACCTAGTATAAAAATGTGGCAATCAAAAGAAATTATCATAACAATATCAAAACAACAAGCATAATAGTAAATGACATTTATTTATAGCTTACTCTGAAGTACTGTGCTAATTTCTTTACACATATTAATAACCACACATTCATATTATTTAATTCTACAGTATCAATGTGGTATTAAATGATATGAATGTGTAGGTAATATCAGTGAGTTAGGCACAGATATGGATAAAGTTGAGGAAACTGAGGCAGAGAAGCTAAACAGTTGACTTGGAAGTCACATGTTTGGACAGTGGCTTTGCACTACTATTATCCCTATTCCTTAAAAAAAAAAATTTTTTTTCTTTTTTTTTTTTTTACAAGGCTGTATTTTCCAACTACTGATGACTAAAGTGCTCCTGATCCAGATTATGGTTTTTTCAATTGCCTCATATGCATGTGAAAACTGAATAATGAAAAAGGAAGACAGAAGAAGAATGGATGTGTTCAAACTGTAGTGCTGCTGAAGAATGTTACATATACTATGAACTGTCAGAAAAATGAACAAATCAATCTTAGAAGAAATACAACCGAATGCTCCTTAGAAGCAAGGATGGTGAGACCATCTGGCTTACTTTGAACATGTCATCAGAAAAGACCAGTCACTAGAAAAGGACATGCTTGGTGAAGTGGAGGGTCAGCAAAAAACAGGGAAATCCTTTGTGAAATGGAATGACACAAGAGCAACAACAATGGACTCAAACATACCAAAAACCATGAAGATTGCACAGGACTGGACAATATTTCAGTTGCCATGAGTAGGAACCAACTTGATGGCAACTAACGACATTATCACTTAACATTACATTATAATTTTCTCTTATTACTAAAATTAAAAACATTTGGAATCTCTTTTTTGCTGGTGTATTAGTTATCTAGTGCTGCTATAACAGAAATACCACAAGTGATTGGCTTCAACAAACAAAAGTTTATCCTCTCACAGTCTAATAGGCTACAAGTCCAAAATCAGGGCGTCAGCTCCAGGAGAAGGCTTTTTCTCTCCATCAGCTTTGGAGGAAGGTCCTTGTCATCAATCTTCCACTGGGCTAGGAGCTTCTCAGATGCAGGGACCACAAGTCCAAAGGATGGGTTCTGTGTCCATGCTGCTTTCTTGATGATATGAGTTCCCACCATCTCTCTGCTTGCTTCTCCTTTTTATATCTCAAAAAAGATTGGCTTAATTTGTAGATCAATCTTGTACATTGAGTTTACATAACTGCCGCTAATCCCATCTCATCAACATCATAGAGATAGGATTTACAACACATTGGGAAATCACATTAGATGACAAAATGGTAGATGATCATACAATACTGGGAATCATGACCTAGCAGAGTTGACAGATATTTTGGGGGGACACAATTCAATCCATGACTGCAGGGTTATGTGGTATAATTTTTTTTTTTAATATTGATGTTTAAAAACTATTCATTTATTGTTCACATTATATGAGATTTGTACATCAACTGAGACTTTGCTAGTCTCTGCTTTGGATGAGCCTGACTTGGGTTCATAAGTCTTCTTGATACAGAATCTGAGCTGAAAGAAGGGTTTCTACCTTATAAAATCTGTCATGGAGGTGCAATGGAGCAAAGAGGACCAGGGCCAAGCCACTCAGTTGCCAGTTGCAGTAAAGCCTTTGTTCAGATATCTTTAAAGTCACAAGTGCTTATATCAAACTGTGGCCAAACCACAGTTAATGATCCCAGGAAGCATGGCAAACATGGAAAGGCAATGAATGATTGTAGACCAGTAATACAGTCTACCATATATCAATTTCCTTCTTTCAGGAAAATATATATTCCCTCCTTCCCTAAAGCTCTCAGATATCTTTTCTAAACATAAAAGTAGTCTCAAAGCCTTGTGATCCAAATTAGAGCCTGACATGGCTCCTCTTGAATCAGGGGCTTTTCAGTTAAAAAAACAAGTAATCTTTTCTTCTACATAACCCAAAGTCCAGTAAACAATGAACAGGAACTGAATAACTACAGAAAATATTCATATTTGAAAACCAACTGAAGAAGAACATACACATCTTTCAACTCTGCAAGTCTCTAAGTTTCCATATTCTCCCTTCCCTCCCTGCTTGGAAGCTGATCATTATATTCTGAACTCATTTCTTACTTGAACTACCTTTTCAAATGGAGCAAATAATGACCAACTCAGGCTGTCAACATTTAGCTTAAAAGCTTTTCACCTAAAGCTCAAAATTTATTAGGTACATATCTGATTCCAAGTGATCATTTCACCAAATATTTCACAGCGGCCTCATATGGCCTCCCCTTTTCCAGCCTCCTGTAACAGTTCTTATTGTCTTCCTCTTATCTCTTTAACCAATGTCATAGATTTTGACATTTTGTTATTACAGTACCCTACTTATAGATAACAGATTTTATATAATTCAATTTTCTCTAGGTTAAGCTGTAGAAGAAAAACTCTCAAAAAAAAAAAAATATCTATTTCTTACTACCAGTACATGAGGTTTGCTGAGTGACCGAAGCTGGGCTTTATTACCTGAAGGAGAAAGGGGGACAGGTGCTTTCAGTTGTGCTAAAATGAGTCACTTTTATAGACTTTTCATACATGTAAACTAATAACTGTTCTGTTTTCTTAAGTCACTTTGGGTTTCCTTTTCTATCACTTGTTCCTAAGAGAACCCAACTGATCTGCTTTATTAAGAAATTGGACCTTTATCTTAAAAGCATGGCAGGTATTAAAAGGTTTCCTTTAGAGAACCTTAGGGGCCAGTTAGTTTATGCTAACGAGATAAGGAAAACTCAGAAAAGGAAGGTGAGAATGGTTGCACAGCTCCAAGAATTTAATCAGTGTCACTAAATTATACATGTAGAAACTGTTGAATTAGGGTATGTTTTGCTATGTATATTCTCAACAACAATAACAAAATAAAAATTTAAAAACAGGTTTCCTTTAGAAAGGTAACAATGACCCATATTTTGAAAAATTCAGTCTGCCCGTAGTATGGATGAAGAATTGGGAAGAGCTCAAAATGAATGGAAAAAGACCAATCTATAGGACAAGGACAAATCCAAATGATGGAAGAGATAACTTGGAATAGAGTACTGGCACTGCGGATGGAAATGTGTCCAGATTTAGGAAATTTAAAAGTTACAAGAGATAAGAATTGGTGGTAATCAGATATGTGGGTGAGGAAAATGGAAATGCCATACCTGATTCTTAGGAACACAGAATTTTTGTATTTTGTTGTTGTTCATTTTTTTTTGTTTTGTTTTTTGCAATTGAATGCATAGTAAACCAAAACAAATAAACAAACAAACCCAGTGCCGTTGAGTCGATTCCTACTCATAGCGACACTGTAGGACAGCATAGAACTGCCCCATAGAGTTTCCAAGGATAGCCTGGAAGATTTGAACTACTGACCCTTTGGTTAGCAGCTGTAGCACTTAACCACTACGCCACCAGGGTTTCCTGAATGCATAATAGGATCATTAAGCAAGACATAGAACATTAAAACAGTAGTTGTTTTTGTTAGAAAGTCATGAGTTTACTCTTAAACGTGTTGAGTCTTATGTGCCCTTGAAACATCCAGTTGGAGGTGTTGAATTATACAGGTAGATACTTGAAACTCGGAAAATAAGTCTTGGCTGGAAATATATATGTGTAATTCTGTAACCTAAAGTTGGACAAGGGTAAAATCTTAAAGGTACTTAAACTGCTTTGTGAGCATTATAGAGTCTCTTTTCTTTTGATGATACAACAATTATATTTGCCAGCTATTTTGTATATTTAGAACTTTTCTCTCCCCAACAAGTTTATCTCTTAGGGGACAGGCAATTTGCTTCTAGCACCCAGCATGGTGTACATGGTAAGGATTTAGTAGAGGTTTATTTAGTGAATAAATGAGATATCATCAATTCAGCATTTCAATTTAAGAATTTTTTTTTTTTTCCTGTGATTTCAAAAGTGGCTTTTAAGGTTTCTTAGTTCCAACTCTGACTCATGTATGCCTCCATCCATTTTGCTTTTTTTTTTTTCCTTTTTTAACTACTCACATACAAAAGACCATTTACAAACAGCTCTGACCTCATATCTCCCTGTACTTAATGAAAGACAAAAATAGCATTTCCTCATTCCTCAGCACCCTATGAGGTATGTGTAAGAACACTTTAAACTTAGTATCCATATAATATGCCAGTTCTTTCAACAATCTGTTGACTTCAGCCCTCTTTTAAATCACCATAAATACTTTCTACACAATTTTTGTTCCAAGCAACTATTTTGAAGTAAAATAGTAGTTGAGAAGTGGGGGAAATAAAGGATGGTCTACCTGCATGTCTAATAGATAAATTTTTTTTTCCTGCTTTATCATTCCATTCCCATACTTTTGGGTAGGGAAGTATTAAGGGTGTGCAAAACTTGGTGTCGGGGTGAACAATATTGAATATACCATGGACTGCCTGAAGAACAAACAAATCTTGGAAGAAGTACAGCCAGAAAGCTCCTTAGAAGCGAGGATGATGAGACTTCATCTCATGTGTTTCGGACATGTTATCATGTAGGAGCAGTCCCAGAGAAGGATACCATGCTTGGTAAAATAGAGGATCAGCAAAAAAGAAGAAGACCCTCAACAAGATAGATTGACACAGTGGTGGAAATGATGGGCTCAAACATAGCGACGATTGTGAGGTTGGTATAGGACCAGGTAGTGTTTCGTTCTGTTGACACGCAGGGTTACGTGTGTCAGAACCGACTCGACTGTACCTAACAACAACAAAAAAACTTGATCAGTACCAATGGGTGGAGCGTTGGGTTTCAATTTTCAAAAATACTCCAAAAGAACTGGAGGAATATTAAGATGTGTCATCACTGACCCACTTTAAGTGTTTCATAAATAGATGGTCTGTTCCATTTATGTAGCAGGAGTCTGCTGGGTGACTAACATAAAAGCAGATTTAACTCTCAAAAGAGCAGAAACTTCTTTGCTTACCATTTGTGGCCAAGGCTGCAACGTGAACTGGTACATCCAGGGCCTCTACCCCACAGATACAGAGAAAAGTCCAAAAGAAGCTAGCCAAGCAGATAGGAATGATGTTAAACTGGCCTCAGCTGCAGGTCCCTTTCTGCATATCTTTCCACAGCAGAATGGGCCTCCACTGCCAAAATGAATCCCACCATTTGTCATGCAAATGCTACATTTCTGGATGCCAAAGAATAGAAAGACAATGACACCTGGAACCAGAGTACCCTTGCCAAAGGGCCATTATAAAATGAGATCATGTTGGAAAATATGCAGGTGTTGATCTCCAACAGCTTTATTCAAGGAGATAAAACCTTTGGGCATTGAGCCACAGGTGCTTGTTCTTAGCCTCTGCTTCTTTTTGTTAACTATCTAGTGGTATAGTAGACTGAGATGGACTGCATTTTCAGGGTCTCATTGCCTTATAAATCCATTTTGTAGAGCTAGAAATTGCAATAGAATGGAATTCTGTCCATGCTAATATTGTAGGAGGATGGCACTTACAAAAGGATTAATTTATTCACTCCCATGCTGTTAAAAGAAATGCTCATAGGTCAACCAATTTTCTCACTTCTTTTAAGAGGGCTGGAAAATTCAGACTAACCTTAAATACATGAGCTTACTCTCTATAAACAGCATTCCCTCATTCCTCAGCACCTATGGGGTGTGAGTAAGTACAATTTAAATTGAGTGTCCATATAATATGCCCATTCTTTCATCAATCTGCTGACTTCAGCCCTCTACCAAGACCCCAGCAATTCCTTCAAGTTTTGCCTATATCCGACATTTCCATTTCCCAAACAGAATATACCAATGCTGTCTGAATATTCTACCAGCCAGCCACTGAGATGACTCTGTTGCTTTCTCCCTGATACACGGTTCCCTGGAGTACTGGTACTCCTTCTCTCGGGACCACTGTCAGTCTAGCTGTTCAAAAAGGCTCAGTATCTCTCCTTTGGGAGCCTCACTGAGTCCTCAGACAATTGAAGCTTTGTGTTGATCCACGCCATACAAAGCAAAGAGTGGAAAGGGTAAAGTTGGGAAGAAGAGTTTGATTCTTTTTTGTGATGCACTATTTTAATGGGCCTCAATGGATTTAAGTAAAACTACTTTTTTTAGTTTTTATTTACATCTTGTCTTTCCCTGGGACTTATGTGGGTTCAGGAGAGCTCGCAAGGACTTTAATAGCAGCCAGAGCTCTTTTCAGGATTCCCGTCTGAGGACTCAGATCTGCTGTAAGGTTAAGATCTTCATCCCTGGCTCCGCCTTCCCTTAGGCCGAGCTCCTTCATAAAACGCCTGCAAATATGCATTTCTTGACCATCCTACCAGTGTACCAGTTCTGTCTAAAGCCCAACATCAATAATTTGATCTCTACCATTCTTTACCTGAAAACCACACCCATGGTCATGACTCGATTCAGACTCACAGGGACCTTATAAGACAGAGTAAAGTTACTCCATAGGGTTTCCAAGGCTGTAATCTTTACGCAAGCAGACTGCCACTTCTTTCTCCCACAGAGCCACTGATGGGTTTCAACTTTTGACCTCACTTAGCAGCTGGGAACTTAACCATTGCATCACCAGTTCTCCCTATCATTGATTAAAAAAAAAAGACAGTTCAAATAAGTTTTTGATTATACACAAGTTTTACACTGATTTTTATTTGATGAAAAATTCTTTTCTTACATGGCTGTCAGAAACAGTATCCTAAGGAAGAATTTTTTTACTAAATAGACATAAAAATTAAATTAAGTTTGCTCCAAACATTGCCTCTTAGCTCACAAATGATTTATTTTATTTTTTTTTCATGGTGGCACTACATGTTATTGACATTTTCTGAGCGTAGCAGACGGCAAACCTTCCTTTGATCCTCCTTCATCTTCAAAGAACAGGGAATCACACAACACATCATGTTGTTATGGATTGAATTGTGTCCCCCAAAAACATGTGTTGTAAATCCTAGTTTCTATGTTTGTGATTACAATCCCATTTGGAATAGGACATCTTTGTTACATTAATGAGACAGTATTAGTGTAAGATGTGTCTTAAATCAACCTTTTGTGAGATATAAAAGAGATTAAACAAATAAGAGAGTAAGCAGAGGTGGGGGAAGAGAGATGCCAAGCCACATGAACATCTCCCAGGAGCAGAAGCTCAGAAGAGACCAAAATTTCCTTGAGAGCCAAGAGAGAAAGAAAGCCTTCCCCTACTGCCAGCACCCTAAATTTAGGCTTCTAGCCTCCTAAGCTGTGAGAAAATAACTTTCTGTTTATTAAAGCCACTGACTTGTGGTACTTCTGTTGTAGCAGCAGTAGATAACTAAGACACTGACTATCCTCTCCAAAGAAATTCTCTCAAGAACCTCATCAAGCCTATGGTACATTCTATGCCATCTCCTTTATTGCTGTTGGTGATCCTTGGCTGGCAGAAGTGGCTTCAAAATGTCTTTGGATATTTTTCATAGTTAATCTGGCATTTTACCAAGTTATATGGTGGTACTCTGCACCTACTGAATCAGTCTTTGGAGCATCTGCTGAAAATCTGAGACAACAGGGAAAATTGTGTGTTATATTAGAGTTGCTTTTGTTTTATCCTTTACTTTAATGGTATAAATCAATGATGGCAATTGTCTAGCAGGGCTAAGCTAACGTGCTTTAAATTTGAGCCTTCTTACATAGCACAGGCACTTAGAATTCACTGAGGAAAGAACAGTGGTTGACTAAACTTCTCATTAACTTCTTTCTTGCCACTTCTCTCTTTAGTAACTCCAGCACTGAATAACATTTAAGATGCCATTCTCTCATCGATCAAATTAAATATTTACTTTTTTATTATCTTTTAGGTGATAATAGTTATCACCTCACGGTAGAACAATAGTTAAGCACTCAACTGCTAACCAAAAGGTTGGTGGTTTGATACCATCCAGCTACTCTGAGGAAGAAAGACCTGGTGATCTGGTCCTACAAAGACTGTAGTCTCAAAAATCCTATGTGGCAGTTCTATTCTGTCACAGGGGGAGGCTATGAGACAAAATTAACTCGATTGCGCCTAACAACAACAAGCACCTCTTTCTATTTTTTGGTTGTTTGTTTGTTTTGTTTGTTTGGTCAATGAGAAACAGTATAGATTTCGGCATGTAGGGAAAGGAGTGTGGGAAAAAAAGAAAAGAAAAGGCTGAGGACTATGGTATCAACGTGCTATGACGTAAAAGTAAGCTTTTGAACCAATCAGGCAAAACTTTAGAGTTGTTATTCATCAACTTATCTCCTCTTTTATCTTCTGAATTTTTTTCACATCAGATCCCTTTTTCCAACTAATCACCTCACTACAAAAGGATTATTGTAGAGAAAGGCCTTCAAAACTATCTCGTCTGGGTACAGCAAGGATCTTCTACTTCAGATGCCTTTAAACCTGTATTTAAAATCTTTAAAATATTATCATCTCCTCACCTGTCCCATAGTTACTGGCCAAAAAATAAAAATAAAAACTATATGCCAGAGAAAAACAACAATTGGCAAAAACTAGCAGCCATACAGTAGATAATAAATTTTGTGCTTCTTTAAATGAAGTGATTAAGCTGTGCAGACCTCTATTAAACTTGGCAGAAAGAAATCTGTGAAAATTATTCTCCTCATTGAAGTATTTTTAAAAGTAGATCAGAATGAAAATTGTTCTCCAAGGCTCCCTATTTAGAGTACACATTGAGCTAGAGGATGAGACATCCTTAAAAGTATTACTCATAGCATGAAATCTTCTATAAAGAAAGAGATAAACCTCTAAAGCTTTAATTCAGGTGTTTTAGGTTGCATAAACTTCCAAAAGAGCAAATAGTTATTCTTGGATTACTATGGATTTAAAAATGAGGTTAAATGCAGACGTATTTGCTTCTTTTTTTTTTTCTTTCTCAGAGAGGAATCATTCTCACAGCAGTCTAGTTAATGGCATACTAGTGACCAAAAAAATAGAGGCAATAAGCATCCATAGAGAAAACCTGGTAGCAAATATCATAAAAACAGCAATTCACTTTTAGATAGCACTTTACAATTTACAAAGCATTTTTGCATTTTTAATCTCTTATTTTCAAAGTCAGTTTTCAAAGGGCATATTATCGTACTGACTTTACAGACAAAAAGAATACAGCTCAAAGGAGGTAAGACTTACCCAATATCGCACAACTACTTGATGACAGAGCTGGGGCTCCATCCCAGATTTGGAACCATTTTTGTGCTAATTCAAAGGCTCTTTTTGCTACACTACAGATGCATAGGTAAAATTCTCATTACCTTATTTTTGTACAAATAATACATACATTCCATGTTTGTTTGCCAACTGTGCTCTCTCCTTTCCCCTCCTCGTCCCTCGTGAGGTATTTTGGCAGGATTGCTATGCTAATTTTTTACAGCAAAAAATTTGCATAGAGCACTTATGAAAATACCTCAAGAGAGGGCAAGGTTGGCAAATAAACCTAGTAGGTGCTTCATTATTTGCATAAAAATATGGTACATGATTAGAAAAGGGGATAAACAAGCATAATATACTTATTCAACAATGACATCATCAACTGGCTATCAAGAAGCAGTGTGTTAGGCAAAAAGGTATAAAGATATGTACCAGGAAAAAAATTGAAAACATTTCAAATGAACAAAAAGCTTAGTGGGTATACTTTCAAAGGAAAGATGAGCATTTCTCTTCTGTTGCTGTGTGCCAATGACTTGATTACAACCCATATAGCAAGCCTAAAAGACAGAGTAGAAGAGCCCCATAAGGTTTCCCAAGCTGTAATCTTTACAGGACCAGATCACCAGGTCTTTTCTCCCATGGAACCACTAACCATTAGCAGCCAAGTGCTTAAATTGCACCACCAGGGCTCCTTATTTCCTTCCTAGGGAAAATTGACACATCTGTCAGTTTGTTGTACTGTGTTAGCTTTCATGCTGCTGTAATGCTGGAAACTATGTCACTGGTATTCAAATATGAGCAGGGTCACCCATGGCCAACATGTTTCAGTTGAGCTTCCAGACAGATAGACTAGGAAGAATGACATGGTGTTCTACGTTTGAAAAGAATTATCCAGTGAAAATCTTGTGAATAGCAGCAGAACATTGTCTGATAACAGTGTCAGAAGATGAGGCCCTCAGGTTGTAAGGCACTCAAAAGACAACTAGGGAAGAGCTGCCTCCTCAAGGTAGGGTCAGCCTTAATGATGTGGATGGAGTCAAGCTCTCTGGATCTTCATTTGCTGATGTGGCACAACTCAAAACGAGAAGAAACAGCTGCAAATATCCATTAATAATCAGAACATGGAATGTATGAAGTATTAATCTGGGAAAACTAGAAATCATCAAAAATGAAGCAGAACACATAAGCATCAATTTCCTAGGCATTAACAAGCTGAAATGGACTAGTATTGCTCATTTTGAATCCAACAGTCATATAGTCTACTACATCAGGAATGACAAATTTAAGATCAATGGCTTTTCCGTCATTGTCAAAAACAACATTTCAGGATCTTTCCTGTAGTTCAACACTATTAGTGATAGGATAATATTCATATGTTTAAAAGGAAGACCAGTTAATATGACTATTACTCAAATTTACAAACCAACCACTAAGGAAAAAAGATAAAGAAACTGAAGATTTTACCAACTTCTACACTCTGGAATTGACTGATCATGCAATCAGGATGCATTGATAATTACTGGTGATTAGAATAGGAAAGTTGGAAACAAAGAAGAAGGATCAGTAGTTGGAAAATAGGGCCTCAGTGATAGAAATGATGCAGGAGATCAAATAATAGAGTTTTGCAAGACCAACAACTTCTTCATTGCAAGTAACTTTTTTCATCAACATAAATAGCAATTATACATGTGGACCTGGAAAGATGGAATACACAGGAATTAAATTGACTACATCTGTGGAAAGAGACAATGGAAAAGCTCAATATCATCAGTCAGAACTAGGTCAGGGATCAACTACAGAACAGAGAATCAATTGCTCATATGTAAATTCAAGTTGATAATGAAGAAAATCAGAACAAGTTGATGAGAACCTTTGGTATATCCCACCTCAATTTGGAGACCATCTCAAAAATAGGTTTGACATGTTGAGCACTAATGACTGAAGACCAGAGGAGTTGTGGAAGGACATCATACATGAAGAAAGCAAGAGATCATTAAAAAGACAGCAAAGAAAGAAAAGACCAAAATGGGTGTCAGAAAAGACTCTGAAATTTGCTCTTGAACAAGCAAATGGAAGAAAATGATGAAGTAAAAGAACCGAACAGAAGATTTCAAAGGGCAACTTGAGAAAACAAAGTAAAGTATTATAATGACATGTGCAAAGACCTGGAGTTAGAAAACCAAAAGGGAAGAACACATTCAACGTTTCTCAAGTTGAAAGAACTGAAGAAAAAATTCAAGCCTCGAGTTGCAATATTGAATGATTCTACAGGGAAATTACTACATAACACATGAAGCATCAAAAGAAGATGGGAGAAACACGCAGAGTCGGTATACCAAAAAGAACCAGTCAAAGTTCAGCCATTTCAGAAGGTAGCAATTGATCAGGAACTGATGGTACTGAAGGAAGAGGCCCAAAGTGCACTGAAGACATTGGAGAAAAACAAGGCTTCAGGAATCGACAGATTCCAATTGAGATGTTTCAACAAATGGATGCAGCACTGGAAGTGTTCACTAGCCTATGCCAACAAATTTGGAAGACAGCTACCTGGCCAACGGGCTGGAAGAGGGCCCTATTTATGCCAGTTCCAAAGAAAGGTGATCCAACTGAATGCAAAAAGTATCAAAACAATATTAATATCACACATAAGTAAAATTTTGCTGAAGATCATTCAAAAGTGGTTGCAGCAGTATATTGTCAGAGAATTGCCAGAAATTCAAGCTGGATTAGAAGAGGACATGCAACCAGGGATATCATTACTGATGCCAGACGGCTCCTGGCCGAAAGTAGAGAGTACCAGAAAGATGTTTACCTCTGTTTTACTATGAAAAGGCATTCGACTGTGTGGACCATAACAAATTATGGATAACATTGCCAAGAATGGGAATTCCAGAAAGCTTAATTGTGCTCTTGAGGAACCTGTACATAGATCAAGGGACAGTTGTTAGGACAGAACGAGGGGATACTATGTGGTTTAAAATCTGAAAAGATGTGCATAAGGGTTGCATCTTTTCATCATACTTATTCAATCTGTATGCTGAGCAAATAATACAAGAAGCTGAACTACGTGAAGAAGAACAGGGTATCACGACTGAAGGAAGACTCACTAACAACCTGCGATATGCAGACGGCACGACCTTGCTTGCTGAAAGTGAAGAGGACTTGAAGCACTTACTAATGAAGATCAAAGACCACAGACTTTGGTATAGATTACACCCCAACATAAAGAAAACAAAAATCCTCACAACTGGACCAATAAGTGACATCATGATAAACAGAGAAAAGATTGAGTTGTCAAGAATTTCATTTTACATGGATATACAGTCAACACCCATGGAAACATCAAGCTTGGTAAAGTAGAAGTTCAGCAAAAAAGAAGACCCTCAATGAGATGGATTGACACAGTGGCTGCAACAATGGGTTCAAGCATAACAACGATTGTGAGAACGATGCAGGGCCGGTGTTTCGTTCTGTTGTACACACAATTGCTATGAGTCGGAACTTAATCAATGGCACCCAGCAACAACAACAGGATTATATAATTCTAAATGGATCTAAGCCTTGTCTTGGGCTGGACCATACGACTTTGTAAGTTGTAAAAATCTGCTGTAATAGAAATAATTCTTTTCCATAGTGACAAAATTTGGCATGAGAAGAGTTCTTTGATTTCCACCGTGTAGATACTGACCAGCTTTGCTTCTATTAGCAAGTCCAATTTTGTATTCCGGATGGCTTATATATATGCCTATTCTTTGGATTCTTTTTTCAACCAGTTTTAACATTTACTGATTCCCTCAATTAATGAATTAAATAAAATCTTTGATGTGTTCATTCCTTATTTACATAAGACTCATTAATTTTGCTTTATGAAAAATATTCTTATTAAAAAAACTAAATATAAGAAATCACAGCTTAGCATAGAGATTGATATGTAAAAAACAAGTGGAGTGAGAAATGTTAAATACTATAGATTTACAGGAAAAAGAGTGCTTTCAAAGATAAATTAATTTTGTACAGGATGGTGTGGAGTTGGGGCAGAATGACCTAGCTGAGTCTTAAAAAAAAAAAAAGATGAAGAGAAAGACAAACCACGAAAGTTAAAGAAACATACCGCAGTGAGCCGTGTTCGTGAACATAAACTGAACCACGAATACAGACAAAGCAAGCAATCTAACTTTTTGGTAATACATGGTCATTCTTTAGCATCACATAATTTACATTAGAAAATATCATGAAAAGGCTGTGATGGGAGAGACAAATGAAGTGGGAGTTTACGCTACCATTCACAGTACTCTGTTAATAAAACTGGTCCCCAAAAGATTCTTTCATCAGAATATTTTGTAGATACTTGATGAATTTAGTGAATCTTACATCCACACTGGTGGCTTCTCCCAAAGTATTCTTCCGGCTAGAAACTCCATTCACTTTGAAAAGACAAGCTCAAAAGTTTCTTTCTGCTTGAGGACTCTGACAGAGTCAATCATTTCTGCTGCATTGGTAGCACATTGTATCTCTAGATAGCACTGGTTTTATTCTGTCTTGTGGTATGGAGCAGCTCCATCTCGAATCTAATCTCCTTGAGGTCAGGGCCCAGATTTATGCATCTGTGAAATGTAATCCCCAAATCCTTACCATAGAGCTGATACAAATACCTGTTGAATGAATTTATTTAAAAAGAAAAAAAAAAAAAAGCTCTAAAAATGCTTGACAGACCAAAAATAATACCCTTCAAACATGAGAAAAAAGAAATGATTTCCCTAAAAAGTTTTTTTTTTTTTTTATGAGAATCTTTAATTACTCCGGAATTGAAGCTTCGAAATTTATTTTTCTTAATACAAAAAAAATTCAGTGAGCCACTACTCAGCAGCCTGCAGTAAAGTGATGCAAATAGAGGTATGCATCGCTTAAAGCCCGCCAAATGGTCTGGGAAATAGGATGTTACGTGACTGGGATATTGTGCGAACACATACGCAGCAGAGAGGCGCACAGGACGGTCACTGGCCTGCCCAGGACCATGCCGCTGCCCTGCACCGAGGGACTGAGTGAAAACTTCGGTTTCGCTGCCGCTGGTCCTACATGGTCACTGTGCCCTGCCACCGCTGGAGCGCACTCTCACCATCCTGTGGGCCACCTGCTGGCACGCCACCAACTTCCTTCCCTTCCTTCCTCCCTGCCTGCCCCCTAATGGGCTTTAATCTCTTCCAGGCCTCCCCTCCCCTCCTCTTTCTTTGCCTCCTCTCCAGGCCGCCTTTCCTGCTTCTCTTTCCCACCATCCCCACAGCCTGGACCCCTCGGCAGCCGCCACCTGCGTGAGAACTGTGGCCTCCAGCGGGGCGTGCTGCGCAGGGCACCCTGACTGAGTGGGGCAGCGGCCTCCCGGGACTTCATGCTCAGCGGCTTCTATGGCATCTGCGAGGTCCCTGCCCGAGGCGACCCTGGTGCGGTAGGCAGAGGCAGATGGGCGCCGGAACCCCCTCCACCTGGCACGTCAGGGCCGAGGCTGACTTGGCCAAGAGAGCTGGTGAGAGACAGATTGAATCTAAGGTACTTGGCAAAATACCGCTGCTATGTCCTGTTCTCTGATCGAGATTTCACAACTCTATTATAAATCTTATGGGACCAGAGATGTACGTGCTGTGGAGACATTGCCTGAACAGACGTTATGCAGCATATGTACCTGTATAGAAAATTTATAGGAGCTGAAAATATATTGCACATCCCTGCCACAACATATACAAACACTGAATAAGAAAATATCAGAGAAGGAAGCCCAGCAGGAGATTCTATAGACATGAGCATTGCTTTGCAGAGAGGTGATTTCTGAGCTCTATTTTTACCAGGAGTATCCCACTACCGTTGGCAAGTGGGTGCATAATATAATCCAAGCTTAGTAAATATGTATATAATGGAGCATTTTATATGTTTCAGAAAAATGACCAATTTGAATCATCTTAAAAAAATTTTTTTTTTATCTTAGGGTCTGTAAATTCCTATTTTGATGATGAATAAAAATCTCTCCATAAATATTCTATTCCCAGGTTTTGACAAATGACAACACTACCACTGTGTTAATGACTCTTACAACCAAGTGAATAATCTGGGCAAAAATCACCTAGCACATTCCAAATAAAGAAATCATCCAGGGAATATGTGATGTAAGGTAGCAACTGAGAGAATATGTGGTCTGAGGAAAGCCCACAGCCATTATGGCAACCACCAGGGAGGCTGGAGACAAAAGTAGTAAAAGTAAGGGAGGGATTGATTTCATTTTAGGTCGATTCCAGGATTATTATCACTAGGGAGAATGCCGGATGCATTTAAACAGAGCCATTAATTTGCCATTTTTAAAAATCTCATTTACTTAAGTACTAACATAACATAAATACTATTTTAAGTAGTTGCTTTAATCAACTTGCGTAGGTGATCATAATGATTAACTCTGTATGACTTACCGTTATTATTATAGGAAAAGAAAGGCTGAACATTTTGAGTGTGATTTTCATAACCAAAACCAAACCCATTGCCGTCGAGTTGATTCTGACTCATGGTTGCCCTGTAAGGACAGGCTAGAACTACCTCATAGGGTTTCCAAGGAGCGCCTGGTGGACTCAAACTGCCGACCTCCTGGTTAGCTGCCGTAGCTCTTAACCACTATGCCACAAGGCTATATAAATATCTCGCTAGTAAGGATGGTAGCACTGATTACCATGCACCTGGCTTATGAGCTTTAATTTTCCCCAGTATCATATGCAGTAGGCAGTACTATCCTTATTTTATAGGAGAGGAAGCTGCGGCACGAATATGTTAGGAATCACCCCATGTTAAAAAGACACAATTCAAACCCAGGTCTGTTTGATTCCTGTGCAATGATCACTGTATACTGTCTTTTTTTCTTCTTAAATATCAAAAAAAAAAAGAAAGAAAACAATTTAAATGATGTTTCATAATTGAATCGATTTGTTATTTGTATATTTAATGTCACTCCCTATAATAAATCAGCGTAAAAGAATTTTCCCAAACATCACAAGTATTCATCTGAAATCTTGGAAGCCTGTTGATCAGTGTAAGATAATAACCAGAAACCAAAAATAAACCAAACCCAATGCCGTCGAGTCGATTCTGACTCATAGAGACCCTATGGGACAGAGTAGAACTGCCCCATAGAGTTTCCAAGGAGCACCTGGTGGATTTGAACTGCTGACCCTTTGGTTAGCAGCCGTAGCACTTAACCACTAGGCCACCAGGGTTTCCATAATAACACCAGAGAACCTATTTATTCCTTTTCCTACTCATTACATCTCCGTATATCTACTTCGTGCCTTGAATTTTCCAAAAATCAAATGATCTTGATTCGCCTGTTCACCAAATTAGTAAAACGTATTTATTAAGACAATGGGCTTCCAGTGCTGCAGTCCCTGTGTTCCAATTTCCCTTCTGCCCCTGAATACCTTTGTGAATGTGGCTGGTTCCTGGCACCCCAGAGCACCCGTTTCCTCATTTGCAAAATAAGGATCATAATACTTTACAGCCTTTTGTGGAGGTTAGGTGCTTAGCAAAATGGCAGGAGCATACCAAACCAAAACTCTTACACTAAGTTATTATTACAATTATGCCTCCAATATTATACTTTATTTAGAATTAGCAAAATGCATTGAATATATGAACTTGACCACTAATGTCTTGTGAATTGTGTGATTTAAGCTATAGGTTTTACAGTTCCTATCATCAAAGGGGGCAATAAAAAAAAAAAGACAAATCAAAGAAGCCATTTTTTTTTACTATATTATTTAAAGAATTTCCGAAAAATCAAAATATGAAACAGTTCTGACAAGCTAATCTTCACAATAATAATAACTTTGAAAAGTTCAAATTCTATAGAGAAAAAATGACTTATTATATAAGCAGATTTAGCACCAAGCTGTTTCCAAATTTTCTCTGATAAAACACAATAGCCAAATATTTCCCTATCCAAATCACTTTTGCATCACAATAGGAACCAAAGAGGGAAAATAAAAGGTATTGACTGGATTGTTTTTCTCCAAATACAGTTTATCCAAATAGTTTAATGCTCCCAAAGAAAGAGTTGAAAGAAAAAATGATGGTATTTTTAAGGGACACAAAATAATTGTGTTTTCTTTTTATTAAAAAATGTCTAATTTTTAATTAGTTGCTTCTTAGATTTTGTTTGTGTTGTCATAAGAATTAATGACACTGAGGCATCCAGTTCTTTTACATGGAATTGAGTGGTTACGGTCTTAGTTATTGTTCCATCTCCACTGCTTACTAGCTTGAGCGCTTGGCCAAGTTATGTACTAATTTCTTCCTCAGGCTCCTCATGTAGAAAATATAAATGTGACTAATACCAGTCACATACAGTAACTGAAAGTTTTATGTGGATATATACAAAAGGCTTTAAGAAAGTACAGCTAGCACGTAGATAAGCCCTCGCTTAATGTTAGCTACTATTATTATTAATATGAAATATTGTAATGTGTCTTAGAAAGTGCCTAATAGCTATAAAAATTGATGAATAAAAATAACTACCCTGTATGGTACACTTGGAGTCCCCAAGTGCTGCAAACAGTTAATGTGCCTGGGTGCTATCCGAAAGGTTGGAAGTTCAAGTCCACCCAGAGGCACCAGGGAAGAAAGGCTGGTGATCTACTTCTGAAAAATCAGTTCTTGAAAACTTTATGGATCACAGTTCTACTCTGACACACAGTGGGTCACCATGAGTTGAATCAACGTGACAGAAACTGGTTATTTTTCACTTTCTTTGAGCCAGGCCCTATAGTGAGTTCTTTTACATGGATTAATATGCCATATACGCTGTTATTATCCAGATTTTACAGATGATGGAACAAAGGTGAACACAGAAGAGCTCTCACTTGCACAACCAAAGAACTAGAAGAGCAAGAATTGTTTCTACTGCCCTCCTACTGTGTACCAAGCACTGAAGGAGCGTTTAGAATACAAAAAACTTCCATCGAGTCTATTCTCCTGCCTCCCAGCTGCAGATAGGACTTCGCTCTGGACATGATTCTAAAGTTGGGTTCTCTAGAAGCAGAGCCTATAATAGTGACTTTTGTGAAACTACTTGTGAAAGTGATTTATACAGGAAGACTCTTAGGAAGGGAATAAAGGAAAATATGATAAGGTTGGAGAAGAAAGCAAGGATATGGCTTCAGCTGGAGACTAGCTTCATCCTGGAACTTGAGTTGCATCACAAAGTTGGCCTCACCTTGACACAAGAGCAGAGGTAAGGAGCTCCTAGAGGCAATTTCTTGTGCCTATAGACAAATGCCCTCCTCTAACCTCTCTTCTGGAAACCCTGGTGGTGTAGTGGTTAAGTGCTATGGGTGCTAACCAAAAGGTTGGCAGTTTGAATCTACCAGGTGCTCCTTGGAAATTCTATGGGGTAGTTCTACTCTGTCCTATAGGGTCGCTATGAGTCGGAATCGACTCGACAGCAACAGGCTTGGTTTGGTCTGGCAACCACTCTCCTTATGCCTCTGGCAAGAGGGTCAGCCCTTTGTATACTGTGTCAGTCAGTAAGTCCTCTGACAGCCCTAAGAGTTGGGAGGCAGCGGTCCACAATCTTCTGAGCAAGGTAGCATCCATTCCTCCAAAGGCAATGCTCTGTGCAAGGAGCAGCTGTAAGCCCATAACAACCATCCTTACCAACAACTGAGGGAAAGGCCCGCTAGCCCAGTACAGGGTTATACACCGTAGTCCACCACTTTTTGGAACTGAGATGCACTTGTTTCTCATATTAAGTCACTTCAACCATCCAAACCTGCTTCAGGATTCTGCTTGCTCCGAATTTCTGGGGAAAATTAAAAGAGCAGGGTTAGTGGGATGAACTACGAACTCCAGTTCTGCTGCTGGTCTTGAGGATACACATACTCATCCTCTCCCTTCTTTGCCACACATTCCAACTGCCTCTCCTCCTTCAGTTAGCAGTCTGAGGTCTAGTTTGCTATGCCTGAATGGGCTATTCAGAACATCATGCCTGAGGGTTACCATGCCCTTCTCATTCCTGTACTTGCCTATTTGCATTATAACTGAACATGGCAGTACCAAGAGATGCCTCATGGATCATCGGAATGCCATCTCCCTCCTTGCATCCATTTTGTAGCATCAGACCTACCTCCTCATGATGATCAAGGTCACTTATGCCTCCTAGTATGGTAACTCCTTTCTGCACTTACTGCATTTAATGGATTGACAAGCCCAAAGTCAAGCAATAGCTGTAGTTTTAAGTTCAGTGTGAATTGTACGGAGTCTCCTGGTAGAGCTTTCCCCACATTGAGACCCAGGACTGGTAAGCCACAAAGCCTAAACTAGTTGCAGGTGATAGGAAGCTCCTGTGAGTAATAGTAAAAGGCCCCTCCTATTTCCAACCACTGTTTCCCAAACCCATGCATTCTACCTATTGACAACACAATACCATGAAATAGTCATTGGTTTAAGCTGCGTACTGCAACTTGAAACATGGTGCCCTATCCTCAATGGCAGCTCTGGTGGATTAGTGGTCAAGAGCTCCTCTGCCTACCAAAAGGTCGGCAGTTCAAATCCACTAGCCACTCCTTGGAAACCCTAGGAGGCAGATCTACTCTGTCCTATAGGGTTGCTGTTAGTTGGAATTAAATTTACAGCAATGGGTTTGGTTTTTTTTTTTTTTTTTTGGTCCTCGAAGGGAGTCAATTCCAATCGGATGACTCTGTTGACCCTTCAGGAAGCTATTCCAGCATTCTAACAGGTAAATCTTTTTCAAATGGTTCAGTATGTGATGTGACCAAAGGATTCCATAGTTATGTGTCAATTGACACACTTGTCATAATGTTCATCT
Source organism: Elephas maximus indicus (assembly GCF_024166365.1). NCBI lineage: Eukaryota > Metazoa > Chordata > Mammalia > Proboscidea > Elephantidae > Elephas > Elephas maximus. The sequence goes on from NC_064821.1 coordinate 178,109,018, forward strand.
TTTGGTCAAAAGCAATAAAATTTCAGGTTCCAAACCAGTAAATCAGACATCCTATGAGCCATGAACAAGTGATGCTAGGTAAGGCACTTTGGCAAGAAAGGCAAACCCATACCTGGAATATGTGCCTGTCTCAGTCATTATGAAAGGTTGACTTTTCCACAGTAGAAGAGATTTAATGTAATCAGCTTGCTGTCAAGTGGCTGGTTGCCCTACTCGAGGGATAGCATGACATTAAAGACTTAGCATTGGTCTCTGCTGCAACTGGCACATTGTACGTTCCACAGTAGCTGTAGATAGGCATTAAGGAAACAGAGCTCATATACATCAACCCTATCTCTGCCCCATATCCATTTCTTTTACTAACCCAAAGTGCAAGCAAGTGGATGGCCAAAGACCGAAGCTGGCTGATAACTACTTGCCAAGCCATCCCATCCACTTGGTTATTTAACGTTTCATCTGCGGTAGGTGCTTTCTGGTGGATATTAAAGTGTTAAAGTAGAAGACAAAGATTCTCATTCTTTGTGTCCACTCTAACAGATCCAGTCATTTACCTCTTCCATAGAGGTTTTTTTTTTTTTTTTTTTTAATATCCGTGACTTTCTAATCTTACCCCTTCCAGGCTTCTGAGCAATGAGTTAAAGTATTTGCTACTGCCATATTAACATGTATAATTTTACCTCAGACCACTTCTCAGTTTACACAAAGTAGACGATGGGCTTCACTGCCTGAAGTTCTCTACATAGGAAGATTTCTCCTCACGTCTGTCTTTTGGTATCACCCTTAAGTGGTACTGTAGCACCAACAGCAGTCCAATTTCATCTTGCGTGTGCATACTAAGCTGACCCATCTATAAACCAAGCTTGGGCTTTTTTTTTTTTACTCCATCAGTTGACCCCATGAAGCCATTTATGTGAGCTAAGGAAGAGTTTTCTGCTCACCAGTAGTAGATGACATAGGAGTCTGGGACACTCATCTGCATAGCTTACTTTTGCTCCCTGTGCCTGCTTATTTGTCCTTCATTCCAAATTATTAGAGCTTTTTTTATCCTTTACTCCATCATCTCCCTCAGAGCTCCTGCATCTTTATTTTATTTAATATGAGCTATTTTTTTATTTATTCTCCTCCCAGTAACATAGTAGTTAAGTGCTACAGCTGCTAACCAAGGGGTCGGCAGTTCAAATCCGCCAGGCTCTCCTTGGAAACTCTATGAGGCAGTTCTACTCTGTTCTGTGGGGTCGTTATGAGTCAGAATCGACTCGACGGCACTGGGATTTTTTTTTTATTTGTTTACCTCAGATTACAAGAGTCAATCAAAGAGTGTATTAGAACTACCTTTCAAGCCCTTTGCCAGGGTATTAAATCCTGGGTCTTGGAGGAATGTTCCCACATCAAAAAAAAAAAAACTCCATTTTTCAGCTTATAGTCTATCCCCTTTGATCCAGCACTCTCAGAATCCCTCCCAGGCATACTTTCCTTGTTTCTACTGATATGTGTTAGCCAGGTCTTGCAGCTCCTTTGGAGTATAATCCATCTCTTTGCTTAGAAGATCAAGCACTTTCACAGACAGGTTACGCTCAATGCTGACCTGATCAACGTGGTTCTCACTAAGTATAATAAATGAAGGGCAGGTTTCCTGTGTGACTTTTGCATTTTAAACATAAATATTGTTTACCCAAATGCCTTTCTAAGTAGGAAAATGGTTTTAGTTAAGGAATTTTCACATTCATCCTCTAATTATGTACGACCAAGAGGCAGGGCAGGTTAGACCAGTTGGGAAAAAGGCAAACATTACTTTGTAGTGAACTTGCTTCATTTAAGGCCCCTGCACAAGGGGAGGAAGAATGGGCTACTGATTTAAACCTAGAGGTGAACCTGAGGATCCAGTTTCTACCTAGGCTTCTCAATCTAAAGTCTCAGGATCCCACTCTTCCTTGTTAAATAGGCCTGCCTTTGGCATGGGAGACTTGCTTAGACTAAAATTCAACTTTCTTTATAGATCTCCCAGTTTTACAAAAAGCCTGCACCTGGTGTAAGTTCTGTTTGCCCTTTATTGTGAGAGATTTAAAGAAAGAAAACTAAGCCAGTTGCCATTAAGTTGATTCCAACTCATGGTCACCCCATATGTTACAGAACAGAACTGCTGCATAGGGCTTTCTTGGCTGTAATCTTTAAGGAAGGAGATCACCAGAACCTTCTTCCATGGCACTGCTAGATGAGTTCAAACCACCAACCTTTAGATTAGCAGTCAAGCACAAACAGTTTGTGCCACCCAGAGACCTGTTTCCGGGGATAAGTCTCTAAAAGAGATGTCAAGGAGGCTCTTGTCTCCCTCATGTGGCTGTTCCTAGATTTGAGTCTCTGATACTCTCTGTGCAATACATCAGTGGCACTTAGTAACAACCATCAAATTCTCTAGTGCTTATAATTGCTATTTGCATCATACCTCTCAAGCATTAGAGACATTGCACCAGCTACAGAATCCCCTTTCACACACACAAAAAAAGTGCTTCTCTTCATCATGGATGAAAGCCTTAGCAGCTATGCGCTATAAAATTCTGAGTTTTATGATATTCCAGCTACATTGTTAGGGTCCTTTTTGCCATCCTGCCAGCAAGTGACCCACCTTCAGAATCGCATCCTTAGAAACTGCTTCCAGGGATCCATCTTATCACCATCTTCGGCCAAGATCCCCTACAAAACAAACAAAAAATAAATAAATAAAAAACTCATTGCCATCGAGTCAAATTCATCTTACAGAGACCCTATAAGGAGAGTAGAATTGTCGCATAGGGTTTCTAAGGAGAGACTGGCAGATTCGAACTGCCGACATTTGGTTAGGAGCTGAACCCTTAACCACTGTACCACCAGGGCTCCAAGATCCCCCAAGCAGAGCTTTAATGGTTATTATTTCAGAATCGATACATTGAAGAAGTGTTCTCAGGAGGAGAATGAGGGTTCCACCTTAAAGCAGGGAGATTGAGGGGGTGGTTTTTTATACCAGACAGTCATTATTTGTTTATGGCTGTGGGATAAATTTCTGAGAGGCAGTTTCATTTCAGGAGAGGGAAGTCCTCTAGAAGAGGGGGAAATTATGAACCAATAGCCACACAGCTGGGCGAAGATGCGTTGGCCTGGGGCAGGGGATCGGGAAGGTATAAACAGCAGCTAGTAGATCATGTGTCTGAGACAACATTTAAATGATTGCCTTCTAAAGCATAACATCCAGGTACTTACTTAGAGCCTTTGTCCTTGCTTGCTTGCTGGCTACCAGACTCCACTTACCGCCACTGTGCCTCCACCTATACGCTCTCACTACATTTTACTCTGCGCCCTCCCATATAATAAACTCAGTTATAAGCTCTTGAAGAGGAGGTTATTTCTTATTTTTTTATATTTAAGAAATTAAATTATCTCCATGGGGAAATCTAGGGCTTTAAGTATGGGTGTCAACACCAGAAAAAACGTTTTCCCTATATGGGTGTTAGAAGCAGAACTTGAGATCTGCTTTCCTGCTCTCAGCCTGCACCTCCTGAAGTGAAGCCTTCCTTTGTGCCCTGCCCGTTTATGTAGAGTCCTCGATCAATTTCTTTCACTCATTGTCCTAGTTCATCTATGCTAATTAACTTAATTCTTCATTCGTAAATGTAAATTTTCTATCCATAGTTTTAGGAAAACCAAAAGCACAACAGCAAAAGCCTCAGAAAAAGCAAAGGTCAGCCGTATCAATGGTGAAAGTAATGGAAGCAGGAGGATCTGCCCAGATGCATCACTGCAGACTTTCACATTTTCTGAATGCGTTAATAGCTTAAGGTAAACAACATCAGGAGAAATCTCCTTAGGCTGTAGATGTCAACAGTGCTCCCAGCCTTCCATCCTTTACACAATCAACAGCAACAGAGAACCCGTTATGGAGGATAAAACACCTGGTTTTGTAGTCCACAACCATCAAGGGAATCCATCTGAATACTGACCATCAGGCCTGGTTCTTCAATAAGTAAATTACCCTCCCCGAGTGAGCCTTGGACATATCCAAGAAGAGTCCAGGGGTTAGGGCGGGAAGACAAACTTTTCTTGTTAATCCTGGAAGTTGAAGGCTTTAATATTACACTTTTAGATACTATATTATTTTTACCCCCAAACTGAAAATAGCTCAGTTACATATATGTGTTATGACTGAAAACAAACTAGTCATTTTTTAGATTAGTAAAACAGAGGGAGAGAGAATACAACCTACTGCATGCATTTGATCTGTGAAATTCTAGCCACAAAACGTGTTAGTTCAAATGTGACAGGTTAATTCAAAGAAATCCTACAATAACGCAGAAGATTAGAGTCTGAAACTACCTCACAATTGCTTTCAATGATATGTTGGAAATGTGGTTCTCTGTTCTCAAAATACGTGATCAGACTATTAACTCCAGTGCATAAAGAAAATTTCTTTCAAAGGACTCACACAGAAATCACTAGCAAATTACTCTACATTATGTGATTTTGTTTTTGTTTGGTTATAATTAACAGGTTCCAAGTAGAGGTAGTGAAAATGTTTCTACGATCCACATACCTAAATTTAAGGGATAATGTATTTCAAATTAGTCTGCATGCAGATGCTTGCTACTGAAACATGGCATCAAAAGGACATGGTAGCTTTTTAACTTGCATTTTCATAGTTGTTGAAGAAGGTACCTGTTCACATTACCTCATTCTAAAATTTCCTTCTATTTCTGTTACATAATGTAAAGTTATTTTGTTTATTCAAAATTTAGCTTGAATCTTCATCTTCCTTAAGAAACCTTTTGTGTTCCCAGTAACCCTCTCGTAAATAGGATTGATCAGAATTTCTTCATGTTCACTCTACTCAGATAGATAGATAGATGATAGATAGATGGATAGATAGATAGATAGATAGATTAGATAGATAGATAGATAGATAGATAGATAGATAGATAGATAGATAGATAGATAGATAGATAGATAGATAGATAGATAGATAGATAGATAGGTAGATAGATAGGTAGATAGATAGGTAGATAGATAGGTAGATAGATAGGTAGATAGATAGGTAGATAGATAGGTAGATAGATAGGTAGATAGATAGGTAGATAGATAGGTAGATAGATAGGTAGATAGATAGGTAGATAGATAGGTAGATAGATAGGTAGATAGATAGGTAGATAGATAGGTAGATAGATAGGTAGATAGATAGGTAGATAGATAGGTAGATAGATAGGTAGATAGATAGATTGATAGATTGATAGATTGATAGATTGATAGATTGATAGATAGATAGATAGATAGATAGATAGATAGATAGATAGATAGATAGATAGATAGATAGATAGATAGATAGATAGATAGATAGATAGATAGATAGATAGATAGATAGATAGATAGATAGATAGATAGATAGATAGATAGATAGATAGATAGATAGATAGATAGATAGATAGATAGATAGATAGATAGATAGATAGATAGATAGATAGATAGATAGATAGATAGATAGATAGATAGATAGGTGCTACTCAGCTGACTCTGACTCATGGCAACCTTATGTACAAGAGAATGAAGTGTTGCCCAGTCCTGTATCATCCTCACAATCCCCAGCATGTTCTAACCCATTCTTGCAGCTACTGTGCCAATCTTTCATCCTTAATGACCCTGCACTTCACTAAATATGATGTCCTTCTCTAGTGATTGATTCCTCCTGATGACATATCCAAAGCAAGTGAATCGGTCAATGTTTTTTTGTGATTCATGCAATTGTAATTGTCTAATTTTCGGAAGTAGATTGCTATTCTTTCCTCTTAATCTGTCTTAGTCTGGAAGCTCTTCTAAATCACTTTCACCATGGGTGATTCTCCTGGTGTTTGAAATATAGGTGGTACAGCTTCCAACATCAAAGAACATGCAAGCCACCACAGTATGACAAACTGACAGAGAGGTGACAGTCACTCTACTTAACATTCTTTTTATTATATAGTACTTATCATACCATATTGCAAATATGAAATGCAGTCTCTTTGAGGATGGGTATCTTTTCGTATTCTTTGTTTTACTAGCATCTTGCATAATGCGAAGAACTTACCAGGCAGTGCTCAACAATTATTTTTTAATGAATTAATTAATGAATGAGTAGGTTTCATGGAAATTGACAGTGGAGTATCCAACATATTCCCTTCTACTTCATTCCAGGCTTCGCATGTGAGTAACACTAAGAAAGGCAAGATTCGCAAACTAGGAGAGTACTCCTTTACCATATTACACCCTCACTTTTTGTAGTCTCAGTTTGTAAACTCTTATTTTAGCATCTTCCCATATTGCCCATTTGGATAAAATGGAAGGACAGGCCAACTGAATAATCACGATGATTCCTTGTTATTATTGGTGGAAATAAAGGATAAATAAACATATTGTCTTCCATAGGATTTTGACTGTTTCAGTAAGCCTATAGCTAAAATTCAGAATGATGGTTCTTCTTGAGGCGGACTCACCCATCCTAACTCCACCTCCCCCAGCTTTTAACCAAAAAGGTTACTAGGAAAATAACTTTGAGCCAATTAGAAAATTTCAAGAGGTAAACTTTTGTTTCATATTTACAGCACCTTGAAATAATTGTCAGCATTTGCTTTTCAAAATGTCACTGATTTCCAGCTTCACAGTCCTTGCATTTAAGTTTCTTTCTCATTAGCTTGAATGTTTGCAGTCTCTGAATATGATTGCTCAAGGATGTTGTATAGACTTGTCTTTATGAGGTATCATTGTATGATAGGTCAGATTTTTAGCTACTAGGGAAGCTTTTTATCTACTAGGGATGCTTTTCAGCTGCTAGGAAAGAAAAGCCAATATTTCTATAGGACAGATACCAACAACGGTATCATCAATTGTAGTGGTAGGTTTTTGTGGCTCTGCAACTGTCAGCACACTTGTTTCATCAAATGAGAAAGTCTCTTTCCAAGTCTGTAATATAAAAATTAGATGCCCTAGAAATTTTTATTTCTATTTTAAAGGTGCAACTCATCATCAGAATCATGTTCATTGTAAATGTTTTCTTGGCAATATACTTGTCATAAATGTCTGCTCTACTGAAAAACTCTGCAGGAAATAGTCTATGTTTAGTCTCACATACTTATGAATTTGTAAAGAGATGCAGTGACAATAAAGGTAAAAATATTATGCCTTGCAAACCTCCAGATAGTGAGATTTGTTTTGTGGTAATTCCACATTCCAAGGTCTGAATTACATCCCAACTTCAGAAAGAGAAATACATTATAATTTTATCATACTGTGAGCACATAACTGACTTGGAATTATCCATGCCATCCAAAAATTTATAGAAAATTGTTACTTTTTTGTGTGTGTATCAGCTGGAAAAGTGTGAGTTGGGAAAGGTGAGTACGAAAAAGTTTTTTTTTTTTTTCTTCCTTTTTTAGTTAGAACATCTTTAAAGAGATGGTAGGGAATTTTGGAAGTAGTAGAGTTGAAATGTATAATTCCTGGTGTGGTTGTGAGAGGTGAGATAATGATAAACACACAGAAAGGGTAGGTATCATAGCATATTCGAAAGCTAGAAATTTCTTAGTATTGCCATATTATCACAAGACACTCAGCCTTTGAAGTTATATGAAAGTAGCATGTTCTGTCAGCCATAGTAAATTATGGTCAAAGGTATCTACATTTCAAGAACATTAATTTATTCATGCATGCATCAATTTATCCAGCATATATTTATTGAGCTTCTATTTTATGCAAAGTACTGTGATAGGCATTGTTCTCCTCTCTTTTAAAATCTTCTATTAGGACTAATATTCTAGAATTTCTTTTCACAATGAGTAGAACCCTACACTTTTTGAAAATTTTACTCTTTTTTTTTTTTTTTTTTGCATTTTTAGCTGATGAAAACATATGGTCCTTGGCAAATAATGACAAATAAAACATTGTCTATATCACGTATCATCAATCAGCCTTTCATTTGCTTGATATTAGTTCAGGAATAGCATTTAGTGTGAAACTTGTTTTTCTTAAAGCAGCCACCATGGTTTCTTTTATTCAGAACCCAGAGCAATATGCTCAGTTATCAAAATAATTGCCTTCCATGTTCATATTTTAAATTTTGAAACTTTTTTAACCTAAGGAAAATTTATAAACATGAACCATACGTTACATTTGTAAAACGACATATCACAAAAGCTTAAAATTTATGTTTTTACATCTTTCCTAAATGTTTAGCTACAAATATACTAAATTACATATAAAACACAGATTTATATACACATTTACATTATTAATTTTATTAGTGACACATGACTTACAGTCTGAAAGAATATTTAAAAAGTAAAACTGTAAATTAGTTCAAAATATTCGTTTACTGCTAAAGTAAAAATTGGACCAGAATTTTCAGAAACCTCTATTTTCAATTCCATGACAGAGATGTCCCATTATAACGGAGTTTATGAATTGTACTTAAAACAATTACAGATTAACACAAAAAAATAAAAATACCGTTTGATATGGAAAAAAAAAAATCCCTCTAGCCCTGAATTTAAGCCAATATCATTTCAAACTTTCTTCATTTCATGTCTTCCAGATGACTGCACTTAACTAACATTAAATACAATCAGTTATATTGGATTTATTATAAAGTTTATAAAAGATTTCAGTAAAGCAAACCAAGAGTCATGTATCTATTTTTGTTATATAAACAAACAAAAAAGTCATATATCTATTTTTGTTATATATTTCATGCTGAATGAAATAATGAATAATAAGAGCATACAAAATAGTATGTAGCTCCAACTATAGCGGAATTGACGCTTGGAAGAAAAAAAGCATCACTAGTGAGTTTCCCATTTTATGGTTTTGTTTTTTGCTTTTTTTTTTCCTGAGATCAGGCCCTAGTTGATGTTAAGTGAGATGGCTAAATTTTGGCTAGAAATCCACAGACTCAGTGGTTCCAAAATCAGAGAACATAATTTAGGGTGACCACAGCAGCTGGAAACGGAGGCCAAAATCCTGGAAAGTAAAGAGCTACAAAAGGAACCCCAAGTTCTGCATATAAACCCTGCCCCAATTGCTAGCTGGCTCTCAGTTTTCAAGTCAGCTGCTGCCATAGGGGACACAAAATTTGGGATATGATTTCAGCCAAGTTACTGCCTGCTAAGACAAAAAGTTTTGTACTTCTCAGAGAAATAAAGCAGAATCCTAGGTATCTTGAAAAAGAAAAACAGTATTGCAGGGTATACAATACCTGATTTCATGACTTAAAATGATACAGTAATCAAGTCTGTATGGTACTGGGATAAAGAAAGGCAAATAGATCAATGAAACTAATTACAACCCAGAAACAGACCCACATGTATTAGGTCATACGATTTTTTCCCCCCCAAAATTCCAAAGCAATCCCATGGGCAAAGTGATGTGCTAAAACAAAACAAAATCTGGAACAATTGAATATCCACATTAAAAAAGAAAGAAAGAAATTTAACCCACTACCTCACATTATACACAGGAAATAACTTGAGATTAAAATAACAAAACAAAGCAAAAATCCATTGCCCTGAATTGATGCAGCCTCATAGGGATTCTATAGGACAGAGTAGAACTGCCCCATAGGGTTTCCAAGGCTGTAAATCTTTACAGAAACAGACTGCCACATCGTTCTCCAAGCAGCTGGTGAGTTCAAACCACTGACCTTTTGGTTAGCAGTTGAACACTTAACCACTGCACCACCAAACCCGAAAAACCAAACCGATTGCTGTCTAGTTCATTCCAATTCATAGCGACCTTGAAAGACAGAGTAGAACTGCCCCATAGGGTTTTCAAGGAGCACCTGGTGGATTCAAACTGCCAACCTTTTGGTTAGCAGCGCTTAACCACTATGCCAGCAGGGTTTCCATACTGCACCACGAGGGCTCATTATGTAGATCTAAATACAAACTCCTCACCACCAAGGACTCCCAATCTTTCTTCCGTATTTTTCCTCCATAAAATGTACTAAGTACTTTAGGTATTAAATTGTATTATTTTTACCTGTTCATTGTTTCTTCCAACAAGAATATAAGAATGTAAGCTATAGGAGGATGAGTTTTTTCCTTGCCTTTGTTCTCTTATATTTTTATAGCACATATAAGATGGTCAATAATATTTACTGACTCTATGAATATTATGCCTCTATACCTAGAGGCAACATGGGCTGCAATATGGTACGAAGGTCATGAACAAATCTGTCAATGTATTTTTGTGTGTGTTTTTTGTTTGTACATATAGAATTCACCAAAGAATTGAAACTGTTCCAGCTTTAGCAGAGAAATTCGAATTCTTACCTAGTATACCTCAGAAAAAAAACAAACCCATTGCCGTTGAGTCAATTCCGACTCATAGTGACTCTATAGGACACAGTAGAACTGCCTCATAGGATTTCCAAGGAGCGCCTGGTGGATTCATTCTGCATACATTTTGGTTAGCAGTTGTAGCTCCTAACCACTAGGCCTGGAGAGTTTCTCTTACCTTGTGTAAATACCCAAAAACCCATTGCCGTTGAGCCGATTCTGACTCATAGCGATTCTTTAGGACGGAGTAGAACTCTCCCATATGGTTTCCAAGGAGAAGTTGGTGGATTCGAACTAACCTTTTGGTTAGCAGTGGAATGCTTAACCGCTGCACCACCAGGGAACCTAATGGGGCAGTTCTACTTTGTCTTATAAGGTCTCTAGGAGTCAGGATAGACTCCATAGTAATGGGTTTGGGTTTTTTTTTTTTTTAATAGCATTTCCAAGTAGGCTGTTGAATTCAAGCTGCCGACTTTTGGGCTTGCAGCTGAACACTTAACCACTGT